>NC_091820.1:125907500-126532500 GCF_041296235.1 Equus asinus
TTGGCATCATGTAGTAAAGTGGAAAATGTGTACTTCCTTTCCTGAGCAATTCCAATGTGTCCTAAAATTGGGCACATTCATACAATGAGATGTGCAAAAATATTGATAATAGCACTATTACACTGGGAAAATAAAAACTATTAACAACATAATTATCTGTGGATATTTAGAGAACATAATATATTTGGTACATACATCAATAGAATTCTGTACTCAATGTAAGTGATTTAACTCTGGTTACAAAACAGCATGGAGATTCCTCAAAAAATTAAAAATAGAACTACCATATGATCCAGCAATTCCACTTCTGTGTATATATCCAAAGGAAATGAAATCTGGATCTTGAAGAGATGTCTGTGTTCTCATGGTCATTGCAGCATTTTTCATAATAGCCAAGATAAGGAAACAATCTAAGTGTATAGATGATGCTTAGATGAATGGATAAAGAAAATATATAAGGGAATATTATTCAACCATCAAAAAGAAGGAAATCTTGCCATTTGTGACAACGTAGATGGACCTTGAGGGCATTATGCTAAGTGAAATGTCAGACAAAGACAAATACTATATGGTCTCACTTATCTGTGGAATCTAAAAACATCCAACTGTAGCAACAGAGACTAGAATGGTGGTTGCCAGGGGCTGAGGGGTGGGGGAAATGAAGAGAGGTTGGTGAAAGGGTGAAAACTTTAAGTTATAAAATGAATAAATTCTGGAGGTCTAATGTATACAATGGTACTATACTTAACAATACTGTATTGTAGACTTGAAAGTTGCTGTGAGAGTAGAGCTTTAATATTCTCGCTATAACAACAACAACAAAACGGTAATTATGTGAGGTGAAGGATGTGTTAACTAACCTTATTTGGGTAAACCTCTTGCAATATATACGTGAATCAAATCATCACATTATACACCTTAAACTTACACAATGTTATATGTCAATTATATCTCAATAAAGCTGGGAAAAAAGGAAGTGGCTAACACCTACATGCCACATCATGAACAGATGTTGGGATATTAAGAAAAAAAGTTGCAGGAGAATACATAAAGTATTATTCCATTTCTGGGGTTCAAAACATGGAAAACTCAACAATATATTGTTGAGGGATACAAATATATATAGTAAATACTATAAAGCAAAGCAAGTGGGAGATAAGCACAAAATTCAGGACAGTCCTTACCTCTGGGTGCAGAGGGAAAGACGTAGGTTTGTGGAGGCACTAACAGGAAATTTCTGATGTAATGGTAATATTTTTTAAATCTAGGATACTTTATATTTTATTCACAATCTGTGTACAATTTAACAAAAACTCTACTCTTTCTCCCTATTCTAGATTCATTATTTTCCTCTCTCTACCAATATTACATCACTAAAAAAAAACTAGTTAACATTCCTCTTGATATTCCATCTTAATGAGGGAGAATACAGAAATGTTTTCAAGCAAGATCACCTATGATGCCCTGGAGTGGATGGCTTGGGGCTAAGAGAAGTCCATGATAAGAGTAGAGGAAGTGAGGTGAGAGAGAGTGTATTGGGAATATAAACAAATCGACTTACAGAATCCAGTTGTTTTCTCAGGTAATTGTCGATAGTTCAAAACACATTTTTGTTCAACAAATTTTAAGAGCTGCAAACAGACTTACTGGCAGATTTTCTGATCTATTATGGCAATGGAAACCATCTGATGCCTGTTTTCAAACGTGTTTGCAGACGGCCAGAACTTATGACTCAATTAATAAAACAAACGTGTCTATGAACTTAATGTAATCCTTTTGACCTTAATAAAGTCTTAAATCCCGAGTAAATCTGTTTTAGGATTGAACAATGTACACAAAAGTGAAACATTCCATACACTTGCAGTAGAGTTTATGACCCTTGCCTCCTACAACTGCTGCCTGGCTAACTTGGTGCCATTTAAAGTGCTTCCTTTGGTGGTAACAAATTATAAATCCATATCTCTGTAAGACGCTCTCATCAGCCCACAGGCTGGTGCATAAACACACATGCTTGCACACACACACTGAGTTTTCTCTCGGCATTGATTTGGTTGGCAGGTTGAAAAATGACCAAGGACTTTCTGTTCTAATTCTAAATATCATTGTTTGTAATGACAATATGCTGTTCATTTTCCTGGATTTTCTGCCATGGAAATGTTAGACACATTACAATAAAATATATTCTTATGCAAATAATCCAAATAGGGTTTTTTTAACCCCCAGAAGGAATGTCTGAAAGAACGTCCTGTCAAAAGCAAAATACTAAAGTTTCTCAATAGGCCGCTATTCTTTATCTGAGCTGTTAAGACTCTAAGTTATTATATTATTACTGAATTGAAAGAATAATAAAATAATACTGGGTAGTCAGCCCCTAACCCCTCCCCATTCATAGCAATTACAACTGCAGCTGAAAATGACTGAAATTTTATCACATCAAAGAAGACACCAGCCAGCCATGGCCTCATGAAAGCCTTTCTGAAGTTCTGAGTTAGATTAAAAAAGGGTGTTGTTTGGCATATTCTTCTATTGTTTCAGAGGCCCCTGTCAATCAGCACAGCAGTTAGTGAGGAACTCCACTGCTTGCTACCACCAGCCAATAGGCAAACTGGTGTGTCTCTTTTAACCTAGCTGCTTATCTAATCTATTTCTACTAGGAGAGAAGACTAAAGCTAGTGAATTTTGTCAAGGCTGAAATTAAACCTGGATGTTTTAATGACAACCAAATTACTCCTTGTGTTATCTGTATTCAAACCTGTTTTGAATAATTATGTTAGTAGAGAAAGGAGGAAAGATCGTGAAACTGGAAATAAGGACGTGTAGGTTCTATTCTCCCCATGAGTCCAGCTCCATTCTTAAGATGCTTTGCAAGACCCTTGAGGATCCTGGCTTCATTTCGGGAGGTGGTAGTAGTTTTGTCTTAGAAAGAAGATTAACATTTCTTCTGCAAGTCAATATATCAGGATTGAAATTGAGAAAACAAATGGGCTCCATATGCAACATTTGGCATTACCTAAACATACCTCATCTTTCTCTGGTGTCTCCAATCTTGTAGATGGTGAAAAAGTTAAACTTACAACTGAAGGCAATTCAGTTTCTTCTAATTTAAGACCCTCTTTTAGGTAATTATTCCATGCAATATTCAAACTCTCATTCTCAGGGCTGTATCAAAGGGTTTTCCCTTTCCCTTTTCCCCACAGTGATATCTGCATGCAGTCTGCATCTATGGTGGCAGCAGCAGTGGGACAGAAGGAACTTATGGTTTTTCCTGGAATATTCTGCATCCTGCTGAGTTGTGGAGCCTCCAGTCTGCTGTGGTGTGGCTGTTTCCCTGTATTATCTGCTACGATAATCCAGGGCCCCTTTGGTCTTGAGTTCTCTAAACCTCCTGGACGTGCACCAGATCTCTTCCAGTTCATTAGTTTTCTCAATGTCCCCCATCCCATCACTCACAGGCTGTGGGCAATTGGAAGTGCTAGCTCAAAGCAATCTACATAGATGTCTCTCCTGTTGATGCTGTTACACTTAATATTTCCAGTATATCATAATTACTCTTTTTGTATTAGGACATGGCTGTGAAAGTAGACCGGCACCCAGTACATTCAAGATTCTTTCAATATATCTAGGGTTCCTGTTGTTTGACCTTCTCAGAGATTAGGCATCTTCTCCCTAGTTTCATCTACTCAAAATATATCCCCCACACCCCCAACTCTTCCTCTGAGTACAGGAAGGATTTTCCCCTTCCTGGGTGGCAAATCCATTATATGCCCTATCATTCATGCTATTTTACATTGTGGTTAATAATAAATCTTTGTTCTCAGAGCCCCAAGGTTAACTCTTGCTATATAATGGGATTTAAAAAGAGATTTAGAAACCCTCCACTGAACCTCGCTTTTAAGATCATTGTCTTGCTATGGACTTAGAAAAATTTAGTTTGAAATCCAAGCTGAGCAGACTTCTTTTTTCTAGGTTGTACCAGAAGCCCTCACCCGTACTCCCACCTCATCCTGGCACATTGATCCAATGGGCGAAGAGCCACAGAAAAATATTTATGGAGAATGAAATATACATTATTTCAATATTTTCATAAATATTATCTCCACTGTATAAATACTTCTTTCTCTTCAATTATTGAATACCTTTTATAGCATAATTTTGATGCACTAGACTGTCTGCTAGGGAGCCAGTGTTACTCACCAGATACCCAATAGAGAGAAAACAGGCTCATTTCCCAAGTAAGTCTTTTCAAATTGAAGAGGAAGAATTTGAATATCTTGGAATTTTTAGCCCCCTTGTGAAAGTGATTGAGGGTATGTACTATCTCAAAGTGTTGGTGCGCTAGATGATGCAATTGTGTTTGAGAAGACATTGGAAGTGCATGCGACACAATGCCTTAAGGTAGCTTTTTGAGGAAGCAGTGTTGAAACTATCACTGGACAGAGAGAGATATGTAGACTCGACTTTACTGTTAATTTCTCACTCAAGCTTCTTCTGAGTTGGTCCTATTATTAATTATCTGGAACCCATCTAGCAGTGTTTGAGAACAGGGGAAAGTAACATAAGAGTTTTATACTTATTGAAGAGATAGTTGACCTATAAACATTTTTGAATTTGCTGCATTTCAAGGTTCATTGCCTTCTAATATTATTTACTTATACAGTTAATAAGCCTTATTTTCTTTATTTTATAAGTTAGAAACTGAGACCCAGGGAGGGGAAAAAGAAATGATTTTCTCATGATGTGTCTCAACTCATTACTATGTGTCTTGTTAGGTATTTCTGTGCTACAATCCTGCTCAAATTTTAATTATGAAATAAGTATCTACATAAAACACTTGTGTTTCACAGTCACAATGTTATGAGGTATCATACTGCCACACTTTGTCATCCATATCTTTTCAGAGCCTGAAAGAGGTTGTAGAGAGCAGAGTGTTGTTCAGATCAAATGTGGTGGAAGTAGAAAGCAAAGAAAGTATGGAGAAAATTCAAATAATTTTGAGATTTTTACTTTTGAGCATTTTAAAGTATAATTAATACTTTTATATCAAGATAGATATTACATTAAATTTATTGAAAAACTGCTTTATTATGAGCCAGGAGATCTCGGTCCTAGGTCCTATATCACCACAAAATAGACTGGTTGGCTTGAAGAAGTTAGTAAACCATCCTGGGCCTCCAGTTTCCTTATGGACAAAATAAGAGCACTTAACTGGATAACCTCTAAGTTTTCCTCTAATATTCAGTGAGTCTATGTGAATTCCACATCCCACAGATCTATCATGTCTTTCCAATTTCCAGATCCAATCAATCACCAAGTTCTGCTGACTCTCTCCTAAATATTACTTGACTTTGTCCATGCCTTTCCAACCCAGTTGCCATTCCTCTTGTTGAGAGTCTCAGTATCTTTCATCACCCTCCTAACTGGTTTCCCTGGCTCTCTTGACCTCTTCCAATCAATATCTCTTCTTTAATGGTGCCAGGGTGATTTTTCTAAAACACTAATTTGATCAAACCATATTGTAGGTTACAAGCCTTCTGTGGTTCTTCTATTGCTGTACTATAAAGCATGGCTTGCATGATCTGGCTCCCTATTTTTTTCTCCACTTTCCTCATTTTCAATGATTGCACTAAGTTGTTCCTGTCACTCCCCTGTGTAAGAGCTGCAGGAATTTTGTCAATATTCCAAGTACCTAGTCTGGAACCTGGTGTGCAATAGGTGCTCAATAAAAGTTTGTGGACTGTATTGAATGAATTCAATTAGAAGTTTGGCCCTACAATGGCTATGTGTCATGGCAATCACTCGCTCTCAGTATCTTCATCCAGAACCGCTAGTATGGGTTAGGTCTCCCCACTCCGTGCATGATCAGCCCTCTCTGCTGACTTGGGGAGCAACCTTCATCACACTGGATGATAATAGCCTTTTTGCTGTTTTGTCTGTTCCTATAGACAGCAAGCAACTTGGAGGCAGGACCCAGGTCTTGGTCAGCATTTTATTCCCAATGCCTCACACATGGCAGACACTCAATAACAGAATCACTGAATAAATGAATGAATGAAAGAATGGCACAAAAAGAGGACTCAATTATATTAATATACGCTTCTTTATATCACACTGGCTTCTACTTTTGCCATAATAAGAGGTTAAAACCCTTATTTAAAGAAGAAAGAAACTTTACCCTAATAGCAAATATCCAGAAGAATGGCTTCTTTTGCCCTCAGAACTCTGACTTTAGCCAGTTGACCCATTGAGGTGCTGGTGGAAGATGCAAGCATTAACCGCCATGGGAGACTGCATCCTCAGGATGGGGAAAGGAAACAGTACTCCTTAAGGAGTAGAGGACAGCTGGAACTGTTGTGATGGTGCAGGCACCTTGGGAAAGAAGGACAAATAACAAGAAACCATCAGGCAGCAAAGGCTGAGAACCAGTTTCCATTGTGTGATTGTGTTGATTTTTGAAAATGAGAAGGTATTTATTTTACATGCTATGGTAATTAAGCAAACAAAAACCGATATGACCAAAAAGTGAAGATTGATACATGCATTCATTGAGAGCAGGGAAAATTACACTCGCGGAGGAAAAGATTCCATATGTTCTCCAATACCTAGGCACAACTGGGTGCCGCTTTAATGACTTTCCAAATGCACCCCGTTGCTCTTAGGTATTGAAGAACATATGGCATGTTTCCCCTTTAACTGTGAATTTCCTTGCTTTTGTCAGTTGGTGTCTCAAGCTTAATGTATTTTAATGCAGCTTTTGTGGGTGTGAATACAGTCCGAAGTTGTTATTAGAGAGGCCATGTTAATAGTATATGCAGATGTTATCTCTTAGACTTCTCCAAATATGCTATGAAAATCTACATACCCAGGTCTAACTTTGAAATTCTTAATAAAGGCCCTTCGAGAGTTTCCAAATCATTCTTCTCAGCTTCAAACTTAGCATGGATGATAAATGACCATTTAGTTGCCAATATAGCACAATATTTCAATTTCCTGCCTTCCCAAAGGTATTTGAAAGGTTGTACGAAGTTCATACTCACAGTATGTGTTGTCTACAATGCTGTGATCTCCGACTGGCTAACTTTAACCAAAACCTTTTCAATTAACTCAACACATTCCTGGAGAAAACCAGCCCACTCTAGGCTCCACACAAATATGTCTTTATTGACTTTCTTGGCAAAGACTCCCTAAATTATGGTGAAATCTGTTCTTTCAAATGATGTTGAAAAGGACAACATTGATGTAGAAACATTGTCTGCGTAAAGCAAACACTAAATGAACAGAAGGATGATCAACATTTTATCTACAAAAAGTTACAGATTTAACTGTCTGTATTTTTTTTTGCACACACAGCTTCTAAGGATGTTAATAAAAATCTAAAGGATAGGAAAAACAAATCCTCTTTCATAGTCCTGCCACCCCCTGCAAATCAACTGTTTTCATTTTTTCCTCATCCCCTTCCAGTCCCTGTCCATATGCATACATAATTTTTACATAATTACACTTCCAGTGTAGAAGCAATTTCATAACTTGCTTTTTTTTCTATTTAAAATTATGGCAATTGGATTCTAAGGAAAGCTATACAGCACATTCTTGTGGACAAATAGAGCAGAACTCAGTGGAAAACTGAAGCTCATATGCTGAGATTAGCCGGACAGCTAAAGCCTAGCAATTTGAAGTCTAGAAAAGTCCCTGACTAGACTAGGTTGGTTCATTGTTTGCTTCTGAATCCTCATTGTAAACAGGGGAGCCAAAGGAGGGCTGCTTGTGATTGTCCCATTATTCGGAGAACCACGCTGCCCAGAGAAAGGAGCCCGGTGCTGGCCAGTGGACAACTGCACTGGGGGCTTTACTATATCCAAGTAAAAGAAAACAAGGCTGATTTCTGGTGAGCCACCATTAGACTGACTGCAGAATGAGTATTTCTGAAGCACACAACTTCTAGGAAAGCTATTCCTTTCTGTTGACTGAGGGCGTTATGCTGCTATGTTGAAGCTAAGGCTGTGAGACTAAGGCTCATTTTAGGGACCGTGAACAGCAACAAACACACTGATTAGTGTTGCAGATAGAAATTATGGCCAAACAGTTATTAGAGTGCAGAATTCCTAGGTAAAGATTTATACATATAGTTAAACTAGTTAATGGACACTAACAGTTTGTAAAAAGTACATAGATATGTGAGTTTAGAGCAATCATGTGTTTCAGCTAAAATCCCAACTTAGCCAACCAATCCAAGCAGTAGTTGACTTGAGGAAGAAAAAGAAATTTCTAATATTATTTCCACGAATTAGTAATATTATGGAAATAATTAAAATCCAAGTTTGTCGGTTCTCTCTCTAAGTCCACGTCCTTGAACCAATTCTCTCTGTTTGTCCTTTGTAAGATTTAACATCAAGCAACCCCTTCTGGATAATGCTGTCCCTTCAGCTAACTATGACGTAAGCTAGAATGTGGATGACAGCTATTGTGCTACGATTTTTACCAATGTCTGGAATATCAGATTTGGTAGTCTTTGCTTAAAGAAATATGTTTTGTATGCTATATATATTTTTTCTGTTTTGATTGAAAGTCTAACTCACTGTACTCCAGACTTAGGAGGTAAGGTTAACTTGCAACACTGTTGTTTTGCTAAAATCATGACAGACTGAAATGTACACAAGAACGGGTGAAACTTTCAGACAAGATGGAATAACCCTATTTAGGATACAATACTGCAGAGCTTCTGAAGCTCCCCCTCCCCAAGTATCCTTCACAACAGAGGAGTGTGATCTCTCCAGGGGCTCTGGAACAGTCTGTCACAAGCTGGAAATTTCTTTGAAGATTCTGTTTTTTATCTTAAAATATCATAGGTTTTTGCATACTACTCCAAGATATGTTCGTGTTTGTTTTGACTTTTCAAAATATTTTACATTGTCAGGTAAATTATGTAACTTTTCCTCCCAGATCTTTAAGGAAAATAGTTGTTCCTGAAAAGTGTCATGTTTATTCTGCGGCTTACACTGGTTGCATGTGCCTGTTGAAAAGCACAACATAGTGGTTTTAAGATTTTATTTTTCAACTATTAAATGACTCTTTAGAGTTAATTAAATACCAGGGAATGTGAAGTACCTGGAGCACTTTACCACTGAACTTGTTTGCCACATTACCAATATGAGATAATACACGTAAAAATGCTTTGAAATAATCCTTGGTGCTATATTTGTGTTAGCTTCTAGCATTTGCTGATTTCTTCTTTCTCTCTATGGAGATGTGCACTTCAAGCTTCCCCAACCAACTCATTTGTTTCTGTGAATTTTTCATGTTAGAGTTTTATAATGTACTTTGAAGCAAGAGAGGCCTAGATTTAAATCATACCTCTGTCACTTAATAGTCTTGTCTCTTACCTTCTCTGAAACTCCATTTTCTCATCTGTAAAGTGGGAATAATAGTATCCATTTGCAAGGGTGATTGTGAGGATTAAATGAGGCGATGTATATAAAGTGCCTAGCTCATAGAGGGTGCCCCAATAATGCTACTTCCTCTTCCTGTCTATCTCATTGTTCCCTAGGACATCCGGGCCAATCCTGGGCTCAGTGAGCTGGCATAGTTGGGTAAGGGAAATAGGTCTCTTCTGCTAGTATTGTTCTTTTTCTAGTGTGGGGTTCTTTATTTGTCATTTGACAGCAACTGGGGATAGCTGTACATTTTCATGCAAAAAAAATAAAAGCAATCTAGGTAAAAGTAGTACCTTTCTGACCACATTCTGGGCTGAACCATGTGCCATTGTGAAATCCCCAGGATTCTAAGATTTTCTGTGATGTATTTGTATATTGAAATATTAAATGTTTCTTGTTCGAGTGGATTTTGATAATTTATTTGGAAAATAAAGATTATTTGTTTTGGATACGGATTTAAAGGTCTGATCTACAGTCCAAAACTTGAATCGTATAATGATAACAAATACTGACATTGTCCCAGATACTGTTCTAAGTGCCTTACAAATATGAAGTCATTTAATCCTTCCAGCAACCCTATGACAAGGGTGGTCTTAATATCATCTTAACTTTATAGATCAAGAAATTGAGGCACAGAAAAGTTAGTAACTTGCCTGAGGCGACATAGGTAGTAAGTAAAAGAGCCAGGATTTGAACCCAGGAAGGCCGCATCGTATTCTTAATCTATTCACAGGTGCATGCATGCACACACACACACACACATAGTCTGCGTGTATACATATATAGTAAATGTGTGTGTCTGTGCTCTATCTATCTATCTATCTAGTTGCAGTAATGTCCTAGTGGAATGGTCTCTACAGTCTCTTCTTTTTCTTAGCGGAGCATGTGTTGTCATATTGTCAGGATCCAAATCCAAGCTCCACCATTACTTACCTGTACCTCAGTTTTCTCACTTATAAAATATGGAGAATAATAGTACTCATGTTTGTCAGCTCAGATTTTTGGTTGCAGACAACAGCAATCAACTCCAGTTGACATAAGCAAAACAGAGATTTCTTGGAAGGATATTAGGAAGGTTGGCAAATCAGGCTCAGAAAACAGCAGAAACCAATGGAAACTGTAGGACTAGATTAGGTACTGCTTCTACAGCTTCTAGACACTGGAAGCCACTTTTGGCACCACTACCACTGATCACTTGATGTCTCAACTGCTAAAAGACATTTGTCATTTTCAACGCCAAGTCCTTGATGGGATTCTCCAATTAGCCAATTTTAGGGCGCCTGCTCATGCCCTACCCAAAGGAGCAGGTAGTGGCTGGATCATGGCATTGGTAGTGGGGGGTGGGACTCTGCCTTCCATCAAGATTCACTCAATGCTGGGCTTTCCAAAAAAGAGGAGAATGCCTAGGTACTGGACAGACAAAAAGCAAATCAAAACAAAATCAAACAAACAAAAGCCACTGGGTAAAAGTCTATGATCCACCTCACATGGTTGTTGGAAAGATGGAAATGAGAGGCACAAAGCAAGAATCCCATAAGTATTACCCATTATTATTATGTCTATACTATTTTGTAGCAGGCTATAATATAGGACTGTCTTTTCAGCTCTGAGTTTGTGCCTCCTTGTCTAAGGTTTCCCTGTGATTATTTCTAATGTCCTTAAAAGATTTTCATATTTGACTCTATTCCCACCAAGATAAAAACAGTTGTAATAAGAAAAATAATGATATTATATTTACATAGCTCAAACTTATTTAAATTTATAACATCTCATTTAATCTTTAAAACAGCCTTATGAGGTAGGAATTATTTTCTCCTATTTCCCAGTTGATGAGACTGAGGCTCAGATAATTAATATAAATCACCTAAGGTCATACCTAGTGTGTGGTAGATCCAGGATTTGAATGCAGATCATCTGACTCATCTAGAATTTTTGCCATACTGTGCCTATTCGGGGGAAGAAGAGAAATTTCTTTCCACATTTGGCTCTTGTCTTGACTTCTTGTTCTGGAGATGTTATAAGTATCTTCCCAAATGAGTTGTTGATAATGTAGGTTGGCAATTAAGAGCAGAGGACCAATTTGAATTCTGCCTCTACTACTTCCTGTGAGACCCCTGGCAATTAACTAAAACTCTTTGAACCTCAGTTTCCTCATCTGTGGAATGGAGACACTAGTACCTCACTCATAGGACTATAGTGAAGGTGAAATTAAATAATGGCTGAGAAGTGCTTAGCATAGTTCTTGTCACACAGTGAATTTTCACTTTTCAGCTGTTATTATTACTACTGGATGAACATAGGAAAAGAAGACTAGTAGAAGCAAGGTATCCACTGCGATAACTATTTTGGTAATCCAGATATCACTCCCTTTCCGCTTGAATTACCCATATGTGCCTATATATGTGCTCTCTCTGCTTAGCCAACTCTTGAGAATCTTTTGAAGTCTAGCTTAAGTTCCATTCTCCATGAGGTCTTCTCCTACTTCTCTATCCTCTATCAATCTCTCCCTTCTCTGCATGCCTGTAGAATTGGCATTGTCTATACCATGTGACTGTGTGCTTCTGAAATCTTTTGTCATGGTATCAGCTAGTGCAATGACTGAATCTTTGTGTCCCCCTAAACTTCATATGTTGAAACCTAGTCCCCAATGTGTTGGTATTTTGAGGTGGGCCTTTCAGAGGTGATGAGGTTGTAAGGGTGGAGCCCTCATCAATACGATCAGTGCCCTTATAAAAGAAGCCCCAGAGAGATCCCTTTCCACTTCTCCCATGTGAGAATACAGCAAGAAGTCTACCATCTGCAAACCACATGAGAACTCTCCAGAACCTGACCATGTTGGCACACTGATCTTGGACTTCCAGACTCCAGAACAGTGAGAAATAAATGTCTGTTGTTTATAAGCCAGCCAGTGTATGGTACTTTGTTATAGCAGCCCAAACTATGACAGCTAGATTGTAAACTTCTTGAGGACAATGATTAGTCTCCCACAATGATGAGCACAGGGCTAAGAAAGCAGAAAAATAGTTGCCTAATAAATGTTTGTAGATTAATTTTCCTGGATCATTCATAGAAAAAGCCAATAAACATTGCTGAGTAATAATACCATATATGGCATAGCTCTTTCTTCCTCAAAGCCCCTTCACAAGCATGATATTATAACAACCTCATGACCCACTGTGGGGAAGGCACAGAGTATTTTCAGTCACTTTGTTATGACCGCAGAACAGTGAGAAAGGGCTCTCTGGTTTTCATTCCATTCCACTGTGCTGTCTAGTAGAGTGGGTCTGTATTTCCAACTTTTTGTGCTAAATTTTTCCTAGGAATAGATCTGGCTTTAACTAGGCAAACAGAGAAGACTTTGATTCTACAGTCTTTAATTAGCATCATATGTAAAAGGGCAAAGCCTACTACAAGGAGTCGTGAAGTAAAAGATCCAGATCCATTGAATTATTTTGGGCAATGACTCTGAACCTCGATGTCTCCTGTACAAAGGAGGAGGTTTTTTTAGATCTGCTCTTCTGTGACTTGGACGGTGTTTTAGTTAGGTTAATGCTACCTGCTGTAACAAATAAACCCCAAAAGTTTAGTGCCTTAACACAGTGGAAGTTTATTTATTGGTTACGTAGTGGTCCAATATGGGGATTCCTAGTAAGTGTTATAATGATGGGGTTCTGCTCTGTGTGTGGTTTTAGGGACCCAGGCTCATGGAGGTTCTGACATCTTCAACTTGGGGCATCCAACATTGCTCTGGGTGGCAACATCCAGCAGGTTTGGAAGGGGAAGAGCATAGAGGATTGTTCACAGAAGGGCCAGGCCTGGAAGTGTTGCATATAACTTCTGTCCACCTCTCATTAGCTAGATGTGACCGGTATTAACTGCAAGGGAGGTTGGGAAATGTAGTCTAGCTTGGTACCAGGAAAACAGAGAAGAACATGCATATTGATGAAGTAGTCTCTGCCACAGATAATAATAATAATAATCATAATTAACATTTTGGGACACTTCTGTGCCAGGTTCTGTGCTATGTGCATTTATTTGCATTATCTCGTTTAAGCCTTGCAACCCTAAAGAGGTGGGCATTATTTTTAGGATGAGGAAACTGAGGTTCAAATCATTCAACAAGCGAATTCTAAAGCTACTCTTTGAACCTGGGTCTATTTGACTCCAGAGCTGAACCTCTTACCCTCTACACTTTTGTAACTATCCTATATGATAATTCTATGTTGGAATCTATTCTACTGGGTTCTAACCTAATGGAAACACAGATCATTTAGTAAAAAACTTTCTTTAGTTCTTTGGGTGTTTATATCATGTTATAGCTGGCCAACTTCCCAGTCATATTTCAGCTCTCCACAGGTGAGCCTTCAAAAAATGTCCATAGATGAAATATACTGCTTCAAGCAGATTCTTATCCACAGTTTCTCTTGGAAAGTTATCCACACGGGGTATATGAAGTGTTTATGAACCTAGGGAATGATGATTGGAAGTGAGGTTGGAAATCTCACAAGCTACCTCTCTGATGAGGTTTCCAGTTCCCTTTGAGTCATATGGGACGCCGATCTAAATGCACTCTTGTGGTACAGGGAAAGTTCTGCTTTGGGTCTTGGCCATCATCAGAAAGGCTGGGAAGTCAAATATTCAGGGATGCAAATTAGCATGACTCTGCGGCCAAGGCAATAAAGAAGCCAGACAGCCTGAGGTCAGCAGCCTCACACACTGAAGGCAACTGACCCTTCAGGTGCGTGGTGTGCAGAGGAGGGGCGTGCACCTGGAGAGTGCAGACCCCTGGTTACAGCAAAACCCCTGCTCCATGATGGGGGAGGACTGTGGCAAACTGGCATTTCATACCCATTGACCTAAGATGGTGGTCTGACTGAGGAAGTTTAGAAACCTGCTATGAGGCTAACAAATGTTGGGAGAAAAACATGTAAACTCGAAGATTTGGAATCTCTGAAGTGTTTGCTTTTCAACCTGTTGTTCTGGTATCTTGTAAACATATTCTGTTTTCTCTTACATATTTTCACTCACTCAGACTTTAAATTCTGAGAAAAACAACTACCCTTTCAATTAGTTCTTGCAGCCTGGCCATAATATGAAATTTAAGACATTCCTCCATGCTCCCCCTTTCCCCCAGCCTCTGTTCCCAGTAAGTTGTGACGCCAGTACTGGGAGTGGGAATTTTGTGTTTGCTGTTTAAAACAGGGAAAGCAGTTTCTAGCCTAAATGTGCATGGTGGTTCCTCAACACAGGCAGCAGAGGTGGCTGTCTGTACCAGGGAGCAGAGAAGGGCACGGCAAGATCTAGTGCTGGTCAGATTGCTTCCTTTCCAAGGACTTCAGGCTTTTTGCTACAACAATTTACTAAGAAAAGGTTTGTGATGATTAGTCAGCAGAGGTCAGCCAGAAGGCCTCAGACACTGTGCTAGGCGCTGGACACACAGATGAAAAAGACATGGATCCTCCCTCAAGGATCTCACAGTCTACTGGGACACCGCTGTGTGACAAAAGTTAAGATGGGGGAAGTAAAGCGGGACAATAGCAGCTAAGGAAGTTGTCCTTAGGCATTGAAGACCTATGCTGTCGAAGGGACAGCCTATGGTGTGACCAGGGGGACCTATGGTAGTGAATTTTATAGAGCCCACCCCCAAACCTAAACCTCTCCACCAATTCTCAAACAAACCTATGAAAATTGTATTTTTGAAATTGAGTTTTTTCTGTCTTTTATTCAACAAAAAATGTTTTTCATTCCCTTCATAAATACTTATTTGATAGCTACTATGAGCCAGACACTCTGCAAGGCACAGTGGGATGGGACGTAGGGAATATAGATGTATAAACAGATAATGTGGCAAGTGGAATGCTAGAGATTTGCACAGGGTATGATGGGAGTACAGCAGAGAGGTACATAATCTAGCCTGGGGATGGGGTGGGAATGCTGTTAGTCTCCAAAGGCTTTTTGGAGTGTGAGCCTGAGCAGAATCGTAAGGAATAAGTAGGAGTTAGCCAGGAGCAGGGGAAAAAGACACAGCAGGATGGGTGGCAGAGGGCATCCCAGTTAAAGGGAATAGTGCAAGTACGAAGATAAAACTGTAGTATGATACTGAAAATACTGCATCCATTCCACTTTGTTAAACAGATTTTAAATTAATATATATTTCCAAATGTAAAGATAATACAGAGTCTTTGTGTAAAATTTAGAAATTACAGAAAAGCTGAAAGAAAAAAGTAGAAATCACCTTGAATCCCTCCACTCAGAGAATACCACCATTAATATCTTGCAAATTCTTTTCTTCCATATAATATATTGTGATCATTTTCTCAAGTCATTAAATCATCTTTATATCATAATTGTTGATGTTAGTGTAGTATTCCATTGGATTTATTTAACCGAGCCCCTATTGGTGTTTGTTTAAATTATTTACTCTTGTTCACAAATATAAATAATGCTGTCATTAACAGCCTCTCACAGACATCATGACATAGGGGTTAAGAGCAGAGACTGCTTGGGTTTAGATCCAGGATCTGCAAGCCCTGGACTGATTACTTAACTTCCATGTGCCTCTGTGTCTTCATGTGTAAAATGGGGATGAAATGGTACCAATCTCATGAAGTTGTGAGAATTAAATGAGTTAATACATGTGAAGTTCTTAGAACAAGGCTTACTAGCTAGTAAGCACTCACAAAATATTTGCTATTATTGTTAATTTTGTATACTTTTGATCATTTCCTGAGGATGAAGTCTTGGACGTAGAATGGCAGTGTCGAGGAATATATCTATTTTTTAAAGGTTTAGCACGTATTGCTAAATTGCTCAACAGAAAGGGCATACCAATTTACTCTCTTACCAGTAGTGCGTGACAGCTCTGTTGTCTGAAACTCTTTTATCACTTGTCCTTCTCCATCTCCATACGAATGCTTCGTGGGACAAGGACCATGTCTAATTCACCATTGTATCCTTATTACTTAATGCAGTGCCCGATAGGTAACAGTCGCTTAATAAATATTTGTGAAATTAATGACCTATGTCAACTCTGGGTAGTTTTGTTTTAAAAGTGTGCCTTATTTTTAAGCAAATACTTTCTCTGAGTTTACTGTTTGCCTTTTAATGTTTATGGCATTATTTTAATTTGCATTTCTTTGATTAGTAATGAGACAGAAGATATCTTCCTTATGTTTATTGGCAATTTGTATTTCTTCTTTTGTGACTTGTCCATATCATTATTTTATCTTTCCATCAGGGTGTTTGTCCCATATTAGTGATTTTAAGCATTTTCTATGTATTAGAGATGTTAATCTTTTTTCATATATGATAGAATTCTTTCTCTGCGTTTATTTGACTCAATTTTGTGTATGGCATTTTTTGACATGCAGAATATTTTAACGTTACACAGTAAAATCTTTTAATCTTCATCTTTAAAGTTCTGTCTTTGGTGTTATACCTAAAATGCCTTCTTTACTCCAAGATTGTGTTTTCTTTGAGTTTTTTTAACTCCAGTTTTTTCTTTAACTTTTTATATCATCTAGAATTCATGTTAGCTCAATTTACTCCCAGATAGCTAACAATTGTCCCAGCATCTTCCCTTCCCTACTGATGTAAAATTTCATCCTTTTCATAGCTTGCATTGGTGTGTGCTTTAGGACTGTTTCTTTGCTTTCTTTCCTGATCCGTTGATCTACCAGTTTACTCCTGTGCTGGTATCATGCTGTTTTAATTAATATTCCTTTAAGAAACATTTAAGTATCTGGCAGGGCAAATTCTTCATTATTAATTGTTTTTCAAAAATATCTTTATTATTAAATAGATCAGTAAATACAAAAATTGTAGTATGTAAGTACATATCTTCTGAAATTCACAGTTCTCCAAAATACTTTTTACCTTCTTTCAAAATATGCATATATTTTTACAGATAGTGCTCCTAGAAGGCTGTTATAGCCGAAGCATATACTTTTTTCCCCTCTGTGAAAACATTTCCAGTCCCTTATTATGCAGAGTATTGTAGAATTTGACAGCTAGAAGGTACATTTAAGATGATCTAGTCCAGCTACCTTATTTCACAAACGAGGTATTCAAACTTCAGTGGTCAGGCAGTTAGTTAGTGGCAAGGCTGGGGAGAGAACCAAGGGCTCCAGACTCCATAATATCAGCACAAAAAAGATGGTAATGAACAACTATCCAATCATCTCATGCACTGACATCCATGAGAGCATTGAACATGTACCCTTTGACAGAGAATTCTCCGGAAATTTGCTTCTTTTTTCCCTCTCTTTCTCACACCCCAATTTAAAGGTCTAAACAAACCTCTTTCTGCCTCTATCATAGACTTTATAAATATAAATGTTGTATGTAGTACATAGTATTTTACCAGAAAACTACAATAAGATAAATTTAGACTGTGGTTTGAGCATATAATTATAGCATGTCGTGAAACAAAGAGAGTTAAAAATACAAAGCTAAGCCCCCAGCAATAAATATTGTACAAGACACTCAATTACTTTACGGAAATCCAAAAGAATTTGCAAAATCTTTTTTTGAAGAGTTTCATTGGCTTTGTAGTGCAGAATCACCAAATTGAGCTGTGCTGTTGGATATGCCCAAACTGGACGTTTTAAAGTAAGTGTTAGCAGTTAAGGAGATTAGACTGCAGGGCTTCTGGAATTGATATGCAGCCTATCATATTCAGCTCACTTGGCCTAAATCAGCTCTGACCAACGAAGACCAAAAATTATGTTCACCTCAAATGTACATGTTGGTCTCTTGAGAAATGTTTGGATTGTAACATTTAATACTCTGAGCCCAAGTAGCATGGTTGTACTCCAACAACCTGCAGGCTCAGAAATAAAGATCTTTGATGGGAGTTCCTGCCAAGGAGTCAATATTGAAGAGGCAGAGATCATGCAAAGTCGAGAAGTAATTATGTAGCCAGGATTTAAATTGGGGTAGGAGGAGATTTGAAAGAGGATGGGGACCTGTGATTTTATTCCTGTTTGAAAAGATCTGATACATAAGTACTCATTTCAGGGTCAGCATTAAGGAATGTTTTACATCTTTCACAAAGAGAACTGTTTATAATAATGGATGGCAGAGACCTCTGCCAATCTTGGAAAAGAAATTGCGTTAGTGGAAAAAAGTCATGCACCATTGAATTCCTACTCTCGGCTTATATTAAAATGTTATGCCCCTCATTCTCGTCAGTAAAGAGTTGAACACTCTTTGGGTTTTTGTCATGCCATTAGGCATAATGGAATCTTATGGATTTGGGGCTAGGCTCCGTGGTGTGGTGGACAGATTTAGGCAAAATGAGTTTTTAGTCCCATTTCAGCCACTTTGTGTCTGGGCAAATCACTCTCCCTCCTTGGGCTCAAATGTTACTGTTTCTGAGTCACAGACACCTCTGAGAACCTCGTGAATGTTATGGCTTGCTGCAGAGAAATGCATTCACATACATAACCCTGCTCCCCCCCGACACATACACCAGGTTCAGAATCTCTGGATGAGGTGGTAGCCAGATCCCTTCGTACTCTGTCAGGACCTCTGCTCAAAAAGGTTTCTTTACAAAGTAAATTATAGGCAGGAAGCTGTAAAAATATGAGAGGGTGGTCTCGAGTTTATAAAGGTGAACAAATTCCCTTAATAGTTGCATTTTTAATGATGAGCTTTTCCACATTGTGTGTGTGTGTGCATACATGTGCATATCCAAAATTTGATGGAAGATGACCGATATAAAATGCTTAGCAACCACTCACCAAAACCGTCACTATCCTCTTGTTTTAGGTAACTTTAGTAGTTGGTCTTCACTAGGAAAGAAGGTAAATATTTAAGTGCAATTGTGAGATTCCTATGGTGCATGACTTTTGAAATATCCTGTATTTGTCAGTATCATATACATTTGCATTTTTAAACGAGGGATGAAGTATATCTGCTGTCATGTTATATTTATTTGGGAAAGTCTCTAGGTTTCTTATTTCTCCATTTAATTTATCGATTTTGAAATATGATAATTAAGAGGAAAGCAAGAATATGCCTAGATTTTTAGGGGCCTGAGACAAGACTGGGTTTTAAACTTGCTTCTAACTTAGTCTCCACCTACCACCTATTTGCCTCTATTTTGAGCCCCCAGTTTTCTCATAGAACGTCTTCCTGAAAATGTGGGTGAGAATACAATGTGCAAAGGTCAAACAATTGGTTTGCATCCTATAAGTGTGGTTCTGTTCTCAGAAAGATAAAATATTATCTATTTGATAATTATACTTTGCCTTTTAGACACACTCTTCAAATGGCTCATATGGCTAGAATTTTCCACATATTTTTAAATTGAATTTTAAATCCACAGTGAACCTTTTCTCAGCCAATTTAAGCACAATACATGTCAGGATGAACTTAAAGACTTGTTACTTCGGACATGTCTAATGGTCTTTGTCTCAAGTGGGTTATATTTATGAGACTCTCATTTCTATTTGCAGTCATTTTTATGAAATAACAAAACACAATAATGTGTTCAAATGATTGCACAAGCACTGATGGTTGTATAAAGATGTTGACCCAGCTAAAAATGGAATTGTTGCCTAGTAGTGTAGATTGCATAAAAGTCTAATGTAAGAAAGTCAATGATCACCTTCAAGTTGTAGGGAAATCTAACCTTTGGCAAAGTTAACACTCATCATATCCTCTGCATAGCTCTAGGAAGAAGTTCCAATAAATAGATCTATTCAGCTCCTTTAAAAATATATGTTTAACATCAAAATGGTACATGCAGAAATTTTTAAAAAGTCCAAAAATGCTAAAAATCCTTTAATGAAAAACATCCGTCCCTTGCCCCATGCACCCCATCCCATTCCTTAGTGGCAACCTTTTTCAAATATGTAGCTATTTCTTCTGATATTTAGTTCCATTCCTCCAAATTACACACACATACACACACACGTGTTTTATTCTAATTTAGACATTAATTACTGATTTTTTATTATGTCAAATCTGTCTTTTACCTCAAATATATACCCTCTTCTCCCCATCCCACATCTTCCCAATACATCTGATTTTTTGTTTAAATCTATATAATACTTTTACTACTTTCTTTTTCAACTTTTTCTTTTTCCAGGAGTTACTTACTGACTAATTTTTATGTTACTTTTTCCTTTTGCCTTGTGTTACATTTGATGAAGTTTTCCAGAATACTTTAACAGTTCTGTTAAAAGATTTCTAACAACTTTCCATAATTTGTCAGATGACAAACTTTAAGCTCCTCTAGAATGCAAATTTCAAGAAGTCAGAAACTTCGTTTTGCTTTATAACTGTATTCTCAGTGCCTAGAACAGGCCCTAAAACATAAGTTCCCCATAGATACTTGTTACATGCAAAATAAAAAGAATATTTATTATTTCTAGTTTTTCCCTGGAAGCATCCTTCTGAACCCCTCCACTTCCCTCTTCCATTCTGGACTGACTGGCTGCCTCATAGGTGATATCCTCGCATTTACCTTCACTTCCTTATTCTGCTGGATTTTCTGTTTCCTGGATCCCGTGTCTTCTATTTTCTTCATTTGCACTCTCATTTTTGTAAAACACATACATCCTCCAGAAACGTCTCGAGTTTGAAGGTTTTTACGAAAGATAAGTGTTGCACTTGCACATCTGAGAATGTCTTTGCTGTACCAAACACTTGCTTTATAATTTGGTTGCATACCAAATTTTAATTTGAGAATTATCTTCACTTGGAATTTTGAATGCATTGTTCTTCTAGTATTGATTACCATTCTCCCACCCTTTCCAGGCACTTATGTTTGAATTTCCTCCTCTCTAATGAGCCATTTGTCATTCCTTCACCCACCTTCCACCTCTAAATACTGGGGCTTGGGAATGCAGATATGTCCCAGTGTTTCATTATCTACTGCTGTGTGACCAACTACCACAAAATGTAGTGGCTTTAAACAACAATCACGTTCTTTTTTCTCAAGGTTCTGTGCATTGACTGATCTTTATCCAGGAAATGTCATTTGAGACTGCAGTCATCTGGGTGCCTGGCTGAGCTAGAATGCCCAATATGGTGTATTCATATGGCTGGTGATTGGTGTTGACTCTTGACTATCAGCTTACTTAGAGCTTCCAGCCAGAGTGCCTTTGATTCTCCCCTATGTGGCATTTTCATTTTGTTTGGACTCTGATATGATGGCACCTAGTTTCCAAAAAGAAAGGAAGTGGATGCTGCCAGTCCTCTTAGAGCTTATGTTCAGGAGTCTCAGAATGTTGCTTTTGCTGCATTCTATTGGTCAAAGCCAGTTACAAGTCCAGCCTAGATTCAAGGGGAGGGAAAATAAGCTCCAACTGTTGCTGTGAGGAACAGTATGAGCATAGAGAGGAGGGAGGAATTGTTAGGGATCATCTTTGGAGACTAGCTACCATACCTAGTTTCATCGGAGATAGAGTTTGTGTTGCCGCTTTTTGTTCTTATTGGTTTTGCATGATTTTTCAAGAGGAGAAGAGGACAGAAATATTTTTACCATCTTGAAATCAGAAATCCATTCAACTCTTTAAAAATTGTTTGCTTATTAGACATCAAGAGATTATATTCATGAATTTCTTTATAGTATTATCATTGTTGGGACTTGATTCTTCAGACTGCCACAGCCGATTGTTGCTAACTTTAACTTTGGCTACACAGAGCTGGCTGATGAATTAAACTAAAATGTGGCAGGAGGAGAAGAAGGAAGTTAACAGCCACCCATCCATTTATTTTTTCATCCTTCATTTGTAAAGAGATGTTAAAATGGGATTCTTTGTATCTCAGGTTTAGCTGAGGCCCCAAAAGGCTGAGAACAAAATCCCCGATTCTAAAGTGGGAACTTTTTATATAGGACTTGCAAAGGGGATTTCTAGAAACTGGATTTGTAATCCATATCCCATCAACAATCTTGAAGGTATTAAAAGCACTGAAGTTAAAGAAGTAGGGAGAAAGAGAATTCCTTTGTAGAGAATTATTGACTGCTGTGGCATGCTCTGTCATTTCCCTACTTTGCCTCATTTGAGGTGGAGAAATGGTACTTTCCCCACACCTTATATCAAATGAGAGGGTCTTAGAAGAGAGCATCTCAAAGGCTTGATATGCATCCCTTGAAGTTTAGGAGACACAGAACACAGGTATCTGATTCTTGGCTGAGAAATCTAGAGTCTATGTCTACGGACCTAAGGAAGAAAAGAAGGGGAAGGGGGAGGGAGAGCAAGAGTAAGAGTAAAAGCAGCAGAGGGAGAAAAGGAGTTGCATCGTTTTGCTGTTGTTGATGACTTGTTTTTGTGCTATGGGCCAAGTGGATCTATAGGGGAAAGTCAGCTTAGAGACATCTTAAAATAGGCTCTGTCTAAGTCACTATCTGGAGGGAGAGGCAAAGTGTCCCAGCAGGAGATGGAGCTCAGAATCCTGACGCTGAAAGTTGGAGTCATAAGAGGCAGCCAGAGGGTAGACATAGAGATCAAGGGAATAGAATTGAGAGCCCAGAAGTAAATCCATACATCTATGATCACTTGATTTTCCATGAGGATGCCAAGACCATTCGGGGTCGGGGGGAAGGATAGTCTCTTCAACAGGTGATGTTGGGACAACTGGACATCCACATGCAAAAGAGTTAACTTGGACTCTTATTTTACACCATATACAAAAATGAACTCAAAATGGATCAAAGGCTTAAATGTCAGAGCTGAAACTATAATAAAATCTTTAGAAGAAAACATAGGGGTAAATATTTATGACTGAGGATTCTAATAATGAAAATAACAACAGCTATCATTTCTTGAGCTCTCTGGTATAGCCAGGGCACTTTCATTTAATTTGCATTATCTCATTGAATCCTCATAACCACCTTGGGAGGTAGGGGGTATTATTGCTTCTATTTTACAGACTGAGATTCAGAGAAGTGACTTACCCAAGGTCCCATAGTTAGTAAGTGGTAATGCCGGGATTCAAATCTTGATCTACTTGACTCAATAACCCAAACACTTAACCTTAATACAACACAGCCACCTTTAAGTTTGCAATTGCTGACCTGGTTTTCTTGCTGGGGGAAATCAGGCTGGACTCCTGAGGTTGTTATTGCTGAATGCCAGTGGATGATCCCGCCCCATTCAAGGCAATTCAGCCCCATGCCTTGCTCTCTCATTTCCTACCCCTGTACCATCTGCAGCTGGCCTAGGTCCTCCTGTTTCCACAGGAGTGGAACAGCTGGGTTAACCCTTTCCTTCTGTAAGGAATCTCTGGGGAGGGTATGAGCTAAGGGCTGCTCCTGCAGAGGCCTGGCAATGCTTTTACTCTTCATTAAAAGTTTATGTGCATTATACACTTCATTATATGCAATTGGGTTCCTTACATGGCACTCCAGTGCATAAATGACTCCCTAGACACATTTGTGAGTTTCCATTGTTATAATATAAAGGCTGGCCAATTCACAAGGCAGACATGTTTTAAACTATTCAATTATTCCCGGTACAATAACCAAATCCAGGGGAGGTTTGGCTTTACACCCTCCACAGGATTGCTTGCTGGACAGCATCCGTATTTCTATTGGTCAAAACCTTTCAGTTTTCAATCTGAGTAGTCAGGAAGATGGGAAAGGCCATGGGTAGAATATTACTCTGATTTTCTGTTTATCGTGAATTGACTTGTACACTTTTGTACTGTGAGCTAACTTATACAATGTAAATGCAGATCCTAGAAAGGTTAATATTTTTGTGTATTGATAAGATGATGAGTCCATGGGTATTGTGTACCATTAAGGGCTGATAAAGAGACATGCCTTCATTCATTCTTTCATTCGTTTTTTTCAACTGGTACTTACTGAGCACTTCTTGTGCACCCAGCACAGTGCTAGACACTACCTGTGTAGAGATAAATATAAGACACGGTGCTCACCCTCAAAGAAGTCGCCCTTTAGTGGGAGAACAGGTAAATTTACAATTTCAGTGTAGTGTAATAACTGCTACAGGAGACATATGCCCAGATTATTATGAGAAAACAGATTAGAGATGGCACATGAAGAAAAAGTGGCTGATGAACAACCATTTATTAAAGCCAGTACTTTTCTTAGCAGAAAGGTGTTTGGCTTCAGAGAAGTGGATGTTCAGCTGCCTCGAATAGAGATGGCCCCTTGGGCAACCTTGGAACCCGCCTATTAAACATGGCAGAGCTGCTGTCAGCCTGGTAGCTTGCAGGGAGGAGGGTTGATCTGCCTCCTTCTTTGGGTACCCAGTACAGCTATGTGAGCAAGAAATAAATTTCTATGGGATTTGAACAATGATACATTTCAGAGTTTACTTGTTATGACAGTTATCCCATCCTCCCAATACAGTTATGATGTCATGTCAGTTTTCATAAGATTTTGATTCTGGCTCCTCCTCTCTGTCACCTCTGCCACCATTAAGGTCCTCATTGTGTCCCTCTTGACTATGGCAACAGCCTTCTGACTATTTTCTCTCCCTTGCCTCCAGATCTCTTTGCTAAGTGGAAGACTAATACGTTTTACAGAACTTGTTTTGGAGAAACAATACTTTAGGCCAGAGGACTAATATTAAAGACAGGACGGCAGCAGTGGTGGTGGGGAACTGTTTCAGTGGTAGGCCCTCCTCAGATGCTCATCCCTTGCAGGCAGCCCTCTCTTCTGCCTCTGCTCACAGCAGTTCATGAAAAAGCCCATTAGCTGGAACCCAGCCAGAATTGCTTAGCTTTTCTCTATTTTAGGGACCCAGAGAGTTGTCTTATAACATTTGCTGTTGGATACCAGAGAAGCAGGTGTGAGAGTATGGATGATTTGGGCAAATCCATTCTTCTTACCAGAAGGAGAACTCAAGGCAAATGGGCTCCTGATTTGGTAGGAGGGTCAGGGTAAGTGATATTTTCATCCCAGCTCAACCACTTAACTAGCTGTTGGGACCTTGAGCAAGTTACTTAACCTCTCTCTGACTTCAGTTTTTCACAGCTGTAATACGGAAATAAAAATAAATTAATAAAAATTTAAGTTAAATTAGATTCAGAAACAAAATTAAAAATAAAAATTATAAAAACTTCAGAGCAGTTTGAGGATTATATGAGGTGATGCATATAAAGCAACTGGAATAGTGGTGGGCACGTAGTAAGTCCTTAAATGTTTTTAAAATTAATGTTTTTAGTGTTATGTAGAAAGAGTAGCTTTGTTATTATTATGATTATTTCTCTGATATTTAAAAAATATCATTTCCATATTGCTAGAAGCTGCTAGTAGTGTTTTAAAGTTGCCAAGTAGCCAAAGACTTCCCTGCAGGGTACAAATTCTTCCTGGCTTGGAAATATAGCTTGCTCTATTCCTGAAATGTATTTGAATCTATTTCCCAATGATTTTCAGTTGTTGCAGATTCTTCCCCAGAGCATGACGATGTTTAGAAATGCAATATTGTTGTGTCACTTTCTTTGCGTAGTTGAGGAACAGACACAAGCAGAAATGGGGGACAATTTTCAGGGAATGCTCTTTAAGGTTATGTTAGCTGAGGCTGTGGCCAAAAGGACTATTGAGGTTTTCAGGGCTGTTTTAGGGACAATACAAAGTGGTATGTTTTGAGTCAGGTTCTCTCAGGGGCCTTCTACCCTTGTTGTTACCTGTTTTGTGTCCTCTGAAGCATCTTCATTACCTGCACTTCCTGTTGGAAGTGACTCATGGTTTCTTGTGTGCCTCTTAGATCTGAAAGGGAGGACTTCATGTTTTCTTTTCTTTTTTTTTCTCTTTTTTGAGGAAGATTAGCCCTGAGCTAACTGCTACCAATCCTCCTCTTTTTGCTGAGGAAGCCTGGCCCTGAGCTAACATCCATGCCCATCTTCCTCTACTTTCTATGTGGGATGCCTGCCACAGCATGGCTTGCCAAGCGGTGCCATGTCCGCACCCAGGATCCGAACCGGTGAACCCCGGGCCACCGAAGCAGAAAGTGCGAACTTAACTGCTGTGCCACCGGGCCAGCCTCAAGACTTCATGTTTTCGTATCTCACCTTTTCCAACAAGAAAAGGGCAGGATGGACAAGGGCACCAAACATCAGCTGCGGTCCCCTCTGGATCTGGTTAAGGCCGGTAGGAAAGAGCCACTGCCGCATTTTCAAGTTGCCCACCAATGGTGAATTGAGGGTAAATAGGTGCTGAGGTAACCACCAAACTTTCAAAATACAAATACAACTAGCTCCGAACGAAGAATAGCATAGCCCAACTAGCACTCTACGATAGAAAGCCTTAGAACAGAGGTCAGCGAACTTTTCCTGTAAAAAGTTTGGACTATAAGATCACTGTCACAACTACTTAACTTCACTACTGTACAGTCACGCATCCCTTAACTACGAGGATACGTTCTGAGAAATGCATTGTTAGGCGATTTTGTCATTGTGCGAACATTGTACAGTGTACTTACACAAACCTAGATGGTATAGCCGAGTACACACCTAGACTATATGGTACTCATCTTATGGGACCACCTTGTATATGTGGTCCTTCACTGACTGAAATTCATTACATAGCGCATGACTGTAGTGGGAAAGCAGCCACAGGCTACACACAAACAAATAGGCGCGGCTGTGTTTTAATAAAACTGTATTTACAAAAACAGGCAGTGGGCAGGATTTGGTCCAAGGGCTGTAGTTTGCTGACCTCTGATTTAGAGACTGACAGAAGTCCAGGCAAGGACAAGGAAACGAGCCTAGGATGGAACATAAGGCTCCTTCTGTTCCTAAGGGTGATAGGTGAGGAGTGTTAGCATGACCCTTCATTGAAATTCATAGGGAGATGAAGGGACAGTCAGAACAGACTCTGTGGGTCCCTATTCCTTAGAAACTCTAAAGAGATGGGGGTGGGGTGAGAGGTGAGGCATTCTGGTTAATCCATAATGATTTATACCTTGGTATGTCATCAGAAGGGTTCACCTCAAGGTGAGGTAATGGAGCTACCGTGACCTATTGACCTTGTTATGTCATCAAAAGGAACAGCTTTTGACCAGAAAATGGTGGATTTCTTGCTAGTGTTTCCCACATTACCCAGAAGCCTCTAGCTTGCTGCAGTTCTTTGTAAAATTCCAAATGTGTCAATAACAATTTTCTAACACCACAGATTTTGTGTGTGTGTGTGTGTGTGTGTTTAAGCAAGCACTTTGGCTAATCCCTCCCTTCATTTCCTTGGGACAAAATCATAGCTTTGTCAGAGGGAAGGGAGAGTTTGGCCTGAACGTTGCCATCATTGGTGAGCATACATTTGCGCAAGGGAGAGTATGATCCAAGAAAAGCAGCCCACACCAAGAGTGAGAATGAGTGAAAGGCATTTGGTGTCTCGTGTATTTAGAGGAAATTCAAAACACAAACCTTTGCCCATAATTGCAGTGAAGAGAGGAGTCAGTATTAACTTAATAACATGATACCCTGAGTCTTGTCTACTTTCCAGAGGAAGAAGAAACAACACATATTTAGCAGAGGCAGACCTTTATTTAATTAGCCCTGATGTAAAGATTTCTTTTCTTTTGCAGCTACACAGCTTTAAGAGAGTGCCTGGTACCTGAAGGCCGGCTCCTACTGGGACTAATTCCATCCAGACAGCTCCAAGTATGTTCATTAGGCGCTGATTAGGTTTCACACAGGTGGGGAAGGTTAGGGGCACAGATAGAGAGGCGGTGCTGATTGTGTTAAGCATAAAACACCATCTGTTTCCCAAGTAAGAAAAGGAACTGTATCCACGCTTCTTGAGGGATACCAGGCCACTGCTGAAGCTGCTGCTCCCTCCTTTACTTTCTCTCATTCTCAGGTTTCAAACCAAGTAGGGAAAAATTAAGGAAACATAAAATAATATATCTGAAGGCTATTGAAACAGATGCTGAGTTCCTAGCCATCGTATTCAGGCTTGCTGATCAGAATGAATGGGAAATTTTTTTTCCTAACGCAAGCATTGTACTTGGCACGAAAATAGAATACTACATTGATTCTTTTTCAGTGTAAGGACCTTCCCCCCCCCAAGGCAAGCAGCCTTCCCAGTTAGCCAGCTCTTCAAGGCACTTTAATATGATTTTGTTTGGGACCAAAGAATGCAAATGAGCTGACATGCAGATTCCCCTTTTCTTACAAAATAAACAGCCTGGAGGCGCCTGGGAGAAGAGGGGCAGCAGTTGATGGAGTGAGCTGACGGGCACTTGAGTTCACCTGATAAGGGGTCCCTGCTACTTTGTTGCTCACCCACACAGAGCCAGAGGCTCACAATGCTGCACTCATTTCAGCCAGCTCCCAGAGCAAACCACCCCACCACCTGGCCTTTCCCCATTCACCATTCCTCTTTCCTGCCTGAAGAAAACTTTTCTGCCCAGCAGGTGCTGGTGGGGGGCATAGTGCTGTGCAAAGCTTGTCTCCCCTTCTACTCTTCAATTCATGACCTCACTGGTAAAGAGTCCCATCTTTATTATTGCTGGAGCTCAGCAAAGCCAGCTGGAAGCGAATCAGTGTGACTTCCGCCCCACCCCAGTCAAATGAGGGGAGCAGGCAGCCTTGCCCTAGAGTCATGGCCAGCAAGCCATTCTGGAGCTTTCCTGGTAAGCTTCAGTTCTGTGGGTGCAGTGTGGGATGGGCCTGGATGGGGGAAGAGAGAAGAGAGCCTTGCAGATGCCTCCCCCCATTAGATTCTCTGGGGCAGCTTTGTTGTACTTCTGGGGGAGTCAGTTCCCAGCATGCTGTGAGGGGAGCTGCAGTGGGGGGAGGGCTGTCTATCACTTCTTTCAGACACAAAGGGCCCAGAGACTCCTTGGTTCTGCAGGCTGATGCTGGAAGACTAACCTCCCAGCATGCTACATGCAGCCCAGTGGACCTGGCTGCTTCTTGATAGTGGTCACTTTATACATATGTAGGGCATGGCCTCAGCAGGAATATTTACCAAATTGGGAATCAGTTTTCCAGGAAGGCAACCCCACAGACTACTCTTTGCCAGTGACTGGTAATGTAACTCTTAATCTGGCACTCAAGGCCCTCCACCATCCAATACTCACTCTCCCCCTACACCTCTTACCTGATCTCTGAGGGATCCAGATTTAGTGCATGGCTGTCCTCCAACCCCACTGAACATACCCCTACCTCCACATTTGAGCTTATGTCATTTCTTCTGACTGGAATTACCACATTCCCTTCTTCTTTCCATTCTGTTACAACCTATTCTTCAAATGGCATTTAAGCCTTCCCCAAGTCTGTCAGCCCGTTTAGACCCGTTCCTCCTCTGAATACCTTTGGCATTTATTGCCTATTCAGCTTTGGGGTACTTAGCCTATGCCTTCTGGGATTTTTAATGTATGTCTGTCATGATTTTCTTGCCTCTACCAGTAGATTGTTAGCTCTCTGAAGGCAGGGGCTTTTTCTTATCTCCATTAAAGAATTTAGCACAGTGCTAAGAAAATAGGGGCCCAGTAAAGATCAATTCACTTGGCCACTTGAAGATTGACAACTTTTTTTTTTAAAGATTTTATTTTCTTCCTTTTTCTCCCCAAAGCCCCCCAGTACACAGTTGTATATTCTTCATTGTGAGTCCTTCTAGTTGTGGCATGTGGGATGCTGCCTCAGCGTGGTTTGATGAGCAGTGCCATGTCCGAGCCCAGGATTCAAACCAACGAAACACTGGGCCGCCTGCAGTGGAGCGCGCGGACTTAACCACTCGGCCACGGAGCCAGCCCTGAAGATTGACAACTCTTGATAGCATGGGTTAATATTTGTTTTTCCTGTGTTGGGCCTTTGCCTACCATAAAAGGGGAAGAGAAACTAAGGGATGTGTGTTCAATGTATGGCTCACACACATACACATCTACCTCATTTATTCCTTTCAATAATTTCATGAGGGTTGTTATCCACATTATATAGACAAAGAAATCTGAGGCTCAGAGAATGAAATGATTTGCCTAGCTTTACACAGCTAGGAAGCTGCAGTGCTGAATTTGAGTACAAGTTGGTCTGGTACCAAAGCCAAAGTTTTTTCCACTATTTTACCACCTCCCTGACTCTCGAGTGCCAGGGCCCAGGTAGGGGGTGGAGGTGGAGATAGCGGTCTAGAAAGAATAGATTTTTATTTTTCATTTTTCAGTCAAATGTGATTCAATAAGTATTTGATATTTTGTACAGCATCTGGTAGATTCTCTTGGATACTAGGAGGAATACAGAGAAGAGCAAGATAAAGTCCCTAACTTCTAGGAGCCCACAATCTCACAGAGGGACAAATACCTATTAAACCAAACTCTGATACAAAGCTGGCACTGATACAGAGCTATAGGTTTACGAGGAAATGAGAGAGATATTGATTTTGACTGAAATTGTTGGAGAAGTCATCTTGGAAAAGGTATGATTTTAGTTGAGTTTCAATGAAAGGGTCAGATTTCTACAACTAAACAGAAAGAGAAAGACTAGGGGAAAGTTGGAGCAAAGAGAATAAGGTTGGAAGGGCCCTGGATATAGGTGCGGATAAGGATTTACTATGGAGCCCTGCACCATTGGCTGAGTAGTTTTTTGGTCACAAAATCCTGGTTGGAGAAATGCTATCTTGTTCTCGTCTTGTACTGTGCCTAGGGCACAGTCCATCTATAAGTAAGTGAGTAAGATTCTTGGTCTCAGTGATGACAGTACCCGAGGTCTTCAACTCAAGTGGTGAAGGGCCCATCACAGGGGCCTATGGACCTCTCCTCTTTTGACTCAATGGGTTGTTGCATGCTCATGATTTTACAGAGACATCGTACGTTCATTATTTATTCTTCTTGATTGCCATATAGAACAGTTCTAGAATGGAAAAGTCCCAATTAGAAGTCATTTAACAAGGCAAATTAAAATTCTACAATCCATTTCCTTTAAAGTTGATCGAAAAAGTTCTTTGGAAAAATAAATAAATAAACGTGTGCCCAAAATTCAAATCATAGTAATTCTATGAATAGAGGACCCTGAGCAAAAGTCAGTGTTATGCACTGAATGTTTGTGTCTCTCCAAAATTCACATATTGGAATCTTAACCCCAAATATGATGATATTAGGAAGTAGGGCCATTGGGAGGTGATTAGATCATGAGAGAGGAGCCCTCAAGATTGGGATTAGGGCCCTTATAAAAGAGACCCCAAAGAATTCCCCTCTCCCTTCCACTATATGAGGATACAGCAAGAAGACAGCCATCTATGAACCAGGAGTGGGACACTCATCAGACACTGAATCTACCAGCACCTTGGCTTGGACTTCCCAGCCTTCAGAACTGTGAGAAATAAATTTCTGTTGTTTAAGCCAACCAATCTATGATATTACGTTATAGCAGCCCAAACTCAACATGAGGGAAAAAAAGATCTGGCTTCTCTAGGATAGGAAATTCTGATGATTGCTTTCAACTGCCTTTCTAGAGGCAATAGGGTGTCCTGGAAAGAGCATAGGCTTTGGCATCAGACAGATATGTGTTTAAATCCCAGCTCTGAAACTTAGTAGCTGCATGATCTTGAACAAGTTGCTTTACCCCTCTGAGCTGCATTTTCTTCAACTGTAAAATGAGGATAATAAGAGCCTCCTTGCTAGGTTGTTGTGAGGATTAAAACAGATTATATATATATATATGGTACCTGGCTCAGTGCATGCCATATAGTAAGCCCTCAATGTACATTATTGTTATTTCGATTATATTTAGTCAAATTTTTCTTCTTCCAGCAGAATTGACCCCATTTGGTTATAATCCACCTGGAAGGTAGAGACCATGCTTGCTTTGTCTAGCATCTAATACATTGCATTGCTATTGTAGGTACTCAATAAATACTTGTTGGATGGATGGATGGATGAATGGATGGATGGATGGATGGAAAGAACAGCATCTAGAAAAGTGTCTGACACCAAGTTGACACTTAATAATTATTTGTTAAATTGACTTGCATCCAGCGCAATTGGGTAAGGGACAGAGAGACCAGAAAGACCAAGAATCCTTAATATTTATATCAGTCATCTTTTTTTCACCAATCTTTGTGAATGGAGAGTTATGAGTTTCCCCTCTCTGACTTTTAGTGACCTTGTCTATCATCCTGTCCAAAATGGAAGTTAAACAAAGAGTCAAAGGCTAACTCCTCTACTGATGAGTAAAAACTGACCAGCCAAAAGAGTTTCCCTTTTTAAAGCAATTGCTTGCTGCTAACTGCTTGAAAGGAGCCTCTCCTGAGAGGCTGAGAGGCTGAGGTGCTCATTGCTTACACTAAGCTTGAAATATAGTTTTGGTCAGGTCCTGAGAGGCCTGAAATTTGCTTGGGATCCAAGAAAGGAAAGGATAGGGTTTAATTCCTTTTAGATGAAAATATAAATCTCTACTTTGAAGTGCTGTTTCTTTTCCTTTGGCCCTTCTACAGTTTGAAACCAAATTCTTAACAGTTGCTTTATTCTCACCATATCAGCCAACAATTATGTAAAAGGTTCAGCCTTCCATAAGACTTAGGTTTGTGTCTCCGTTAAGCATATATTTACTGAGCACCCTGCTAGGCCCTGGGACTCTTCTAGTGGCTCACACAAGTTTGCTGAATTCCAGGAAAGTCTCTATTTGGTTGGCTAAATGGGATCACAATCATTGTATGCTAAATTTGATTTCAAGATTTTTAGAGATGCTCCCATCTTGTTTATGTCGGAGAGGGCAACTGCCCCCATAGCTGCACTGGAGGGACATGGAAATAAGTCTACCCTAAAATATCCCCTTCTCCATTCCCAGGCTCAAAATCTCTATCCTTAGCATCACCAACAAGGTCAATAGCAAAGGAGGGAGCATTATCTTTTCTGTAGAGAGCCCAAGATGACAAAAAAATATGTTTCACCATTTTTATTAACATGGTGGCCCAAGTTCCTTGGTCTTCTGAGCCAGGTGGAAGCTTGGCCTCTGAAGAGTTTCTGTGGGGGAAATATGGATAATGCCACTTGAGTGGGGGGCTAGAGGATAGACTACTTAAGTGAGCAACTGTGAGATAAGAGGGAATGGAAAAGATGCCTGTAGGGTGGAGCCAGAGACAAATATGATCCACGTCATAATCTTGCTCCCAGATGACCCTGTGGATGAGCCTCTCTTGCAGAAAGACAAAATGTAGTCTGAGTAACTTCAGGTTCAAATTCAATGAAACCCATACTTTGGGATCATTGCCTATTGTTTTTTTTTTCTTTTTTTAACTGAGCGTTATTTTCTTACTTTCTTTGCTTGTCTATGACATAAGTGCATCAGTGGTGCTTTCTTTACAAAGGTCATCAGCATTATCCCTTAAACTTACGTTCAGAGGTCAGGGTATCCTTAGTCCATAATAAGAACTCTGCCAAAGGTCTTCTCAGGTCTGTAAGAACTTTTCTTCCAAAGCTGTAGGGAGGGAATTTTACTTCCTCTGAGATTCATCTGGGCAAACTGAGAAGTTGAAAATGATCATGAATTACCCTCCATTACATACCTACGTGTCCACCTTATCCCACGTTGTGTGCCACAGCTTTAAATGTATAAAAGGATCAGAGTACAGGGCAATGGGAAGGAAAGAGAGAACTGGAGAGAAAGCCAAGACATAGAGATGATACAGAGAGAAGGGTGCTAGAAAGAGAGAGAGAGAGTGAAGGAAGGGGATGAGAAAAAGTGAGAACCAAGGGAATGAGAAGAGCTTTAAAGCTATACTTTGTTATATGCCAGGTATAGTTAGAGGTGCAGATGATATAGCAGTAAACAAAACAGAACAGACATAACCCTTGCTCTCATGGAGGTTACCATTCAGTGGGGGAAGGTAGACAATAAACAAGATAACTGTCTGAAATACATAGTAAGTCAGTGTTAAGTGTAATGGAAAAAATAAATTATGCAAGGAGCATAACAAGTATGGACCAGGGACTTGGTATTTTAGCTAAAATCAACAAGGAAGGCCTCACTGTGAAGGTGACATTTGAGTCACTTTCTCAGCTATTTCCTAACTCACAGTTTTTGGTCAGGGTGAATCCTGTTCAGTGTGTTAGCAGGAAATTGTAAGATGTGAGATGATGAGGTATGGCTCGAATGGAAACCATAATTCCTCTGGAGGCAAGTGTTCTGAGAGGTTATCTCCTCCAGCCCCTGTATTTGCATATAGTGGTAAGTGACTTGCTAAAGTACATAGGCAAGTGAGGAGCAAAGCTAAGAAAAGAAATCCACTTTTCTGATCCCTAACCCAGCATCCTTTTCATGCTACCTACAGGTAATAGGACACAGGTGTTTCCTCTTATTCTCTTCAAAAACAGAAAATGTGGATATTACTCCCTAGGTCCTTTATTCTCAACCTTGAATGTGTATGTGAATCTCCTGGGAAGCTTGTTACAAATGGTGATACTAGGGTCCACCCCTAGAGGATTCTGATGCAGATGGTTCATGGATCCCACTTTGAGAACCCAACCTAGGCCCTTGGGCAGAGAAGTAAACCCTTTTTTCAGAGTTTTGTCTTGAATCTTTTTCAGATTTCAATTGCTTACTAAAGGGTAATTTTAAGTCACTCCATTTGTCTAGCAAATCTTGTCATATTCTTCTCACCTGTGTTCTCTTAGAATCTCCTGTTATGTTCACTGGGCACTGAGTATTCAGATTAGGAATATCTAGAGCATAGGGACTGTGAAAAAATATAATGGATATGAAGCTGAAAAAGAGATTTTAAAGCAGTTGATAGAGGAGCTTTAAGGTCAGGCCAAGGAATTCAGACTTAAACCTGTTGAAAGGGCAGCTTTTGTATACTTTTCAAGAGAGAGGTGATGTTATCAGATTTGTTTTCTCAGGAATATGTCAGGCAAGATTGTGCAGGATAGAGGGTGCTGAGCAACTGGTGGCAGTAGAATAATTTTAGGAGGTAATTTGAGATCACAAGCAAGAACAGAAGTGGACTGCGGCTATCAAGACGAATAAAGACACAGCATGGGCAGTGCAAGCTATTGGAAAGGTTAGAATTGACAGGATTTGATGACTGGTTGGCTCTGCATGGTAAGAAAAGATAAAGAAGTCAAAATGACTTCAAACATTCTAGCCTTGGAGTGCCATGACCTGAGGTAATGGTTTTGGTTTGGGCCGTGTTGATCTTGAAGTGTCGGTAAGGTAACCATATGGAAGAGTGTATTCAGGAGAGGGGTTAGGGTTAGAGATCTAGATATGGCAGTGATTATTAAACAATAAGCACTTGGAACCCTTACTATGCCCCAGGTGTTTGGTGTACATCAGTGGACAAACAGACAAAATCCCCTTCTTTTGTGGAGCTGACCTTTTAGCAGGGGTGAGATGGGGGATAGTAAGAAACATAATAAATATGGAAACTGTCTCATAAGTCAAAACATGACAAGTGCTATGGAAAAAATAATTGATATCAAGGAAATGCCTATGATAGTCCAGGAAAAGAGGGATATAAAAGGAAAGTCCAGAATGAGAAGCAAAGAGAGCTAAGGGCAGACCATTTGGGACATTGATATTATGAGTTTGATGGAGAAATAGCAGTGATTAATCAGCAGAAGAGATTAAAAGTGAAATAGGAAGGCTGACAGGAGTACAAGGGTAATGGGAGGAAAATGTTTCTATCAGAGGGGATCAGTGTCAAATGATGCCAAGGGGTCAGAAACAATGAAGACAGAGATGAGGGCATTGAGGTTGGAAACTAAGAGGCCATCAGTGGAGTGGCAGAAGCAGAAGCCAATTCGTATGTGTGACATTTACTGTATAATATGATATATGCTCGTAGGGGATTAAAGAGAGAATTGATGATAAAAATAGTAGAGATGATGAATGAAGGCAACTCTTTTTAAAGTTTATAAAATAAAAGGTAAAGTTGGGATTGTACCTTAAGTTAGCAAGAAATAAGGCTATGGAGAGCATTTTTGGTTAGGAGGGTTACTGAGGAAGACTTGGGAGTGCCTGCTGGCTAAGAGGAAGGACCAAATGGGAAGGGGGAGGGTGATAATTTAAGAGAATGGAAAATGAACACATAAAGGTAGAATCAAGAGTACAAGAGGGATTTATATTTTAAAGCTAATAAAATTGTTAAGGTTAACTTTGGAAGAAAAAGCAAAATATAACAGAAGACAAGGAAGTGAAGATAGGGAAAGATTGTGGTGGAGGGGAATGGGAACTGATGATGTTTATATTTTATAAATTGTCAGTTTGAGAAACATTAAAAGGGTCAGAAAAACAACTGTGAGGAAACAAATAAGAGGATTGGGCAGCAATGTTGTCCAACTGAGGTTGTATATATGAGTGTGTAATGGGGTCACTCAGCATGATGACTTCTGTGTGTGTTCACTAGGATATTTATAGATGAGGAGGATTAGAACAAGAAGTAGGAGTGCAGCTAGGATTGAGTTTAGCACAGTAGTGTCAGAAAAGAAAGAAATTGGGGAAAATAGATTATTGTTGAATTTAGAGTAGAAATGGTTGACTCTAGTTTCCAGAATGGGTAGAAGTGGAGGTGAAAGCAAGTGGTATTAACAGACAAGAATATAAGGTATCCAAGGAGTGGAAAGTTCACTGGGGTGGGAGAGTATGTTTAGTTGGAGTGAGGGAGAACAGAGCTGGAAGTATCCTGTTGGAGACTGATGTAAGAGAAGGGAAAAATTAAGGTTTAAGATTAAAAGATTAAAACTGTTTTAGGTGGTAACAAAGTCACGGTGTGGCTACCGAGTTGATTGCTAAAGTAGGAAGGAAATGAAAGTCATTGGAATAAAGGAGGTCAAGGCCAGTGTCATGAGCAAGTCATTCACATGAATCTTGTTCAAGAAGAGGGGATAGTTGGAAAGAAGATGATAAATTGGGTTCCAGGATGTTCAGTGAGTGCAATGCAGTGCCTGGGAGGGAGATCTAGAGATGACTGTCAAGAGAGTTTATCAGTCAGATGAGGGCTTCAAAAGAGTAGGAGTTATTGATGAAAGGAAGTCTAGAAGACACAGTGGGGAGTCTGGGAACTTTTACCAATATTCTTTACCCCAGAATATATGGAGCGTGGAGTAATGAAGAAACTACAGAGTTTTGTTAATACAAGTGTGCGTGAGGACCAGCAGCATCTGGAATCACCTGGGAACTTACTAGAAATGCAGAATCTAAGATGCTATCCCTGACGTACTGAATCAGAATCTGTGATTTATCAAGATCTCTAGGTGATTCATAGACATATTAAAATTCAAGAAACACTGAAGAAGGTGTCATTATCAGAGGAAAGCTAAAATTTAGTGAAGGAGTAAAGGGAACTTTTCAAAAGATATATTAACAAGGCCTGGGGGTGGGTGTAGCTGACCTAAGTGGAGAACTAACCAGTTATAATTGGAACTAAGGTTTGAACTTAAACTGCTTAATAAGAGTTTCTACCGGGTGGAATATCTTTCTCCTGGATTAGCTTCAGTTGTTGGAGAGAAGTGCCTGTCCATGGCTGCTCAAGCAGTTGGTGAACCTTCCTGGAAGATTCTTCTTAAGAAGAATGGCAGTGCTCATTGTCAGTAGCTTGGGTTGTGGCTAAGGCCTGGTGGAGCTGCTTATAATAATGAGGCTCCTTCCTATGGAATGAAATCCATGTTGGAATACAATGTGAACATTTCCTGTTAGTTGATGGAATAGATTAAATCCTTCATGAGGTGATCTATTTTGAGCCCATAGGACAAAAGTTAAGTGTGCAATGGTGGTGCCAGCCAAGTTCTTTACAGGGGTTTTGCCCCAGAGATTTTGAAGTGGGCCTGGGAATAGTGGAAGATGTCAACAAATGCCGGAGGACAAAGGTGCCTCTAACTGAAAGCTCATCAAATTTGCCTTTAGCTTTCCAAAGCTTTGTTTATTACTTTTCCTTTCTGTATTTATTTGACTAGCCTCATCATTTCCCTTTCTAAATAAGAGGTGAATATTCATCTAGGCAATATTAATTAAAAGACCCTAAAAACTTAAAGCCTTAAAACTTAAATGAGTATAACATATACTGACTGAACATATGTGCATGTAATAGTATCAATATTGAAAGCCCCTGCTGTGAGAAGCCATAGCAAAGCATTTTTAGCAGACTTACTTCTGGGATCACTAATGATTAATTAGTGTGTATCATAATGTAAAGCAAATGTCACCCTAGCTACCTGGGGTTGCTGTCATTTGAGAGTGGAGCTATTTCCTGTTGATTACCAACAGTAAAATGAAAACTGCCTGCCATCTTGTGGAAGATGGTGGGTATCTCATGCCCAGGGAAAAAAGCAAGTAAGTCTAGACTCTTGCATGTTCTCTTGTGGGTTTTCATGGATGCATTGTTTCCTGTAGAGAAGTATAGTAAGGATTAAAATGGAAATGGTCACATCTCAATTAAACATTGCACAATTGCATTTCCTTTCTCATCACATAATTCAAAACCAAGGCATTTAGCCCAAACAGTAAACTGACAATGTCTTTTAATTGAATGGCTGCTGCTTGAAGAATTCTGAGCTGGCCTGACCTGCTCAGTTTATTGGCTAGCCCCAAGAGAAATTGTAGCTGAATGAGTATTTCAGATCACTAGCTCAGAGACAGAGTGCAGGCTATGAAACAGTGGACTGAATGCCAAGCCAGCAGTTCATGGATTTTTTTGACTGAAGCAGAATTCTTGGAGCACTCAGGACTTTAACCTGCTCCTCAGGGGCCTTCAAATGGTTCTGCTCAGGGCAGCCATCAGCTCAGTTGATTACTGTAACTCCCTCAATCCCAGGAAAATGTGTGTCCTGGGGAACAAATAGTGATTCCCTAACTCCAATCACAATTGAGAAAACAATCGAATCAGTAAAGGGCTGCTGGGAGGAGACAGGTGAGTAGAGCAGTGGAAGGAATTGGTGTTTGGAAAGAGCAGGAAAATAAGACTGTCCACAAGTTCCTTAACAGGTGGTTTTGGGCAATTTGAAGTGGGAGGGAGTTAAGTGACTGTTTCATTAAATTGACTGGTCAATTTAGTCAAAATGGTCAATTTGATAAGCTTGTGTAGACCCAGTCAGATTCTTTTTCAGATGCGCTTTAACAACCTGGATCCAGTACAGTCTTATATGTTCGGTTCTTAGTTCTGAGTACTGCACTTTATCTATCATCTTTCTATCTATCTATCCATCTATCACCTATCGATTTTAAATATCAAATTGGACTTCTGGGTTTCAAGTACATATATGTATTTCTGACTTTCTTGTAGTAGTGCAGAAGCTGATCTTGGTGATATCAAAATTTATTTTTAAAATATGGAAAGAGACTATGTGTTATAAATAATACGTGTATGTTGATGCTTGACTTAGAACAGTTTGGTAAGAACTTAAAATTATTTTTGCTATTTCGCAGCCTGTATTTTAATTGAAGGGCATTCCATGCAAGCTTTCCACAAAAAATAATTATAGAGTCATCAAAAATAATAGAATGCTCTCAAACATTTATTATTTAGGAACCAAGTTATATATGAACTTGTAGTCAAAACTTGTATTTCTCCAATAGTTAGACAGACCCTTGGAAGGGTGACTCTACAATTTGGCACATTCTACAATTTCACATAGCACCTAGTTACTGAGTAAACACTTGTGAAAGTGTCCAATTATTTTTGAATCACCCTATATTGTCACAATTATACCATCCAAAATGAAAGGAATAAAAAATACTACATTCAGAAAGTAGACTATTCCCTTACACCATGCACAAAAATCAACTCAAAATGGATTAAAGACTTGAATGTAAGACCTGAAACCATGAAACTTCTAGAAGAAAACATAGACAGTACACTCTTTGACATTGGTCTTAGCGACATATTTTCAAGTACCATGTCTAACCAGGCAAGGGAAACAAAAGAAAAAATGAACAAATGGGACTACATCAAACTAAAAGGCTTCTGCACAGCAAAGGAAACCATCAACAAAACAAAAAGACAACCTAACAATTGGGAGAAGATATTTGCAAACCATATATCAGATAAGGGGTTAATATGCAAAATATACAAAGAACTCATACATCTCAACAATAAAAAAACCCAGCAACCCAATTAAAAAATGGGCAAAAGATCTGAAGAGATTTCTCCAAAGAAGATATATGGATATCTTCCTGTTCATAGGCCAACAGGCATATGGAAGGATGCTCAACATCATTAGCTATCAGGGAAATGCAAATCAAAACTACAAGGAGGTATCACCTAACTCTGGTCAGAATGGCTATAATTAACAAGACAGGAAACAACAAGTGTTGGAGAGGATGTGGAGAGACGGGAACACTGCTGGTGGGAGTGCAAACTGGTGTGGCCACTATGGAAAGCAGTATGGAGTATCCTCAAGAAATTAAGAATAGATCTACCATATGATGCAGCTATCCCACTGCTGGATATTTATCCAAAGAACTGGAAAACACAAATGCATAAAGATACATGCACTCCTACTTTCATTGCAGCATTATACACAATAGCCAAGACTTGGAAGCAACCTAGGTGCCCATCAAGGGACAAAAGGATAAAGAAGATGTGGTATATATACACAATGGAATACTACTCAGCCATAAGAAATGATGAAATCTGGCCATTTGTGACATTGATGGACCTTGAGGGTATTATGCAAAGTGAAATTCGTCAGAGGGAGAAAGTCAAATACCGTATGATGTCACTCATAAGTAGAAGATAAAAACAAAGACACACAAACACATAGCAACGGAGATTGGATTGGTGGTTACCACAGGGGAAGGGGGAGAGGGAAGGGCAAAAGGGGTGATTAGGCTCACATGTGAGGGGATGGGCTATAATTAGTTTTTGGGTGGTGAACATGATGTAATCTACACAGAATTCGAAATATATTATGACATACATCTGAAAGCTATGTAATGTTATAATCCAATGTCACTGCAATAAAATTAAAAAAGGAAGCTAGTGTGGTTATAATTTAAAAAAAATACTACATTCAATTGGTAGAAAATAGATCATTTGCTGACCTTTCCTCCATGTTTTTTAATCCAAATTTCTTTATTTGTAAGAATTTTAAAATGTGCCTTTTCCTTACAAATTGATTTAAGCATTTTTAAACCTATTAGTTACCTAGACATGAGAAGTACATCCCCTGGGAACCTCAGTAGCATTTTGATGTAAGAATGACCAATGGTAAAGAAAACAGTTCAAGTATCTTGTAGTGGTGGTTGCTTGGTGCAACAGTACAATTTTTGATAGACAGTAAGCATAAAACCTGATATGCAAGTTGAAACCAAACTAATGGTGAAAAAATACTCATTTTCAATTATGCTCTTGACAAGGTGTGAGTTTTAAGTGTACACTCTTCTAAAATATGAATGTAGCTATATATTTTACCTATATGAATAAATGTCAACCATGAGCATTTCAATTTTTTAAAGGTACTTAGAATTTAGTAAAGAATTGGAATTTCAGAAACCAAAATAAGAATTCATGTATTCCAGCTGAGATAAAGCTTTTCAATGGGTGGAATATATTATAGGTCCTAAAAGTGCAGTGGTGAGAATAAATAAAATAAATTGCTTCCCAACTGCTGAAATAGTGTAATACTCCTCAGTTTGATTGTTAACAAGCTGCTGTTAAGGTTGTTCTAGGACCGTTCAAACTGTGAGTCTTAGCTTTCTCTCCCTCAGCATTAGATGATATACATCATTTAATGAGAGCAAGTTCATTAAATGTTTTAGCCTTTATAATTTTAGGCTGCTGGTGATGAACAGAACTGTATTATAATAGGAAGTGGAAGTTGATGGTATAAAACCATTTTTTTCCACTCGTTGGGAAAGATTGAGTAGCTCACTTATGGTTATGCTACCCCAGGGTACAGCTATTATACTTTTAACTAATGGAAATATTCTATTAGACCTGAAACTATTATGCTTTTTATTTGTTTATGAAAATAATGTTTAAAATTACATGTTTGTTACAGAAGATTACACAGCAAACAGGAAAGAGGCAAAAATAGCCTCCTTCTATAGTGAATGATTAGAAATGATAACGAATACATCTGCAATTTAAATTTCTTTTTCTATAGGTATTATCTCAGGTCCTCTTTGTGTGTTTTCTCCTGTTTTACTTTACTTTAGCTATGGCTTGTGCAATATGAAGAGTCTGCCTGGGCTCTGGCCCCCTAGCTGAGACAGCCTTCCTCACGTCAGCATCATCTTGTTCCTCCTCCCAATGTGCCTTTGTTTGATATGCGGTTGCATTCGGGGTCATTGTTTTATTTAAGCAGTTGGCACTTGGGAAAGTCTGTGGAAACCTTCCACTCATCAAATCAGAACTGACTGGGAAAAATATCTCTTGCTAATACAGACAGCTCCATGTTTGGTTACTCAAAAATTGAACATAGATTTCAGCTCTGATTAGAAAGAAAATCCTTGGGGGGTCACACAGCTGCCAAGGTAGGAGGAGGTACAGAGAATGGTTGGAGAGCCTTAGATGGGAAAATCTCCACACAGGAATGACTTCAGGTGTCTCATATTTGTAGTCTTTAAAAAGGGTTATTTGAGAGGTGACAAAGAGCCTAATACCTTATGGAGAGAGAGGATGCTGATTATGCAAGAGCCCTGATTAAATAAGTAGTGAAAAATTGAGTCAATCAGTTGAGTATTTTGAATTTATGACATCAAACAACTAATCTGGCTGTTTCCCACACCCAGCCCTGAGGTGACTAAAAGGGGTGGTGGTAAACACAGCCTCTTACCCCCCCTGCTCAGTCTCTCAGGTTCATGCTGATGGTCACAGCTCAGGACAGAGATGTGGTTACATTTGTCAGACATCAGCATGCTTTTCGATTTATTTTGCTTTTATTTATTTTGTCAATTCAGACAAAAGACTAGGAAATTTAGTAGAACAAAATACCAGTTAAACTCGTCCTTTGGCTAATTCCTTCCCTCCATTTATTGACCAGTTGACTGGTTCCTTCTCTCCGTTTACCGACCAGTTCTACAAAACCAACTGCTCAAGTAGCAGTGTATAGACATAGTCTGATTGTGTTCTAGGGACGAAACACAAGATGAGGAATTGGAACTTGAGTTGTGTATTTTCTAACAACAAATGTTAACAGCATGACATGGTTGGCAGGGACAGTGAGGTTGATCTAGGTTCAATTGTTCATTCATTTATCCACAATACTTCTTGAGTATTTACTATGTGGCAGTGACTCTGCTGCTGCTGAACAAGACATCAGCAGGTTCCTGGGATATAGAGACATTAAAGAGGAAAATTACAATACAGTATGATTAAAAAAAATGTATAACTCTCTTTTTCACTTTGTGAAGACCTGCTTCCCTTCTTTAAACCCTGTTTTCTCAGGCACGATGGTTAGTGCCTGGTTTCTACACTCTCTCCCATCAGGTGATGCTTTGAAATTCCAAAATGTTCTAACACTAACACTTCTGTGCTATGTGTCAGCACTTCACATCGACTTGAAACTGCCACTGTGTCTGGGAGCACACATGAAGGATTTCTCTGTGGCTAGTTCCACAAAGGAAATCAATTGTGCTCCAGCCCAGCACCTGTGGGTCGCCTTTGCTTGCAGAATACGCTCCTGCCTGTGAAGTGCAAAAGGACCTCTAATGGGCAGGCTTTCTAGCCACAGCTGCAATCGAGTTTGCTCTTACTCTTCTCTTACATCTGCACAGTGCATGCAGATCCCTCAGCCACCATGTCCCCCTTAAGCACAGCTTGAGACACTATAACAATCAATGCTACTTTGGAAGCCACCAAATAGGTGTGCCTTAGTTTGTGTTGGAGTGTCAGCTCTAGGAGTAGTTTGAGAAAATTTAGTCAATCAAAATGGAAAACACTGGCTTTGGCCAATCCTAGAAGTAAATTGTCAATAAGATCACCTTCAATAAGAGAAATTGCTCCTTATATAGAGTATCTCTGTACTCTCTTTCAGCACGCACACACACACACACACACACACAAACACACACACAGAATTTCCCTTTTGGGACCAAATCCTTCCTGATTTGGCCCTCAGCAGCCTCTTCCTCCAACCCATTTATTGTCCAAATCACTTGCTTAACGCTTTGACCCTAGTTATAGTGTTGTTAATACAAGTCCTAGCTTTCTCTCACATCCTACATTAAATCTTTCAGCATGTCCTTTTGGCTTTACTTTTGAGATGTCCAGAGTATGACTACTTCTCACCATCTCCAGGGCTACCAGCCTCGTCCAAGCCACTATCATCTCTTTCTTGAATTACTGCAATAATTTCCCAACTGGCATTCCTGTTTCTATGCTTGATCTGTATAGTCTATTTTATGGACAGCTGCCAGAGTAATTCTTTTAAAATGTAAGGCAGATCGTATTACTCTTCTGCTCAGAATTCGCTATTGTCTTCCCATTGTCCTTAGATATAAATTATTTACTATTATTTACTGTGGCCTCCAGGGCCCTATGTAATCTACCTTATACCTAGTCTCCAATCCCATTTTGCATGATTTTCCTCTCTGTTCACTAAGCTCTAACCACACTCATTTTCTTTGTGATTCTCAAGCATGGGAAGCCTGTTCCTAATTCAGGGCCTTTGTATTGGTTACCCTGTCTGTTTATCTGTCTGAAAGTAAATGCCATCAGACCTTCTTATGGCTTGTTTCCTTACTTCACTCTGATCTCAGCTCAAATGAACTTCTGCCTCTAGATCTTCACCTGACTAGATCCTTCTATCATACAGGTCTCAGCTCAAGAATCATCTCCTCGGAAAAGCTTACTTTGCCCTACTACAATAGCTTTTCTCACCACTCTACACATATTAAAAGTCAATTACTTGTTATTGTATTACTGTTTTATTATCATTACCTCACTTGTAACTGTTTGAAATTTTCTTGCTTTATTTATTCCTCATTTATTGTCTCCCCAACTCTCTACTAGAATGTGCTTTCCATGAAGACTGTCTGCCTTGTTAATTGCAGTATCCTTAGCACCTTGAACAGTTTCTGACATTTATAGGTGTAGGTATGCAATCAATATTGTTGAATGGATGAATGAATGAATGAATGCTATGTAGAAGGCACAATTACACATAAAATTGATGCAAAAAATGGAAATTAGATTAATAAATAGTCTGAATAATGCATATGGATGTGCTTTTATTTCAAGGCGAGAGTTTCCTTCTGTATTAATGAAGTAACCAAGAATAGCTGGAGGAAAAACTACAGTTGAGGTTTACCACTGATGAGTCTTAAAAATTTCACTGCTGTGGCATGCCAAAAGCTATTAGTATTCCACCCACCATGAATGAAATACTCCCTAAGGGGTGATAATTTTCCTGAGGAGACTCCTGCAACTTTCCCCCAATACCCTCCTTCCCACCTCATCTGCCAAGTTCTAAAGAGAAACATGGCCAGGATGAAGATAGTGGGGGATCATTTACTGTGAAAAGACTCCTGCAACTGAGCACCATATTTACTACTTTTTTGCCATAATTCCACATCACTGCCACCATTAACCCCAAGAGGAAGAGGATTGCAGTGGATTTTATGATGTGCCACCCAAATTTGCCATTCAATACTAAGGCACTCATCTCCTAGACTGCTAAGAGTGTTGGCTGATAATGACTTGTAGCTGAGTTCCTCTTCAGGATCTGGCCTCATCTGAAGGGAACCACCTCGCCGAGCATTACACCCACCCTCTGGAGAGCAGCCTGTATCTACTAACTGGTTGATGTAGGACTACAGGGCCTGGTCCCTTTGCCTCAGTTTAGGACAATGTTTTTTTTTAAAGATTGGCACCTAAGCTAACATCTGTTGCCAATCTTTTTATTTTTCCTTCTTCTTCTTCTCCACAAAGGCCCCCAGTACATAGTTGTATGTTCTAGTTGCAGGTCCTTCTGGCTCTGCTACGTAGGACGCTGCCTCAGCATGGCTTGATGAGCGGTGCTAGGTCTGCTTCCAGGATCTGAACTAGCAAAACGCTGGATCGCCAAAGTGGAGTGCTTGAACTTAACCACTTGGCCACAGAGCCAGCCCCTAGGACAGTTTCGAAGGGCCATTCCAACTCCAGAACACCCTGTGGGATTGCCTGAAAGCTCTATTGCAACTGCATGGTAGTTTAAATCCTTCCTGCATCCAATCCGGCCTCCCTAATTCTCTTAGAGGTGTTAATTCTGAGAGTATCTCCATCCCCCGACCCCCCCAAAAACGCCTCCTATATACAGATATCCATCTCAGGGTGTATTTCCCAAGGAACCTGACTTAAGACTGGGTTCTAGGAAGAAAACGCTAAAATGGGATTTTAGAAGTGGATTACCCACCAGTAAGCTCAGAATGAGAACAATTTCACTGGTAGTAGGTGGAATACTAACAGCTTTTGACATTTTCTAGCTGTGAAATTGTTTAGACTTTTATCAATGGTGAACTAGGATGTAATACCAGAGGAAGTGAACACACTGACAGGAGCAATATCTTGTGCCTTTGAGTGTTTGGGTGAAATAGTAATTATAAGGACTGGGGAATTGGATAGCTTTTTCTAGGTGCTATTGATGCCTTTGACAAAGACAATTAAAGGCTAACGAGGACTGATTAAGGGGGAGTGTGAACTCCAAATATCCTTGCAGCATATAAAGAGACTCTTATCTCTTTCAGCTGGAAAACAGAAAAAGTTGAGGCTCAAGCCCAGGACTTAATTACAAGAATCTCAGATCTCCAGATAAGGTTGAATTCCCAACACTAGCAAGTCAGCGAGACAAGGTCAGGGTACTAATTGGAAGAAGTGGGACTCTGAGGCGTCAGATAAGGGCATCTGAGTCAACCCACTTTAAATTATTGACTTCCAAGATTCCCCCAAACTCTCTATGCCTGTAGAAGTGGGCCACTCCTCTTTGTTAAAGTCTAGTGCTCTACCCTTGTTGGAAGATGTTGCAGAGATTTCTGACCTGCAAGAAAACATGTAGCCCCCTCTCAGAACCTACCCACAAACCCTCTCCTGGCCACCAGATCCATGACTAAAATTGTTACCTTGCCTACTTTGGGAAGTGTTGGGCCTCTTAAGAGAGAAAAGGGACTGTATACCAAAGGAGTTGCAGGACCTAGACAACATGTATTAAAAGGAGCCAGGGCAGTATATAAGGGACTGGATCCTAAGTGTGCTGGATCAAGAGGAGTAACCATAAAGTTGGACCAATAAGAGCTTATTGATATAGGATTACTCTTCCATGATGTAGGATTTACTCTGTCAAAGACCCTAAGAGATAGTACTAACATGCTGCTAGGAGACTCTTAGAAGCTTGGGAAAAGTGATCATCCACACAAAGTGAAATAAAAATGCCAGAAATTGCATGGAGGATGTTGGAGGAAGGAACCAAAAGTCTCTAGAATTAGTTGTGCCAGTGAAAGGGAACACGCTCAAAACCAGAAAAACCACTAGTCAAATATTTTCTGCAGGAAGATTCAGAGGGTACTCTATTTACCAAAGCAATAAACAATATATTAGTGAGAGGGGCACCACCATTATCAAGAAGCTTATTGGCTGTCCTGTGCAGACCAGGGCTGACAGTAGGAAATGCTTTAATAAAATTGGGCTACTTGATGGCAAAGGTGATGATAGGATCTGGAAATAATAGAGGCCAGATGTCAGTGTTTTACTATCAGGAGCAAAGTGAATGCAATTATTGTTCTGAACAGCAAGGTCAGAGTGGCAGCCAGGGGGTCCTGACCTGCAGAGAACTATGGCAGTGGTTAATAGAACATGATGTTCTTATGAGCAAGATAGATGAGTTTCAACAAGGTTATTTAAAAATTTTACATCCAAAAATAATCCAAAGTGGATGTACAGAAAGGACAGCCTCCCCAATAAAAAAATCATTATCCTTTGCCCAGTTTCCAGCCCTGAGCCTATTCCCATATCCAACACGAAGGCAAGCAGAAAACCCTGTAATGTTTCCTCTAGGCTTTCTCTAGAGGGACTTAAGAGCATCTACCTGAGTAACTATACACTGAGGAAAAGGGAATACCCAAGTATTTGGGGGGATTATTAACATCAATTGACAGATACCTGGATACTAGAAGTATCAGCATGGCTCCTCTGTTAGACTGAGAGTATATGTGGGCCATGTAATAAATGGAGTCCTGGCCCAGATTGAGCTCACAGTTGGTCCACTCTAGCCATGGATTCATCTGGTAGTCATTCCACTAGTCCACAAATATGTAATTAGAATGGATACACTTGGTATATTCTTGGTGTGTACTTGGAAGAATCCCAGCTTTGGGTCCTTGGCCCTTGGAATAAGAGCTATCATAGTAGAAAGGCCAAATGCAAGCCTCCGAATCACTCTCTCCCTCCCTTATCCCCAGTCAAGGCAGTAAATACAAAATAAAATTGCATCCTGAGGGAATGGTAGAGATTAGTGCCACCTTAGAAACCTGACAGATGCAGGAATGGTAGTCCTCATCATATCCTCATTAATTTACCTCTCTGGCCCTTACAGAACCAAATGGATACTGGAGGGGATAGTGAACTGTGATAAATTCAATCAAATAATAGCCCCAATTATAGCTGCTTGTCTAGATAGCTTTACTAGAGCATATTAACATAGCTTAAGGTACATGGTATCTGGCCACTCATGTGGTGAATGCATTATTTTCTATTCCTATCAGGAAGGAGGATCAAGAGCAGCTCATATTCACTTGGGACAGACAATAGTACACATTGCAGTCTTGCTCAGGGCTATGTTAACCCTTCCATCCTCTGTCATAATATACTCTGAAAAACTGGAACCATTTGTATATCCTACAGAACATCACATTGGTCCAATCTATCAATGACATTAAAACAGACAGGATGAGTGAGAAGCAGCAAGTTCATTGGATGTCTTGATAAAACACTTGTACTCTAGAGTGTGCAAAGTAAACACTATGAAGATTCAGGGGACTGCTACATCAGTAAAGTCTTTAGGGGTTCAGTGATCTGAGCCATGCAGGCATAGCCCCTTCACAGTAAGCAGCAAATTGATGCATCTTGCCTTCCCTGCCACAAAGAAGGAAGCAAAGAGTTGAGTAGGCATCTTTGGGTGTGGGAGGAAGCAGCATATTCCACTCTTAGGAATATAGCTCTGACCCACTTACCATACAACTCAGAAGATCCAATTGTACTAGAGATATCTATGTACAAAGACACCATGTAGGATTTATGGCAAGTCCCAATAGGAAAAACATGCTACTTGCAATGGAAAATTATATGTTATTTGAAAAGTGACCTCTTGTGTACTACTTGGTACTGGTAGACCTGAGCAAGACTGCAGAGTATCTGAGCATGGGATATAAAGTGACCAACTGGACAAAGCTACTCATCATGAGGGGTTCTGTCAAACCCAACAAGTCATGAGGTTGGGGAGGCTCAATAACAACCCACCTTATTCTAGATATTCTACATCCTGGATAGGGCATGAACAAGGCCAAGTAAGCTGCATGAGCTGATGGCCTAGACCTACATATCGCCTCCCACTGTTGCACTAGAGGCTTTGCCTCAGCTCATGCCTCTGGCCACCACATGAGGGGAGATCCTTATGACAAGCTAATGGGGGGGAAGGTTCAAGTTGTTTGGCTTAGTATGTGGATGCAAGCTGAAAATGGACTGCTGCTGCACTACAGCCCCACCCAGGGGTGGCCCTGAAAGACAACAGTGATGGAAAATCTTCCCAGTGAATAGAACTTTGTGCAGCGCATCTGTTCCTCCACTTTGTGTGGAGAGAAGTAGGCTGACAAGAGAATATACACAGCTTCATGAGCACTAACAAATGACTACACTAATTAGTCAGGGGACTGGAAAGATTAGAAGATCAGGGACAGGGAAGTCTAGAGAATAGACTAGTAGATGAACCTACAGGATTGGGCACAAAGTGTGAAGATCTTTATATTGCATAGTAATGCCCACCGTAGAGCATTTTTCCCAGGAGAAGCACCAGACGACCAAATAGACAGAATGACTCATTCGATTCACATCAGCTAGTCTCTGTCACCAGTCAGCCCAATACTGCACAATAGACTCACTAATAGAGTAGCCTCGTAGCAGGGATGGAGGCTACTTATGGGCCCAACAACTTGGGTTCCCACTCACCAATTCTGATTTAACTACTGCCTCTGCTGAATGTCCAACCTGACAGCAACAGAGATTAATGTTTTGTCCCCAGTAAGGCACCATCACTTGAGGAGATCAAGTATACATTCATTTGCAACTTAAATATATTGAATCCTTTCTACTCTAGAAGGAACAGCAATTCATCTCGACTGGAATTGACCCATAACCCACATATGGTTTTGCCTTTTCTGCCTGTGGGACCTTGCCAGCCTCTCTTTCTGAGAGATTACAGAATATTTTTATCTACAGAATATTTTTATCTATGGATACGGAATATCTCATAACATCACTTTGGACCAATGGACCCAGATTATAGCAAATAAATCTTGGTAATAAATACGTAACTGTGGGATCTAATGGTCATATAACATACCACACCACCCAGAAGCTGTTGGTCTGATACAAACAATAGAATGGCTATTGAAGGTGTAGGGCAAGTGCCAACTTGGAGATTACAGAAGATAACTTGCAAGGATGAGGTACCATGCTTCTGGGTGCAGTTTATACCCCAAATCAAGGACCATTACATATTGTTGTGTCCCCAGTAGGTAGAACACACGGGTCTAGTAACCAAGGGTGAAGTATGAGTATCCTACTTATCATCACTCTCAGTGGCTTGTTTTGGGTATTCATAGTTCTAATCTCTACAACTTTAGGGTCTGTGGGTCTACATGTCCTGTTTACCAAATGGGACATACTTTTACCAGGGGATGCAGGAAGTATCCCATTAAATTTTAAGCTATAGCTGCTATCTGGAAACATTGAACTTCATATGCCGATAGGTTAGAAGACATAGAAGGGAATCACTACACTGACTGAGTAATTGACCTCAGTCATCAGGAGGCTATAGGGCTGCTGTTACAAAATGGTGGTGGGTAAGAATGTGTTCAGCCCCAGATAACCTGCTGGGGCTTCCTTTGGTACTTCCCTGACCAATTTTTTGATGATAAATGGAGAAAGCATCAGTATAGTCTGATAAAGATATGTTGACCAGAGATCAGACCCCTCAGAAATGAGGGTCTGGGTCATCCTACCAAGTAAGTCACCTAGACCAGCAGAGATGCTAGCCAAGGGTGAGTGGAATCTAGAATAGGGAGTAGAGAGAGGAGATGATGAGTGTTAGTTATGATCTTGAGATCCATTTCAGTAACACAGACTATCATTTGTCCCATTAAACGCATTAGTTTTCCCAGTAAGAGACCAACCAGAGTCGTGGAGGAACTATTCCCAGTACATGAAGCTAGTGGATCCAAGTGGCCACAAATGATAGACTGTATGGATGCTGTGGTGCTCAGCCTAGATCTCCCCTTCATAACTGTAGCAGGTTATATATGGCCACATCAATATATATCACATCCCACGTGCTCTTCTTACATAACTGATGTCTCTCTGCCTTCCCTTGAACTTAAGTGAACCTCTCTAACTGCTTCAACCAATAGAATGCAGTGGATGAAACACTGTGTGACTTCTGAGGGTAGATCTTAAAAGGTGATTGACTTCCACCTGACTCTCTCTCTCTCTTTCTCTCCTTCCATTTCTCTTTCTCTTCCTCCCTCTCTCTCTGAGTCTGCTTGTCCTTGGAACCCAGGAAACATACTGTGAGGAAGCCCAGGCTACATGGAGAGGCCACATGTGGGTGATCTATTTAACAGTCTCAGCTAGGCTGCTAGCAAAACAGCATCAACCACCAGACAAGTGAGTGAACACGTTTTCAGATGATTCTAGCACTCAGACTTTGAACCTTCTACTGTTGGCATCAGGCCTTGTTATGCTCTAATTCCTGACTCATAAAAAACCTGAGAGATAATAAATGATTATTATTGTTTTAAGCCACTAAAATTTGGAGGAATTTGCTATACAGCACTAGATAACTAATACACTTGTACTCTGTAGACCAGATTAGCGTTTTGTAACTAATACAATGACTACTACACTCACTTCCCCAGCTGTGATGGAATGTAGATGATTCTCTGTACTCTGAGAATTTCTCTTCATCAAATGATGAATTTCCCTTCATCAAAAGGAGCAATATCGCCCAAGGTTATAGCCCCCTCCCGGAGGCAGCCTGCATCCCACCAGTGGCTGATGCAGCTCTACAAAGGCAGGACCCCCTTGCTTTAGTTCAGGACAATGCTGGAGAGCCATCGTCATTCAAGAGCAACCTTTGGGATCAGCTGAGACCTCTGTTGCAAATGCATCATACTTCTCCCTCTGCTCAATCCTGTTTCTCTTGCTCAATTGCAGATATTGCTCCGGAGAACATGCCCCAAGTAAATCTTCCATATGCAAATTTTAGTCTCAGGGTCTATTTCCCAGGAAACCTGAACTAAAACAGAGTGTAAGGAGAAAGGGCTAAAGCACCAACCTGGGATGCTTTAGAGGGCTGCTAAAACATGGAGGATGGATTTATCATTTCCAAAGGATGGCAGGTTAGATTAAAGCTTCATTGCTGAAAATTAGATCATCTACAATCTATGCCACCTTTACTGTCCTTCGTCCTCACCAGTGAAGACAGAGTCAGATCCTACATCCACAAACCTGTCTTAATATGTGTAGCTATGAATTCCATTCAAAGTCTAGACTGGCAGCGAGTTATAGGGACTTCCACTGTCAACAAATACCCTTCTGTGATTTTCAGCTCTGAAAGTGAAAAACAAAAATAAAAAGGAAACGTGTTTTCTCAGCTATACTGGTGTTTACAACTTTTTCAACTCCAAATCAGAGGTAAATCACTTGGTAGTGATTTTAAGGGACTAAGAAAATGTTGCCAATTGTACAAATATAGAAAGTTATTTTTATTTCAACATAAAAGTACAAGTAATAAGAATACTACCAAAATTTTAGCATATAGCGAAAGATAATCTTGGCGTATACTCTCTTATGAGCTACTTTTGAGCTGAGTTTTCTTAAAAGAGCAGTAAGCACAGTAGCAGTACGTAAGCTAGGGTTGGCTCATTGGCAATCGCTCTGGACCTTTGAGAAGGATGATTCCGGTTAAAGTGCCAGTCAAACCCCATTACAAGTCCCAGGAACCTATTCAACTTGTTTTGTGATAATTTGGTTATATTGAAAAGGACGTTAAAACAGTGGATAATTGATTTATGTGATAATGAATTTTAACTAAAACCTGAGCTTCTATGGTTGGGGCTCCATGAAAATGATTTTTTTTTATCTGAGTATAAAAGTATTATTCTCTGACATTTGCTTTGCAGACAATATTTTACAATTTAATGTAATTTTAAAAAGAACAATTTGCTCCTGGCTTCAAGGAAGATGTTTTCATGTGGCTTTTTTCTAACTAAAAAAGAAAATTTTTTCTTTACAAACCTGCCTATAACATGCCAGATAATTTTACTAAATTACATTTATGTTCTCTGCTTTATTTTACCCCTTTTTACAATGGAGATAATAGCAGAGTGGTAAAAGGCTTTATGAATGCTTACAGAGAAACTTTATCTTCCAGAAGGATATGAGGATAAACACCAAGACTATTATAAGCCCGAGATTCTAGGACAGAAAATAGACAGAAAAAAAGAAAATAGATGGATAGACATCTATAGATAAATAACAGCATCTAGAAGCAGATATCAGCCCACTATATGTACATAGAGCTTTATAGTTTCTAAAGAGTCTTCACATACAAGCAATTGACAAGATGGATGTTATCATCAGTTCTCTTTTACAAACAAGAGAACTGAAGCTCAGAGTGGTTAAGAGTCTTACTCAATGTCTCCTGGATAATAACAACAAAGCTGGGAACCTAGGTCTTCTGACTAGAAAGTTTAGGGATCTTTTCACTATACTAATATTGCCTTGCGAAACACAAGAAAGAGATAACATAAATAAGTGAATTAAAGAAAGTCCCAGAACACAGTAGGGGGTAAGGAAGAGCATTCAGACATTTTCAGAAACACACATATTTTTTAAATGTGTTTTTCTCCTTTGAAAATTTTAGCTGACATTTATAAAATGATTTGATCATCCTAAATTCTTTTTCTCAGAAATCCAAGGCAACACAGAAGTAATATCTCTTGGGAGCCTACTATGTGCCAAGCACTGTGCAAGATGCTTCACAGAATTAGTTCTTGCAATCTTCACAGTTACCCTATTATTTTACAGATGAGGAAATCGAGGTTCAGATAGGAGAAATAACTTCCCCAAAGTTCCATAGCCAAAAGGAGCAGCAGCGGGATTTCAGCCCATGTTGTCTGACTTCAAAGCCCTTGTTATAACAGTTACTCAATCAGTTAATCCATAAGCATTTAAGTGGCTCCAATTATGAGCTCAGCATTGTGAGATCTATACAGAAAATATGAGATAGGATCCCTGGCCTCAGAGACTTGATAACCTATGAGGAGAGGTAAAAGAGATTAGGATTAATTATTAGATTATGTGGTATAGACTCGTACTCTTAGAAGTATGGTCTGTGAATCAGCAGCATTTTCATCAACTGGCAGCCCAATAGAAATACAGAATCCAGGCCACCAGCCCAGTCTTAGTGAATCAGAGCCTGCATTTTAGAAAGATCCTCTGGGAGCTCACTACATAGTAAAGTTAGAGAAGTTCTTGTATAGATCATCAATGCTGTAGGGAGCAGGAAGGAGAGGTGTCAAGGAGGAGATGCCTGGAACTAGCCTTTGAAGGCAGGGGGATGTTACTCTCCATCTCTCCTTCAAGTTGCCTTGCCTCTTTTGAAAGCCATTTCTAGTCTCCAAAGGGCCTGGAAAGGCTACTCTGAGAATGGTGATGGGAGGATAGAGAGGTAGGGTTCTCTTTGCTTGAAGTATAAGGGAAGGATTCAAGGAAGCAGTGTAAGGAACTGAGGAGTGACAAAAGTGCAGGAGTGATCAGAGAGTTTCGATTCCACCAATAAGAATAGGGAACACAAAGATGTCACTTACACCCTTACTCTACATCCTTTCCTCCCCTCTTCTCTTGCAAGATCACTCCCTCAGGAGGTGGGTGAGGAGCAGAGAGAGATGGACCACTGGCTGGAAGTCTGGTGTGTGTGTGGCTGTGTGTCTGTGGATGTGCATATACATGCATAAGTCTCCACTCGGGACTCCTTCAATGCTATAGGCCTAATTGGCGCATTTTAATAATAAAGTCTCTTTTCAAATAAGTGCACACCATAAAGTGTCCTTTTCTTTGGTAAAGCTGAGTACAACTGGTCTTCAGTAAAATTTCCATTTGCTCTAGGGACTTGAGAATATTAAATGTCTTACTCTTAAGCAAGCACCATTCTGATTAGGAAAAAATTGCGTTAGGGAGTCATGTCAATGTCTGAGAAGAATGAATTCATTCTTGATTTTGATATTTTAAAATATAGCAGATTGCATTGCAGAAATGCAGATTACGATGTGGATATAGTGTTAAAATTGCTTTTGCCATTATAAAGATAAAAATAGCTCTTGGTGCAAATTTCCTGCTGCTTCTTTCTAAATGAAGGAGTTAAATACTGAAAGGCAGGTGGATGCTGACGCTCCTTTAGAAAGAGATGAATAGGGTTGATGGCAGGAGCTACAGGGAAGCTATTGAGGCTGCAGATGCATATGCTGCCCTTACTTCCCACAAAGTTCAAAGTGGGGTGAAGCTGCCCGGGTAATTGGCTATGAAATAGCAAACCTTCAGGATGAAAATGGCCCTTGTACTTAATTGCCCCTGTTCCAGGCGGTGGGTAGCCACCTGGTTGATTAGTGACCCTACCTATATTCACAACCACCCAAGTTTAAGTGCCAGTGCAATTGTTAGGACACTGGCACCAAGTTCAATCAGGGACCTTGGAGTTTCAATCAGTTCTGACCACCCCAGGTCCAGCACCCCCACCTTTCAGATCTAAGCAGATGGTTCTACAAAGCCTCAAGGCAAAAGCCCATTTTACAATTGAGCAGGATGAGGACATGCATATTTGTAAAATAGCAACTACAATAGCAACAACTGTGATGAGAAAAAGGCTTTTTATTTGTATAGTATTTAATAATTTGTCAAGCACTTTAATTGGAATTTCTATTATGGTCTTCACAAAGAGTGTGTAATACAGGGCTTATAGTGCCCAATTTTAGTTGGATAAATTAAGACTCAGTGAAGATAAGTGAGTTTCACAAGGCTGCACAACTAGTAGGTAACAGAACCAGCACTCAAATTGGGATCAGTTGCAGAAAAATTCCATTTCTTTTCACAATAGATTTTTACCTTAATTCTATCCTTCCTTGCAGTTCTGCAAGTCCTAATTCACGACTGCGTTATCCACAGAATACCTTTGGATGGGAAATACCCATTTGTGAATCATACACAGGTTACACAGCCTTCCAGTCTATGAATCGACCAATCACAATGACTGTCGTTTATTCTCTAATAGTCAAGTGTCATATCCTATTCTAAAGTAATGACAAGGGCTAACAGTGTGTGCCAAGTGTTGTATTAAGCACTTCACATATATTAACTCATTTAAACCTTACCTTACAATCACTCTACGATGTAGGTTTTGTTTGTTTTGCCAACTGTTCCCTTACCTTTATTTTTTTCCAACCTCATTGAGATATAATTGACACATAACATTGTGTAACTTTAAGGTGTGCAACATATTGATTTGATACACTTATAGATAGCAATATGATTACCACCATAGTGTTAGCTAACCCCTCCATCACATTACATAATTAACACTTCTTTTTTGTGGTGAGAACATTTAAGATCTCCTCGCTTAGCAATTTTCAAGTATATAGAATAGTATTGTTATATATAATCATGATGCTGTGTGTTAGACTCCCAGAACTTATGCATCTTATAACTGGAAGTTTGCACCCTTTGATGAACCTCTGGGCTCTTGATTCTGTTCCATTGGTCTATATGTCTATTTTCATGCCAGTACAATACTGTTTTGATTACTATAGCTTTGTAGTGTTGTTTGAAATTAGAAAGTGTGATGTTTAGTTTTTTTTCTCAGAGGATTGCTTTAGCTATTTCAGGGTCTTTTGTGGTTCCATAGAAATTTTAGAATTGCCTTTTCTATTTCTGTGAAAAACGTAATTAGAATTTTGATAGCAATTGCATTGAATATATAGATGCATTTTGAGTAGTATGGACATTTTAACAATATTCATTCTTTTGATCTATGAACATGGACTATCTTTCCATTTATTTGTGCCTTCTTCAATTTCTTTCATCAGAGTCTTGTAGTTTTCAGCGTACCAATCTTTCACCTCCTTGGTTAAATTTATTCCTGAGAATTTTATTGTTTTTGTTGCTATTGTGAATGGGGCCATTCTCTTTATTTCTTTTACAGACATTTCATTGTTAGAGTATAGAAATGCAACTGATTTCTGTATGTTGATATTATATCCTGTAACTTTACTGACTTCATTGGTTAATTCTAACAGTTTTTTGATTGAGTCTTTAGGATTTTCTATATATAATATCATATCATCTGCAAATAAAGACAACTTTCCTACTCCCTTTCCAATTTGGATCCTTTTTATTTCTTTGTATTACATGATTGTTCTGGCTAGTGCTTCCAGTACTACGTTGAATAAGAGTGGTGAGAGTGGGCACCCTTGTCTTGTTCCTGATCTTGGAAGAAAAGCTTTCAGCCTTTCACCATTGAGTGTGATGTTAGCTGTGGGCTTGTTGTATATGGCCTTTATTGTGTTAAGATATATTCCTTCTATAGCCAATTCGTTGAGTTTTTATCCTGAAAGGATGTTGTATTTTGTCAAATGCTTTTTCTGCATCTATTGAGATGATCATATGATTTTTATCTTTCATTCTATTAATGTGGTGTGTCACATTTACTGATTTGTATATGTTGATCCATCCTTGCATCCCAGGGATAAGTTCCACTCAATCATGGTGTATGATCATTTTAATGTGATGTTGAATTTGATTTACTAATATTTTGCTGAGAATTTTTGCATTTATATTCATCAGGGATATTGGCCTGTGGTTTTCTTTTATTGTAGTATCTTTATCTGACTTTTGTATCAGGGTAATGCTGGCCTTGTAAAATGAGTTTGGGAGTGTTCCCTCCTCTTCAAATTTTTGGATGATTTTGAGAAGGACTAATGTTAATTCTTCTTTAAATGCTTGGTAGGATTTACCAGGGAAACCATCTCGTGCTGGGATTTCTTTGTTTGGAGGTTTTTGAATACTGATTCAATCTCCTTACCCTTCAGTGGTCTGTTCATAGTTTCTATTTCTTCCTGATTCAGTCTTGGCAAGTAGTATGTGCCTAGGAATATCTTTATCCATTTCTTCTAGATTATCTAATTGGTTGGCATATAATTGTTCATACTAGTTTCTTATGATCCTTATAGGTATTTTGTTTATCCCCGGTTGAATAAACTGAGGCGCAGAGAGATTAAGTAACTTTTTCATGGTCATACAGTGACAGAGCCAGGATAGAAACCCAGGCACTGTGCTGCCTGAGTCTATGCTTTTAGCACTATGCAAAATTGATTCTCTATGGTAGAATTTTGAAATCCATCCATGGGTCTAAGACACTTACTCCACAAACTGCTCCATATCAATCCTGCAAATGCCCCAGAAGTATGTATCACTTTTATTGAATTTTGAGTGGGAGGTGTGAGGGTAGATGGCCAATGATAATTGCCATGCTGAAGGGAAGAGAGAGAAGAAACTAAAATTAGGGAAAAAAACCCTTAAAATTGGCACCTACATGGTGCAGGTATTTTACTAATCAATTCACCTATGTTGTCTTTGTTCATCTTTATAATAACTATTATAAAACCTATTTTTGAGGCAAGGAAACTGAGGCTCAATGAGTTTAAGTAAATTGTCTAACATAGCTAGTAAGTGGCAGATCCGTGATTGCATCTCAGACAGTCTGATTTTAGAGCTTGGACATTTAACCACTCTATCAGAGTTTCATAATGATAGTCATTAAACATTTCCACTTACAGGCATTGCGTCGTATACTTTATCCACACCAGCTTGCTTAATCCTCACGACAACCCTATGAGGTCCATCTTATCATCATGCTCATTTCAAAGATAAGTAAACAGACACAGATGCAGTAAATGATCAAACTAGGGTTTGAACCCATTCTTGATCATATTCAAAGCTTTTTCTAACAGAGGGAGATGGAAGAAAGCTGAGCTCAGCTTGTGACCTAGCTATGTACCCCTTACTTAGTTGGTCATGGATACCGCTGGCTATTTGCCTAGCTGACTCTGGGGTTTCAAGGGGAACTTGATAAAAAGCAGAGGCTTGGATTTTCTCCATAATGAATTGCCCAACAAAAAACAGCATTTGCTACTTCAATGTAACCCTCCTCTGGCTACACAATGGGCCATCTTTTTCCCATCTTTGGGTGCCCATGGCACCCAAAAAACATTTTTCATCCATGGATAAAGGAGTCATAATGTCTATAAATATAGGTATAGAAGTGAAAGTGGGCATAAGTCATTCTTAACTGCTCTGTAAAGCAGATCTTCTAAGTATTTCTACTTATTAGCTGGTGCCATTCGTTTTATGCAATTGAAAGAACTAAACCTATTCTTTATAAATCAGGACAAAACAATTAATACTCTCAAATTCAATCTTTTGATTAATTCAATCCAATACCCTCCACAGTTACTGAGATTTTTCTGTATTTTGTTTTATTTTTTGTTTTTCATGTATGCTAAAGTTTAGGTTTAGAGTTAAACCATTATCAATAAGGAAGCTGGAAATAAAACAGCACCCTTTCCAACAGTTTAGAAGTTAAGATATACGTTCTAGAACAAGATTGCCTGGCTTCAAATCCCAGCCCTGAAACTACCTGGGAGACGTTAGGCTGGTTACCTAACCTGCCTGTGCCTCAGTTACTCATCTGTAAAATGAGAATAATGGCATTCTTGCCTTGCAGTGTTATTGTTAAGATTGAGTGAGTAAATACATATAGGTGCTTTAAATAGTACTACAATGGTAAATTCTCAATACATGTTGGCTGTTATTTTATTAGTAGAGGCCACAGAAGAGAACAATTTGAGAGATCCTGACAGGTGAAGGTGGGTTATATCTTGAGGGCAATAAAGGGGGTAAAAGGGTTAAGCTGGGACTGGGCTAGATTGAGATACACAAATTGGTCTGTGATTAGCGTCTTAAATGTGAGAATGGCCTTGAGGTGGTAGTCACTGTCTAGAAAGGATGCTATGTTCTGGGATAATTGCATCAGGGTTTCTGGCCTTGCTATTGACCAAAGAATTGTTAGACCTGAGGTCTAGAACAGATTCTGACACAGATTAACTAACTGCACATTAAATATTCAATGAGTGATTGCATAATACATAGAATATATTTAAACATACTAGTTAATAAATTAGTTTGTTGTTGTTACTTGCCATCAAGTCAACTTGACTCCTGGTGACACTACGAACAAGTAATGTCCACAACATGCTGTCCTCAACAGCCCTATTCAGCCTCTGTAGACTCACATCTATGGCCTCCTGTATGGAGTCAATCTATCTTATATTTGGTCTTCCTCTTTTCCTGCTGCCTTCTACTTTTCCCAGCATTATTGTCTGTTCTAAAGAATCCTGCCTTTTCATGATGTGCTCAAAGTAGGACAGCCTCAGTTTTATCATTTTTGCCTAATAAATTAGAACACATTTTATCTTTTACTAATGTCAACATGATGAAATTTACTCAATCTCTTTACCGAAACAGCCCACCATCCAACTGAGAAAGCAACAGGCTTATAGACTTTAGACCAAATCCCAAGATGAGTCCTATCACAGAATCAGTGTAAGTGCCCTGCCCATGTCTACTCAGCATTCATCTCTATCACTTGAAAATTTTCTTTCTTGCCAAGGGATCAGGCTCAGCGTGTTGGCAGTGCAAGCCAGAAGTGCTACAGAGTTAAAGCCCTTAGAAACAGCACTAAACCAATGACAAATGGGGAGTCAGTGGATATACACTGCAGCTTTCTTGTTCCTCATTTGGAATAACTCTGGAATATTCTGCATTGTCTCCCAGACTTCCACAGAAGGCCTGAGCTCCAGTTGTCCACAGTGGTAACTGGCTTGATAGCACAAACTTTATTGACTTCCTTTCCTTTGCTGTCTCACATACCCACTTCCCTATCAGTGCTACTGAGATCGCTTCCCAACAGACTGCTTGCACTGGAGTCCTTCTTTCAGGGTTGGCATTGGTGAGGGGAACTCAACCCAAGATAGAAAAATAATATGTGCTGGAAAATACTCAGAAACTGCTTAACTGATCTATGAAGATAAAATTCCCATTTTTCTCCCCAAATTCCTTTTCTTCCTCTAAAGTAGAACTGGAAGGGTAGAGCTGTTGCTCTGCATGTTGTTTTCTGTTGCTTCTTTTCACTTTTTCTTGCCCTCTCACTCCTCCATAGAAAGTAAGGCAAAACTTCAAGATTTCAGGAAGCTAGGCAGACTTTCCTGGGTAGTAGGCCTCTGGTGTATCATGTTGACTTTCTTCTTTCTTGTGAGAGGTATAGAACAGAACATTCTGGGCACTGGGCCCATGGCTGAGTGGTTAAGTTCGCACATTCTGCTTCGGCAGCCCAGGGTTTCTCCAGTTCGGATCCTGGGCATGGAACTAGCACCTCTCATCAGGCCATGCTGAGACAGCGTCCCACACAGCAGAGTCAGAAGGACCTACAACTAGAATATACAACTATGTACTGGGGGGCTTTGGGGAGAAAAAGAAGAAAAAAACGAAACAAATCTATCAATCAAAATGTAATCAGAACTGGAAAAATACAGAGAAAAAATTCTTAAAGAAAGAAAGCACATTATGTCATTTGGGTCAAATATTATAATACACAACTCCACCTTTGTATTTAAGTATATTTAAGGCTCTCCTAGACAGCAACATTCAGATCCAAATATATTTTGAGGAGAAGGCATTTCATCACCATTACACTTACAATTTTCCCTCAAATACTTAGTTGATTCTGCCACAAGACTCACCTTGGGATTTGGCCTTAAGTCTATAAGACTTGTTGCTTTGTCCAGTTAAGTGAGGGTTATAGTAGATGGAAGATTACTTAGCTAAAGAAATAGAGCATTCATCATGATGTAGACATTAGTAAAGAATTACATGTGTGGTCCAAAGACACAGTCTTGCTCTTCCCAGCTCATACAACAGGAACACAGTCTCTCAATTTGGGTCTCCCTTCACAAGTTTTTTTTGTTTTTTCATAGGCATTGAGCATAGATGTAGGCATTGAGCAAAGGCTACCTCTGGTGCAACACTCGTAGTTTTCACTTTAGTTCCATTCATTTCCAAAGAATGAATTCTAGATGTATCCCAGTGCATGAAGAAGAAGAGACTAACAATGATTCCCTTGCGAAGCTTCACAAATCTAGTGGGGTTTTCAGTTATTTAGAGGCCTTAGCAACTCACTCTATACTGAGTCAGGGCGTTCAGCGGTGCCAGTGTATCGGGGGGGTGCTATGTTTCTCCTAAGGCTGTCATAGGGAAGAAAGTACAGATCTAATTTATCTTGAGGTCATAGCTCTGAGAACAATATTACTTGATCAAATTTGGTTTATGTTTTATTAGGCTTATGACTTGTTATTTCTCAGTTCTTGAAAGGACTTTGAATGAGCAAGTGTCCTATGCCCTTCTAAGAAGGAACTATGTGGAAACCCAGAGATCTCACTGGTCATTTATGCAGCCTTTGTGAGTCACTAGAACTCTACATTTATAGGTCAACACCCACCACTTTAATTTATCTAATATGGAAGGCTTAGATAAAGGAAAAGCGTTGCTTCCTTTTGTCTGCTTTATTCCCAAGCTAAAGATAAATGTTCAAATTTTTAGTCAATCAGTAACCTCTGCTCATTTCTAATCCTATAATGTGCTTGTTGTGGGCTGGAATGTAGGAAAAAAAGAGAAAATTTAGTCACTCTTTTTGAGAAGCCTGAAAATGTCTTTTAAAAGAAACAACTGAAAACGTGATCTTTTAAAAATGAAAGAAAATGTATTACTGGAAAATATAATATAATTGCAGAATTTCAGCAACTTAGCTTTGAGAGTAAACCTGGAAGTCACCAGCCCAATATCCTTACCAGTGCAGGAATCTCCTTCTAATGTTCTGTTTGAGTACTTCCAGTGATGGCATCTTTACCACCTCCTCAAGGCAGCCATTCCATCTCTGGATAGCTCTAACAGTTAGAAAATTATTCCTTATACTGAGCCATTTACACTTTAATGCATATGAAGATGATAGAAAAAAATCAAGCAAACCATTTGCTAAGAAAAGATTCCAAGGCACTGTCTTTACGGTGAGAAAGTCGTGTTGAACCAATTTAATTTCCTTCTGCGACAGAGTTACGGGTCTTGAATAAAGAGGAGAGCAATCAGTGTAGGACACATCTGGACTTCACTAAATCTTTGTGGATCTGCAAGGTATTTCCATTAATGAGTTAGGGATATCAGGCCTGGACTGTACTATTATATAAGTCTTATTCCAAGGACACTACACATACATTTGTCCCAGAGCTTTTAATTTGTTCCCTTCGAGGTCTGGAATGAGAAAAATAAGAGAATTCCTACTAAATTTGCAGAAGATACCACATTGGGAAATGGGGCTGGAGAGTATGGAAAATAAAAGCTGAAAATTCCTTGCAAGGCAAGAGCAGAATCCAAGGTGACCTTGACCAATTAGAAAAATGGTCTGTCAGAAAGAGGCTGACATTTGATGTTCAACAGGGACAGTGCTGGGCAATCCATGTGCTCCCCAAATCCAAACCACATGAATACCTGCTGAGGAATGGCTGGTGAAACCATCACTCTGAATCACACCTTGAATAAATGGAAACAAGACAGGGCCATTGTTTAAAAGGCTGGTATGGGCCTGGGTTTTGTGAACAGAGTTATGATGTGCAAAAGCCAGGACATAATTCTCCTGCCTTATATACTGCATTAATAGGGACTTTATTAGATACACTCAGGAATTCAGCATGTTGGTCTTCATGTAAAACATGGAAGTAGAAAAGCTGGAGAGACTATCAAGTAAAAGGGATAAAATCCAGTCTTCCTAGAGAATATGTGAGAAAAGTTAAAATGACTAAATTTATTGGAAGAAAGACTCAATGTTGACTCCTCATTTGCCTTTCTTCCAACTGACTTCTCCACACTCATCTGACTATAATACCTCTTCTCCGCATTGCTCATGAAGTTCTGTCTATACATGTTCCTGTTCAGACCTGTTCATTAGGATATTCCAAATTTGGCTTAAACTGTTTCTTATGTTTGGTCACATGCCATGTAGATAAACAGAGTGGAAGAAAACAGCTGATGCTAAATGCTGTACCTTGTACATAACACTATCATAGCATTCATCCCACTCACAGATAATCTGGGTTGGCACAGAGTAGATACCTAATGACTATATGTTGTGTGAAGGAATGGGAGGAGGAAGTCACATAATTGTTTTTTTTTTTTTAACCTTGGTTCCTCTCTGTCAAAATCAAGTTAATATAAGAATGCTGTGAAGAAGAATATGATTAACTATAAACTGTAAGTTGCCTAAGGCATTGGGAGGAATCTCTGGAAGAGCTCTTAGTTAGAAGAAATGGAAGATGTAAATCTGGGGCAGTATTATTGATGTCTCTAATTAGTGACATGCTAATGTGATTTAAGATAATTATTTGTTTTGCTAATAACTCTCTTTAATTAACCTGCTTAAATGTGTCTAAAGCACCTTCATGATACCTGGTACATACTAGACGTCAGATACATGCTAGTTATTGTTTTGTGAACTTCAGAATATTATTAAATTAAGCCAATTATACTGGCATTGATTTCCCTGACTCAGCATTGACATTTTGTACTGTGCTCTAAACCCTACTGAAAACATACTGTAAGAATTTGCTCAACTATCCTCCAAAGCATAGAGTCCAATGGCTGTTCAATTTAAGCCTTGAGAACTGTTCAATTCGAAAATCTACTAAATTACTTTCCCACTAAGATCAGATACAAGGCAAGGCTGTCCCTTTTTATCAGTTCTTTTCACACTCTTAGTGGAAGTCCTTGCTAATGCAATAAGGCAAAAAGGGAAATAAAAGGTACATAGATCGGGAAGGAAAAGGTAAAACTGTCCTTTTTCACAGACAATATGATCATTTATGTAGAAAATATGAAAGGATCAACAAAAATACTCCTGGAACTAGTAAGTGATTATAGCAAGGCTGCAGGATACAAGGTTAACATATAAAAGTCAATCACTTTCCTGTATGCCAGCAATGAACAAATGGAATTTGAAATAAAAAAAACACAATATCATTTACATTAGCACCCCAGAAAGTGCAATACTCAGGTGTAAATCTAAAAAAATACGTATAAGATCTCTATGAGGTACACTAGAAACACTGATGAAGAAACCAAAGAAGAACTAAATAAATGGAGAGATATTCCATTTTCATGAATAGAAAGACTCAATATTGTCAAGACGTTAGTTCTTCTCAACTTGATCTATAGATTCAATGCAATTCCAAACAAAATCCCAGGAAGTTATTTTATGAGTATTGACAAACTGATTCTAAAGTTTAGTCTAAGACCCATAATAGCCAACTCAATATTGAAGGAGAAGAACAGTCAGAGGGTTGACATTACCTGACTTCAAGACTTACTATAAAGCTTCAGTAATCAAGGCAGTGTGGTATTGGTGAGAGAATAGACAAATAGATCAATGGAACAGAATAGAAAGCTCAGAAATAGACTCACCTAAATATAGTCAACTGCTCTTTGACAAAGGAGCAAAGGCAATACAATGGAGCAGATATAGTCTTTTCAACAAGTGGTGCTGGAACAGTTGGACTTCCACCTGCGTAAACACAAATCTAGGCACAGACCTTACACCCTCGACAATAATTATCTCAAAATGGATCATCAACATAAATGTACAACACAAAATTATGAAATTCCTAGATGATACCATAGAAAAATACCTAGATGACTTTGGGTATGGTGATAACTTTTTAAATACAACACCAAAGTCATGATCCATGAAAGAAATAATTGATAAGCTGAGCTTCCTTAAAATTAAAAATTTCTGCTCTGTGAAAGATAATGTTACAAGAAGTAGAAGACAAACCACAGACTGGGAAATAATATTTGCAAAAGATACATCTGATAAAGGACTATTGTCCAAAATGTACAAAGAACACTTACAACTCAACAATAAGAAAACAAACAACCGGATTAAAAAATGGGCCAAATATCTTAACAGACACCTCACTAAAGGAGATACACAGATGGCAAGTAAGCACATAAAATGATTTTCCACATCATATGTCATCAGGGAAATTCAGATTAAAACAACAATAAGATTCCACTATGAGATTCCACTACACGCATATTAGAATGGCCAAAATCTGGAACACTTACAACAGCAAATGCTAGTAAGGATGTGGAGCAACAGGAAGCTTCATACATTGCCCGTGAGAATGCAAAATGATACAGTCACTGTGGAAGACAGTTTTTCAGTTTCTTACAAGACTAAACATACCCTTGCCATATCCTTGATATTTACCCAAAGGAGTTGGAACTTATGTCCACACAAAAACCTGCTCGTGAATGTTTATAGAAACTTTATTCATAATTGCCAAAGTTGGAAGCAACTAAGATGTCCTTCAGTAGCTGAATGGATAAATAAACTGTGGTTCATCCAGACAGTGGAATACTATTCAGCACTTAAAAGAAGTGAGCTATTGAGCGGTGAAAAGACACAGAGGAAGCTCAAATGTATACTACTAAGTGAAAGAAGCCAATCTGAGAAGGCTACATACTTTATGCTTTTAACTGTATGACATGCTGGAAAAAACAAAACTATGGAGACAATAAAAAGAACAGTGGTTGCTAGGGGTCGAGGGGAGGGAGAAATGAATAGGCAGAGCACATAGGATTTTTAGGGTAGCAAAAATACTCTGTATGATGCTATACTGGTAGATACATGTCCTCATACATTTTTCCAAACCTATAGAATGTACAACACCAGGAGTGAACCCTGATGAAAACTATGGACTTTGGGTGATTATGATGTGTCAATGTAAGTTTATCAGTTGTAAGAAATGTACCACTCTGGTGAGTAATGTGGAAAATGAGGGAAGCTATGCATATGTTAGCACAAGGTGTATATGAGAAATCTCTGTACTTTCCTCTCAGTTTTGCTGTGAACCTAAAACTGCTCTAAAAAAACAAAGTCCTGAAAAAAAATCTACTGAAGCTAAAGTTCCATGAGTCAACTTGAAGGAATCTCACCATTAATCCTTCTCAAACAATGAACTCAGTACCTTCCTGATACTTCTAGTATTAGGAGATGCTAGAAGTTTTGCTAATAGCAATGATCTTTCAATGGTTAATTTTTTATGTTTTTATAACTAATGGGAGCTATCCTGGGTGCTTGTGATAACTGTACTCATCCAAGGTAAGGCTTACTGTAGATGACAATAATGTAAATGAGTAAGACATATTTTTAGTTGAAATAAAAAGTTTCGATGCTTTGTAATGTAAATTTCAACTAGGTTGAGTTTCCTAATTTTGTTGACACTTGTGCTCTATGAAATTGTTTGTGAGTGCAAATGACTGTGGAGGAGTGAGGAAGGGTTCATTTCCTTTATCACACACCCACCTAGGGCTAGGCGGCTGGGTGAAATTCAATTCAGTTTATCTCCAGTAAAAGGAAGGTTCCTTGAACAATGGTTGCAGTATACTCTGCCAATAGAGCTCTGGATGAGCAATTAGAAGAGGAAATTCTTGTTCTTTGTTGCCACTCCTTCATCCTGAGGCAAGAGGCAAAATCTTCAGTTGCCTTGCATTCTGAAATATTTATAACTGATCATTGTCCCTGGAGAGTTCTGAGCAGAACTAGTGTGATATTTTCTTTAAAAATAATCAAAAAGACTTGTTAACGTACATTCTCAAAAAGAAATATCATGTAATGAAATACTACTGTGCTATAATTACAGTGAACTCTCATCCTGATTTGCCCTGGACTATCTCAGATTTAGAACTGAAAGTCCTGCCTCCTGTGAAACTTCTCAGTCTCAGGCAAGCCAGGACATTTGGTCAACCTGCCTAGAGTAGTCTGACCAAAGGACACTAACCAGTAGCATGACCTTGGGTAAGTCCCTTCTCTCTAGGCCTCAGCTTTCACCCTTGTGAAATAGGGGAATTGGAATGGGCCCTCTGTAAGTTCCACAATTCTGTGGAAGTGCACCTCTGCCTCTGACTCAGTATCTGATCTTAGAGAACTTGAGATGGTTGCAAGAACGAAGTTGTCCTCCCTGATATTGTCCCCCAAAGCTACAAAAGTTCTCCAAATACTCCTACCTTCCTTGAATAAAGCACAAGACTTTTGTGGACCAGGCATTTATGTGAATTTACCTACAAAGCTACTTTTATTTTAGACCATTTTCTTGAGGTAGTAATTTCTGGGATATTGCTTCCCATTTTGTAAGTTAGTACATCCACATTGCACTCTAAACTTGCTGTTTTTTCTTTCTCCAAATTTTGAAGTGTCCTCCCTAATTCTTTGACGCTCTGACTTTTAGTAGCTTTGGTGAACAAGGCCATGTTCATATTACCCACAATGCTTGTTCACTGCTGCAATCCCAGCTGCCTGATTTATTGTGTACAGTTGATGAATTATTGATGAATGAACAAAGGGCTCTCTGAGAGTCTTTCCTTGTCTGTAAATGGGAATTATTATACTTACCCCCAAGGGTTCTTATGAGGATTAAATGAGATTATGTATTGGCAAGTGCCTAAAACTGCCTGTCTCATAGTGAGCACTAAGTAAATGTCATGCCCCTTCCCAGGTATTCCCACTCACGACTTAGCACCTTCCCTACCACCCCGCCTCCTTTCCTCTACTTCTCCAATTTTCTGAGGCACACTGCTGCCAAACATTCTTACCTTCCTGATCTTTCTACTTGAGTTCATCTCTGCTTCCTCTGAACTTTCACAGAATTCTAAAATTTTATTTCATTCTGCTTTATATTACAAGCTCTAAACTCACCCTTCTATATTCTGTTGTGTGATGCTGGGGCTGAGACATTGCAAACCACATTTCTGCTCAGCTAGCTGGCTCTCTGGCTCTGCCAATAGGGGTCACAAGAGGGAGCCCACAAAGCTGGAGAAGGAGGAAGGGACCTTTTCCTTTACGTTTGTTCCTAGTGGGGTTCCTGCGAGCACCACCCCAGCCTTGCTTCTTCACCCTGGTAGCAATTGTACCTTCTTGGAGTAACAGTCAAATCCAGTTTGCAGTTTTTCCAACAGTTGCAGAACAAATTTCATTGTACTCTACCCCACCTCCCTTTCACCCCACCCACCCTTTACCCCAAAGATATCATCACCAGCCAGCACCCTTTCCTCAGAGGTTTGGATCCCCAAACCATAGGGCACCTCTGAGCTCAGAGACACCGGTCCCAGCTGAGCAGCACTCCCCCCTCCAATGTTTCAATTTCAGATCTGTGGGGTCCCTCTTCCAAGCTTCTAAGTCTCAATGGTTCCAACTTTTTCTCTTTGCTCCCCCACTCCTAGGAGTGGTAGCTGCTTCCTACAGTCTTACTTCTGTGTTACCTTAGAGTTCTTGTTTTCTTTCAATCATCTAGGCAACAACTTTAGGTCTAGTTAACATTTCTTTATACTAAATTCTTTCTGCTCAAATAACTGGTATGGTTTCTGTCTTTGACTGGTCCCTGGCTGCTACAAGGGGGCTGGTTATAGGAACAACTCCATCATTCTCCTTGAGCTTCTTGAGGGTGAGACTTGTCTTATTCCTCTTCATTTCTTTGCTTCCAACTTCCCACATATCCATCATATCTCACACAATACCTGACATACAGCTAGTGTTCAATAAACTTTTGTTCATTTTTTTGTTGTTGATTTGTTGTGATTTTGTTGAACTAATTTGGTGAACCCAATAAAACTGTTTCATTCTGGCACATCTCACTCTGAGTCATGAATAACATTTTTTTTTTTGGTCGAACAGGTGAACTCAATGATATGGAAGCAAATTATTGACTTAAAAATGTATCTATGAATGAATCTATCCAATCTGCCTTCTGCAAAGTGTGGTCCTTTCCTCTATTACTTTGTTTCCAACTTCCTAAGAGATTATTTTCTTCCATTTTACTCTCATTACTGATTCCTTTGAGCGTTATTCCCTCCTCCCTCAGGGTCTTGATTCATACCTCTATTATCATACCACATCACGACCTTTTTTTAAACAAAACAAAACAAAACAATTTCCCAGGTGATTCTTAGAAACATTATGTAAAGTTTGCAGCAGTATCAAGCATTTAGCTCAAGAACGACTGGGAGGTCCATATATATGGCATACTCTTAAATCTCTGGGTCTTTGCCATAAACTCTTGCCTCATTCTTGAAACATACCTTACCCCCTTTCTTTGAGTGAGCTCCCAAGGCAGGGTTTGGTGCCCTATCTCTGTGCTCACATGCTGCCCACATCCCTTTATCATGGCAGTCATTGCACTGATTATCTATGAGTCTGCCCTCCCCAACTGACTTGACCTCCTTGGGGGCAGGGGCTGAGTCTTTCATTTCTATACATTTATAGAAAGTATATAATAAGCACTGAGTATCTTTTGAGAAACAAATTACTTAATTATTCATATCATCAATACTCGTGCAGATTCTGTTATAAATGCTGATTATTTACAGAAAGATTAAAGTCCTAATGTTGATCCTTGACTTCTATCATTTACTCTTCTCCATTATTTGTTCTTATTCTTTCCTTGGCTTTTAAAAATGTTTTTTATCATTGTTTGTAATTTGTATTTACTGCACAGATATTCTTTCCTCTAATAACTTATTGAAGATTATTAAAAATAGCCTAATAAAAGGAAATTTTTGAAATATGCTTATTGTTATATTTGTTCTAATTATTATATAGAAAAAAGTAACTTTGGGATAGTAGGGAGAAAACAAAGAGCCCACTTTTAGATGACCTGTGTTTGCTCTTCTGTTGCTTCCTACAACAACCTAGATTTGAGTTGGTGACAGCAAACATCAAATAAAGTATACAGAGATAGAATCTCAGACAAAGATTATGTTAACAGCAATTTTCAACTCTATGGGAAAGTGCATAAATTCATGGGCTGGCAAGGAAAATTGTCTCCCTTGACTCTTTTGTGGTATAATGAGGACCTTCTACATATTTTTAAAATGAAGTCTTTAGAAGCTAGCAACAAAAGATCATTTATATTTTTATGAGTGGATGTTTTCAATCGTTTTTCCAAGCTAGAGAAGATTTTAATATTTCTGTAGCTTCATTTTTGAATCTCCTCTAGAGGAGATGTACGGTTCTTTGTGAATTAAAGGGATGTATAGAAATGCAAATATTGCAGCTTATAAAATTGTACAAAAGGACTGTCTTCTATATTAATTTCAAGGCTATAGGGGACATTGTCTGTGTGCTTAGACAGAAAAGAACTGAAAGTTAACAAAAAAGAAGAGAGATTTAGGTAAAAAACTTAACATGAGAAGTGGGAATGGCTGCATAGCTTAATAGAAATGAATTTGTATAGAAGTCAGACATCAGATTGTTCAACTCAATCATCTACTACCCTTAGTAGATGTATTTTTTTATTCTCATATTGCATGAACTGTATGAAATAGCATTCTTTATTTCAAATGTGAGGCAGTGTGAGTGATGCAAATACAAGCTATAGTACAGGAAGAAATTCATGGCATACATATTATATTAAGATTAAATTCAGTGTCAATCAGGGTATATATACTGATTTGAGAGTTTTACATATGTAAATCAAGCCTGTATTATTAGAATTACTAAGATTATACTGACAGACTCACAACTAGAATATACAACTATGTATTGGGGGGCTTTGGGGAGAAGAAGAGAAGGAAAAAAGAAGATTGGCCACAGTTGTTAGCTCAGGTGCCAATCTTTAAACAAAAACAAGATTATACTGACAGAGGAAGATCACTTACAAACTTGTCAGGGGTCTCATTTGAAGATAGAAGGTGAGAACATGGATTAAAAGGAACAGTAATTAGTTTTAGGGAGTGCTGAAAAGGTTTAGAAAGACAGTGAATATCAGTTTATCTAGAGTCTGGATGCTTATTTTTGAATTGTCCTCTCTCCGCCTTCTCTCTATCATCAGCTTTCTGAAAAGTGGTACTTTATTCATTTGCATTCTCTCTTTTCATTTATAAATGAGAACCCAGAGGGAGTTCTAGTGTTGAAGAATTTTGGAATGTGAGAGTAATCTTTTGCATTAAAGATTGAAGACAAGCTATTTCTCTAACTAACTTGAACCCATCAGCTTGTCTTTTGCCAAATGAAGAGTTCCTCATAAAAGAGCTCATATATCTCAGCAGAGACCAATGACCAGTATTAGAAAACATGGCCCAAAGCTCATGTCCTGATGGAAATCAGTAACACCATCATGAGCAATGATCATGATGTACCATCATGACCGACACAGGTATTCAAACCCAATCAACAAATTCATCTTAAAATCATAACATCTGACTGCTCCTTTAGAGTTGACTAAATCCTCTATTACTTTGTTTCCAACTTCCTAAGAGATTTTTTTTTTCCATTTTACTCTCATTACTGATTCCTTTGAGCGTTATTCCCTCCTCCCTCAGGGTCTTGATTCATACCTCTATTATCCCATCTAGTTCATTCTGCCTTTTGTTAATTTTAAAAGCAAACAAATAAGCCAATTTATCGATTAGTTATTATGTGCAAAGCACTGCATCAGAGGCTGTTACACAGGGAGAGGCCACAGGAATGAATAAGACACCTGCTTTCAAAGGAGTTTACAATTGTATGGTAGAGGAAGACACATTTTAAATTTTTATGATAGAGTGAGCTGAATTTGAGGAGGGGGAGAGATGAGAGGGGCAGGTTGTGAATATCAATTTATTGTGGAACTCTAACTCTCCAATACCTAAAATGAAATATTGGTGGTGTGATGTGCTCTAAGCACTGGTGCCATTATTATAATAACCCCCACCCACATTGGCATTAATTGGTTGTACACTGTGAAAAAAAATGACATACTCAGCTGCTTCTCAGAAATGTTGATAAACAAGTCCCATTGACAAACTAGGCAAACACGGTGGTTGGTTAGAAGTAGGTCATAATAAAGATCCTCTCTAGAACAATGGAAATGTATTAGGAAGTCTTGGGCCTATATTTTCCTTTCTCCATTCCAAGCGCCTGGTTAATAAGCAATAGCCAGAGTTTTTTCCCCAATACTAACTTCAACAACCGCAGATTTTTCTTTTGGTTTTGTATTCAGCTAGCCTTGCCATCTTCATGTTGTAGCCAGAAATAAGTCACAAAGAGGTTCAGATGGTATTTATTAGCTTATTAAACCCATATAACTCCAGGGACACACTTTCTAGGAAGCCAGAAACTCCTGTAAGCTTTGAGAACCTAGAGAATGCAGTGCAGGATTATAATCTGTCAGCTAATGGCACTGTAAATATCACAGATCATTCTTCTCTTTAAGAGCAGTATTAACAGCCTAATCAACCAACTAACTGAAAGGACAAGTGATAGAATGGGCGACTGGCTGCATTATCAAAGCTTTGCACAGCAGCTCAGAAAGCACCTTTCCTAATGAGTGAGGTGTCAGGCCCTTAATAGCTGGTTGGTTTGGATATGATAATCAAAAATGAAGTAGTTAAAAGGATTGTTAATTTTAAAAACCCTGATTAGAGGTCAGGGTGAGACTTGGAAGAGATCTGTAATGACAGTGTGCTTTGGGGCAACGTGCCTGCCTAACACAATGGGATATCCATTGGCTGCCATTTGTCGCACTTCCATTGGTGTCAGAAGTGCAGTGTGACTTCAAGCTCTGAAAATTTGAAGGATACTATTTATCAATGGAAGTGTTCAGGGTGTTAAATTCAGGGGTGTGTGTCGGGGGTGGGGGTGGGGGTTGAGGGTAGCAGGACATACTAGTGTGGCATATTGAAGGAAGCTTTTTTTTCCAGAGTGATCTTGTCCTGCATATGCTTGCTTAGTAATTGTCCTATCCTGTTTGACTCATTTGGCAGGAATGCCACACTCCCATGTCAAAGCCAATACAGAAGGGGGAAAGACTGGGAGAGACATTTTACTATTTATCAAGATATAAGGATTGATTCTTCAATTATTTTGGAGAGAGAGTGAGAAAAGCACTGTCTCTGTTTCTATTGTTTCCATAGTTTGATGGGAGTAACTTTTGTTGATTTTCCTAGTCAATCTCTGGAGGCATTTTGTTTAAAGCTGTGCCTAACACAGTGCATGTCACACAGTGTGAACTCGGGAAAAATTTGTTGTGAAAATGTAGGTAGTATGATATGTACAGTAAGACAAATGGTCCATAGACTTATTTTCTGAAGGGAAGAAAATAAATGGGAAGTCCACCCAAGAATCTCATCCTGCATTAATATGTTCTCAAGATATGTGACCCTTTTCATCACAAGGAGAAATTTTTTCTTTTCTTTTTATCGTATCTATATGAGATGATGGATGTTAACTAAACCTATTGTGGTAATCATTTCACTATATATGTAAATTAAACCATCATGCTGCACACCTTAAACTCATACAGTGATGAATGTCAATTATGTCTCAATAAAATTGGGAAAAAATGATATGTATGCAAACAGTGCTACTTGTTTAGCAAAACTGTAATCTAGGCATGATACGTATAGCGATAATTTGCTAGAGTGAACGAAACTACTCAAATGATATAGTCTATCAGCTCGTATGGGGCAATGTAGTTATTTCATTAAAATGGTCATCACCAGAAACTTTGAAACAAACCATCTTCGGCTTGTTTGGATTTGGGCAAATTGATTCATCACATATTCTTAGTTTCAAATCATAGGCTGTCTGTGATAGATACATATATAGAGAGAGATAATCAAGATTCAAACTATTCGTCCCATTATCAATTCATTTATTTAACATACATTAGGCCTCTGCACTGGATGAGTTATTGTACTAAGAACAGTGGGATAGTTTCCTAAGGGCAGGAAACTTGTATTAATTTTCTACATTGTATCCTTAGCATCTAACATAATACATAGAATGTATAGCAAATGCTTAATAGACGCTTATTGACAAGTAAATGAGTGAATGAATAAGGGAAGTGAAAGACACACAGAAGTAATTGTAATACCAGACAAAGTGAAACAAGTGGTATAAGTTTAGTGTTGCAGAAACCAAGGGAAAGATGAAGTTAACTCCAGCTTGGGTAAGGATGGTCAAGAAAGGCTTCAGGTATAACATAATGTTTGAATTAATACTTTTGGAATGAATAAGATAGGACAAGCAACACACACACACACACACAGAAGAGAAAGTGCATTCGAGGCTACAGTAACGTCACAGCCAAATGTTGCAGCAGTGTAAAAGTGTATGGAATGTTTTAGGAGTGATGAGAGTGCAGGGTGGTTAGAACGGTGTGTTGATGGATGGGACTGGAAAAAAAGGGCAATGCCAAGTCACATAACCTCTAAATGTCCTACTAAGGTAGGGTTTTAGAAGAGAGTGATAAGATTCAACCTACTAACCAAGGCTTTATTAAGCAGGCATTAAGTGTCTATATTATATACTGTAGGGAGTATTTGCCTTTATAGAACATACTGTTTGGATTTGCAGGTAACTGTTATTTCCTTCACGAGATGTTTCCTGACCCAAGTCCATAGCATTCTATATTTTCCCTAACATAGCATTTATCACATTGTATTGTAAATGCTTGTTTAGCTTTTAGTTTCCTCCACTGGACTGAGAACTTGGTGAGGGCAAGAACAATGTCTACTTTGTTCATCTTTATAATCCCTGTGCCTAGAACAGTCCCTGGCTTGTAGTAAGTATTCAATAAATATGTGTCAAATAAACAATGAGAAATGAATGAATAAATGAATCATACGCCTGGTAGTTTGCTATATCTACAAAATGCAGGGGAACCATTTATGGAGCATTTCTACTGTAAGATGAAGAGAATACATTTGTGAGATTGGAGAGTCTGTGTTTGTTAAAGGTGAAAGGCCCCAATAAAGGGAAGGTTTCTGTGAGATACTGGGGACTCAGTTACAAGTCATGAGTTTCTGTTAATGTTGGGGTTTCTCCAGGATGCGTTAAGTCTCAGGGTTACAGCTCCATAAATGTTTGTTGAAGGCCTAGATCGGTTGCCTATGCAAAGAGTAGGAGCCCAGTAAATATTTATTGAAGGCCTACATTCATTTGTTGTGGCAGATTGTATTTTCAAGAATGTCCCCACCCAGATATTTATCTTATCTCCTTTGCCAATGAGAGGTAGAGTCTGTGTTCTCTCATCTCGAAACTGAGTGAACCTTTGTAACTGCTTTCACCAACAGAATACTTTAGAAGTGAAGCTACGGGAATTCTGGCTAGGGCAGAAAAAATGATATGGCCTCTGCTGGCTCTCTCTCTCTGGCTCTTTCTTGGAATGATCACCTGTGTAACCCAGCCACCATGCTGTGAGGAAGCCCAAACTTGCCCATAAAGAGCCCACACAGAGAAACACACGTGGAGAGGAACTAAGGCTCCTCACTGACAGCAAGCATGAACCGTTGGACGTGTGAGTGAACAAATCTTCAGACGATTCCAGCTCCCAGTCACTGAGTCCTCCAGCTGAGACTTCAGACATGCTGGAGCAGATGCAAGCCATTCACACTGTGCTCTGTCTGAATTCCTGATCCAGAGAAACCATGAGAGACAATAAGTGACTATTACTTTTTAAAAATTATTTTATTGAGGTCATATTGGCTTATAACATTGTGTAAGTTTCAGATATACATTATTATATACCAGTTTCTGTATAGACTGCATCATGTTTAGAACAAATAGTCTAGTTTTTATCTGTCACCATATATATGTTTTCCTTTACTCCTTTTGCCTTCCCCCTACCCCCTTCTCCTCTGGTAATCACTAATTATTGTTGTTTTAAGACACTAAGTTTTCTGGTAACTTGTGACTCAACAATAAATAATGAGTAATACACATGTACTCTGTAGACCAGACAAGTGGTTTGTAACTGTTTTAAAAGTCTTAGATCCATTTGAAAACATGAAAAGCTAAGGTGGCCTCCATTCTCCCTACCTCCTGGTGTTCGCAGCCTTGTAGATTCCCTTCCTCTTGAGTGTGGGCAGGGCATGTGGTTTGCTTATAGACTATAGACAACGGCAAAATTGATGAGCTGTCACTCCAGCGATTATATTACCTTATATAAGACTCTCTCTTGCTATCAGACTGACTCCAGGGTCTTGCTCACCTTGTTAGTTTTGATGAAGCAAGCTGCCATGAGTCCTATAACCACAAGGAAATGAATTCTGCCAATAACCAGAGTGAAGCTGGGGATGCTGACCCTTCCCCAGTCAAGCCGGGAGATAAGAATGGAATCCTGGCACATACCTTGATGGCAGCCTTGCAGAGGATCCTGGTAAGCCATGCACAGACTCCTGACTGACAGAATCTGTGAGATAAATGTGTATTGTTTTATTTTTTAATTTTGATTTAATTTTATTTTACTTTTTCCTTTTTCTCCCCAAAGCCCCCTGGTACATAGTTGTATATTCTTAGTTGTGGGTCCTTCTAGTTGTGGCATGTGGGACGCTGCCTCAGTGTGTTTTGATGAGCAGTGCCATGTCTGCGCCCAGGATTTGAACTGACGAAACACTGGGCCACCTGCAGCGGAGCGTGCGAACTTAACCACTGGGCCACAGGGCCAGACCCAAATGTGTATTGTTTTAAGCCATTGAATTTGTGATAATTTGTTACATAGCATAGAAAATTAATATAAAAGCTATGGATCCTCTCTGAGAAAAATGTACAGAAACTCACATATACATAGAATTCTTATGCAATATTTTAGGTTCTTTATGGACCCCTGATACTCCTGAATAGATCCTGTTCTGGGTCATTTGCCCTGTGGTTGTATGCAGAAGTGTGCAAAGCCTAGAAGATTTTCTTTGTGATGTTTGATATTAAATATTTTATTTACTTGCTTAGTAATTCAGTACCTTATAATTGAGCATTGTCTGCTTTAGGATTCAATTTTCTCTACTTCCGCATCTTTGGAGGTGGATCATTGGTACAGTTTCATATTATTGTTCCACTCATAAAAGGAATCCACCCTCAATCACTTTCTCCATCTCTTACCCCTGCCTTTCTAGAAGCAAAAACAGGGGAAGATCAGCAGACTTCAGTAAACAGTAAACAAACAGGAATAGCCGATAGAGTGAGGCTAATGAATTAATCATTAAGTAAATGCTAATGAACACAATTCAATAAATGATTTACATCTTTCCTATATTTCATTGGGAGGCTAAATTTAAGATACAGTAAAGTTATTTCTTTTGATTATAATTAAATGCAATACAAATAAAAATCTCTCTTCTAACTTCACTGTTAAGGCAAGTGTTTTCTTTGCCGTCTTTCTTCATTAATAATTGCTATGCTCTAATAAAATTAGAGGATGTAGAAAATAATACTTATTATGAATTCTCTAACACTGGCATGCAAACATCCTCATTAAAGCCAGTGATCTATGTTTTATTGTTTAGATAAATGTCTATAATTCTTGCCTTTTATTCTGACTATCCATTTCTTTGCTGATGAAGCACAATCAAGCTCTGACAACGTCAACTCCCATTTTTGATTGTACTAAAAGGAAGGGTCAATTTCTCTACGGGATGAATGGAATTGTAGGAGGAGCTCCAAAGTCTTGAGAAACATAGGACACAACTGCCTTCTGCCTTCTTTCTCCCCTCAGTTGTATTCTGAAGAGTTAACCCAAGGAAGGCAGCAAGCAAGTGTCCACATGGCTCCCTCGAACCAACTTCTATATCTGGCTTGTGGAGATGTTCCTATCTGCACCACACATGGGGAAGGTAGCCTATGTCTGGGCCACGTGTAGATGGCATGGAAGAGTCCACTTGCTTGCTTGGTAAATGACAGCAACACAAGTCACATGTAGGCATGCCCACTGACAATCTTTCTCTGCTTCCCCAGTCACAAACAATTTGGCTTTGCCTATTAATTTTCGTAGATACCATTAAAAGGAATACCATAGCTAATGTTATATCAGACCCAATTAAGCTAGTGAACAGCTTCTATTTTTTTTCTTTCATGCTGTGGCATTTCCTTTCCCCTGAAAACACTCTTTCACTCAGTCTAGCAATTAACTGCTTGAACAGTATAATAAGGAAGCAATTAAGAGGTGACAGAGAAAAATTAACACTCCATTTCACATTAAAGGCTAAGTGAGTATCCTTGCCATTGTGAGTTAAATGTGTCTTTGAAAACCTGTAGTTTGGATGTATTTTCCTTTTGAATAAGGAGCCGAGCTCCATGTTTTTTGTCTAGCATCCCAATCTGAAAATGGATGATAACTAATTGGGTGCTGTCTGCTTAAACAGGCTATATTAATTGCAGTTTGTTCTCCTGTAAGTGTCAAGGAAAACAAAATCTTTGTAATGTGTAGGCATAATGTACGGCTGCCTTCATTTGAATATGCAGGCCATGTCCTAGTGCAAATAAAGCAAACTCCTGGATGCAATGTTGCCATGGCAGGCAGTATTTGCATAATAAATAACAGCTATCATGAGACTTTCTTTATGAAGTTCTCTGTTGTGTTGTCAGCTGTAAGAGCCTCCACTAAAGCAGCCAATATTGAGGAAGTAGAATGTATTTTGCTTGGAAATGCAATACCCCAACCCTAGTCACTGTCAAGAACCCATTATTTTAGTGTTGCTGGCTAAATTGGATGGATTGTGTTAAGTTCATACAAGGAATACGTAGTGAATAGTAACAACACACATCCACGAGATGACAAGAATATGACTTAATTCCAAGACGTTTGGTTGGTTTAACTCAGGAACATATCATTAGCTTGCTCTCTGTGCCAAGGTCTTTCAGCACAATGGTGGTATCTGCAACCTTATCCTCTGTATCACTTAAGCCTAAGTCAAACAAGTTAGAAAATCCCTCTTGTTTCTGGTGATAGGGATTGGAATGATATTTAAAGGGCAGCAAGGTTCTCAGTAGCTTTATCCTGTAAGATTCTATTCTCATACTACCTTAAGGCTATTAGAAGTTTCCTGATACTTATTTTGGGGCTTTCCTTTAAGCATTGTATAAATTTACTTTGAGTTGATATTAGCACAGGAGACTGGCAAATAAGTAAAAGTTATTTTTCCATTGATTGTTATATCTTCCTTCCCTTTTACCACTCTCAGAAACCCTTTTTCGGTACATATTCCCTGAGACTCAGAGAGATGGAAAGTTAATTGTGTGTATGTGATGTGTGTGTGTTTTCCAACCATTAACTGAAGTTCATGGAATGAGATTAATAAGAGCCTTGCCCTGCATGGATTCACGCATTCTGCCAATCTTTCTGGCCAGGTAAATCTAGGCCAAATTTTTGTTCTCAAAGAATGAAACCATGGCTACCATCATCATCACTTTGGCTACTGTTTATTGTGTGCCTACTAGGCACCTGACACGGCGTTGAGTGATATTGTGTGCCTCATCTCACGTAATCCTTACAATCTGTATAGTCCCTATTTTAGGTCTGAGAAAACTGAGGTTCTAAGTCCGGAGCCAGTATTTGAATTTTGCGCTATATCACCCCAAAGCTCATGTTCTTTTCACGACTTAATGCCCCAATGGCAGAATTTTAAAAAGTGAACATTAGTGAGACCTTCCTTAAACAATGGCTATTTTAATGACTACAAATAGCACTGTATTTTTTCTAAAGCTAATGAAAATAGCAATATTCATGACTCTAGGAAAGAAAGGCACAACAAATCTGGAGCTGATTCTCACCTCTTTATAGGCTGATTTATAAGGGCAGAAAAGTTAGAAAGAAGTCTGCACTAGATGGAGGCCTAAGAGGTTGTCTTTTATTTCCAAAAAGTAGGAGAGAAACCTGCCCCCAGCAAAACCTCAACAACTCATTTTCAACTTTTAAGAGCTCAGAAAGGTAGTCTAAGCTATTAAAGACTGCTTATTATCTTTTTTTTCAGCATTTCATCATCTTACACTTTCCTTGCTCATATGAGAACTTGCTGTTCAGGGGTCTTTATAGAGCAATTTTCTGTAGCCAAGTCACACATCTTAAAATAATGACTCATACTGGAAATCGAGCATGAGGTGGCTGTAGCATTTGCTAAAGAGCACCATTAGAATATGCTGTATTACAAAAAGTAAACACTTGGGTACTTGAGCTTTTAAAGTGAAATCCTTAAAAGCATGGCATCTGTGGCAAATGCAGTAATAATAGTTAATAATTGTGGAGGGAGTGGTGAAAATGGCAGAAAGTGACCAAACAGTTGGAGAAGGTTGTGTAGCTACGATCTGTCTTGCACTTTCCCGAAGGATTTAGATATAAAAACAATTTCTTGCAAACTAGTTTTCTTTTTTTCCTTTGTGGTTCCTGTAATGTCTGATCTGCTGTGGGTTGGGAGGCAAGACTTTTTCTTCTTTCAATATTTCTTTTAAATGAACACGTTCTTCAAGTTATATCTCTGCCTATCCAGTCAAATCTTTCTTGGATTATTGAAGTTTCTTTCCTCTGCACATTGATGGAGTTATATTACCAAAGAGTCTAGCTTTTATTTTACTCTTGAAAATGAATCTTTGCAAAAATCAAATCACTGTTCCTTTTCATTACTCTGATAACATGCCACTTCTTTGATGTGAAGCAGTAACAAATTCATGTTTCATTATTGCCAAGTAGCTAGCCTCTTTTACCATTAGTGGACTGGGCAGCACTTTCCCCAGTGTATATAATGTCTACATTCCCAGCTCACCCACAACCACATTTCAGTGAATACTTCTGAATTTAACTATGGCAGTACTCATTTGGTACACTGCGACCCAGTCAGGAATTTGCGCAAAGAAGCCCTTCATCTGATGACGGATAGGATGAGTGGAGGCAGGGGGGGTGAAAGAAAGAATAGCATTTATATAACATATTTCAAGTGGCCCCACTCATATCTGAGATTCCAAGTACCATGTGTGTGTGTATGGGTATTTAAAAGTATGTGCATGGGGGCCGGCCCTGTGGCCAAGTGGTTAAGTTTGTGTGCTCTGCTTCGGTGGCCCAGGGTTTTGCCGGTTTGGATCCTGGGTGTGGACATGACACCGCTCGTCAAGCCATGCTGAGGCAGTGTCCCACATAACACAACCAGAGGCACTCACAATTAGAATATACAACTATGTACTGGGGGGCTTTGGGGAGAAGAAGAAGAAGAAAAAGAAGAAGATTGGCAATGGATGTTAGCTCAGGCACCAGTCTTTAAAAATAAATAAATAAATAAAATAAATAAATAAATAAATAAATAAATAAAAGTATGTGTATAATAACTTTCCTCTTGAAAGCATGAGAACTTTGTAAATTTTTCAAAGGGGAGAAAAGCCAGAGTTATATGATAAGTTCACTGTTACCGACTGAATGTGTCTGTCCAAAATTCGATCTAATCCCCAATGTAAGGGTATTTAGGAGGTAGAAACTTTGGGAGTAATTAGGTCATGATGGTGGAGCCCTTCTGAATGGGATCATGCCCTTGTAAAAGAGACCTCAGAGAGCTCTCTCTTCCCTTCCACACAACAAGAAGAAAGTCATCTATGAACCAGGAAGCAGGCTCTCATCAGAACCCAATCCTGCTGGTACCCTGATCTTGGACTTCCAGCCACCAGAACTGTGAGAAATATATTTCTACTGTTTATAAGCCACCCAGTCTATGGTACTGTGTTATAGCAGCCCTAGCAGACTGACAGTCATCCTCATGAGTGCCAAATGGTAGGAGCTGATGAGACCTAACTCTTGTGTACTTAATACCCTCTGAAGAGGAAAGATGTGACAAAACACCTAAATACAGCTATGACTCATGAGTGTATTTATCTAAAGATGGAGTTTTGTTTTATGAATCAAAAAGGGATGAATAGTTATCCTAAAAACAGAAAGTAGGGGAAAATGGTGATATGTATGTAATGTGAGAAACATTATGTATACAATACATGATGAGTTTTTCTTCAAAGGTTCCTGGTCCTCAGGTTGAAAATCTTGAGATTAAAGAGAGTTTCCTCTTTAACCAAAAACCTGAAGGCCCTCCTGCTCTTTCACTTTCCTGAATGTCACTCTTCGCTAGTGGTCCAGACTCCTTGTGCCCCTCCAACCATTTATAGAACAAACTGTACTTCAGTGCAGAGATAGTTCTTAGCCTCAAATATGATGTAAGTGGATACATTTGTATCTCACCACTCTCTGATATGAGTCCAATTTGCTATGGTTGGATTAAAAAAAAAAAACACTGGGTTTTCAGTTCCTGTTTTCCTCAGCTACTGGTAGAAACAAAAAGCCAGGTACCTTCTAATGACTTTCTCCATAGTCATCTACTTGCCCTACTTCCTCCCCCTACCCACCCCACCACACATACCTATGCCAGTCACTTTCTTTCCTAAATCCCACATACTTTGTCACATGCCCTGCCTAGGATAGATTTCATTACCTTTTTTCTCCTGACTTTCTAGGCTGAATGTAATCCTTTCAGACACTCCTTCCTAATCAGATATCTTAAAAAATGCTTCTCATTGTACTTGCAACATTTCTGCCACCAAGTCTGCTCAGTCCCCTTGGGGTGAGTGTATGAGGGCAATAGGGCAGAGAAAAGAGTGTTTATGCTTCTATCCCAGAGCCATCTTTCTGACCCTCAGATCTCTTCTTCCCCTTTGTTCTCCTTCCTGCCAGTCAAATTCTCTCTCATTACAGATGAATATTTTCAAGTACCCATATTTACATATAGCATACATAAGATAACTTTTGTCTATGGCAAAAAAAAAGGAGGATGATTGCATTTCACATATAATTGAAAATGGGGTTGTTCATCACACAAATGAAAACCTCAACCAATTATTTGTAATTTGTCTTTGGTCCTTACATCAGTGCCTTGCTGAAGCCTTTCACCGAATGTGAATGGACTTACCTTGTGAAAGAACTTTCTGGTAATATATTGTATTCATCACGAAATCATTGGGACCAGTATAAGATATCTAGCTTCTCATTCTAGTGTGATTAGTAAAGCCTCATGGGGAGCTAAAGCAGAATTTAGAATGCAAGTAATAGAGACTTCAGATAGAAAGCCAGAATGCCAGTGGGAAAAACCAGAGTTACTTGACCTTTATGCTCTTACAGAGTTTTACACTGTATTATCATAGAGCTTAAGAATATTTTAGCATTTTAGAGCTGGGTAAGCCTTTGAGATCATCTAGTCCAGCACTCCAAATTTGCAAATGGAGAAACTGAGGCTCAGAGAGAGAAAGGAAGTTGCCTCAGGTCATATGCTAGTCGTGGCAAAGACAGAATGAGACTCCCAGACTTCAGTCTCTCACTAGAGGGCCTTTCCCCCACTGTCACGCAAAGACAGAAACCAAGGTACTCAATACAGCTAAAAACTAAGGTTGCAGATGTGGTTAAATTACACAGTTAATTTCAATGCCCTTATTGCCCCAACAAAGTAAAAAATAGCACATAAAAAAATATGAATAGTAGGTTTGTTACAGCCACTAGTACTTGTTTCTGTACAAAAGCATTTCGTTAGATTTGTGACCCCAGATCTAATCCAGAAGCACAGCATGTGTCAGTTCACACTGTGTCATGTGACATAAAGCTACTTAACATAACCTGACTCGGAGTGACATTTCTATTGCACTGTATCGCAGTAGAAAGAAATAACACTTTCTTTCACAAGTGGGTAATTATCCCTGCCAGTTGATATTGTTTTGCTATTTGCAGGTAGGAATGGAAAGCAGGTATGTTCTTGAGAGTGTGTCCTTAACGGAAATACCAGGATAAGGAATTTGTGGGAAACTTATTTGATAGGGTCACAGAAGTTCACGCAACATGAGTGAAAGAAAATATTACACTTAATGAAAGGTGTATGTTTGCATTGAGAAGCAGTTGGATTGGAAGGGAAAGTATAAAAGCTTTCATAGGAAGCAACCTTAAAGTGGAACAGTGATTACAAGCTAAGAGGACTTATTGAAAGCAAAGGGCAAATATCTGTCTTCCTTATAGAGAGATCCACAAGGAAGTTACTGGAATGTAGAAAGATAAATGGTTTGACAGGAAAACAAAGTAAAATTCATAACATTAATAACACATACTGATATTTTGAGCATTACTCTAAGCACGTTGTGTGTTTTAAGTCTTTTATCCATCACGGCTACCCTATAAGGCAGTTACTTTCATGCTCATTTTACAGTTGGGGAAGCTGAAGCCTGAGAGGTTAGTTTCCCGGGCTGCTGGAACAAACTACCACAAACTGGGTGGCTTAAACAACAGAAAGTTATTGTCTCATGGTTCTGCAGTCTGGAAGTCTGAGATCAAGGTGTTGGCAGGGTTGGTTCTTTCTTAGGGCAATGAGGGAAGGATCTATTCCAGGCTTTCTTCTTGGCTTGTAGGTGGCTGTCTTTGCCCTACATCTGTTCATACCATCTTCTTTCTGTGCATGTCTGTCTCTGTGTCCAAATTTCCCTTGTTTATAAGGACACTGGTTATATTGTATTAGGGCCTACTGTAACTTTAACTTGATCATCTCTGTAAAGACCTTCTCTCCAAATAAGGTCACGCTCTGAAGTACTGAGGATAACGACTTAATCATATGGATTTTGAGGGGACACAATTCAGCCCATAACGCTAGGTGATGGGTCTAACATCACCAGCTAGTAAGTAGTGAAGCTACAATTCAAACCCAAGCAGTCTGGCCCCAGAGTCTGCTCTGAACCACCACTTTACAACATCTCTCAATTTTGACATCAATATCAGTATCAATTTTGTGCCAATGGAGCAAAGCTTGAGAAATCTGTGGGGCCTAATGATGTAAATGTGTTTCCTGTCAATCCAAAAGTTACCTGAGATTGAAACCAGACAATGGCATGCCTAAAATAATGTCTGATGAAAATCATCGCCTGGAGGTCAAGGGTGAGGCTGACTTCCCTCCCCTGACTGATCTCGCATTGTACACCACATATAACTCTTTTTCTAAACACAATCATTGTCTTGCCCTGAACACTTTTACCTGCACTTTCCCACCTCTTTTCTACTGTTTTTTTAGTCTCTCATTTATTTCTGCTCTAATATTTATTATTTTCTTCCTTCTGCTAACTTCGGGCTTAGTTTGTTCTTTTTTCTAATCCCTTGAAGTTTAAAGTTAGATTGTTTATTTGAGATCTTTCTTTTTTCTTAGTATAGGTGTTTAGTGCTATAAACGTTTACCTCAGAACTGCTTTTGCTGCCTCCCCTAAATTTTAGTATGCTGTGTTTTCATTTTCATTTGCCTCAATATATTTTTTGATTTCTTTTTTGATATCTCCTTTGACCCATTAGTTGTTCAGGAGTGTGTAGTGTAATTTTCACCTATTTGTGAATTTTTCATTTTTTCTCCTGTTACTATTTTATACTTCCATACCATTGTGGTTGGGCAGGATACTCAATATGACATCATCTTCTTAAATTTGTTAAGATTTGTTAAATTTGTTAAGATTTGTTTTGTGACCTAACATATGATCTATCCCGGGGAATGTTCTGGGCACTTGAAAAGAATGTGTATTCTGCTGCTTTCTGATGAAATATTCTGCATGTGCATGTTAGAACCATTTTGGTTACAGTGTTGTCCAAATCCTCTGTTTCCCTATTGATTTTCTGTCTGGATGATCTATCCATTGTTGAAAGTGAGGTATTGAAGTCCCCTACTGTTATTGTATTGCTGTCTGTTCCACACTTCAGTTCTATTAATGTTCGCTTTATACATTCCTAGTGATTCTAATGTGCTGGAAGGGGCTTTCCATACTCTAAAGGAGTATGTGAAAATTGGCATATAGGGAGAAGAATGGAACTGGAAGGTAGGCAGTTTCATTTCAAAAAGCCTTTATTTTATACTAAATATCCCAGATTATTGTGTGACTCAACTATTCAGGTAGTGTACATTAAAACTTAAAATATTTTTGTTCATTACAACCACAAATCCTCCATTCTATGGATCCTAGAAGCCCTTCTTGAGAGGAGAATACCTTCCCTCCTGTTTGAGAAGCCCTTGAATTATTTCCCCACTTGATTTCTTCATAACCAGTCTTGGAGCTCCATGAGGGAATGATACAGCTTCTTGCTTTTTAATATTTCTGTCCCTTATAGTTCCCAACTCACAGCCTTGCACATGATAGATGTTGAGGAAATGTACCTTTACATAATTGAAATACAATTCCTCATCAAGGCATCTGAGGATGGTATGTTAAAAAATCTCAAATGAATTTTTCCCTATAAACAGAAGTGGTTTAATTTCCTATTTATGTGGATTGATACTTTGGTGTGGTAAAACTCACAACTCAACCTGTTTACACTGAAATTTTCTTGCTTAAATAACTCAGGCCACAGCCTGGATCAGGGCATGATTTGTGTTTGAGCTCATGAGTCAGGCCTGGCCTGGTTATTTAATTTGCATATTACCAAGGTCTTTAGAAGTTATGGTCTGGATCTGGTTTTAACTACAGACAGGTACATGGAACATGGCTCAAACCAATTCTTTTGCTTGTGGATTGAACCAGTGGTTAAGTGACTGCCAAGCTGCTTACAGGTATGTGAGGTGGAAGGGCTATCAGAATCACCTGTGGAGCATTGGGAACTCACACCCACATCCAGACATATTCTGTTCCCTTGGGCATGCCGTATTTTGAGGATAAGAACACCTCTAGGGCAGTACGTCAGAATTATGAGAGCAGGAGGTAGGTGTGGTAGCATGTATTTGTAGGTTAAAAGTTTCCCATATGATTCTGATGCTATCCTCACCGTATGCTCTCTGTTGAGAACCACTGGTACAAGACAAGCTGAGGAGTGAATGCTGTACCAATGGATTGTTTGTCCAGACTGCAAGAATTATGCTATTGTTTGCTTTGACCTATCCACAGATATCATCTAGGGACACAAAAAGGGCTGCTGAGTATGTTTGTACAGGTTGTTCTCTGCACAAGGGCTCCAGGCCGAAGTTGTGAATGGGGGCTGAAATCTAGCCCTTGCTCTGCTTACCAAGCTCTGTGCTCTGGTGAGAGGCTGTAATTACCTAATGGAAAGAGGCCATGTGGACTAGAGATGGTAGCCCTTGGCATGATAGAATCATTTTAGAGGTGCATTACATCTTTCAGTAAGCCAAATTCCCTCTTAAGGTACTAAGTTCTTCAGTGATCTCTGGATGATCCTAATGTGGTCTAACTCATCTCCAAGAGGAAGTATTTGGGTTCCCATGTTTATTTATTTGTTTGTTCATAATTTTTATATTTCTAGAGATTGTGTGAAGTCCAACTTCTTTTCTTCGTAGTTAGTATCTTGAAATTCCCTGATAAAGGGCATATTTGCAGTAGATCTAAATATTTGTCTAATCATATGACAGACTCTGTATGGGACATTGAGATGAATAAGATACAGAATACAGAGATGACTAAGATACAGTCCCTGCTCTCAACAAGCTTCTAGACCACTGAAGAAAGCAGAGAAATAATCACATCATGACAGGAAGGATGACAAGTACTATGACAAAGAAACACCTTGGAGAAGACATCTAATCTTGACTGTTTCTTGTGTATGTGTGTGTGTGCATATGCACACATATATGTGTATGTTGGGGAAAAGACTGTGAGGCTTCCCAGAGGGGAAGTGATGATTGAACTGAGTCTTCAGAGAAGTTTGAGTAAAACCCTTCAAGTATGGAAGTGAGGTGGAGAGGAGTCGTCCAAGCAGGAGAGGTCTGAAAACAGGAAGCACTAAGAGACTCTAAAGAATGAGTGTGTACAGAAAGACAAATACTGCGTGATCTCACCTATATGTGGAATCTAAAGTAGTCAAATTTAAGGGCCTGCCCCGTGCCCAAGTGGCTAAGTTCATGCGCTCTGCTTCCACGGCCCAGGGTTTCACCGGTTCAGATCCTGGGTGAAGACCTAGCACCCCTCATCAAGCCATGCTGAGGTGGCGCCCCACATAGCAGAACCAGAAGGACCTACAGCTAAAATATATACAACTATGTACTGCAGGGCTTTGGTGAGAAGAAGAAGAAGAAGAAAAAAAGAAGATTGGCAATAGATGTTAGCTCAGCACCAATCTTAAAAAAATAAATAGTCAAATTCATAGGAGCAGAGAGTAGAATGGCAGTTGCCAGGGGCTAGGGTGGGATCAGGGGAGGGGAAAATTAGAAGATGTTGGTCAAAGGATAACAAAGTTTCAGTTATGCAAGGTAAATGTGTTCTGGAGTTCTAATGTACAGCATGGTGATGATAGTTAATGATATTATATTGTATACTTAAAATTTGCTAGAAGGATAGATCTTAAATTAAATCTTCTCACCACACACACACACACACACACACACACACACACGGTAACTATGTAAGGTGACAAATAATTTATTTAGCCTGAGTGTGGTGATCTTTTCACAATGTAAACATATATCAAAACATCAAATTGTATACTTTATATGCGATCTTTATATGTCAAAGATATCTTAATAAAGTTGTTAAAAGACACGTATAAAAAAAAGAATGTGTGTGTGTAGGGTGGCCTGTTGAGGGTTGATAATGAGAGTCAACATTGGACAGGCAGTGAGCATGAGAAGGTGATGGGGAACAACTTCCGGGTTCTAAGCAGGAGGAAAGCTCGACTACTGTTGCTCTGAGGGGGATAGATTGGAGTGGAGACAAGTCAAAGGAGGTGGGGTAGAGTGTTGTAAAAGTACTTGTACTCTGGTTTAGAAGTGACGAGAGCTTCAGTTAGGGTCAGCAAACTATAGCCCATGGGCTAGATTTGGCCCACCACCTGTTTTTGTAAATAAAGTTTTATTGGAAAAGAACCATGCCCATTCATTTTAGTATTGTCAATGGCTGCTTCTGTGCTACAGTGGCAGAGTTGAGTAGTTGTTGTAGACATCATTCGGCCTATGGAATCTCAAATATTTACTATCTGGGCCTTTACAGGAAAAATTTGTCAACCTCTAAACTAGAGCAATGACTGAGAATGAAGAGAAGTGGATGATTCTAGAAATATCACAGATGGACTTTTTAACTTGTGTTTATTCTTTTTATTTCTTTATTTTACTTCTTATTTATTAAAATTTTCAAACATGAAGAAAAATAGAATATAATGAATACCCATCATCTAAATTTAACCATTGTTAATATTTTGTCATATATGCATCATCTATTTTTTCCTAAAGCAAATTAGATATTTGAACCATAAATACATCCATATGAATCTCTAAAAAATTTTAAAACATTTTCTCAAATAACCATAAAGTACTCTATGCATCTAACAAAATTAATTCCCTAATATCATCTAATAACGATCAATTTTAAATTTTCTCAGTTGTTCCACAAATGTTTTTCTAGCTTATTTATTCAAACCAGGTGAAAGATCTAATTTAATAAGAAGAATAACTAACCTTCATGGAGCTCTTATTGATCTTCTTATATGAGAATTATGATACACATAGGTTTCAAGAATTATTTCCTTAAAAAAAAGAATTATTTTCTTGAAAACTCATATCAACTTTCAGAAACATACATTATTATTCAATTCATATATATTTTTGAATTTTACAGACATAAATATCAGTACTCAGAAATTACTTTCCCCAAATTACATTGCTAGTAAATAGCAGAGCGTGCACTTGAATCCAAGACTGTCTTCTTCTAAAAGCTATACTTTACACTGTATGCTTTAAAGGACTTGGTGCCTAATTGTGAGTTGTGGAGGACAGAGTAGAGGTTAAGGACAAAGCCCAAAGTTTTGGATTGGAGAACCGAGGGTTATTTACTGAAAGGGAATTCAGAAAAAGGAGCAGGTTTGAGATGAGGATTGAGTTCAGTTTTGAAACTATTGAGTCTGAAGTAGTTATAGAACATAAATACAAGTTTTGGAAAGAGCCTTCTAGGGGCAGGGTGAGAATGAATAGTGATAGGGCGAGGATAGAAGCAAGAAGACTAGCTGGGAGGCTATTACTGTGGTCAAGAAGAGAGATGATAGGCGTCTGCACTAGGGTGGTGGGGGTGGAGAGAAATGAATGGAACCTTTGTGGCACTTTGGTTCCGTTTTCAGAGATGGGTAACACTGGGTGAGGAAAATCAAGAGAAGGTCAGAGTGACCGGAGTGTAAAACATAACACAGAGAAATGAGGTCAGAGAGGTGGGCAGCAGCAGTAAGTTTAGACTTTGTTCTAAGGGCAATGGGAAGGTATTGATGGGTTTTAAGGAAATGAATGAAAGAATCCCATTGTTTTTACAAATTCACTCTGGCTTCTCTATGGAAAATGAATAAGAGGGGGAAGGCGTGGAGGCAGAGAGACCATTTAGAAAATGATTGCAGTGTTCCAGGTGGGAAAAGACAAAGGCCTGAACTAGAGCAGTAGCAGAGGGGATGGAGATGAGGGGACAGTTATGAAAGATGTTGAGGGACCGGCCCGGTGGTGCAGTGGTTAAGTTTGCACATTCCTGTCATTAATAAGTGGATTCTATACTCCTTCTTCTTAAAAACCCAAAGCAGGCTTGTGGCTGCTTTAACCAGTAGAGTCTGAGAGAAGTGACACTGTATAACTTCTGAGGCTTTGTTGCAAAAGGCCAAACCATTCCATCTTGTTTTCTGGAACACTTGCACTTGGAGCTCTGAGCTGCCATGTTAAGATGGCAAACTATTCTAAGAGTGGCGCGTTGAAGAAAACACAGGTAGCCTTTCCTATGGATAGTCCCAGCTAAGCTTGTCCTTCAGCCATTCCTGCCCAGGCACTAGACATGTGAGTGACGAAGCCATCTTGGAAATGGATCCTCCAGCCCCGGCTATGCTCTCAGCTGTTCGTGTTATTCCACCAGTAATTTGAGTCATGGAACTGAACCTTGAGCCATCATGAAGTACAGAAGAGCTAACCCTGCTGTCTCCTTTCCAAATTCTTGACCAACAGAATTTGTGAGCATAAAAAAAGGTTTTTGTTTTATGTCACTAAGATGTGAGGTTGTTTATCACAGAACAGGGCTAAATATAAAGACATATAAGATATGGTCTTTGCCTCCCAGATGCTTACAATATAAGGAGGGACATGCAAAAATACACAACAAATAAAAGAATTGTATACACATGGTAATAGTTGTATAAGCCATGTATGAAAATATTGGGCAAAATCAATTAATAATATTAATGGCTAATTTTCTGCCAGTGTCCTCTAAGTATTTTACGTATTAAATCAATAAAGTCTCATGCATTTACTCCTCACAACAGGCCTATGAGATATAGTCACTTATTCTGCCTGTTTTTCACAAGAAAAAGATTAAGGCACAGAGAGGATAAGTAATTTGTCTAGCGTCTCAACAAGTCAGATTTAAACCCACACACTTGGCCTCTAGTGTTCTGGCCCAGTGCCCCTACGGAATATGACTACTTTTACTCATGAGATATTAGTCATGGAATAATAGGGGAAGCTGAGAACATGTGCTCACACTCTGTTATCCTTCCACAGGAAATTTTAGATTGGTCTTTCATTCACAGGGGGATTACGGTAAAATCCAATCCTCAATATGATTTAATAAATTATACCAAGTCCCCCAAATTCCCTCTTTCTTCTTCTCCTTTGCATGGATTGCCTCTTCACATTTGTTGTCTGTCTTTAGTTAAAACTTCATATTTTCTTTCAAAATCAACTTTATTTGATGGTTCTCTCAGTGTCTGTGTGCGTGCAAAGATGAATGGAGTTTTTTCCGGAGACCAACATCCTGCAGCTTCAAAGCAGCAGCAGCATCTTGTGGATCCCAGAGAGGCACTTTGAGATTACTCCACGCAACTCCTCTTTCTCTGGATCACGCCCACTAACTTGCCTTCCTAGAACACATCTCCTTGATCCCGGACTTGATTGTGTTCTTGGCCTAAAAATATTGCTTGACTTGGGCAGACACAGTCAAATACAAATGCGATTACTCCACTAGGACTCTCATTGCTGCTCAAGAATCTGTTCATTTGGTTAATGTGGATTTCTGAGGACACTCCTGCAGGTAATTGTTACAAACTCCCCTGCTCTCTTCACAGTTGCCATCACACTCCTCACCTCCTACTGTACGATGATCTGAGCTCCCTCTTCTAGCTCCTCATCAAGTCTCTCCAGATACTTGTTCTCTCCTTGCTTCCCAACTCTGCTCAGAGGAGAACGAACATGCTTCTCTCTGAGTCTCCCCTACACCTCTGGTCTTCCTAGCGCCATTGGGTCTCATTACCTTCAAAATCGTGCTTCTCCAGCTAGCTCCTTTGTCAGTTATCTTCAGTCTCTCCTAAAAAATAAATTTTAAGATCCACAGGTTTCCTCTTTCTTGAAGCAGACAAGCAATCACCTTCTTACTTGATCTCACTCCCCAGGTCAGTTGCAGGTTTATCTTGGCTTATTTTTCTCATTCTATTTCAACCCCTTTCTTTCTATGTTATATCTGTTTTTTCCCCTCCCCTCCATGCCTCCTTGAGACCTGATTCCTGAGCCTTCTTCTCTACTTGTACCCTTGGAGGTACAATGACATCCCACACTCCAGCCTACTGGCCTTGTAGCTGTCCTTACCCCCTTGAACCTCTAGCAAGCTTCTCATAACACTGGTTGCCTTCTCCTTCTTCAAAACTTGTCCTTCCTTGCAAATCTGGGACTTAGAAGACTGATTCTTCTCCTACGTCAATGATAGCACCTTTTGGAGTTCTTCTGCTATCTTCTCTCTGCTCCCAGCTACCCCTAACTATGGTCATTCCCTGAGATTACATTCTATGCACTCTGGGGAAGATATAGAGCCCCAGTCCTTGAGACTGGATGTTTTCGCTGAGTTGATTCTCCTGTATCAACTCCAAATCAACATGTCTGAAACATTGTCCTCCCTTAAAGCTACTTCTCTTCCTAATAATGACTCTAAACTTCAGAGTCGCCTTTGACTTCTCCCTCTTTCTGCCTCCAATTATGTGCTTGAGGCATGGAAATTCATGCTGATATTTGCATAAGAAAAAGTAATTGGGAGGCCACACCTGCCACACATACACACAAATCACAGTGCATTCTCAGAACCAAATCTAAGTGATTTGTGGATTATTTCCTGTTTAAGCATAATACATGCTCGGGCTTGGATCTTTGAGAGTGTACATTAACAGGCCCTTCCAGAGTTACTGCCTGGCATCCTAATAGGGTTACATTGTGGAATAGCCATCTTATTTAATGGTTTGAAATTTGGGATCCTCCTTTCTTCTAACCCAGAAGAAAGCAATGTTCAAACCATGTTAATTGATGTGTTTTGATCAAGAAGAAGCCAAGGTTAGTATGAGGCTTATTTCCACAGTGACTAAGTGGAAGAGTCAACACATCAGTCTTTTCTAGCCCACCACAGAACTCTCATTTCCATTCTTCTATCCAACAACTGACACTCTAAGTAGCTCAGATTCAAATGCAAATGCAAGCACAAGAATGCAGACACACTTTGAAATCAATAACATCGTTTTGTCAGGCAATTCATTTAGTATTTCTAAAACCAGTGAAGTTTAAAAAACAAGGGAGTTGAAAGCTTGCTCTCCTGTTCCTCGAGTTTTAATGAGCCTATTCCTTACTCTGGGACAGAGAAGCCCTCATTATAACTTGTCAATAGAACATTAGCACCCAAGATGGAGGGAGCCCTATGATCCTAGTTAATTTTCTTTCTTTTATTTTCCATCTGGATACAGTTGAAAAATCTTCTAATGGGAAAACTAGCCATTCATTTGAACTGCCTCTTTCTAAATCACAGATTCATCTACTTAAGGATAGCATGTTATTCTTACCAGGTTAGTAAAAACGTTTTTGCCTGAGACTATATATGCGTAGATGTTATGTGCTCATAAATAATATGCAACTCTCCTCTCTCAAATGAGCTCCATGGAGCTACATGTAGAGACTCCAGGCAGCACACTGAGCACTCTGTGCTGCCTGAGCACTTTTGTGTCCCTCTCTCTGCCATACTACACCTTAGCCTTCGAAACATGGGAAACTCAGATTTGGGATTCCATTTTAGAGGGGGCATTTGGAGTTAGAGATTAACACAGAGGGAAGCCGGGTGGTGGAGGGAGCAACTTGTCTACCCTTTGATGTTGCAGCCCTTGAAACCATCAGCAAATGTGAGACAAAGCAAGTGCAAGTCACCCTGCTTTCCTTTGCTGTGCCTGATTGGTGGCTTCACAGGCTGCCATGTTGTTGGAGTTAGGTTTTGTTATTTTTAATTACCGAGTCTCACTGATCATTAGGTATTGCTGTGATGTAAAGTTTTAGAAAAAAATGCATATCTTCTTGCTTTTTTCCCCATCTGCAGTACAGCCCCTGATTCAGGTCAATCTAGTGCATGTAATAGATCCTTTAATCACATAATGCGCTTTCACTCTCCAGATCCTCTACTGCACTCCAAATAGCCAAACCTAGTGTTCAAAACAGAATGAACCAGGCTCACATCCAGTCTCTTCAGGTGGAGGAGTCTGAGACACTTCTAGAAATCGAACTGGATATCCCTGTTCATTTCCAAAAGGTGTTTAAAGTGGCAAAACAGCCCCAGAGACTAGAATTTTCATGGTCTTTTGTATTCTACCAAAAGCCCCGTTTGGTTTGGTTGCTAGTATGGCCTATAATATCCTACCAATTTAGCTACAACACATTCATTCAGCAAACACATATTCAGTTCCACAAACCTTCTTATGAACTATGTGTCAGGTACCGTGCTTGGCACTAGGAATACAAAGGAGGAAATACATGTCCTTACTCTATAGGAAGACTGTATTCTGTCTAGAAGAAAAGATTTGTGAACAAAAACATTACACTAAGATGTGCTAAGCGTTCAAGTAGAAGGAGAAGCTGAAAAACTGAGTGCTGTGAGGTGCAACTAAAGAACAACCCAGGGTTGTCTTGGCTCAAATTCTTTTCCTTTTGTTCCTTTTGCCCTTACCAATTTTAGACAGTTGCAAGTCAAAGCCCTTTACAACATGTGTCTTTGTGATCAAACTTTCTGATTAACAAAGGGTCATCAATTTCATGCCACTAGTCTGCCCCATGATGCAATGTTCTCCACCGAACACTGGCTTACGTTTACTACATTTGGAGAGGCGTTTTGCTCCTAATGAGACTCCATGTTGAGCTAAGCACTTTCTGTTAGTCAGTTTAAAATACGACCTGGCAGGATACTTAAGAGCATACTCCTGACCCAGTACTTTTGTCTTCTTCACCTCATTCTAGAAGCAGCATGGCAATGGGCTTTATGGTCACATAGGTCCGACTTAGAATTCTGGCTGATTCTTGCTAGTTGTGTAGCCCTGAGCAAGTCACTTTGTCCATCAGTTTCTGAATCTGTAAAACAGGAATAATAATAGTGTTAATTCCCAAGAATATGGTGAGACCTACGTGGGTTAATGTATGTAAAGTGTTTATCATTGTGCCCAAGGTATAGTCAGTGCTAAGCAAATATCAGCTCTTACTTTTATCATTCCATGTCCCTGCTTAAGAAAGCATACAAATAAAAATGATACCTGGGTTCTAGTCCCAGCTTTGGGACTAGCCCTGTGGTTTCGAGTAAACTGCTACCGCCTATGTTTTTACCCGCACAATATTGACAGTTGCACTAGATGACTTCCATTGTCCCTTTTAGTGCTGGCAATCTGTGGTTGGCTCATTGCTTGGAGTGGCATTGTGAGCTCCCAGTCATGACAGTCACCCTGGATGTCCTGCAGGGTCTAGGAGCACCCCACTTCCTGTGCAGTATCAGAATAATGCTCTGCATCCAGAAAGAGGTTCCAAAGGCGGTAAAAATGATGTCCCAGAAGGCCTGGTAATGATTTGTTACCCAGAGTTTTAAATGGAATATGTAACTGCTGAGGAGGCAAAGTCCTCTATTAACCCCATAGGGGTTCCCTTAACTGCGTAGAGCTAAAGAGATTGTCACTCAAAAGAGATCTTAATTCTAGGGTTTATTCAGTTATGCTTTTTTTTTTCCTAGCGAAGACGCTGAAAATAAAAAAAAGAGGAAAGATCAAGCATTTTCCCATTACTGTTCAAAATTTCTTTGAACTTGTTAACCTTGTGGTATTTCTCTGAAGCATTTGAGTGCTTGTTACAAAACTAACTTGCATTTTTATTATACCTTGACTATAAGCAACTCAAAGCACTTTATGACATCATGAAATCTCATCCTATCTCTGAGATATTTCTCTGCAAAGAAGCAAGCATCATGTCAGACATGAGTCAACTTAGTCACTTTGCTAGCCATAGGGGATCGCATCCCAATGACCTTTACCTCTTTATTGCCAAGACTCCTTGATGTTGTTTGAATTTCTATGAGGTCGGAGGCAAAATATCTTGTACATTAGGAATCTATTTAATGACACCCTTCTGTCTGCCTTCTTCTGCCTGCCAGGGTCAGGGTGAGCCAACCCTTATTTGGCTTTTCCTAGACCAAACAAGAAACAAAAGTAGGGTAAGGTTTGAGAGCCCCCAAGGGAAATACCCTAGTCCACTTGCATAATTCAGCCCATGAAGATCACTTCTATACAGTGTTATTCAGACAGGTTTACACGATGAAATAAAGGAATCGAGTGATTGTGCTAGAGCATCTCTCAAAAGATACTAGTTCCAAACCAGTTTATACCCAAGCTGTGTCCTGTGTATTCATCATCTGACTGACATTCTTTTTTCTCTTAAAGCTGCCTCTAGCCAACAACTGGATGTTGTGATCGAATGCTTATAACAGCCTCACAGCTCAGTCTGGCTTCTTCTATCCATTTGGCTTTATTGCCATGCCTCACACACTCACACTCCATACCCTAACCAGACTGAGTTTTTGATTTCTAGAATGAGTTATGCTCTCTAAACAACTTGAGGTACATACACACACACACCATGAATAACATTTATATTTTAGCTCTCAACTTACATGTCACCCCAGGAAGCTTTTCTTTCCAATAATCCTGGTTAACTGACTCTTCTCTGTACTCCACCATACCCTGCCCTTTCTCCAAACTTGGCATCTATTATCCTGTTCTCATTTCACTGTTTCTTCCATTGGACTTGCAAGGACTCTGAAAGTAAGGATGTTGTCTACCCAACTTTTGTGCCACCAATGCCTTGTACAATGTGCCACAATTGTCTATTGAATAAATGAATAGATTGATTGGGTATTTTACTTTCAAATACTTATTCTGGTATTTCACATTCAATCTCATCAAATATCATAGCTTTAGTTATATAATCACTCAAATGTCTTTAACTGAGTCTTTATAAACTGTACCTATATAATCCTGACTGTTGTGGCCTTTATATCCTAATTACATCACCATAAATGTGTGGTGAAACATTTTGATCTTTTTATTCCCTTCTAACTTGGAACTGAAACATATCTTCAGGTTAAACTGCGATGATACTAAATGGTTGCATATCCAGTTCAGATGACAACTAATCTGTAAAGGGAAATCATAGAAACTGACTATTAAATGTCATGTGTAAATTTATGTCTCTCTGTAGAAACCATGGATATGGACATTAATAAACTTCCCACTTTACTGCTACTACCACCATTACACGCCTTCTGATAAATGTAGAGATTCCGGTATCCATTTGAAGATGAATTTATCCTCATTAACAGCCTCCCCTCCCTGCCACCACTGTGGAAAGAGAGCTTAATTTCACAAAGGAGCTTAGAGATCACCACACTCAGTGGTTCTCAACCTTGGCAAAACGTTAGAATCACTCAAGGGAATTTATAGGAAATACCAAAGTCTGGGTCCCAGATTAGATCAATTAAATCAGAATCTCTTGGTCTGTGGTAAAGCCTGAACTGCAGGATGCTTCACAGTATGCCAGCTAATTCTAATGTGCAGCCAAAGTTGATAGCCATTGCCCTAAAATTTCAATGTGGCTGGAGTGTGGAGGGTGAGGGTTAAGGGTGGTGGCAAGGAGGAGAGACAGGAAATACTGGCCAGGCTTAGCTATGCAGGCTTATAAGCCATGCCAAGGAATTTGGCCTCGGTCCTGGAGGCCATGGAGCCAAAAATGGGTTTTAACTGGGAAGCAACATGATCAGTTTGGTGTTCAAGTAATTCAGTCTCTTTCATTTCTCTGAGCCTTCTTTTAATCCTTTAAGCAGTGAGTGGAGTAGATGACCTTTCTCACCTAACAGAAAATTATTGGCAGAGTCGTCATTCCTAACCTAGAAATGCTCAAACTAATGCCTCCTATAAACAGAGGCTCTGCGTCTTCCCGTAAACGCAGGCCTATGCAGAACATAGTAATTCTTTTAGAGGGTAGGTTCTTCCAAGGAATTTTTAGAGGGGATGACTGCTAACAACCAGCTAGTGTATAACCAAGGAACTGACCTCGATGGCGTGAAGGGCCTGTTAACTGGGAGACAAAGCCTAGCTGGCCACAGCTTACAGAAAAGTCTTTCCTTGCTCTGGAAGCAGAGATAGGCAGTGACAGGAAACTAGGTCCAGACCCTTCCCTGCTCCTATCAGTATGGGTCAAGAGTCCAACACAGATATTTGTTGAATTGAATTGAACACTTCTTGTTAAAATCATACTTGAATAATTGTAAGTAGACAAGCCTTTGTTTTCTGACTCTCTAGTTCTTGGCTATATCGTGGGTCAGTGAGGCTCCCACAGAGGTGACCTGTGGATGTGGCATTACGTTTGCACGCATATAGAGACGTACAAACACGGTTAGCAATTCATTATTGTGATTTTTTGAAGGGCTGGGAAACATTACCAGCTGAAATAGTATAAACTGAATCTAGCTAAGTTATTTTCATTGGTATTTCAGGTTATCTTTCTTAACAGTAGTAATTCCCATCATTTGCGTTGTGTTGGGAAAATAGTCTGCTTGATAGGTATTGGTGGTACTTGCAAGTGGCTGTTTGGGCATGGGCAGACTTCCCTGTGATGCGGGGGTGGGGCATGCATGTGGATCCAGTCCAGAATATGCTCCAGACATCCATGCTGTGTGCACTTAAGTGCTGGAGTCTCATTTCTCCTGTCTTCAGCCAATGCCAGCTTCTTTTTCCTCTTTCTGAGTCGTAGAAAAATAGCACATCTGTTTGAAATTATATTTACTTTTCATTGTCATCTGGAAGAAAGGCCTTCTGCTAATGAAACTGGTGAATTAATATGGAGTGCTTGGGACTAAATATGATGGATACTCGTGACAAGCACCTGCACCATTAAAGGCAATTTTCTGAGACCAAATGCTATTTTAGGGAAGATAGAAGCTACTGTAATTGAAGTCTTGGGGAAATGTGACCCTTTATGCCTTCCCTTGCACAGAAATCATCACATGTTGTTATGTTGAGGTAAGCATAAAATTTCAATTACATTTTGGGATCTAAAAATGAGAATGCCCTAGTTTGCCCCTGTTTAATTCTCTGGCTATCTCAGCTGTTGATCCCTTCCTTTCCTGGGCAAGAAAGAATAAGGGATTAAAAAAAATGAAATCACCAAAAACAAGAAATCTTAATCCATGTAATTACTCTAATTGGCTAATGGGAGTCTTTTCTCAATAGCAGACAATTCTTTGCAGTTTACAGACACGTGTTTACATTTCGAAAGGATTCAGTAAGAGAGGTTCGCTTTTCAGTTTCTTGCTACTTATACGAGCAGAAAATGTGTGATGCAAATTCTTGGCACAGAGATGCAGCCCTTGAATTTTCTTCTAAACAACTTATTTTTCTTAAGTTTCCACTTCACTGGTTTATTGAGATGATGCCTAATGAAGTATTCATTGATGACAGCATCACTAATAAAACATAAATCAAATTGGGCTCTACATACCATTCACATGCTAGAAGGAGGCAGCAGTGTGAGCTGGCGCTTGTTTCCAGCTGTTTTCTTGTCATTAGCTTTTAATTTCAACAGCTACCTACTTGGGCCGCCCCTCTCTTTTCTCAGCTCAGGTATTTGTGCTGTTAGTGTGATTGTCAGTTCTGTTCTGCTTGAAAGGTTTCAGTGTACGTTGCTATGGTTACAGATGCCAGAATTGGAAAGAAATGAAAGGGGTATCAAGGGTTTGACGTAGCTGTGATGAAGGCTTAGTGCTGAAATGTTAGCTATTACTTTGGAGGATTCTATGTTATTTGACAATGAATCTGTTTTAATAGACTATTCAAATACATTCTTGAATATATGGTACATCAAAATGGAAATACAGATAACTGGATTTAAAGAAAATGAATATTTTAAATCAGTTTTGAGTGCATACCCTATGGGACACTCAGGAATTAAATGAACACTGTTAGTGTAATATGTAGTATCACCTGAGTAAGTAATATGGACAACTTTATTAGCTCTCTGCATTTCCCTAGAATGCCAATGTCTTCTTATTTTCCCTTCATTGTTTTCTTCTTTTCCTCAGCAGCAGGGTGGAATTCTATAAATTTGATAATATGGAGATGAGTGCTATAGTTGTTAAGGTACCTGGAGAGACAGGACTGGCTCTGAGGTTTCACAAAAGCCCCATTTTGTTTGCTGCTGGAAATGTTGGGGGACAGGCCTAGGGGATTGGCTGTCTCCCTTTTTCTGGTGGGAGACACTCAGGAAACTGATTACAAGATGCCATCCTCGGTCTTGCTGTGATGCTTTCTCTGTGTGCCTACCTTGCTGCTCAAGATGATCATCCCTTCTGAAAGCAGTTGAAGAGGTTGCTGCTCCTTGTTGCCAATCTCTCTCTCCGACCCCTATCCTTTGTGTCTCTAGGGCCGTGCTTCTCTTCTCTTCGCTTCTATGGTCTCCAAGGTGGCCCCCTCAGATCCCCACAGCACTCACCCCAAGCTTTTGCCTGCCCACTGCGTTTAGTATCCTCTTCCTGTCACTCAGTGACTTGAGGGAATGAGGACACTTGTTTCTTTTGTTGAAAATAAATTTGATTTAGACAAACCTTGGAGTGATTTTTCTGTCTTCTTACTGCTCTCCGTGTGAGGAAAGCTCCTCCATTTCCATTCTTGATGTCTGCACCATCCTTGGAATAGATCACAGTGCTTAAGAACACGGACAGGATGCTGGAGCCCAACTTCCTGGATTCAAATCCAAGCTATGCCACTTACTAGTTCTGTGAACTTATGGATATTGTTACTTAATGTTTATGGGCCTCAGTTTCCTTATCTGTAAACTGAGATTAATAATTGAAACTAGTTCATAGAGTTTTCATTATATATAGAGAGAGAGAGGGCGAGAGCAAGAGTGAGAAAGTCTCACTTTAGAACGTTAGGAAGGCACATATTAACTGCTATATAAATGTTTGCTTTTATTCAACAAATACTTATTTTCTTCTATGTGCCAAACTTTATGCTTGGCCCTGGCCATAGAGCAGAGAACAAAATAGATGTGGGTTTTGCTCTCGTAGAGTTTATATCTAGTGGAGAAGGCAAGCAGCAAGGAAGTAATTACAATAAAGGATGATGAGAGCTAACAATTTTTGCAACCTACAGTTTTCAGAACTGTCTAAACATGTCATCTCATGAAAAACACCTGTATAGCCATGACAAGGAATTCTCTGCTCTCTGAAGTGTTTTGGGTCTATCCAGACAGATCTGTGAATGAGGAAAGGTAGTTGGCTTTTCAAGAGGAACTCCCACAGAGGGTTGAGACTGGAGCAGCCGTGTGACTGACAGCAATAAAAGTTTCACTTAAGCCAGAGTCTGGCCGGGACTTTCTCGCTTTTACAAACAACACAAAGGATCTAATTCTCTCTAATAAGCAGAGCTACCAACAGCAGTCTGTACAATAACTTTTAGAAACCTGACCTTGTGACCTAGAGGCCATCCTGAAACCACTGCACCCACCTCCCCCACTTTCCCCCATGACTCAATAAATGTCCAGCCTAAGCTATTGTCCCATGGAAGAGAAGGCCCACGAAATAATTAACAATCTCTTCTCTGTTCTGCAATACTTACTCCAAACGTTGACCATTCAGAGGCTCTGGAAAGACTAAGCAAAGATGATGTTCTTACCAGGTGATTAGATGACAAAGAGCCTGCTGCCAGTCTTCCGGAGCACTGTTGAATACAGACCATGCCTCAGCATTCCTGGAAGCAGCATAATTAAGAGCTGGCCCTTCTTAAAGGACTAACTTCTTCCCACCCTAGAGGCTTGTCTGGTTACAACAGGACTACTAAAAAGGGATTGTGACTTTGACTTGTTTGAGTCTCTCTAATGAAACATTTAAAACTGTGGGTTGTGCTAATGTTCCTAGTTGCAAGGAAATAGTTTAGCAGTCAATGTACCACTATGGTAACTTTTTACTGAAAAAAAAAAAATCACTGTTATGTAGGCTGACGGACATATCTGCTTTTAACCTGTCCTTGCAGAAATTTCTGAGTGGTAATTTTGATGGGAAACAGGGGGAGTTGAGGTTTAGAGTTCTAAAAGGGAAGGCTTGGGCTTTGGTTGGTCCTTAGTGCCAGGACTGAGAAAAACCATGCGGGCTGTGGACCTGGGTACTTCCAGGGTCCCCACAGCAGGAGGGGGAGTTTCACTCAAGACCAGGGAGTAAGTAGCCTTGTCATATGTACAGGAGTGCTCTTACCTCTAGGTTCCTCCTTATCCCATGAGGCTAGGTTCAGCATGCTCTAGAATGTACTGACTTACTCAGAAAAAGCCTAGGGAAGCAGACTTTTAGTCAAATTCGATGTCCTATTTGGGTTACTTTTAATTTCATGCTGATGTTGGGGATCTCTCTGCCATCTGCATCCTACTTTTGTGGACGAGGCCAATTCTGGGTGGGAAGGAGAAAGGCAGAAGCAGAGGAAGGGCCATGAGGTTGAGATTTCCCCCATGTGGAGGAGTAAAATTGAATTGGAGATCCCATAGCATGATGATTTTTAATAATCTTTTGGATAAAATTAAACATTTTTACTTTCAAGATGTTTTAAACTGTATCAGTTTAATACTATCAGAGTCATTGACATAGCAACAAAAAGAACAGCCAATATAAACTAGAAATGAAAGGTGATGAGAAGAAGCAGTTTTGTCATCTAGCTCCATCAGGAAATATAAGGACTATGCCTTCCCCAATGTGTATATTTCCAGTTTTAATAGCTTGAAAAAAGATCAAAAATTTTAAAAAGTCTCCTATTGCCTTTCAGGTGACAACCTTGTTTTTATACCCCAAAGCTAAAACAGCATCTCTTCCAAAAAACTCCCTCCCTAGGGTCACACTAGAGCCGTCCCACTTTAGTCTGTTATATATTTAAATTTTCTCTGTTGAGTGTGGACTGAACATCTGGGCATGCACAAGGCAGTGCTATGCAGTAATCCCAGAACAGTACAGGTACCATTGATTAGAATTTCTGAACTCCCCTTTTGAGGATGCCTAGGATGGGCCTACTCAGGCTTCCAGCCAAGTGGGACAAGCTTAACATTTGTTTCTTAAGGGGCTTATGCTAGGGCAGGGCCCTGCTTGAGGTTTCCTGGAGCTGAGAGAATCATATGGTGAGTTTGAGCCAAAGTCCTTAGTGGCTATAGAGGGTCATGCCCGAAAAACCTGGTACCAGATGCCAAGTCTAGAGAGGTAATATTAGGGCTATAAGCCATTGAACAAGCTGAGTCAGGATTTTTGAGAAAGAAAAAGCAGAATATGACCAGCCTAGAAGGGAAGTAAGGATGAGCCTGGACAAGTCTTGGGATTCATCTGTTCATTTAATCATTTATCCACCAAATATTTACTAAGCATCTATTATATACCATGAATTGTATGTGACCTTATTGGTGGTCGTTTAAGTGGATCAGCCTCATTTTAAGGTGAAGATTCATGCAAGAAAGTCTGAATTTAAATCCTGGCTCAGCAACTTACTATTGGTGTAACTTTCAAGTTATATAACCTTTTTGTGTGTCAGCTTCCCATCTGTAAAATAAGGAATAACAGAACTCTACCTCATAGGGTTGCAATGAGGATTGATTGAGAATTCTTATAAAGCACTTAATACCTGGCGCATGATAAGTACATGTAAATGTTTGTTAAATAACTAAAATAGAATTGGAGAGGACGCTTGTTATCAAGTTGACATGGGGTAGAGATTGAGCTAAATGATTCTTTTGTATTGTATGAAGAAAGGATTTGAAAAGCAAATCAGTGGCATACAGTAGTTTTTAGGAATAATTTTTAAACCAGGAAGAGAACATATTCATTTTATTTTGTTTTATTTGTGTACATGTTTTGTGCACTACTTTTTAGCCACAAAAGATTTTGTGTCTTATGACAAAAATAGTCACACAGAAGTAATAATAAAAATAGAAATTGAAAATCCAGTCTAAGGAAGGGAAATCCTTCAAATAGTCCAAGCATGAGGGCCAAGATAATTGCTGTGGTTGAGCTTCAGATTTGGTTCTCAACTTTCGAGTGGTGAAGGTAAAGAAGGAAACAATCAATTGTATAATCCTCAATATCACAGAGTGGGAAGCATACACATTCGTTACTAGAAACCAAACGTTTTTCATGCAATCATTTTAAAATGAATTTCCCACATCAGACTTTATATGAGGGACAGTGTATTTGTACACAAGTTAAAAATCAGACAGATCTGGTGCCAGGTTCCAGCTCCAATCTCATTAACTCTGTGATCTGGGGCAACTTAGATTCTTCAAGACCCTGACTCATCTGTAAAATGGGGATAATAATGGCTCCTACATCTTAGAGTTTCTGTGAAAATTAAATGAGATATAAGGCATTTAAAAAAGTGCCTGGCACATAGCAATCCCTCAGTAAATAGAAAGTGTACTTCTCTTTCTCTACTTCTTCCTCTTCTTCTCCTTCTTCATCTTTTTAACCTTCCCAACATCCTCTTCCTCTCCCACTACCTGATACAGCATATTTGGAAACACTCCTCCATACTCATTCTGGGTGTACATAATACAACAACAACAGCAGCGAACAGCTCTATGGCACTTACTATGTACCAGGTGCTATTCTAAGAACTTTACATTCCTTGATTCATTTAATCTTCATTAAAAAGAAACTAGGCCAATTGTAAGCAAGGGTGAAAATCATGTAGAATATTTGAAGGAAAGGGTTTTATTGGAATCCAACGAAATATCAACAAATTGATGATGTCAAATGAGTTACAGGACTTACTGGATATGTTTTCTTAATAAGTAATTACTTTCCCATGAGCTTATCTCTCCTTTAGTTAAAAGGTAGAGTGGGAGCCCAAAAGAGAAAGGAGGCCTGGGATGGATGGCTTAGGCCAACTCAGATCTATGCCTTATGGATAAGGACTCTTACTTTCCCTGGCTCTGCTTTCATTTTTAAGACCTCCTCACTCAATCACAAGCATGAGATGCAGAGGTCCAAACAAAGATAAGATTCCAAGAGAAGTTTATATCCTGGGGGCTGTCTCTATAACCTCCCCTGAGTGTCCATAGATGGGCTACAGGGGGTCCAGGAAACTTGTGAAATTATATATGACCCTGTGTTTTCATGTGTACGTTCCTGGTGTGGTTGTTAATATAGTCTATTAGATTCTTCAAGGGATCTATACTCCCACAATGTCAGGAACCACTATTGTAAAAGAACCAAGGAGAAGACTGACATGTTGTTCAGTCTAGCTCACCAAATAAGGACCACTTCTTGAAGTGGGTATTTTCTGGGGGAGACTTTGAAACCATATGTTATGTGTCTTAGGAAATTATAGCGATGGTAAGTGGCTAGACAGTAGGTCGAGGATATTAGTATTTGGAGATCCTGAGATCTTGATACTGCCACTCTCTCAAAACTGACAGGAACATGGGTGTCAGCTGAAGCCATGGATGTAAAGTGGTGACTTCCATAGACTCAACAGATGGAAACGAGTGGAGAGCCAAAAAAAGATCCCTGGTAGAACACAATGGTAAAAGAGGAGTGGAGGAATAATAGTAGCAACATGTAATATGCTTCAGACATGCTATAAATGTTTTACCTTTATCAAGGAACTTAATTTCACAACAACTTTACGAGGCAGGTAACACTAGTCTCTCCATTTTTAGAGGAGGAAACTGGAACACAGAGAAATTAAGCAATTTGCCTACAGTTACACAGTAAATGGCATAACTGGGGCTCAAACCCAGGCAGTGTGGCTCCAGGGTCTGTGCTCCTAACCATTTTGCCATATTGCTTCCCCTATTTGGCCAATGGAACATACTGTCTCATGGCTGCCTGTCTCCCATGAGTATATCTTGGGAGACAGGAATGAGCCTTCACGTTATCTTTTGGGTTCCCCTCTGGACCTAGCACAATGATTGACTTGGGCCACAGACCCTCTAGGCAGCTCTGGAGTGATTACAAGCAGCCTGTGATGCTGTAAAAGGGCACTGAGCAGTATCTGATTATGGATAAACAATGTATGATTATACATATTGTAATTTTTCACAAATATATATCCGCTTATTATTCATAAAATACAAATTCATTTAAAGATTTGTAGAATTTCTAGTAGCTTTGGGTTATTATTAATTGTCTCAATCAATGGATATTTAAAGTGTAACTTCTATCATATGTGATGTTTTTATAAAAGAGCCATATTATAAAAGTTAGTAACCATTCAGTTGAGAGCATGATAAAAAAGAACACTTGTCAGTCATGATAGGCTGGTTTATTCTGTGGTAACAAACACTCCAGATCTTAGTGGTTTAAAACAACAAAGACTTATTTATTGCTCAAACTACATGGCACAAGACAGCTGAAGGTTCTGTTCCATGTCATCTCATTCTAGGACATGGGATGATGCAACAACCACCATTTGGAATTTTGCCAGTTGCTGTGGTACAGAGAAAGAGGGAACATAAAATTTCTGCTAGTAAGTAACATTTTCTATTAACACTTTATTGACCAAAACAAGTCGCATTGCCACATCTAAGTTCAGGTGTGTGAGGAAGTGTCATATTACAATTTGCTTACAAGAAAAACTAGAAATATTTTGTGAGCAGTGCTAATGACTCTCATCCACATGGGCTTCACTTTCCACAACGTCTGGGTGAAAAGCTAGTTTGTGTAAACAGAGCCAACTTCCAAATGATTAGGGGTGTTTACTCTTTGAAGGAATCCTAATAGTTCATTATTTTTTTGCAATAAAGCAGACTCAACTCATAATGCAAATAATCAAGTCCTTCATTTATTTCCATCTTCTTGTAAATATAGACTTTTGTGTAGTTTGTGCCCATAAACAAGTTTTTAGGAGATGATGTGGCAAGACCGCCAGGCAGAAATCTAATCAAGAAGGAGGGAAAGGACAACTAATAGAAGGGGGAAGAGGCAAAGGCATACCACTTGTTATGTCCTTTACTCATGTCATCACAAAATGACATTTGACTTTATCTAGGCAAGGCTGGCCAGATAATCTGGATTTACAACGAGCATCTTTTGTTACCCCAGAAAGCAACTTAATGCACAGTCTGTGCAATATGGATTTGACTTTTTGAATATTGCTCTGTGTCTCTGCTAGTAACCACAGGAAAGTGTGAGGTCTGAATCTATTTATTTCTTCATTTTTCATCTTAAATACTTAAAAACTGAGGTAAAACTCATACAACATCAAATTAATCATTTTAAACCGAACAATTCAGTGGCATTTAATGGGTTCAAAATGTTGCGCCTGCATCACCTGTGTCTAGCTCCAAAACATTTTCATCACCCCAAAATGAACCCCCATAGCTGTTAAGCGATAACTCCCATTATCTCTTTCTTTGGAAACCACGAATCTGCTTTGTGTCTCTATGGATTTACCTGGATATTTCACATAAATGAAATTATTTAATATATGACTTTTTGTGTCAGACTTCGTTCACTTAGCATAATGTTTTCAAGATTTATCCATGTTATAGCATGTGTCAGTACCTCATTCGTTTTTAAGGGTGAACAGTATTCCATTCTATGTTGTAACATAATAAGAAGTATGTATTTAGTCTCTGCTCCCAGTTTCTGACATAGAGCTCCTAAAACCCTCGTAATTTCCTGAGTGATGGGGGTGATAGGAACATCTTATACAGAGTTCCTAAATCCCTTGAAATTTCCTGGGTGATAGCGTCTTTTGTCCTAATGAGGTGACTCTTGGTGGACTCCTGGATAGCTTGAGTATGAGGGCTGGTCACTAGAAAGACGAAGCAATGAGTAGAAGTTTGGAACTTTCAGCCCCACCCCTCCATCCTCTGGGGATTGGAGAGGGGCTGGAGGTTGAGTTCATAATCCATTGTGCCTACATGATGAAGCCTCCATGAAAATTAGTAAACTATAGGGTTCTAAGAGCTTCTGGGTGGATGAAGACATTTATGAGCCAGGAGGGTGATGCATCCTCACTCTACAGGGACAGAAACTCCAGTGCTCAACCCTTCCAGGCCTCACCCTATTCGTCTGGTTATTCATTTGTATAATTTATTACACACTTTAGAATAAACTGGTTAATATGTTTCCCTGGGTTCTGTGAGCTGTTACAGGAGGGAGGTTGTGGGAACCCTTTATTTGTAGCCAAGTCAGACAGACATGTTCGTAATCTGGGGACCCACTAGGTATTATTGGCATCTGAAATGGAGGGCAGTCTTGTGGGACTAAGACCTTAACCTGTGAGATCTGCACTAACTCTGGGTGGTATCAGAATGAATTAAATTGTAAGACATCTTGTTGGTGACCACAGAGAATTAGAGAACTGCTTGGTGTGGAAAACTCACACATTTGGTGTCAGGAGTGTCGAGAGTAGAGAAAACAAATTTTTCTTTGATATGTGTATGCCACATTTTGTTTATTCATTCATCCATTGATGAACATTTGGGTTGTTTGCACATTTTGGCTACTGTGAATATTGCTGCTATAGACAGATGGGCACATGTATTTGAATATCTGTTTTCAATGCTTTTGGATATCTACCTAGGAGTGAAATTGCTGGGTCATATGGCAACTTTTTGAGGAATTGTCAAACCGTTTTCCACAGTGGCTGAACCATTTTGCATTCCTAGCAGCAATGTACTTGTATTTCAATTTCTCTGTATCCTCACCAACATGTGTTAATTTCTGTTTTTTAAATTACAGCCATCCTAGTGGGTATGAAGTGGTATCTCATTGTGATTTTGGTTTGCATTTCCCTCATGACTAATGATTTTGAATTGCTTTATATGTGCTTGTTGGCATTTTGTAAATCTTTTTTGGAGAAATGTCTATTTAAGTACTGCCCATTTATTCATTGAGATTTTGTGGTGGAAGTGCAGGAGTTCTTTACGTATTCTGGATACTAGACCTTATCAGATATATGATTTTCAAGTATTTTCTCCCATTCTGTAGGTTGTCTTTAAACTTTGTTGATAATGTTCTTTGATGCACAAATACTTGAATTTTGATAAAGCAAAATTTATCTATTTTTCCTTTTATTGTTCATGCTTTTGGTGTCATAGCTCAGAATCCACTGCCAAATCCAAGGTAATGAAGGTTTACCCCTATGTTTTCTTCTGAGTTTATAGTTTCAGCTCTCGTACTGAGGTCATTGATACATTTTGAGCTAACTTTTCTTGATGACGTGAGATAGAAGTCCAACTTCCTTCTTTTGCATGTGGAAATCTGGTTGAACTAGCACCATTTCTTGAAGAGCCTGTTCTTTGCACAATTTGATGAACTTTGTACCCTTGTGAAAATTAAGTGGCCATAGATGTGTGGGTTTATTTCTGGAATCTCAATTCTATTCCACTGTTCTAAATATTTATCCTTATGCCAGTGCCATACTGTTTTGATTACTGTAGCTTTTGTAGTAAGTTTTGAAATAAGATTCTCCAACTTTTTTCGTCTCATTCAATATAGTTTTGGCTGTTTGAGGCCCCTTGAAATTTCATATGAATTTGAGGATCAGCTTTGCCTTTCTGCAAAAGATGCCATTTGAATTTTGATAAGGGTTGCGTTGAATCTGTAGATTGCTTTGAGTAGTATTGTCATCTTAACAATATTAAGTCTTCCAATCCATAAACACAGGCTATCTTTCCTTTTATTTAGATCCTCTTTTATTACTTCCAGAAATGTTTTATAGTTTTCAGTGTACAAGTTTTTCACTTCCTTGGTTAAATTCATTCTAAGATACCTTACTCTTTTTGATGAAATTTAAATTGACTTGTTTTCTTAATGTCTTTTTCATATTGCTTATTACTGGTGCATAGAAACACAGATGATTTTTGTGTGTTGATTTGTACTCTGCAACTTTGCTGGATTAATTTATTACTTCTGGTAGGTTTTGGGGGGATTCTTTGGGATTTCTATATCATGTCACCTATAAACAGGGATAGTTTTACTTCTTCCTTTCCAATTCAAGCACCTTTTCCTTTTTCTTGTTTAGTTGATCTGATTAGATCTTCCACTACAATGGGAACAACAGTGGTGAAAGTGTGCATCCAAATTTTAGGGAAAAGCTCTTAGCTTTTCAGAATTGAATATGATATTACCCGTTATTTTTTTCATAATGCCCTTTGTCATGATAAGGAAGTTCCTTCCTATTCCTAGTTTTCTGAGTGTTTTATCATAAAAGCATGTTGGATTTTGTGAAATACTTTTTCTGCCTTAACTGAGATGATCATGTTTCTTTTTTTTCTTTCTATTCATATAGTATATTATATTGATTGATTTTCTTATGTTTGCATTTCTAGGACAAATCCCACTTAGTCATGGGATATAATCCTTTTAATATGCTTTTGGACTTGGTTGTTAGTATTTTGGTGAGGATTTTGGCATGTATATTCATAAAGGATTACTGGTCTGTAGATTTCTTTTCTTGTGGTGCCTTTGACTGGCTTTGGTATCATAGTAATACTTACCTCATATAATGAGGTAGGAAGTGTTACCCTCTCTTCTGTTTTTGGTAAGAGTTTGAGAATGATTGGTGCTAATTCTTTTTTAAATCTTTTGTAGAATTCACCTATGAAGCCATCTAGTCCTGGACTTTTTTGTTATAGTTATTGGGAAGCTTTTGATAACTGATTCAGTCTCTTTACTTGTTACAGGCTTTGTATACATTCTATTTCTTTTTCAATCAGTTTTGTTAATGTGTATATTTCTAGGAATTTGCTGATTTCATCTAGGTTATTTAATTTGTTAGCCTGCAGTTGTTCACAGTATTCTCTTATAATACTTTACATATCTACAGGGTCTGTAGTAGTGTCCCCACTTTCAGTTTTCAGTTTAGTTATTTGCATCTTCTCTGTTTTTTTAGTCAAACTAAAAGTTTGTCCATTTTATTGATCTTTTCAAAGAAGCAACTTTTAGTTTTGTTGATTCTCTCTGTTGTTTTTCTATTCTCTATTTTATTTGCCTAACTATAATCTTTATTACTTCTTTTCTTCTAGTAGCTTTCAGTTTAGCTTGCTCTTCTTTTTTTCATTCCTTAATATGTAAAGTTAGGCTATTGATTTGTGATCTTTCTTCTTTTAAAGTAGGCATTTATACCCATACATTTTCCCCTGAGCATTGCTTTCACTGTATCACATAAGTTTGGGCAAATATTTTCTTTCTGTTTCCATTCACCTCTAAGTATTTTCTAATTTCTCCTTTGACTCTTTGGTTGCTTAAGAGTATAGTGTTTAATTTCCACAAATTTGTGAATCTTCTAGTTTTCCTTGTTATTGATTTCTAGCTTCATTCCACTTCAGTCATTGTCAGAGAAGATACTTTGTATGATTTCCATCTTTTAAAATTTATTGTGTCTTGTTTTGTGGTCTAATATGTGGTTCATCCTGGAGAATGCTCCATGTGCACTTAATAATAGTATGTATTTTGCTACTGTTGAGTGCAGTGTTCTGTATACGTCTTTTAGGTCTAGTTGGTTTATAGTGTTGTTTAAGTCATTTATTTCCTTACTGATATTTTGTCCAGATGTCCTATCCATTATTGAAAGTGGATTATTGAGGCCTCTATCTCTTATTGTAGAACTGTCAAATTCTCCCTTCAATTCTATCAGTGTTTGCTTCATATATTTTGAGACTCTGTTTTTCTGTACCCATATGCTTATTATTGATTGATCGACCATTTAACTATTATGTGATGTCCTTTGTGTCTTGCAACAATCTTTTACCTAAAGTCATTTTTTTCTAGTATTAGTATAGCCACTCCAGCTCTCTCTTTTACTATTTGCATGCAGTATCTTAAGTCCTTTCACTTTCAACTTATTTGTGTCTTGGATTTAGAGTGAGACTCTTGTAGACAACATGATGTTGAATCATGTTTTTTAAATCCATTCTGCCAATCTCTGCCTTTTGATAGGAGATTTTAGTCCATTTACATTTAAAGCAATTAGTAGTAACAAAGAACTGTCATTTTGCTATTTGTTTCTGTATGTCTTATACCTTTGTTTGTGTATTCTAATAGACTTTAATTTTTACAGCAATTTTAAGTTCACAGTAATATTGAGCCAAAGGTACAGAGATATCCCTAATACTCTATACCCCTCCACATGCATTACCTCCCCCATTATCAACATCAGTAACCAAAATGGTACATTTTTTTTAAACCATGGGTTAACCTACATTGACAAGTCATAATCACTCAAAGTCTATAGTTCACCTTACAGTCCACTCTTGGTGTAACTTCTATGGGTTTAGACAAATATATAATGACATATATCCATCATGATAATATCATACAGAGTATTTTCACTGCCATAAAAATCCTCTCTGCACTGCCTGTTTCTCTCTCTCCCCACCACCCCTAGCAACCACTGATCTTTATATTATCCTCTTAGTTTTGCCTTTTTCAGAATGTAATGTGGTTGGAATTGTACAGTATGTAGCCTTCTCAGATTGGCTTCTTTCACTTACAAGTATGCATTCACGGGACATCTATGTCTTTTCATGACTCAATAACGTAATTCTTTTTAGTGCTGAATAATATTCCATTGTTTGTATGTACCACAGTTTATTTATCCATTCAACTACTGAAGGACACCTTGGTTGCTTCCAAGTTTTGGCAATGTGGTGATGAATAAAGCTACAATAAATATCTGTGTGCAGATTTTTGTGTGGACATAAATTTTCAACTCCTTTGGGTTAATACCAAGGAACACAGTTGATGAATCATATGGTAAAGTTATCTTTAATTTTGTAAGAAACTGCCAAACTGTCATCTAAAGTGCCTTAACCATTTTGAATTCCCACCAGCAATGTATGAGAGTTTCTATTGCTCCACATCTTTGCTAGCATTGGTGTTGTCAGTGTTCCTGATTCTGGCCATCCCAATAGATGTGTAGTGATATTTCATTATTTTAATTTTTATTTATTCTCTTTTTTTTTCTCAGCCTGGCTAGGGACTTATCAAATTTATTGATCTTTTCAAAGAATCAGGTTTTGGTTTAATTAATTTTCTCCATTGATTTCTTCTTTTCCATTTCATTGATTTCTGCTCTAATTCTTATTATTTCTTTTCTTCTGCTTACTTGATATGTAATTTGCTCTTCTTTTTCTAGTTTCCTAAGATGGAAACATTAGATTATTGATTTTAGATTTTTCCTCTTTTCTAATATATACATTCAATGCTATAAATTTCCCTCTAAGCACTACTTTCACTGCATCTCACAACTTTGATAAGTTGTGTTTTAATTTTCATTTAAAGTATTTTTAAATTTCTCTTGATGTTTCTTCTTTTACTCATGCATTATTTAGAAGTGTGTTGTTTAATCTCCATGTATTTTGGGATTTTCCAGTTATCTTTCTGTTATTGATTTCTAGTTTAATTCCACTGCTGTCTAAGAGCAGACATTGCGTGATTTCTATTCTTTTAAATTTGTTAAGGTGTGTCTTGTGGCCTGGAATGTGGTCTGTCTTGGTGAATGCTTTATGTGAGATTCAGAAAAGGGTGTATTCTGTTGTTGTTGGATGAAATAGTCTATAGATGTCCATTATATCCAGTTGATTAATGTTGTTGTTAAGTTCACCTATCTCCTTACTGATTTCCTGCCTTCTGGAGCTGTCCATTTCTGATAGAGGGCTGTCGAAGTCTCCAACTATAATAGTGGATTCATCTATTTCTCTTTTCAATTCTGTTAGTTTTTTCTTTGCATAGTTTGTCACTCCGTTGTTAGGTGCATACACATTAAGGATTGTTGTCTTCTTGGAGTATTAACCCTTTTATCACTATAATGTCCTTCTTTATGCTTGATAACTTTCCTTGCTTTGAAGTCTTCTGTGTCTGAAATTAATGTAGCTACTCCTGCTATGTTTTGATTAGTGTTAGCATGGTATATTTTTCTCCATTCATTCACTCTTTTTGGGGGAAGGAGGGAGGGTTAGCCCTGAGCTGACATCTGCTGACAATCCTCCTCTTTTTGCTGAGGAGGACTAGCCCTGAACTAACATCCATGCCCGTCTTCCTCTGTTTCATGTGGGATGCCTACCACAGCATGATTTGCCAAGCGGTGCATAGGTCCACAGTGGGATCCGAACTGGTGAACCCCAGGCTGCCAAAGCTTAACGTGAGAACTTAACCACTGTGCAACTGGGCTGGCCCCTCCATTCATTTACTCTTAATCAATATGTATGTTTATATTAAAGTTGGTTTCTTGTAGAAAATATATAGTTGGATCTTTTTTTTTTTTTGATCCACTCTGACAATCTTTGGCTTTTATTTGGTCCATTTAGATCATTGACATTTAAAGTGATTATTGATAAATTTAGATTAATATCTACCATATTTGTTACTGTTTTCTATTTGTTGCCTTTGTTCTTTGTTCTTATTTTGTCTTCCACTCTTTTTATGCCTTTTGTGGTTTCAACTGAGCATTTTCTATTATTCTATTTTCGCTCCTTTTTTAACATATCAGTTATACTTCTTATTTCACTTTTTTTAGTGGTTGCCCTAGAGTTTACAATATACTTTTACAACTAATCTAAGTCTACTTTCAAATAATGGTATAACACTTCATGGGTAATGTAAGTACCTTTTATTAACAAAATAATCCTAATTCTTCCCTCCTGTCCCTTGTATCCTGCAGTCATTTGTTTCACTTATACATAAGAATATATATATATATATGAATACATTGTTGATATTATTTTGAACAAACTTTAATCTATTAGATCAATAAGAATAAGAAAAATAAAGTTTTTATTTGATCTTAACTTATTCCTTCTCCAATGCTCTTCCTTTCTTAATGTAGATCCAAGATTTTGACCTGTATTGTTTTCCTTCTGTAACTGTTAACATTTCTTTCAAGGCAGGTCTGTGGCAACAAATTCCCTCAATTTTTGCTTGTCTGAGAAAGTCTTTATTTCTCTGTCACTTTTGAAGGATAATTTCACAGGCTACAGAATTCTAAGTTAGTGTTTTTTTTTTCTCTTACCACTTTAAACATTTCACTTTCTTTTCTTATATGCACGGTTTCTGAGGATAAGTCAAATGTAACTCTTATTTATGTTTTTCCATGGGCAAGTTATATGATTTTTCTCTGCCTTGTTTCAGGAACTTTTCTTCATCTTAAATTTTCTGTAGTTTCAAAATAATATGTCTAGGTGTAGTTTTCTTTGTTTTGTTTTGTTTGTTTGTTTTGCATTTATCTTGCTTGGTGTTCTCTAAGCTTCCTGGTTCTGTGTTTGGTGTCTGACATTAATTTTGGGAAATTCCCAGTCATTATTGTTTCAAATATTTCTTCTACTTCTTTCTTTCTTCTCCTTCTGATATTCCCATTATGCATACATTACATCTTTTGTAGTTGTCCCCCATTTCTTGGATATTCTGTTATGTTTTGCAGTCTTTTTCTGTTTGCTTTTCAGGTTTTGAGGTTTCTATTAAGATATCCTTAAGCTCAGAGATTCTTTTCTCTGCCATGTCCAGTTTACTGATAAGCCCATCAAAGACATTCTTCATTTATTATAATTTTTTTGATCTCTAGTATTTATCTCTGTTTTTTTCCTAGAATTTTGTCTTTCTGCTTACCTACCCCATCTGTTTTGTATGCTGTCTACTTTATCCATTAGAGCCCTTAGCGTATTAATCATAGTTGTTTTAAATTCCTTGTCTGATAATTTCAACATTCCTGCTATATCTGAGTCTGGTTCTGATGCTTGCTCTGTCTCTTCAAACTGGGACTTTTATTTTTTTAATACGTCTTTTAATTTTTTCATGATAGCTAGGCATGATGTATCGAGTAAAATAAACTGCTCTAGATAGGCTTTTAGTAATGTGGTGGTAAGGTTTGAGGCAAGGGAAAGTGTTCTGTAGTCCTATGATTAGGTTTCAGTCTTTTAGTGAGCCTGTGACTCTAGTTGGTGAACTTCACCTGTGCTTCTCAGTACACTCTCCCCTTTAGTGGGACAGGATAGCTAGAGTGGGATGGAGTTGGGTATTTTCTTTCCCCAAGGTCTGTTAGGCTTTGATAAAACCCGAGCATGTTAGGCTCTGGTTAAGTAGTTTCTCCTGAGAGCAGACCTTGTTAAGAAGAACAGAATGCTCTGGTGTATTTCAAAATGGTTCCTTTTCTCCTCCCTTTGCTGGAAGCATGAGGGGATTTTTCTGATACTCACTGTGAGAATTTGGTAGAGCTCCAGGGGGTAAAACTCACAAAAGTGTGTCTGGGGGGGGATCCTTGATGATTGGTTCACCTTGGGGTTTTTATCTCTCAGACTTGTCTGTGCTGAACCTCCAGCAATTCATTGATTACAGTTCAGGTTTCTCTAGCCTGGCACTGGTTTCCTAAGAGGTTTCAGTTCAAGCGTTTCTGCTCTGGTAAGTTTTGATTCTCTGTATTTACCTGCCTTTCTCTCCAATTTGGGGGCAGTAGTTTTGTCCTGTGACTTCACTTTGTATATAGACCAAAAGGAGTTGTTGATTTTTCGGTTCAGTTTTTTACTTGTTGTTAGGATGGAGTAGTGACTTCTAAACTTTTTACATGCTAAACCAGAAACCAGAAGTCTCTCTTATTCCTCTTTGTTCATTTACTCCATTACTTCCTCCTTTTATGTTTGATTTTTGGAGTGTATTGTTTTGATTCTCTTTTCATTTCCTTTCGTGTATATTTTTAAGATATTTCTTAGTGGGTACCATGGATGTTATGATTAATGTCCTAAATTTATAACAATCTTGTTTTAATTGATATCACCTTAGCTTTAATACCATACAAAACTCTGCTCTTATACAGCTCTCTTTCTCCCCCCTTACGTTATTGTCACAAATTACATCTTTATATATTGTGTGTCCATTAGCATAGATTTATAACTAATATTTTATGTATTTGTCTTTTAAATCATATAGGAAATAAAAAGAAGAATTACAAAATAAAAATACAGTAATATTATCTTTCATATTTATGTATTTACCTTTACTGGAGTTCTTTATTTCTTAATAAGTTTTGAGTAACTAGTATCATTTCATTTCAACCAGATAGACTCCTTTTAGCATTTATTGTAAGGCAAGTCTATGGGGAATGGGCAATGAACTCTCTCAGGTAATGTTTATCTGGAAAAATCTTAATTACTCCTCTGGTTCAGGCTGTCAATTTATTCTTCGATTGGACCATACTTTCTTTTTTCTTTGATTACTTAAATTTTTTGTTAAAAATTGGACATTTTGCATATTATATTGTGGTAATCCTGGAAGTAGGATCCCCATGCTCCTCAGGGCTTTTTGGTGCTTGCTGTGTACTGTAACTGTTTGGTTAGTGGGTTTTCTAAACTGCTTTTGTAAAATCTGTATTCTTTGTCATGTGTGGTCTCTGGTCTTTTTGCCTTTCGCTTATGTTCAGCTAGTGTTTTGACAGAGATGTACTTGAGTGCCAGGAGCATAGAGAGAGAGAAGAAAGAAACAAAACCTTTGAGTCTTTGTAGATTTTTTCTGTGCTGGCCACTCCTTCATCACTTAGCCAGGCTGTTTATAACTCTGTCTTAGCCTTTACTTCTTTGCACTAAGCCTAGAGGTGAAATCTTAGGGTCTTCTCAGGTCTTTTCTGAGCCTCCATTCTGTTCTGGGCATGCATGTGGCTTGCTAAATTCCCCAGCATACATTGGCACTTTTATCGTCTGTGTATAAGGAAGATTCGCCCTGAGCTAACATCTGTTGCCAATCGTCCTCATTTTGCTTGAGGAAGATTGTTGCTGAGCTAACATCTTTGCCAATCTTCCTCCATTTTATGTGGGATGCCATCACAGGATGGCTTGATGAGCTGTGCCAGGTTCATGCCTGGGATCCAAACCTGATAAACCTGGGCCGCCGAAGCAGAGCATGTGAACTTAACCACTATGCCACCAGTCTGGCCTCATACTGGTGCTTTGGAAAGCCCTAATTCCCAAGGAAACTCTCTCTCTAGCTGTTTCTCCCAGGCTTTTGATGCTCTATTGTTTGCCTGGACTGTAATCTTTTGCCCCATGCCACCTTGAGTTGTTCATTTGTTTTCAAGGATTGCCTATCGCTTTTTAGCCCTGAATGAGTTCCAAGTTAGGCAAAATAAAGACAAGCATCTTGCCTCAGTACTTTAGGCACCTTCAAGACAGATTAGAACAGGCAAACACAATTCTTTGAGAATAAGGTCTGCTCTGCTCTCTCTCAGACCAAGGAGTAGGGTACCATATTGTAAGTGTGGGCTACTGTCTTCAAGACTGATGCTGAGCCAGGGAGGGAGGCAGGGTAAGGGGCAAGTAAAAATGCTGCAAAGCTTTCCTACTCTTTTAAAGTTGCCTTTTTCTTGATTCAACATTCACGTGGTTGCTGCAAACATTTGACTGTCTTACAGAGGTTTTACAAAGTTTATTCTGACAATTTTTGCTTGATTCTTCAATGTTTCTATGGAGGGATGGGCCCATGGAGCCACCTATTCTGCCATTTTCATTGATATCATTTAGATCTAGGTTTTTTTTTTTTGAGGAAGATTAGCCCTGAGCTAACTACTGCCAATCCTCCTCTTTTTGCTGAGGAAGACTGGCCCTGAGCTAACATCCATCCCCATCTTCCTCTACTTTATACGTGGGAAGCCTACCACAGCATGGTTTGTCAAGCGGTGGCACATCCACACCTGGGATCTGAACCAGCGAACCCCAGCCCGCCGAGAAGTGGAACGTGGGAGCTTAACCACTGCGCCACTGGGCCAGCCCCCTAGATCTAGGCTTTTTATCCCTTCTTCCTTAAAATTAAAATAAATCTCAAGCAAGCTGCAGATGAGTGGTGGGACTTTAGTCCAGTGAAAATTTCAGGCCTCTTTGGTAAAGGTCAACTTGCTGCTAAATATGAAAAATAAACTCACTTCATATGTCTTTTGTATAGTCTTACTTTACAATATCATTGTTTTGATTTGTAACATTGGAGGAAAAGTCATTATTGCATAGTAGTTAAGAGCATGGTCTTGAATAAAAAGAGATGGGAGTGAATATTGACTCCTGCTATTTACCATCTGTGTGACCTTGAGCAGGTCACTTAATACTTAATCTCTATGAGTCTCAGTTTCCTTATTTGTAAAAAGGGGACACTAATTCCTACCTCCCTGAGTTTCAGTGGAGATTGAATGAGTTAATGGATGTGAAAGTTATATGTATATATTAAATTGTGCTTGGCGTTTTCCATTTTTCCTGTAGATCTACACTACACCATTCTCTGGCCCGCATTGTATCCTGGAAAACTGAGTAGGATTGACTACATCAATGGGCTCCATCGCCCTCTGGTTTCTGGGTGGGTTTGGCCAATGGGAGTACCATCAGGAAATCAGAGAAGAAGATGAGAGAGAGTTTAGGGTGTTTGTTTTTCTGGTTCCCTCCCTACTGGAGTGCACTTTGGCAGTCATTCTGTTCATCTACCTAAGGCAGCAGTTGCTGTCAGGCAGCCCCTTTTTACTTAGATCAGTTCTCCCCACCTCTGGGTGTTTTGCCTTCTCTGGTTCATATCCCTACACTTTGGATTAAACTCTCTTCAGTTATTCCTCTTGAATGTGCCATCTGTTTTCCCGCCAGTTACACAGGTGCTCAATGAATTGTAGTTTTGCTTTACTTTTCAAAGCAAAAGAGATAATGTGACCACTGCCTTATCTTACCAAGGTGAGACTGATATAGGCTGATATCACCAAGGTAGAAGGAAAAGTTAAGGTCTCATGTGGGCTAGGGGCCAGCTGCCTAGAGAATAGCAGCAGGAATAGTCAGTGGTCATCATGAGAATCATATGCTGAGTAAGTACCAAGAGCTACTTCTGCCACATATACTACACAAGAGTAGAACAAGTTGCAGTTCAAATCTGTGGTTAGTCTATGTCTCAAAGTCAACTTGAATAAAAATGAAGATAGAGGAATATAATGTAGTGACTATAAGCATGGACTCTGGAGCCAGATGATTTAGGTTGTAATCTTGGCTCTATCACTTAACAACTGTGTGATCTTAGATAAGTTACATAAACTTTCTGTGCCTGAGTTTTCTCATCTATAAAATGTGAATAATAATAGTACCTGCATCATAGGGTTGAAGTAAGTATTCAATGAGTTGACACATGTAAAGTACCTAAAAGAGTTCTTGATACCCAATAAACACTTTATAAATGTTAAATAAAATAATTGGAACTCATGTGGTCTAGGATTATTTTGGAGGAGAGGACTACTGGCTTAGGCAGGGGCAGAAATCCTACTGTGGATGACAAGCCCTTGTTTCAGTGCGTCTGCTTCTTCCGATTTAGCACCATAGCTCTGGAATTTGGTCAAGTCTGTGATAAATCCATTGGCCCTGAAGAAGAGGACTTTGGGTCTTCCCACATGGCTCCTTGGCCCAGGCTTCATGTTTCATGGGAACATACATAATATTCTGGACCTCCAGAAGTCTTGACAGATCTGATGGAGGTTCCTACAGAGATAACTGTGTCCACCAAGAGAGATTTTGTGGCGCAGAATACTTGACCACAAGTGTTTCCAGCAAGAATATAAACATGACATGATACCCTCCTTGGTCTTGAGATAGCAGAGAAGTCAATGAAGCATCTCTTGGCTTGGGGGTGTATTTCCTGAAGCTGCTGGATAAAGTGTACACTCTATCTGTTGTCCCATGGCCCTTTATAGGCCATAGAAAGTAGAGCAGGCATCACTAACTTTATAAACAAGAAAACTGGGGCCTACAGCGACACATCTAGAAAGTGGAGGAGCTAAGAATCTGAACCAGATTTGTCTGACTCTTAGTCCACTTTTCTTTGAACTACATGCTACTTCTCATTCTCTGATTTAGTTTCCATGATTGGCTTTCTGTGTACACAGAAAAAGTCAAAAGCAGAGAAGAGAACACTAGCAAAATATATACCAATGGGAGGGAGCATAGTAAACCAAGAGCCCTTTGATGACTAGACAGATAGATTCAGAAAGCATAAAAACCAAACAGATCCCATCTCCAGCACTGGAAGTAGTTTGATTATAGTCTCAAACAGCTGGAAATGAAACTGATGAGTATGGTGAACTGGGGAGAATTGCTCTCTTTCTCTGGAAAATACCAAAAGTCATTGTGACCTCACTCTATTTGGACAGAACTACACTCTTGGCACCAATAACACTTTGGTACACTGACTAATTTTTTGTTGAGAGGATAGAGCCCAAGAACCTAATGCTAAGATGTTGGGCAAGCTTGCATTTCTCAAGGGTGGCATAGTTGAGGTGGTGGAGCAACCCTCTGCAGGATGGTTTGCAGGCAGTGTTCAGGCATGGCAGGGTCTGTAGATAGGAATGAGATCCTTTTGGATTCTAGGCCTCCTTGGCCCTTGACTCTCATATCAGATCCTAGTTGGGTTGGTGATCAGGAGACTTATTAGGAGCCTTGGTGAGTATAGCCAACATGTTTCTATGCATGGCTCATAATTGCCATGACATTCTGGACTACTTTATTATTATCACCTTTTAACTGCCATAAGAGTACAATTTCCCTATCACAAGAACTACTCATATTTTTTGGATCTCAGTGGTGTATTCATTCATTCAACCAATATGGATTGAACCCCTGATGTATACCATGCACTTTGGGGATCTAATGGTAAGCAAAAACACACTTAAAGTTTTCTTCATGGAATTTATGTACTAGGAAAAGAAAGAAGTGTTAATCAACCCTCAAATGCTGATGCCTATGCTCATTTCAAAGCCCAGAGCTTTGGCCCTATCTTAAAAGAGGAGCTCTCTGATTTTGGCTTTTTTAAGGGAATGGTAATGAAACTAATATTTACTGACAATCTCCTTTCTACCAGGCACTTTACTGGGCCTTTTCTCTACACTATCTCACTTAAATATCACAGAAAACTTGCCAAGAATGTATGATTTATTCCCACTCTTATAGATGGGGAAATGGAGAATCAGAGAGGTCTAGGAACTTGCCCAATGTCAAGCAGCAAGTAAGCAGCAGAAATGGAATTTATTCCTAGATTTTGTTCCAGAGTTTATAATCCTCCTATTAAAAATGCTACCTCCTCATATACATACAATGGAATAATACTCAGTCACAAAAAGATGAAATCTTGACAGTTGCAACAATATGAATAGACCTTGAGGGTATTATGCTAAGCAAAATAAGTCAGATAGAGAAAGACAAATACTGTACGATTTCACTGGTATGTGGAAGATAAAAAACAAAACAAAACAAAAACAAAGTCAGAAGCAGACAACAGATTGGTGGTTACCAGAGGGGAACGGGGGTGAAAGGAGGGCAAAATGTGTAAAAAGGGTCAGTTATGTGGTGATGGATGGAAACTACACTTTTGGTGGTGAGCATGCTGTGGTACATACAGATGTTGAATTATAATGTTGTATACCTGAAACCTATACAATGTTATAAACCAATGTTACTTCAATTAAAAAAAAGTACTCTCTACAACATTAGGAAGTGATTGCTGGCACAGCATCACAACAGCTCAGAGAATTAAATGATCTTGGATTTTCTTTACAGAAGTTTTTATAATCTATATGATGACCTCAGAATTCCATTCATTAAAATAAAATAAATTATAAATTACTTAAAATTCATTCATTGTCTTTTGCCCCAAATTCTGATCACAAGCCCACCTTTTAATGATAGCTTATTATCTTCTGCTTCTCTGTATTTGGTTTGAATCTTGATGAAAATGTTGACATTCTCAAAGAAAAGTGCTCTGAAGAAAATGAAACTAGAAAAATGGAAAATAATTTTTCATGAAAAGAAGGCATATTATTTCCCTGAGGAATAGAATACTGTTTTGTTGTTTATTTATGTCATTAGCCATCAAGCAGTGCTTCCCTGCTGTAAAAATATTCTCTGTGAGCAATATAAGTTTAGCTTTGTCTGACTTTGTTTGTTATTCTAAATATGATTGACATAAACATTTATTAACCTGTTACATGATGAATAAATAAACAGGATTGTAGAAAGATTGTTGCTGTATTCATTTTGATTTTATTTCTCAATTCATGTCTCTTTTGCCTCTTCACCATCCCATCAGAAATAGCTTTAAGTTTGGAAGCTCAACAGTGTCCACTAGTGGGCAAATGAAAGAATAACTATGTGATTACAAAGGATAATCTATGAGATTGAAATGCAGGCAGTAAAGACTTGCTCTAAAGACTGACATATAAGTTAACAAAATGACATTTCCAGGTAATGTCCAGATTTTGTAACAGATTAGAGAATAGGGTTTTTGGGGAAAACTTCTGTTCTATATTTGCTTAATGAAGAAACTCTATTTTCATGTAAAATTCAAATGACAATATTATAAACAGTTTTAAAAATTGTTAAACCTTTTAATTTTTTACTACTTGAATTTTATTGAAAACCAAAAGTGTCTTCATTTTCCTACAGTCTTTTTTTTTGCTTTTCCAAAGATTTTCCCTGAGCTAACATCTATTGCCAAAGATTGTCCCTGAGCTAACATCAGTTGCCAATCTTCCGCTTTTTTTTGGTGAGGAAGATTGTCCCTGAGCTAACATCAGTTGCCAATCTTCCGCTTTTTTTTGGTGAGGAAGATTGACCCTGAGCTAACATCTGTGCCAATCTTCCTCTACTTTGTATGTGGGATGCTGCCACAGCATGGCTTGATGAGTGGTGTGTCGGTCTGCTCCCAGGATCCAAAACTTCAAACCCTGGGCCACCGAAGTGGCATGCATGAACTTAACCAATACACCACCAGGCCAGCCCCCAAAGTGTCTTCATCTTTGAAAGCCCATCTTGTCTTCAATCCTTGCCTGAAATTACAACCCTTATAGAAATTTTTTAAGGATAGTGGAGGTAAATGTATATTTGATATCCTGGGGCAGTTATTCTCAAACTTTAGTGAATCCCCAGAATCACCTGGGGAGTTTGATAAAAATGCAGAAATGAAGAACGTTCTATTTCTGCAACCGAGATCCCCCTTCAGGACTGAATAACTTAATTCACCAGATGCTGGGAGTGCTCTTCACTGCCAGCTCATAGCTACCAGTACTCTCTAGGAATTCCCATCAGTTGAAGACCTCATCCAAAGTCATACTATATTTTTGGCATAAGGACATCTGGGTTGATGCACTCCAAAAGCTTGAATTCTGACATTCCCCAAGCCTTCTCTTCCTGCACAAGAGCACATTCCTCCTTGTAAAGAGATAGTGCTTTCCCATTACTTGAAGACAATGCAGAGGATTCTCTTTATCAAGAAAGCATCTGCCCCCACTAGAGATCTCACCTATCTCACCTTATAGCTAGTAGGGCAATAACTAGGGTCATTCACAACATAATTCAGCTGGAGCATGCTTGGCTTGCCAAAAGGAGAAAGGAAGTATGACCCAAAGGAGCTGTAGGATTTAGCTAGCATGTACTGGCTACATGTACTAGTGACGTATGTATTAGACTAGGTTCTGAGGGATCTAGACTATGGATCAAGGAAGGGGGAAATAAAGTTGAATAAGGATGAGTTTAACAACTGGGAACCACTCTTCTAGGATACAGAACTTAACAACTTGTCAATGATCCTGGGACACAGGGTAAATATGTTACCAGAATGATTCCCAGAAACCTGGAGAAAGGGATGACCCACACAAAGTGAAGTAGAAATGGCAGAACTGCTTTAGCAGACAATAGAGGAGGGGGATAAAAGGCACAGAGATGATGTGGGTATCCTAGATATATTTATGTAAGGAGAGAAAAATATGTTCCACAGGTGGACCCAAAGAATATTCCATTTACCAAAGCAATAAGAAATGGGCTGCTAGGGGTGCATCAACATTAATGAAAAGTCTACTGATTGCTTTTCTCCGTAGGCCAGGGTGATGGTAGGTGAGACTGTCACAGAGCTGAGCTCACTGATGGCAATAAGGACAATAGGATTCTGAAATAATCAAAGCCAGATGGTGGCACTTAACTGTCAGAAGCCAGGTAGATGCAATTATGACAATAAGTGTCAAGGTAAGAGTAGCGGTCGGGGGCTCTGACCATCCAAGAACTATGGAAATGATTAATTGAATACAGTGTCTCTGGTGCAAGATAGATGGACAGCCATGTATTGCTCAATATATATATAATCAACCAACCAAGATATATTATCAGGAAGTTGAGGGCAGCTGCCCTAATAAAAAGGCAGAAGCCTATACCTAATTTCCAGTTGTAGGCCTGGTTTCTGAGCCATGACTTGTCTGAAGGAAAAGCTAGCACCTTACGAGGAAGGATCCTTGAATATCATGGAAATGTGTATTGTACTGATTCCTCTAATCCTTCCCAAAAAGGACGCATGACCACTTACTTGGGTAACTGTATGGTGGGGAAAGGTGAGCACCCAAACATTTTGAAGATGATTGGACACATTGTTCAAGTTTATATCTAATGATCCCAAAGGGTCATCATGGCCCCATTGTTAGAGAGGGGATATATGAGGACCAGATAATAAATGGATTCTTGACCTAGGGCTGGTTCACAGTGAGTGCACTAAGACCATGGACTCACTCACTGATCATTTCCTTATTTCCAAATGTATAATTAGAACAGACATACATGGTAGTTGGCAAAACACCTGTGAGGCAAGAGCTCTTGCAGTAGGGAAGACCAAATGGAAGCCTCTGAAAAGTACCTCGCCGCTACTATACTTTAATAAGGCAGTAAAAAAAAAATCCCATATTGTTTGGCAGTAATGAAATGGCAGAAATAAATGCCACACCTAATGACTTAAAGAATTCAGGGGTGGTAGTTCACATTATATCTCCATTTAATTTCTACAAAAACCAAATGCATACTAGAGGTCATCAAGTGACCATGCAGCCAGGACTGTGTATCAGAAATTACTTTCTATCAGTCTCATCAAGTCAAAAGTTTGGGCAGGCCGAAAAATAGTTCATCCTAAATTGGAAGTGGTGCATCTGGAATGCGCATGAGCGGGACCAGAGAGCACAAGTAAGCTGAATGAACATGTTGCTCAGATTCTCATGTCATTCACTATTATTACACCAGCTCCTCTCCCTCAATTCATACTTATGGCCACATATGGAGTCTTTTATGAGTAGCTGATGGGAGAGGAAAAAGGTCAAGATTAGGTCATGGTTGGGTCATCTAGGTATGTAGGGCAAACTAAAAAGGCTACAGTACAGCCCCCTTCGAGGGTGTCCTTGATAGATAGTGGTGAGAAGAAATTTTCCCAATGGGCAGAGTTTTGTGAGATGCACCTGGTCATCTACTATGTGTGGAAAGTAAAGTTTAGAAGCTTAAGGTTAAAATATATATGGACGTATCAACAGTGGTAAGTTATTTTGTTAGGTAGTCAGAAGCCTGTAAGGAGAAAGATTGCAAGATTGAGCATAGAAGGTCTAGGGTACAGCTATGTCGATGGACTTTTAGGAGTCGGTATGAAGTGTGAATATGTTTGTGTTGCATGTTCAAAACCAGCAGAGAGCATAGACTCCAGAAGAGACATTAAACAACCAAGTAAATGGAATAATTTGGCCAGATGATGGTAGTGAACCTTTGTCATCAATCACTCCAGTGCTGGCAAATGGGTATACCGAAGGAATAGCAATGGTGGCAGAGATGAAAGGTATTAATGGGTCCAAAAGCATGAGCTCCCACTTACAAGGTTGATTTTGCTACGGCTGCTGCGGGTGTCAACTCTGTCAGAACCAACTCTGAGCACTTTATATCTTCTCTTGAGGAGGCCCACTGGCTGCTTTTTGGCAATTTGACTGTGTTGGACTTGTTCAATCCTGGAAGGGGCAGAGGTTTATTTTGACTGGAATCAACACATATTCTTGGTAGAGTTTGCCTTTTCTGCCCACAGTACCTCATTCATGTTTGATCTGTTGACGTGGAATCCCACCTAACATTTCATTGGACTAAGTGATCCTCCTCACAGCAAAGGAGACCATGGGATCTATCACCACTGAATCACATACCATACTACTCAGAAACCGATGGCCTGTTGAGGGCACTAACTTGGTGCCATGTAAGGTGGGGCACCATCCTCTAGGCCACAGTATATATTCTTAAAGACATTTATAAGGTGTGGAGCACGTGAGTCTGGCAATCAAAGTGTAGAAGTACAAGTGCCCCTGCTTATCATCACTTCCAGTAATCCACATTGGGATTCCTGTCCTTGCAATTGTAGATTCCGTAGGATTAGATGCTCTAGTCTCCAAGAGGGAAAGTCCATCACCTGGAAATGCAGCAAAAGTCTCATTGAACTAAAGCTGCAACTGATGCTTGGGCATTTTGGGATCTTTGTGCCAAGGAACCACCAGGTGAGAAGAGAAGCCACCATTTTGGCAGGGATAACTGACTCTGATCATTAAGAAAGGAGATAGACCTACCATTACATAATGAGAACAGGGAGGAATATGTGGTACCCAGATGATCCACCTCTTGGCATTATCCCGAGTACCAATTTAAAGATAAATGGACAAGTGCAGCAGCCATGGCCTGAGAAAGGCATGGTGACTGCTTGGGGATGGGAGTCTGGCTCATTGCCACCAATAAGCAACTAGACTTTCAGAAAAGTTAGCTGTGTTTGAGGGGAATCTAGAATGGGTAGTAGAGGAGGGAGATGATGAACATCATTATGTCCTTGAGTCCAGCTGTAGCAGCACTCTGGTTTATCCAACATACATTCTTCTTGTAAGTTTCCCCAGGAATAGAAGCCCACCAGAATCCTGGAGTTGTTTCCAGAACTTATATAAAGAAGTGTGTCTGAGCACCACAAGATGCAGACTGTAGTGGAAACTGGAATATGGCACCAAGCTCACGTTCAGGGCTAAAGGAATTGTATCCCCAGCAGCTGGGAGTGCCTCTCAGTTATCAACCCTGTTCTAGGAATTTTCCTCAGCTGAAGAAAGCTGTTTCACCCAAGGTCAGGCTTACCATCTTCGGTTTAACCCACCTTCAGTGACTGATTGATGACAGGCTATAAAGACCTGGCACCCTTGCCCCAACTCAGGGCAACTCTAAAGGGTCATCTCTGCTTCAGAGCTCACTGTAGGGTCAGCTGAGCTCATTCCTGAGACCCTATCACAGCACAGTTTCTCTGTCTGCCCAATCTTGCTTTCTTTCCTTCATGCCCCCACAGGTTTTTATCCCAATAGCACTCCCAAAGAAACTCCTGCATTCTAACGTCCATCTCAGAATCTGCTTTGTAGGAAATCTAACAAGCATATTTCCAGATCCTATTCCCATAGAGGTCCTCTGTATGTCTGGGGTGGTGTGAGGCCACATAATATGAATTTTAACAAATGTTCTTGGTAATTCTGACACAGATGGTCCTCAGCTCAAATTTTGGGAAACACTGTCCTCTAAAGACTGTTTTCATTGCCTCCTACTCACCCCCTTGATGAGACAGGGATCCCCTGCCCAAAGTATTATAAGATGACTGGTGCAAGACACTTGGCACCAGACAGATGAAATCAACAAGAAGTTTATTAATCAAACAGACAGCCCTAGAAGAGGAAATGACATGCCACACAGGGCTACAGAGGGTTGCACTTAGAAAGAAAGGGAACAATCAGGGGCTAGGGAGTGACCGCTGGTCCCTGTGGAAGGATGTGCTTGGCTTATTTGAATAATCCCATGGGCTGGCAGGAAGATAAAACCCATTAGATTGAGAACCAGGCGAGATGCAGCTGGTCTAACTGGTAGGGGGCCTGTCTGGGTGATAGCTTTTGCTCCTGGGTGGGAGACACATCTGGTGAGAGCAGGGGAACTCATTGTTAGGTCTTTGGGGCCTTGTGAGGCTCAAAGACGTCAAGGCAGCACATGAAATTTTAGGACTTACAATACAAATACTTATAATCTTACAGAAATCCAAGTAACTATTCTTTCTTCTGTTATGAGAAATAAAACCTTCCCTAAAACTTCTCTAAGGGCCAGCTCCTTCTCTTCCCATCTTTTCTTCCCCCCACTTCCCCATTCCCACCCCAATTAGGCCTGGCAGGAGATTACGTCTGTAGACCCAGGCTCTCGTATCCTGTGCAGTACCAGGCTCTCTGTCTCCCCATGTTCCATCAACCCTATCTCTAAGATTGTTTTCCCATTTGAGGGTTGGAACTTAAGCAAACTCAAAATATCTTGTTGTTGTATATATCCTTGTACCTGCTTTTTATACTTTCTATTTATGAGTTTTAAAAATTTGTTAAGAAGGTAGATCTCATGGTAAGTGTTCTTACTACGATTAAATAAATTAATATTTAAAAATAAAAATAAAATATGTATTTTGAGAGTCAAAGCTAAATTTCACGTGATAGTCTTTTCTCAGTTACGTCCTACTCCGCCCTCCCCCGTAAGAGTGGATGCCCCCAGTGGCTGTTGTTATTATACCTGGTGTGTAATATTTTATTCTAGGAAGCCTACTTAGTCCTTCCAGCCTTGGTCACTGTCACATAAAAATTGGCCTCCAGAGCAGTTAACACTTGGCTCAATTTTGCCCTCTGCCTCCTGACATATTTCTGAGCTTTATAGGTTCTCAGCCTGGTTCATGGTCTTGCCTTGGACCTGACGTTAGAATAACTTCTCTGGCTCTAATCCCTGATTTTGTTCTTTGACGACAACTGCATCTCAGTTCTTTGTTTATGCTGTTTCCATAGCTTGTGGTAAAATCTCTGGTACACCTTCATCCTCAGGACCCAGTGAGCCTGGGCTTTCATTGACTCTTAGTTCTTTAGAGTCATAGACCCATATAGAATGCTGGACCAGGAGGAGACTTTAAGGAATGTCTGTTTTGCATCCCTCAGTTTTTATACAGGAATGTTGTAGTTTTTAAATGGGACCATTCACCTCCCCCAAGTTTATCTTACACATATCTCAGAGATAGAAAGGTACACATGAAGAAAGTATTTCTGAAGCAGTAGAAAATATTGGCTAAGAGTGCAGAGTTCTGGTTTTAAATCTTATCTCATCACTTACTAGTTATGTGATCAATCTCAGCTTTCTCATCAATAATAATAAGAATAAAAGTACTTCAGACTATTGAGCTGTGAACTTTAAATGATATTAAGCAGGTAAAATGCTTAGGATAAGAAATCACCAAATATAGCGCATAGTTATTATGTTACCTAAGAGCAATGATTTAGAGATGGTTTACTTTGGCTTTCTACCAGATTAGTAAGAATATGCTGGATGCCCTTTCTGTGACCTCCCCTTACCTCCAAGCCTGATCTCGGAACACAAAAAGGTTAAATGCAGCTGCATCTAGTTCCTAGTCATATAGTATCCTGATGGAGGTGAAGGTGTCTTTTCTTCCTTCTTTGGCAGTTCCTCTTTCTCAGGCTCATAGTCCAGAGTGGTGGCTGGGCTAGCACCAAGGCACGTCTACATGAGGATCTTTATTCCAGCCATAGGAAAGAAAGGCATAAGAAGTCTCCTATTAGATGGCTTTTAAGCAGCTCATTCCTAGCCACTTCTTCTTTTTCATGGGCATCATATTAGTCTGCTATGTACTTATAAGAGGCATGGATTCTGTTTCTTCACATGTACAAACTTCTCCCAAACATCTGTCATTTAGCAGTCCAAGCTTTGGGTCAGAAGCAGTTGCTATGTAAGGTACTGCTCTGTGGAGACATAGCTTCTTAGGAAAACACTCAACTGTCAGCATGCTAGTGTTGTGTCTCAATCAGCTGAGTTGGCATAGGCCTTTAGCCATGGCAATGGGATAAGGAGTGCTTATTCAACCTTCCCCTGTGCTTATCTTCCAGAGATGTTGTAAAGCCTAGTGTGCGTTATCACACATATTTCAAAATTGAAAACTCAGAACCACCTCTCCCCCATTTACCTTATGATGGTACTCTTAGGAATTCCATTCAAATTTATAGACATTTCAGAGAAGAGAGAGTAATTTAAGCTTACATGTAGAAAATTGTTTAGTTACTTCTTACACAGAGCTCAGTTTCTCTCTTTGGTTTGTGATTGGGTGTTTTCAGATGACAAATATGCTTAATGTGGGCCACTGTCACCTGGGAATGAGCTGAATGAATTTGCACTGCCTAGCAGACCCCTAGGAACCCAGCTATGTCTTTCTGAGGATGTCTCTCAATTTTCTGAGCATGGGTTCTCAACTTCACACTTTAGAAACACCCAGGGAGATTTAAAATATATTATTGTCAAGGTGTACTCTCCTTGGAGATGCTGGTTTAAATGGTCTGGGGTATAACCTGGACATCTAGATTTTCAAAAGTTTCCAGAGTGATTCTAATATGCAGCCCTAGGTTGAGAACCACTGCTCCACTGCCAAGGAAAGCTGAAGAGTAAGAAGCCCTTTGTGAAGGAGAGGCAAAGAACATAGGTTATGAGTTGAGCTGTGTCTCCCCCTCAAAAAAATAAGTGGGAATCCTAACTCTCAGTACCTCAGAATGTGACCTTATTTGGAGATAGGGTCTTTACAGAGGTAATCAAGTTAAAATGAGGTCAGGAGGGTGGGCCCTAATGCCGTATGACTGGTATCCTTGTAAAAAGGGGAAATTTAGATACAGAGACAGACATGCATAGGGAAAAGACAATGTGAACAGACACAGGGAGAAGATAGTCATCTACAAGCTAAGGATTGAGGCCTGGAACAGATTCTCTCCCACAGCTCTCAGAAAGAACCAACCCTGCCCACACCTTGACCTCGGACTTCTAGCCCCTAGGACTGTGAGACAACACATTTCTGTTGTTTAGGTGACTCAGTTTGTGGTACTTTTTGCTATAGCAGCCCTAGAAAACGAAAACAGGGTAGAGTTTCGTCATCACTGACTCTCAATTAATACTCTTCCACTGTTATACAAAAATTTCTCAGGGCCGGCCCCATGGCCGAGTGGTTAAGTTCATGTGCTCTGCTTCAGTGGCCCAGGGTTTCACCGGTTCAGATCCTGGGCGCGGACATGGCACCGCTCATCAGGCCATGCTGAGGCGGTGTCCCACATGCCACAACTAGAAGGACCCACAACTAAAAATACACAGCTATGTACCAGGGGGCTTTGGGGTGAAAAAGGAAAAATAAAAATTTCTCCTTCTTCTAGGCAAATGCCATCTGGCTTTATTACTGCTTATTCCCCCTTACGTTTGTCTTCTACGAACTTCCTGATCTATTCACCATATTTATTCAACTTTCCCAAACTTCTTTGTTGTCATAAGTACTATCATTATCCTATAAGACTTCACTCTCCACACAGACAACTGACCAGATAGTTCATGGTCCTCTTTAGGGAGTGACCCTTATTTCTGTTTCACTTCAGCTATTCCTATGGTCACCCTGTGGACCTTGTTATCACCAAAAACTTTTCCACCTATGAAATCCTAATTTTACGTAGCTCATTCGTCGACTGCAACCACAGAGCAAAAGGTAATCTTCTCTGCTAATTCTAGCTGAAAAGTGCCAGGTAGGATTAAACTGCTGTTTTTCTAGATCCCTCATGGCTTCATTTCTGCCACATCTACAGTAAATGGAGAAAGGAAATCCAGGACATCATGGAGCTTCTCAAGGCTCCTTTGACTGACATAAGGCTCCTCCAATTATTGAATATCCCTTCCATGTTGTCTTGCTCTGTGCCACATCCTTTAAAGTAAACCAATTGTTTCTTTGTTTATGTTAATACACATGTGAACTTAATCAATCCAGTGATCTGTATTGGTAAACAACTGTATTAGATATTTTAGAGGACAATGAAAGCTCATGTTTTCTCAGAGAGACATTCTTAGACCTATCATCCTTTTTCTAATAACAACACTCTGTTCCTTTAGAGCGCTCTTCCTCCATTCTCTGTAGTTTGGGAAAAGCTACTAACCACAGTCTCACCCATCTACCTGCCACCCCAAGCCATTGGCTATGAATGTGGCCTAGGTCTAGGCAGAGTACCCCAGACACAGGGGTTGGTTCAGGGATGAGTTTGTTACCCAAAGAGAGCCGATCATAATTCTCCCTGAGACTTTTCCCCTGTAGTTAGCAAGGAAGACTCCCTTTTCCTCTGGAGTTGCTAAGCTAGGCAGATGTGAGGGCAGCCATCTTCCCTGCAACATGAATAAAGCTTGTTTGAAGAGTAGGGCCTACATAGAGGAAAGCAGAGCAAAGAGATGCAGCAAGAGAAAGAGAGAGATCAAACCTTGAATACAGCATCTCAACCACTGGATCTGCTTGAACCAGCTTCGTTTTATTTCCAAAGATGACTTGAGTGGATTTCTGACACAGACACACAACCATAACCATAAAAGCCCTGAGGAATATAAAAGGGTACGTTACCTGATGTAGTCCCAAGTAGAGAGAACCAGTGGGGTAAATCCAAGCCCATGTCCTAGAGAGGGAGCTTAAAGTCAGGAGCTAAAAAGACCACCTATCCAAAATACTAATGAAAGCAAGCCAGAATTATGGGAAATAACAAAACCAAGAGCTGGGAAATGGAGAGGGGGTTGATTAGAAGCGAGAGATCTAAAATAAGTAAAGAAGGGCCTGCTTCCCTTTAAGGAGCCCTAGGTGTGCAGGTCCTGGAAGTGTAAATTTGGCTTAAAGACACAGAACCAAAGGAAACTCCTCCTCTCTACCCTCAACCCCTGACAGATAGTATGTGGCTAGCCTCCCTTGAAGAAAGTCTGAAATATCTTCTAGGACCTTTTTGAAAAGGGAGGCTTATTGTTTCCATTCCTGGTCCATACCCTTCTCAGTGAACTAGGTCATATGTTAGAACTGACAGTGACATTGGTGGGGACATAGTATTTATTTCAGTTTAGTTTCCTGTCTTGAGTTGTAGGCATTGATTGAAGAGTGGTGTTAGGCAGGTTAGTTGTTGCGTTAATTAATTTATTCAATAAACGTCTATTGAGTTCTTGCCGTGTGTAGGTACTGTGCCAGGAAATGAGAATATAGCAACAACTAACACAGATGTGCATTCTGTTCTCATGAGAAACCTTCAAGGTTTCTGCTGAGATATCTGATGATAGCCTTATGAGGGTTTCCTTGTATGTGAGGAGTCTTTTCCTCTTACAGCTTTCAAAATTCTCTCTTTTTCTTTTGATTTTGACAGTTTTATTGTAACGTGTCTTATCGAAAAGCTCATTGGATTGAATCTGTATGAGCTTCATACAACTGGATATCCATGTCACTCCCCAGATTTGGGAGGTTTTCCACCATTGTTTCTTTTTAAAAGTTTTCTGCCAATTTCTCTCTCACTTCTCCTTCTGAGACTTCCATAATGTGTACATTGTTCCCCTCAAAATTAAAAATAGAACTACTGTATGGTCTAGCAATCCTATTTCTGGGTATATATCCAAAGAAAACGAAATCAGTATCTCAAAGGGATATGTGCACTCCCATGTTCATTGCAGCCTTATTCACAGTAGCCAAGACATGGAAACAACCTAAGTGTTCATGAATGAACTGATAAATAAAATAAGGTATATATACAAGGGAATATCATTCAGCCATAAAAAGAAGGAAATCCTACCATTTGCTATAATGTGGATGAACCTGGAGGACATTATGTTAAGTGAAATATGTCAGACAGAGAAAGACAAATACTGTATGATTTCACTTATATATGGAATGAAAAAAAAATGAAAAGTCAAATTCATAGAAACAGACTAAAAGGGTCAGCGTGGTTGCCAGCGGCTGGAGGTAGAGGAATTGGGGAGATGTTGGTCAAAGGGTATAAACTCTCAGTAGTAAGATGAATAAGTTATGGGGAATCAGTACAGCATGCTGACTATAATTAATAACGCTGTATTGAATACTTGAAATTTGCAAAGAGAATGTATGTTAAACATTCTGACCACACACACACACACAAAAAAGAAAGGTAACTATGTGAAGGATGGATGTGTTAATAACTTGATTGTGGTAATGATTTCAAGATGTATACATACGTCAAATCTTCACATTGTTCACTTGAAATACATGCAATTTTATTTGTCAATTATACCTTAAGGCTGGGAAAAAATATCACTATCTTTGACACAAGCATCATGAGATATTCTGATCAATTTTGACACTTCTTAAAAATATGCTTTCATTCATTACCACAGCAAATTCTAAGCACCTCCAGAGATACAGCTTTGTGAGCATTATGGTTCTTCTAGGCAGTTCTAATAGACAAAGGATTAGCTGGTAGAGAGTGGTTCCCTTGATAGGCAGAATAATGATTCCCCCAAAATGTCCATGTCTTAATCCCCAGCAGCTGTGAATATATTACTCCTACACAGCAATAGGGATTTTTCAGGTATGACTAAAGATCTTGAGGTGGGGAGATTATCCTGGCTCATCTGTGTGGGGCCTATCTAATCACAAGGGTCCTTGTAAGAGGGAATAGGAGGGTCAGAGGGTCTCGAGAGATTTGAAAATGCTATGCTGCTGGCTTTGAACATAGAGGAAGAAGGCCATGAGCCAAGGAATGCAAGCAACTTCTAGAAGCTGGAAAGGCAAGGAAATGGGTTCTCTAGAGCTTCCAGAAAGAACATAGCCTTGATGACACCTTGATTTTCACTCAGTGAGACCTGTTTTGGACTTCTGACCTCAACTATTGTATAATAATAAATTTATTATTTAAAAACACTAACTTTGTGGTAATTTGTTACACTAGCAATAGGAAACTAATTCAGCCCCCAAAGATTGTGATGTGAAGGCTGCAATAAGCCTGCCATAGCTGGAGTTCCGTATTCTACTTAACAGAACTAGGACTTCAGCATGGGAAGCTGAGGAGCTGATGAACGCTTCTTCCAGATTATCCCAGAGGATATGGACTTCTGACTGTGACGGTGATTCTATTTTGGGGTATGTGTGTGACACTGTGTTCAATCCTTTGTCATGTATTTTGAGAGCATCTACTCTGTATCTAGTATCACACTGGGCTCTGAGAATATGAGGATGAATCAGACATGATTCTGCCCTTAAGGAGCAACCAGTCTCATATGGAAGTCAATTAAGTAAGGTAGGCATAAAGTTACATCAATGAGATAGTGTGCTAAGACAGAGGCAAGCTCAATGCACTGGGGGAGAGGGCCCCTTCACCGAGCCTATGCTCAGTCAAAGAAGACTCCTGGAGAGAAGGGAAATCTAAGCTGAAAGTGTAATTGTGGACTGTCAATAGGGAGCAATGTGAGAAGGGAGGAGGGAGGAAAAGAAAGGGAATGGAAAGTAGATATACCCCTAAGCACCAAGTCAATTGTAGTTCTGGTGTGGGAAAAATGCTTCTTTCTTAGTTTGGAATGACCTGCTGGTTTTCAGAGTATTTGTTCCAGATTCTAGGAATTTCAGGGATTTGAGGAGAGAGAGTCATATGGTATCATTAGAAATAAGGCTAAGTTTTCAGACCATCTAGTCAGGATTCTTGATTGCAAACAACAGAAACAGTCTCTGGTTGGGTTGAGGATTTATGGGAAAGATGTTGGAAATCAATAGCAATGTCAGCAAACCAGCCTGGGACAAGAGCCAAGTAAAGCTCACTGGTCACAGTCCCAGCTAACATAGGAATAGAGTGTAGATGCTGGGCAGTCAATCCTTTTCCCTTCTTTCCAATATATAGTAGAGTGGTGCATTGTGGACTTCCAGCTAGATAAGACCAAGGATGATAGGGAATATAGGTGGTGGGTATTGGTTGGCTGCGGTCACTCTGAGGGCTTCCTCAGGGTGGTCTATTCCTCAAGTTCCAGCACAGGGATGACTTGTGACTGGCATGGCTGGCCACCACAGGCGTCCATCTATCCTGACCATCTAAGGTCACAAGTCAGGAAACAGCTGCTTAGAGTGATGCTCTCATTGCTGATGCTCTTGCTACCACCACTGGCTAGTTTCTAAAATGCCCTTGTTTCTTTGTGCCATTTTCCTCAGAGACTGAGAACATTTGATTGGTCTAGTATAGATTATATGCCCATGACCTGGTCGCATGGGCAGGAAGAGCAAGTACCTTGCCTTTTCAGTTTCCTTTATGGGATAGCCTGCTTTCCACAGAGGCTAACAATGGGAGATTCCACAAACATAGGAATGGGATGTGGATGCTAAATAGCCAACTGTCCCTTTGCTGTTCACATATATAGTAGAGTGAAACCTTGTGGGTTTCCAGTCACATAAGGCCAAGGATGATAGAAATGTGGATGACGGCACAATTCACTTTGAGCAATCTCTCAAGCTGAGCTATACAGAGGCAGCTTGTGACTGGCAGGTCCCCCCACCCCAGACATAGGTGTCCACCTATCCTACCCACCCGTGGATGAGGGCTTTGGGGGAACTGAGCTACCAAGCTGGTGAGTTTCCCAGAATCCACTAGTAGGTCCAGCCATTCTCAGTGTGATTGGTAGCCAACATGTACATTAGCAAATTTGGGGAGTAGACCCAGCCCAGAACGAGAACTGAAGTGCTCTAGTTCCTCTGGTGTTAGTTGGCTGTGGAATTTCCAAGAATCAGCTGTATTGGGACTGTATGCCCCAGGTTGTCTGTTCTTCATGGTGTCACTCAGTATCTACCATGTCAGACATGGGGCATGGGACATGAGCTTCCCCTTTCCTAGGCAGAGACACCAGCTGACTCTGTTAGTTATATTTTCCCAGGCAGTGTTATCAAATAACCCCCAAGTTGACCAAAACCCCTGTGTAATTCTCTTAGCAGGAATTCTGAAGTTGTTCAATATAGAAGAGCAGTTCAGAACACGGGCGTTGGAGTCAGACAAATTTGGGTTTGAATCCCTGCTCTGTCATTTATTAGCTGTGCTATCTTGGGTATATTACCTAACCTCTCTGATCCTCGATTTCTGCATTGCTAAAATGGGGATAATCCCAATATCTACCTTGCAGAATTATTGTGAAGATTAAATAAAAACAATAATGAATGTACTTAGCACAGTGCTTAGCACATAGTGTGCAATTAGTTAGCTATTATTATTAACAGGTTTTTTTTTTGACCTGTTAAGTAAAGTATAAATTATTTCCTTTCTAGTCCCACCAGTACCACCAATTCATGCCTTCTAAGTGTCCATAAAGAGTTGAGCTGCTTAAAACAATAAGGGCAGTTTAAGTATGTTGCCCCTACTTTTCTTTCTACAGGGCTCCCAGGGGATAGAGCTGAGGATGCTTCAGCCCTCAACAGCACAGGGTGAGCATCTTTGTTCCTCCCAATCCAACTGAGGGAATAAGGTTGGCACCTGCTCCAGAGATCTGTGTTTTCCTCCATCACTGCCATGTTCACCAGGCTCAGGGATTAGAAAGCAGCTGTCAGCTTATTTTTGTTGCTATGGTAACAAGAGTTCCTGTGGAATCAGTTGTTCACAGGAAATGTCCAAATCTCTTTCTTACGGGGGATGAGGCTAGTTGGCCAGCCAGTGGTTCTGGGTCAGAGATGGGTCCTGAAGGCCTGGTTAGGGTCTGGAGCAGGGAGGGCCAGTGGTGTAAGGCCTACTGGCCAAAGCACATGAAGAGGATCTGTTAGTCAGGCACACCAGAGAGCAGATGCACATTCTTCTGTTCAAAGTGGCAGGCACCAGATTGTCAACAGAAGAGGAGGCTGGCAGAAGAACTGTCAATAAGCTAGGGTTTGGGGGCACTGGAATGGGACTCGCTTAGAGTAGGAGGAAATCTAAATCACGGGAGAGGGATTTCCATTCCCTTGTCCTATAAAGGCATGTTTCTAAGTCTGTTTACCCCTAGACTTTGTGAGACTTGAGGGCAAAGACCTCATCTTCTTTGCCTTTGTCTCCTCAATGCCTGGATCATATTAGGAGCATAATCTTTGAGAATATTAATCTTGGAGCCAGGAAGCCTGGGTTGGAATCCCAGCTGTGCCACTTAATAGCTGTGTGAACTTGCACAAGTTATTTAACCTCTCTGTTTTTCAGTTCCTCATGTGTAAGATGAGGATAAAAATATCACTTATAGTGTTATTTTGAGGTTAGTTTATGTAAAACACTTAGAACAGTGCCTGGTATGTATTAAGAATCATATAAGTGTTTTCTGTTATTGTTGTTATCATTATTATTGTCACGTTTAAAGTCTTTAGTATGACACAAAAGGACCTTCAGGATGAGACCCTCTTGCCTACCTCTCCAACTCACACCCTCCTTCTAATACACACTCTCCCTGTACATATTGTGATGTTTACAGTTCCCAGAGCCCATCTGGTTGCTTTATGCCTCCAGGCCTCTGCTCACTGTGCTGCCTCTGCCCAGACAGTCTTTTATGTGAACTTCTACTCAACTTCTAAAACTTACCTCAAGGGCCATTTCCTTCAAAAATACTGCCTCTTTTGCATTGCTGTTTCCTGTACTGATAGCTGTCAACACACATAGGACATCCTTTTACCCTTCTTTATGTACATAAATGTCTGTCCACAAGAATATGAGCTACTCAAGGATCAGGTCATAATTCATCTCTGTATTACAGAAATTAGCACAGTTCTTGGCACATATTAGGCACTCAACATGCACTTATTACATGAATGAATGAACAAACAAACAAGTGAAGCAATGAATCGATGTCTTGGATGTGGCTGAAGATACTGCTGAGGTGACTGAGTGAAAACTAGTGAGAGTGACCTTTGACAGAAAATCTCAGTGGACTTGCTCTTCCATAGGAAGATTTTATTCTCTGCAGGAAGTGCTCGCTTCTTTCTGGATCAGGAGAGAGATCCTCAGGCTCCTTACCGATGATGCCCGGAGTGTCTGAGAGACCTGCAGACTTCTAGATGTTCCTGTGCCTGGATAGGCCTGGAAGCATCTCATTTCACCATCAGAGTGTAGCAGCTGGCAGCTGCCAAGGCATTGGCTGCCACCAATACCCCTAGATGTCATTGATCCTGGCATATGTTAAGTGATTGAGGATCATGGGGCTTTTGTTTATCATCAACATTGCTCAGTGGCAGTATTTTTCTTGAAGAAAGTTTTTCCCGAATTTAAGGTGCAACTTTTCTTACACTCGAAAACAATTTGGTTTGAGTCTATGGATTCCGTAACTCGATGGACCCAAAGCAATAGGTACATTTAGGTTGTGGATAGGTGTCCTGTGCCATTTAAGATTGTATCACTTGGAAAACAAATGACACATTCAAAAAGTTTCCTTGAAAATCATTGAATCAAGAGACTAGTTGTAGAATAATGCAAAGGGTTAAGGAGACATCACGGGACACTAAGCACCAGGAATCTGTAACTGTTCGAAGCCCTTCCATCCCTAAGCCTGAAGGGACAAGTGGAAGGAGTGGAATTACCAGAATCTGGAGAGAACTTGGAGCCAGGGAATAGAGGCTACTAGGCAGGATTTATGACCAATGACAAACGTAGTCACTGCTAGAAGCTTGAGGGGCAGGGATACGAGACTGGCTTCTTTCTCCTTCCACTCTAATGTCTCATTCCAGTATTTTCCATTGGCCAAACTCAAATGAAAACCAGAGAGCAAAGGGACCCCAAGTTTTGAACTCTGTGATCAGCTTCCCAGGACACAGAGCTGGATGTCCTAAGGGTAGAGAGTAGATGGGGAAAGGGGCATTGGAATAGGTTGCCAGATTTAGCAAATAAAAATACAGGTCTGCAGTTAAGATTAAATTTCAGACAAACCATGAAAATGGTTTATATAAGCATGTTCCATGCAATATTTGGTATATACTTATATTTTTAAAATTATTCATTGTTTCTCTGACATTCAAATTTCACTTGGCATCCTGTATTTTATTTGGCAACCCTAACTAAAGAATAATCAGCACAGAGATGTTTTTATAGTATTCGGGCTTATGATTAAACTATGAGAATACGCTTTAAACACTTCTGTGTGTATCTCAGCAAGAGTGGAACTATATTTCTCTATGTATCAGAAGAGATGATCTCTGACCCAGCTCCGCATCGCCATGCCCACTCCTGGATAAGCTCACTGGATCCATTGAGGTGAATGGCAATTTCTCAGAAGGAACTTGCTAGATTTTAGTGGATTTGGGAAGACTGCCACATGTGTGGCATTTCAGCCAAACAGCGAATAGGTGGCAGTCTTGATCAATTTATCAAAGGGAGTAACATTTGCACTTTGAAAATAAATCAGTGATGGTAAAGGGAAAACTAAGTAGATAGCTGAATATAAAAGGAGACATTTTGACTAATTTTGATCTGACTCAGGATTGACAAATTGTACTGTAGTGAAACTTCATTTGTGTTTTAATGAGTTGTTTTTCCTTTTCTGAGTTATTTTTAAAATTAGAACCAACTTTATTCTTGAACTTCCAAGCAGTCATGCTTGAAACAAAAGGGCAATGGAGAGCCTTAGGTAGGAGAACTTTGTGGTTAGGCTGGTAGGGTAACTTCACCCTGGCTTCACAAAAGGGCGGGGTGGCAGAGGAGGGGAAGTATGGCCTATCTATCTGTGTAATCCGTTCAAAAACATAAGTGCCTGCCAGGGCTTGACATTGAGCTAGGTGCTCGGCATGCATAGGAGAATCAGGCTCAGGTACTTTCCTCAAGAAGCTTACAATATAGGCTCATACTATAACGTGGGAAAGTGGCATTGATTAAGCTAGCCAGCCACTTTACATGTATTACTTCAATTAATCTTTATAGCAACCAGTGGGTAGATGCTATGACTGTCCCATTTTAGAAATGAAAAATTGAGGATAAGAGAGGTTAAGTGACTTACCCAATCTCATACAGCTAGGAAGTGGCAAGGCCAAGATCTGAATACGTATACAAATAACAATAGGACGTACCAGTGTAAGTGTTTTCCTAATAACACAACGTGCTTCAGATCAAATGGGAAAGTACTCCTTTTACTTGGGTATAATCAGAGGAGGGTTTCATGGAGGAGGAAGTACTTGAACCAGGTTTTCCTGGGAAAAGAACAGATTTAGTATACTGGTGAAGGCAATAAGGCCCGAAGAGTGGAGATGAAGAGAGAATAGCGGGTGGACCAGTTTGATTCCAGCATGGCAATAATCCAAGTTGAGGGAATGAGAGAGACTCACGAGGAATTTGGCAAGATGTGTTGAGGCCTGAGCTAGATAGGCTTTAAATGTCACAGAGAGCTCTTTTTTTAAAGTAAGTATGAGAAAGTCATTGTAACTCTGAGCAGAGTAAGAATATGATCAGACTGATGCTTTAGGAATCAATCACATATGATGAATTGGAAAGAAGTGACAATATAGGCATAAGGACGTGTTAGAGACCATCGCAATAGATCAAACAAGAGGGCTGGAAGTAGAGTATTAGGGAAGACAGCGTGTTGTATGCCTGGAAGAAGCATGGATGAAGTTAGTCTGCAAAACATATACACTGAAATGAGTGTAAAAGAGAGTTGTTCTAATTGATGGACATTATGCTAGGAAGCAGAGAACAGCTGAATTGATAGAAATTGCCCTACACCAGAACACTGTCTTAGTCCATTCAGGCTGCTATAACAAAAGAACATAGACTGAGTGGCTAATAAACAACAATCATTTACTTCTCACTGTTCTGGAGGTTGGGAAGACCAAGATCAAGGCATCGGCTACATTTGGTGTCTTGTGAGAGCCTGCTTCCCTGTTCATAGACAGCAGTTTCCTCCCTGTGTCCTCACATGACCAAAGGGGCAAGAGAGCTCTCTGGGGTCTCTTTTATAAGGGCACTTACCCCATTGATGAGGGCTCCACCCTCTTGATCTAATCACCTCCCAAATGTCCCACCTCCTAATACCTTCATTTTGGGGATTAGGTTTCAACATATGATTTCGGGGGAAGCACAAACATTCAATCTATAGCAGACACCATCATCAGTGATCTATGAGACCCAAGCTCAAACTGCTGTTTTGAATATAATCCTATTTTATGCAGCAGTATTACCCAACACGAGGTGCAAAGAACCGTCGCCCCATGTACTGATCCAAAAACAAATCGTTCTGAGGTTAGATAAGGGTGGAAAATGCTGTGTATTTTAGCACCTTTTTCTGGAGAGTTGCAACACACATCAGCATAGGGAGGGCTCTGAGAATTCCTGCAGCGATTTTAATTTAACCTCTCTTGAATGATCATTTCCCAAAGTTGTTTGACCCCAGAACCCTTTTTAAAATGTTGAAACCTAGTAACACCTGGCAGAAATTGTGTTTTATGAAATTCATACAAGTGTTATCATCTTCATCTGCAATGCATTCCCTCTGGTGGACTCTAGAGAGCAGTCCCTTCTTTCAATTTCAGTCCAAATAAAACTGAATCCTAGTGTTTGGTAGACACCTGCCGTCAGTGACTTCTGCTGCAGCAAGTCTTAATCTTGATATTGACAGCTGGTGTCACATAAAATTTTAAAAAACAGGGATGAGATTGATGTCACAAGGGTAGCTGTTGGTTATCAGCCTGGGAGCCTACCTCCTGGATGTTGTCAATTACTTTCTCCTAAAAGTTGTTCTCATTAGTTTTTTATTCATCTGAACAAACTTTGATGACTTTTTGATTTTTCTCCTGACCCCAGCAGCCTTAGTGATGGTGGAAAACTTGTGACTGAGTAATTTTGAAGTGCTATTATCTAGTAATAAAGCCCAAAATATCTACTTAATTTCATCATTCCCTTGCTCAAAATTTTCTCCAGATCCTCATCATCTACTGAAGCACAGATCAACATTATTTGCCTTGCGATCATGACTCCCCACGATCTGACCCCAGCACACATGTACATACCTGTGTGTAAGAACACACACTCATCATTATTTATCATTTGCCAGTAAGAAGGTCTGCTCTTTCTTGCTTTCTTGTAGTTATTCTGTTCTCTGTGACTGAAATGTCCTTCCCCTTGACTGTCAAAATCCCAATTAGCCCTGAAGGTCCATATCAAATGCTTTCTTCTCCTAATAGCTTTCCAAGTTTCCTCCCCTTGGAATTAGTTCCAGTTGCACTTTTTGTGCTTTTTACATAGCCTTTATCACAGGTTACTCTGAGTGCAAACTAGCTTTGTATGAATCAGTCTTCCCCACTGGATGTCAACATCTTGAAGGTAGAGAATGTTTTACCAACTTTGGTAATCCCTCTAATCAATCCATCCATCCATCAACAAATATTTGAGCGCCTACTGAGTCAGGTACAAAGTCTTACACACAGTAGGGGCTCTATTGATGTTTATGGACTCAAAACGCAATCACTAGAAGTGGAAATGGGTTTTCTGATGCAAGGCCTCAGGAGGCGATTCATGTCACCACCATCAACATGACTGATGGGACCACAGGGTAAGTGTTGTTGTGGTCATGCTAGGTACGACTTTGGTGTGAGAAGCCTTGGATTACCAGGGAGGAATGCAAGAGAAGCCAGCAATTCTACTGGGAATGCTGGTCAACTCTAAGTGAACCAAAGAGGAGGAGGGCACTTGTAATTATTTTAGAGGTTTCTGGCTTAAACTAGCCTTGATAGACCTCTGCCGTGTTTTTGTAGTCGCCTTGGCATCTTTACACTGCGACCAATCAGAAAAGAGTGAGAAAGTTCAGGCCTCTTGGATTTGGTTCTTCCTTTTACTTTTTATTTATGGAAACTCTCACCCCATTTTAATAATAATAACCACCCTCATGGATCAGACCCTGTACACACAACATCTCTGAACTCTAATAATAACCCTAAAGCATTGTTGTTGTTGTTGTTGTTATTATTATTATTATTATATTCATTGTATAGATCAGGAGAGTGCAGCTCAGAGAGAAAAAGTGCTCTTATGCTTTCATCAAGGAAAATCAGACACATTAGTGAGCCAAGTCTCTTTGTGTCTGAATTCTGTGGACCTTTTTGCTCTTGGCTGATCATTATTAATAACAACTAGCATATATGAATGCATGCTTTATTCCAGGTGTTATTACAAATGTCATTTGATTGAATCTTGACAATAATCTTTTGAGAGTCCTTGCATTTTAAAGATGAGAAAAATGAGGCTCAGAGAAGGTCAGCAATTTGTCCAAGGCCATATAAGAGGTAAGGCATGGCCAGGATACAAATTCAAGTCTGTCTAACTCCAGACTCACCATTCTTGTCCACAATACTACATGGCCTCCTCTTATAATGTGCAGGCAGGCCCAGGGGCTGCTGCCTGAAGGCTACATACACTCTTGGTGGAATCTAAGGGTGTATCTTCTATACGGAATAGTTCCATGTTAGTGACTTAGTCTCAAACCTTACTTATGCTTCTCCAAGCCCTCTCTGTCCCCCTCTTGGGTCAGTTGACCCCTCTTGCTGTCTCATCTGAAGGGTCATTCTGAGCTTCCTTGCCATTGGAAAATCTATGTCTTCCATGGTTTAGTCCAGAGGCAGAACCATTTCTTTTAGCATCTTTGGTGTCCGGAAAAATAAATCCCTTTTCCAGGTTCCTCATCAATTTCCCTGAACAGTATGAGGGTGCTGTTCATAGCACTGAATTTGTCTCATCTCCTCTGGGCACATAGCTCTATCACGGAGTTCTTTAGTTGCTCCCGATGGGAACAGTCCTTTGAGGCAGAACAGCCTTTCTGCCTTAGATGGTTTCTAAGCCCTAAACTTTCTTAGCTCCTATCTCTACGTTTCTTTCATCTCTTGGACCTTGCAATTTTGTTTGGTAAATATTAGCAGTTTCTAGCAGGAGGTGGAAGTGTGAGCCCCATCTCAACCACAGACTTGGTGTTTGACCTTGGACAAATTACTTCCCCTTTTGAGCCTCAGAGACTTTATCTGTAAAAGGTAGAGATGAGATGATCTCTAAGGCTCCTTGTATGTTCTCCTTGATGTTCCATGTCTCAAACTTCGCTGTGAAAGGACAGTACTGCATGAAAGCAGTCTGGGGATCTTTCCCATTCTCATTTGGCTGCCTGGGAAAGAAATTTAACCATAGAGATGTAAACTCTTCTGACCCTCCACCCACCTCCCAAGTTCGCAAATGTGTACCACAGAGGGAGGAAAAAATTTAAAGTTTAGGATTGTCCAAAGTTAAACAGTGTACTCATTGAGGACTTCAGTCATGCCACTGACAGAATGAATGCAGAAACCACTTTTTCAAATTCAAAACCAGGACACACGTATGAGTGGGGCAGAACATTTGAAAAGAGAAATATCCCCTCTGTATATGACAGAACTTCAGAATTCTGACTGTGGGGTGTGAACTGGACAACCAGGCCCATGTCCAGATAAGAGATTCGTTACTTTCGTGCTACAGCAGCTGCTGCTACAGCTGCCTCTTGTCACCTTCTGTTACCCAAAGAAAATATGTAGCTTTGGCTTGGCCTAGTGGGAGAATTAGGAAGGAATGATGGTCTTTTTCATTCCATCTACGTTTAACATACCCACCAAAGGGCAAGTTAGCAACTTCAAACAACACCTTGGCAATGGCAAACAGTGAAGTTAATGCAGGCTCTGACATCTCCGGAGCACACTCTAACTAAAACAAAGGGTTCAGGCTCAGAAGGGGGTCCCCCAAACCAAATGAAACAGCATTTCCCAAATGGACAGCAAAACCCAGAGGGAGAAAAGGAGATAAAGGGTGGGGGGTGAGGCTGTTTACTCAGAATTTGATTGTTCACACTAAGCCCAGCAACCCCTGTGGTCTTGAGCTTGCTTTGAAAACACAACTCCACTAAAAAGATCAGGATTCAATGGGAACTTTCACACCTGAACATTTGCCTGGTTCTTCAGAGAAGTGCTGAAATCAGTGGGAGGGGCTCCAGCACCTTTGTGATTGCAACCACCGCCAAGCCCAGGCTCTTTGAGATTAGTCTTTCTAAAACATTTCCAAGCTCAGGTACTCAAACTTGATTTGGCTAGGCCTAAGAAACTCAAGCTATTTAAGCTCATGATAGTGCACCAAATTCATAGTTTATGCAGAAATCAAAGTTGTGGTGGGAAGTATTTAAATTTAGTTGTTTGCTGAATTCGTCATAAGCAGTGTTTGCCCAAATTCTTACACAGATAAGAACCTGATCTTTACTCCAGGGAAGGTGATGGAAACATAGTAGGAACAACAGAAAGCCTGCTTTCACATCTCTGTGTTTTTATCTTCTGGGATTGAAAAAACAGAATGGTGATAAAGGTGGAGGGTCCCCTAAAGATTATCTCATTCAAACTTCTCATTTTACAGATAGGGCAACAGAAGCCCACAGAGGACAAAGGACTCGTCCAATGTTCCACAGTTAGTAAGTAGCAGAAATGAGAGCAGTACTCAGGCCTTCTGACTTCTCATCCTGAGTTCTCTTTGACTCATCTGTACGTGGCACATGAGTGAAAACCAGGACCTAGTTGGCTAGCCTAGCCCATCCTGTGATATGGGTGGGAGTGGTGTTGATTACACTTCCAGAAGAACCTTGGGACTAGATTGTTTTAAGAACTGTCTGCCTTGTCAGCCTCCCTCCTTTCTAGGCTTCCAGCTCCTACTGAAGGACATCTCACACTCTTCACCCACACTGAATTCCTCCTTCCTGGCTGGCTGCAGAAGCTGTTTTCTCTCCTTGATTGCCTTGTGGTCTAAATCCCTCTCCTATCATCACCCTTGCACTGGTCCCCCTCTCTTCTATGCCTATGAAGTAGAGGTTAGATGTCAGCCCATAGAACACATCCTAGCCATCTTGAGCTCAGCAAATCTTCTCCTTGCTTTTAATGTCATGGCAAATTTCTCTGAATGTTGCTTTCCTTCATTTCATTCTGCAACTTTAATACTAGGCTCTATGTTTACTAAAAAAGAAAGTGTTCATAGCATTGCTCAGGAACATTTTGAAGCCCAACCCCTTGAAAATACAAGCAAGAATTTTATTCCTTTGTCTTGAAAGCTAAAACAAAACAAAACAAAGTAGAATGATATATTATGACTTTTAAGAGCAAGCTCTGAAAATAAACTGCATCAAATATAGATCAGTAGAAAACAAACAACTCTCAATCAAAGGAATTTCTGGATCCCTGTGGATATTATTCAGCTAAAAATAGATCCCTTAGAAGTAGAAAACAAAATATATAGAAACCACAATGAGCTATTTTAGTTTCCATCAGTGCTTAAAAGTGGTGACCATATTGTATTGTGACCTGACTTATTTAATAAAACATGTATTTGTAAACTGCATAGAAATGAAAATGACTAGCATTATTATGTACCTACTATGTACCAGGTGCTATATTCGAGGTCCTTTGAAAATTTTATCCTCTTTACTCCTTTAAATTTTTTTTATTTTGATGACATTCATTTATAGCATTATACAAATTTCAGGTGTACACAATTATATTTCAATTCCTCTGTAGATTACATCATATTCACCACCCAAAGTCTCATTAGCATCCATCTCCTTATACATGTGCCCTTTTACTCCTTTCGTCCTCATCCCTCCCCTCTTCCACCCTTTACTCTTCTTGATAACTCTAAAGTGTAGGTGGTGTTTTCTCCCTTCTCATAGGGCAAAGCTAAGGCTGATATTTAAAGGTAGGATAACTTACTTAGTACTATACAGCTAGTAAGAACAGAGCTGGAATTTAAGTGCTTATACTTGGGACACTAAAGGTTTCAAAAAACTAACATCTAGTCACAAAGAGGAATTGTGAATATACATAGAGTTAAGTGATTCCTGCTAGAATAATAAGCCTAAAAGAGTAAAAGAGTTTATTTTTAAGTGACAACCAAATCAGTGCTTTATTTTATCAGCACTTATAAAAACTGACCTTAAGGTTCAGAATTTGTGATAAAGAGCCACATCTAGGAATGGAGTTCCACTATTGTTCATTTAAGGTCTGAACTCACAAAAGCAATCCCACAGCCAACTAGTAATTGCCTTTTAGGAGACCATGTCCATTTTGGTGAAGCAGCTGAGAACTCACCCCATGCAAGTACACAAAATACAACACTTGTGCATTGTATTCATGTGTTTAGATGAGAGTATCCACAGTGTTTGGTTGTTATCTTGAATTTAAGCAACAATCACAGGTAATGCATGATCTTTTCAGAAGCTTGGTTATACTCAGAGTGGCAGGAAGCAGTTTGGCATCAATATTTAATGCAAGTTTATTGATTTTTTTTAAACTGGAGAATGCTATCATAAGCACTTTCAAACCACATGTGGTTCATATAGAATGCTTCTGCATCCACAGTTCCCAGAGAAAAGTTCAGGTTGCTCCAACAATCACTTCTTTGGGGATAGTTTTGATAGAGCAAAATAATGTATGGAAACCAAATTCTAATACTGGTATAGCTTTCACCAAGGAAAGATGACATCAGTTTTCCCTGAGGTAGTAGTGGTTGTGGTCATGGCTCCTGAAGACATTAACCAGAAGGAGGGGAGAGAGTGTCACATTGGGGGGCAATCCCCAGCTCCATCACTCTGGACAGCTTCCCCTTCAGACAGAATGAAGTCTGTCTTAAATAAAGCTAAAGCCTCGAATCATGTCTAGGTCAGAAGTGGTCTTTAAACACCCTCCAAAAATAGAGATGATTGAGCTTCCACTTCCAGCACATGTCATCTTGGTGTGTTTCAGTGCACAGTCATGCCACTGGGGCAGGGCAGAAATCAAATGGGTCTTGGGGTCAGAAGGCAGAGCTTTTGGCATGGCCAGTACTGGTAAGATAGGTCTGCCGGGAGTACTATAGGCTCTAAAGTGGCAGCCCAGAGGTTAGACTTTGAAGCTTCTGTGGGCAACTTATGGTGGCTTTTTTCCAACTCTCTTCTTGGGTAACAATGTGCATGTGTGTGTGTGCACACACACTTGAACTTTTATTCTCCTTTTTCAGTGAGGCCACCAGAGACCTGGTCTGTTGTCCTTAGTCACTAAAATTTTTTTGGTCTGGGGTTGTCCCCTCCTTCCTCTGTCTCTCCTTTGCATGGCTCCTCCAATTACTCATTAAACAGATTTTCTGGATTTTTCCAGAACACATGACAACACATTACAAAGACTTTACAAAAATATTTTAGAAAAATCGCTAAACAAGCAAACAGCAACAATCCACAACAAGCAGCAATAGCAAGCCCTGGAGGAGGATCTGATTTCTTGCAGCTAGCAGACAGCAGATCATGAGACTTCTCAGTCCCCATAGTTGCTTGAGCCAATTCCTCATAATAAATCTCTCTTTAGATAGATAGAACTATAGATATAGATAGAGCTGTAGATCTCCTGTTGGTTCTGTTTCTCCAGAGAACCCTGACTAACACAACATGTTATAACACGAATGAACCTCGAAAACATTATGCTAAGTGAAAATAATAAAAGATCATAAAAAGCCATATGTTATATAATCCAATTAATATGAAATATCTAGAATAGGTAAATCCATTGAGTTAGAAAGCAGAATAGCAGAATAACGGTTGTCACAGGCTCAGGAGAGTGAAATGTGGAGTGACTAATGAGTATGGGGTTTCCTTTTGAGGTGACAAAAATGCTTTGGACGTAGATAGAGGTGATATTTGCACATTATTGTGAATGTACTAAACGCTACTGAATTGAAAACTTTAAAATGGTTAACTTTATGTTATACGAATCTTCAATAAAAAGAACGTTTTATAAAGACAGATTTCACCTCAGTCCAATTAATATTTATAAGAACCTGCAATGCACCAGCCCTGTGATGGGCACCTGAGAGCCTATGATGATCAGTATTAGAAACAGACTCTGGTTTCCAAGGGTTCCCAGAGACACACAGACAAACCTTTAAGATATTAGGAAGCAAACTATTGATGTCATCAGAATATGTTGAGGGCATGGGAAAGTTAGAGCTGGAGGATGAGTAAAGAAGGCTGTGTAGAGAAGGTAACATTGGAGCTACCTCATTTGAAAGACATCTTGATACGGTAGAAAGAACATGGGCATTGAAGTCAGACTATGTAGATTAAAATCCTGCCTCTGCCTGCTCTAGCTGCATGATTGTAAACAGGCCCCTTCATTCCTTAGAGCTTTTGTGACCTCATCTGTAAACTGGAGATATGAATAATCTCAACTTCCTGGTTGTTTTGAGGATCAGATAAGAAATGCCTTTAAGTACTTGGCTCAGACAGGCACGTGTGTTGCTCCCTTGGTAATCTAGCTCACCTCCTCTGTTTAGTCCATTGCTCTGAGGCTGAGGAAATACAGCCTTTGCAGGAGATGAAAGGATTGAGATTGAGGAGGTAAGAGGAGGCAAAGTGATATTATTTATGAGGGCTTCCCCTTTGAGAATCTCAGAGAGGAATCTTCGGAAACTCCACTAACTTCCTTTTCCCACCTAGATTTGAGTGCACTCCTTAGAACACTGCACCCTAGGAATCTCAGGCCCAGCAGGCAGATGGTTTCAGAGGGAATTCAGCGTGGATAAGCTTTAAGCCCTGTAGGCGCCCTCTGTGTGCTGCTCTCTTATTTGGTATGCTGATAGCTGGCGGTACATTGGGTCCCAGTAACTCTAGGCCACATTGTTGCTGTGTCTTATTTCAGGGAAACTCCAATGTGCTACACATTAGCAATTGCATAAATAAATTAAATGAGCCGTTTAGCCATAACCTTACATCTAATCATTTGACTGCCTTTTGCTTTGTAAGCATTTTCCTGTCCTGAGGAACTCAAAATGATGAAATAGCCCTGGCTAAAAACAAGTGAGCAGGCTGAGTAGCTTTTCACTTGCATAGCAGCTCCTCCTTTCTGCAGGCACAGTGCAGTCTGAGGTTGCTGGTGTCTGCACAAATGGAGTAGCTGACAAGGCGAAGGAGGCAGAGGCTTATTTTTTAATGGCATATATTTTTCTGGCTTTTTTACAAGGGCTTTAACCCATTAGCTGCCCAAATTAGTCTAAACACTTTTTTTTGCAATAACTTGAAACACAAATATACTCTCAACCAAATGGTTAAGTAAGCATCCCCACTTCAACACTGCTTGGCTGGGTTCTAAATAGCTTGAGTATTTTTCTACTTCTGCCTACCAAAGGATTGGGGTAATTTTTTCTTCAAAGACTGAACCCTAAGGATTTTAGGTAAAAGCTCCTTTCACCTTTCCTGTGGTATACTGCCCCCTCAATGTGCACTATGTGTGGTCCATATACAGGCATTGTGTAAGATAACTATTTTATCACAGAGTAAACAAATATCATGTAGTGGAAATGGCACCACTTCAAAAGTTACGAATCTTAGAGACTCTTTTCTACTCACTAGCTGTGTGACTCTGAATGTATTTCTTGACTTCTCTGTGCCTCATGCACTAAAGGTCATATCAGATGATCTCTAGACTCTTCCCCAGACATATCATTCATTATAAACCTGGTAAATTAAAAGTTCTTAGTCACACATTCTTCTATCCAGCTTGGCTTGCCTTGAAGAATTGTTAGTCCCATCCAAGTCCTCCTTGTTCACTTATAGGTTAGTCAGCACTTAGAGCCTAAACTATTGAGTCATCTGGTCCTTCCGATTGTTTTCTGATCCTTTCATTCCTGAAGAAGCAAGGTCCTTGAAATCTGGGTCCTAGGTTGTTTTTTACTTCTTGTTTGAAGTATGAACTGTTTTCTTGAGGGTAACCTGAAACTGGAGTGAGCCATATCCCTGAGAAGTATTCCAAAATTTCCACAAACTATCATTGCACTGACCTGGCCACACAGAACTTGTCCTCCAAAATCACTGCCTAAAGATTTATGTCTTCATAATCAAAAAAGCTTTCTTCATTTTGCCACCAAATACTCTAAGCAGTTTGTTTGGTCTTTTTCAAACAAGCAGTAGTACTAACCATTCTTTCAGACTTAGGTTGTAGGTTGGTTATTTGCATATGATTTTTGGAAGAGTTTTGTTCCTCATTATTGTTTCTAGTCAATTAGCATTGGTTAATTGGGGCTATTCCATTGAGTATTTTGACAGTATAACTCTATTGATCTATAAGATTGTGTCCAGGGCTTGGAATGAGGGAAATGATCAGTTCAGTTCTAGACATGTTGCATTTTAGGTACCTATGGAAAAAGTTAGGAAGAAACAGCCAGTTAATAGCTGAATATTCTGGATGTGTAGTCCAGGAGAAAGACTGTGGCAGAAAAATGTATGTCTTGGATTTATCAACTTATAGATGCCAACTGAAGCACTGAAGTAAATAAGATCAGTTACAACAATCTAGAAGGTGAGAATAGCATAGAGTTGAGAATGGAGCCCTGGGAAATACAAAAGTTTAAGAAGGATGAAGAGGAGCTCTAGAAAGAGATGGAGAAAGAATAGTTCAAGAGATAGATGGCCAAATAAGGGAAGGTCATGTAATGGAAGGCAAAGGAGTAAGAAGTTTTCAGAAAGAGAGAGTCATTGATATCAAAGGCAACTGTAAAAGCATATATATTTCACTTGGTTAGGACGAGGAGCCTCTTTGCAATAGGGTTATACCATTTTAACTAAAGTAATTGCAATGAGAAGCTCATCATTTACTAATTATTTTCTGAGTGAGTTATTAGTGAATGCAGTCAAAATGATTATTCTGATAACTTTGGAGTGAGGACAGCACCTGAGAGTCCAGTAGGGTGTGCATAGTTGCTGACTTGGGGAAGACCCATTAGAGCATAAACATATTCAAGATCTTGGTGAAAGCAGAGTATGAAGAACAGTGACAGTTGGCATAGTTAGCTTGATTTCTTTAATACAGAAATATTGGTGGAGTTTGAAAATTTGTGGCATTTCCTCTGCTTTCCACTTAATGGGGATAAGTCCATGCAATGTTGAAGTACCCAATTCTTTATATGCTTAGGAGATCTATCTTTGGCTTACTAACTTTCTTGAAAGTTGGGACATACACATTTCAGCAGTTTTTTCTCCTTCTTTATAACTTAATTCAAGAACTAAGATCATTCCAAGGTTGCCATTATATCTTTGACTTTTATTTCTTAAAACTGTCTCCAGAATGTTAAAAAACTGATCAACTCCACTAATCAGGCAAAATTACTCTGTTGGATACTGTACTGCTGTTGAATAAGTGATGTGAAGGTGTGGTAGGATGTAGAGGCTGCAATCTCAACCTCTAGTGACATAGTGAGAATGGCACAGTAAGGCCAGCTAAAACCCTCCCCTACACAAAAGCAATGAGGAAACTGACAAAAATTGACAGAATCGACTTTTTCAGAACTCTGAAAATTAACCAAAAGCTTTCTGCAACCCAGGAGTATATGTTCAAGAAAAATGGCTGAAACTCGGCAAAAACAGTGAGCTTTGTGGAACTTTAACGTGCCGTTTTTCATTCCCCTTTCTCCAGCACTGCATCAACTTGAGAACCAACAGCCTGGCAGCAACTGGGTGGTGATGGTCGTCGTGGTGAGTATGGAGTTGGACATCATTTAAAGCCCCATTCCCAGAGAACTGTCATTATTTGACCTGTTCGGTGGTTCCCTGGAAGATCCCGCTCACAAGGCTTACCTTTATTTGACTTGACTTGCCCAATGCAGACAGCCTTTTACCCAGAGCATTTGTCAAAAACAATCAGCAGCTGCTCCCCTCATCTATAAGTTGATACTTATGTCAATAATACATTGCATTGTTTACAGCTACTTTATAGTAATTTTTTTTTTCAGGAAGATTAGCCCTGAGCTAACTACTGCCAATCCTCCTCTTTTTGCTGAGGAAGTCTGGCCCTGAGCTAACATCCATGCCCATCTTCCTCTACTTTGTACGTGGGACGCCTACTACAGCATGGCTTTTGCCAAGCAGTGCCATGTCCGCACCCGGGATCCAAACCAGCGAACCCCCGGGCCACTGAAAAGCAGAATGTGTGAACTTAACAGTAATTCTTAAATTCAAGTAGTCCAATGCCTGCAATATTGTTCTTTTTCAAAATTGTTTTAGCTGATCCAAGTAAATCTTATTTCTATGCAAATATTAGAACTAGCTTGTAAATTGCTACAAAAAATCTTTTGGGGTTTTGGTTGGATTGAATTGAATCTATAGATCAGTTAGAGATGTTGGCAATATCAGGAGAACTGATATCTTAACAAAACTGCATCTCCTAAGTCATAAGCATGATTTAGCCTTCTTCAACCTCTCAGAGCAGAGTTTTATAGATTTCCCTGTTCAGGATGCCATTATACTTCGTATTTTAAAATTTCAACTTCAAGTAATTTGTTGCTTATATATAGAAATGTCATTGGTTTTTGTATATTGACCTTGTATCATGGAACATTGCTGAATTCATTTATCAGTTCTAGTTACATTTTTGTGGATGTCCGCAATCATATAATCTATGAATAAAATATTTTTACTTCTTTCTTTCCAGTCTCTATGCTTTTATTTCATTTTCTTGTCTCAATGCATTGGATAGGGCCTCCAGAACAATGTTGATAGAAGTGAAGTGATGAGAACAGACATCCCTTCCTCGTTCCTGATCTTAGGGTGAAAGCGTTCAATCTTTCACTATTAAGTATGTTTGCTGTAGGTTTTTTGTAGATGTCCTTTATCATTTTGAGAGTGATCCTTTCTACTCCCTGTCTGCTGAGAGTTTTTAACATGAATGAGTATTGGAATTTATCAAATGCTTTTTCTGTATCTATTGAGAAAATCATTTATTGTTTCTTTTATTTTGTTAATGTGTTAAATTATACTGATTTTTCAAATGTTAGATTAATTTTGTATTACTGAGAAAAACCCTATTGGGTCATGATATATTGTCCTTTTTATATATTACTGTATTTGGTTTGCTAGTATTCTGTTACAGATTTTTACATCTATTTTCATAAAGAATATTGGTTTGTAGCTTTTCATTTCTTGTAGCATCTGTCTGATATTGATGTCAGAATATTGCTAGCCACATAAAATGAGTTACGAAGTGTTCTCGTCTCTATTTTCTGGAATAGTCTAAGATTGGTATTATTTCTCCCTTGAATGTTCAGTAGAATTCACTAGTGGAGTTCCCTGGATGTGGAGTTGGAGGGGAGAATGTTTTTAAATGCAATTTCAATTTCTTTGATAAATAGGGATAGATACATCTAGGTTATCTATTTGTTATTGAGTGAGGTTTGTGAGTTTTTGTCTTTCAAGGGATTTGTCCGTATAATCAAAGATGCTGAATTTACTGGCATAAAGTTGTCCTGATATTCCCTTATTCTCTTTTCATGTTTTGATATCTATAGTGATCTTCACACTTGCATTTCTGATATTGATAATTATATCGTCTCGACTTTTTCCTAATCAGTTTGGCTAAATATTTATCAATTTTGTTGATATATTCAAGGAACCACTTTTTTGAATCATTGAGCATTCAAGGAGCCACATTTTGGAATCATTGAGCTCTTCTTTTCTTTCTTTCTGTTTTTTTTTTTTTTGTATTTTCCATTTCATTGATTTAGAATCTTATTTCTTTTCTCTTGCTTACTTTGATATTAATTTGTTACAATTTTTCTAGTGTTCCCAGGTCGAAGTTTAGGTCATTGATTTGACACCTTTTACCTTTTCTCATATAAGCATTTACTGCTATTATTTTCTGTCTGAACATTATTTTAGCTGCTTCCCACCAATTTTGACATGTTGCATTTTCATTATCCCTATCAAAATGTGTTTTAATTTCCTTTTTAATTTGACCTACCTTTTATTTAGTATATCACTTAATTTCCAAATACTTGGGGACTTTTCAGATATTTTTGGTTTTGATTTATAATTTAATTTCATTGTAGTTAAGAAACGTACTCTGTAGAGTTTCAATACTTTAAAATTGATTGTGAATTATTTTTAGATCAAGCATATCATTTATCTTGGTGAGTGATCTGTGTGCACTTGAAAAGAATGTGCATTCTGTTGTTGTTGGGTAAAATATTTTACAAACATCAATTAGGACAAATTGGTTTGATGGTGTTATTCAGGTCATCTATTTCCTTACTGATTTTCTTTTACTACTTCAACAGTTACCAAGAGTGTAGGTTATCTTCAACAATAACTGTGTATGTGTCTATCTTTTCAGTTCTGTCAGTTTTTTCTTCATGTATTTTGAAGCTCTGCTATTATGTGAATACACATTTGGGATTATGGTCCTTTCTTAATTAATTGGCTTCATTCTTGCATAAAATATCCATTCTAATCCCTGGTAATCTTAACTTTTCTGAAAATGACTCCATGTGATATTTATATAGACACTCCATCTTTCTTATACTTAGGGTTTGCATGGTATATATTTTTCTACTCTTTAACTTTTAGCATATTGGTCTTTATATTGAAAATGGATATACTGCATTCAGTCTATAGTCAAGGCTTGCTTTTCTATGTAGTCTGACAATCTCTACTTTATATTTAGAGTGTTTACACCAATCACATTTAATGTGATTGTCTATATCTTGATCACTATAATTAAATTATATGTTGAGTCTAAATTTACCATCTCGCTACTCCTTTTCTATTTGTCTCACCCATTCTTTGTGTCTTTTTTCTTCTTTCTGTAGGTTCTTTTGGATTAGTTGAGTAGTTTTTTAATGATTCCATTTTATTTCCACTATTGGCTTATTAGCTATGCTCTGAGCCACTGTACTAGAGCTGGGGCAAGAGTGACACCCATGTTCTATAAGCAGAGTGCTGGGTGAGAGTAGCAGCCTCTGTTCTCCTTGGCTTGCTTCTCCTTATGTGGAGCCACTGTTCTATAAGCAGGCTGGGGTGAGGGCAACCATGGTCCCAGGATTCTTGGTATGCCATGCCTGGGGTAGAGCCTATGAGTCAGGACTGATAGAGGCCATGACCTCTCAGCTATGCTCAACAGGAATTTAGCTTCTGCACCCAGAGCTGGAGAGTATGAGAAATGCCGGTAGCCTGCTCCTCCCAGTAAGATACCATTTCCTTTGAATGGGAGCTGTAGGGAGAGGGAGCCTTGTCATCTTGACCACACTCATTCTGAGTGGCACCTCTGTCACCCTGAGCTTGGAGGAAGAAGGAAGGAGTGAGTCGTGGCTCACATGCCACAGACTCCATTTTTAATGAGATTTCATTTATTTTCTTGAATGTATGTTACTTCATTTACTCTGTGCTCTCACAACCATTTCCAGAAATTTTAAATGGCTTTTTTTAAAAATCATCTTCACCAGTACGGATATTTCACTGGGAACAGGTCCACAGAGCTCCTCACATTGCCATTTTGGATGTGGGACTCTTGTGTTTCCTTTTTTAATACTGTCCATTTTTCTCCTTACTGAGTTCATCTTTTCTCTCAAATACATGAATATAGTCATAATAGCTCTTTTCACTTTCTTGTAGTTCTATCTCAGTCATTTCTGGGTCTCCTATTGAGTTATTTTTCTCCAGTTTATGGGTCATACTTTCTGGTTGGATGACTAGGGCATGTCTAGTCATGTTTCATTGTAGGTTGGATATTGTGATTTTATGTTTAACAGAGTCTAAATTTTGTTGTCTTCCTTTAAAAAGTTTTCTTCTAGATGGAATTAAGTAACTGTAGTTCAGTTTGATCATTTCAAGGCTTTTTAAAAAGGGCTTATATGGGAGGGTATAGAGTAGCTCTTCCTCTATCTAGGGATAGTTTAACTCCACTGTTAAGATGTAACCCTTCTGGATTTTTTACTGAATGCCATGAGTGATTAATGAGGATTCTCCACTCTGGCTCATTGGAACTCAAATGCCTCACATGTGACCTCTGGCGACTGATCAGCTCACAACTTCTTGATTGCACTTAACTTGGTCTCAAAAAGTTTCAGTGTACCTATGTTGGTTTTGTTATTCAACTAAAAGTAAAGTTAAATATTTCTGACAGCTCTTTATTTCTGTGTAGCTAGCTACTTTCCAGAACTCTGCCCTGAGACTTCCAGTTGTCTCAGCCTCCTTGAACTCCATCTTTTCAACTCAATTAGCCCACTGTACTCTATTTTTGATCACTATTCTGAATCCATAATCCAGAATGTTTTACCAGATAGAAAGCCAGGGAGACTGTAAGATTCATCTCAATTATTTCCCTCCACTCAGGAATCACATTTCGATGATACCTCTTGTTCAATGTCTAAAAACAATTTCATATATTTTGTCCAGTTCTAGTTTTTAGAGCAAAAAGGTAACTGTGGTTCCTGTAGTCCCTCATGGCCAGAAGTGAAATCTTGAGATTTATTTTTCAGCTTTGCTAGCATGAATCTAGAATACCTTTTATTCTTGGGCTAGTCTATCCCTCCCACTATAGATTGAACTTCCTAGAATCACTACTAAACTTCTAGCATATTCAAGGAAGTCTCTTTACTCTAGCTGGTCAGAACTGGAATATCTTCCAGACTTGTGTGAGGTCTGGGATGTGTTTACAGCTCTTCAGTAATTGTTTGCTCACCAGTAGCTATTCCTTGCCATGCCTCATGGAGTTTCTCCCTACGCATGCACAGTTTAGTACTCTGCAATAGTCTTAAAGTGACCTCTAGGTAAACTGATGAAGCTCTTTCCCTTGAGATCTCCATCTTCTCTAGTATTCTTCCCTGTAAATTCCAGACGCCTTAGTGTCCCTAACCTCTGCAGTCTTCCTCAATTCAGTGAACTCAGTTTCATTTTTTGTCAATTGATGTTTATTTTTCTAATCAAAGGTGGTCAAAATATAGTTTATAACTTCCATTCGCTCTTTAAAATTATGATTTTACTTCAAAAGCAAGATTTTTTCCTTCCAAGTCATTGGTAGAACAAAAACAGTTTCACCCATTGATATTCATCATCAGAAAAAAATGTATCCAGAATATTGGGCTGGTTATTTTGTTAGCATAGAATTGTAAGGAAAGGGAAAGTTATAGAATGCTTATGAATATTTACAATTCAATGGTAAACAAATTATTCATTTTCTAAGAACTTTTTCTAAGAATAAGTTTATCCAGGTATGTAAAATATTTTATGGAGAACAAGAGGAAAAGGAGAAAGACTATGTATAAAGCTGAGGTTAATTTAAAAATTAGTTCCAAATTCTTTCAAGATTTTAGTGGCCTCAAATGTCCTTTTGTGATGAAGCTGTATTCTCTGAGAGAATAAGAACTGTGCAACCAATTGAGTTTAATGTTTTACTTTGAATGCCAGGAAGTGGAAGTTGAAATTTATTGTTCAATTACAGTAAATATATAATTTCTAGTTTCTGGTAAAATGGAATACCAATTTGCTCTATGTACTTTCAAATATCTGGTATTATTATTATTTTAAGTGCCCTGTGTATGTTTGTTTTGTTTGTTTACATTTTAAACTGCTTTGATTGCTTATTCTGAATTATTAGAGATATGTTAGAGCTCAATAATAAGAAATAAAAGTTAAGAGATATATAAAATGGGGCATGCCTTTGAGTTTGTTAAGAGTTAGGAAAGATTTTACCTATGATCATTTATTTATCCAGTTGTCTATACTCACTCTTTCTACCTCTGCAGTTTCCAGATATTCATCAGCCCACTACAATTTTGGAGCTCACCACGCCATTGAACATGCTCTAGACAAGATCCCCACTGAACTTTATGTTGCAAGATCCAACAGACACGTTTGAGACCTTATTTTACTAGATCTCTCTATGGTGTTCAACACTGTTGACCACAGTACTCTTTCCTGAAACTCTACTTCCTTGACGTCTAAAATACTAGTCTCCTGGTTCTACTAGTTTAAATTTTCAGACTGCTTCTTTGCTGTATACTTTTCAAAGTCTTTACTGGCTGATTAAACTGGTTCGTCAGAGATTAATTTTTGGCTCACTTTTGTTTTACATATACAAACTCTCTGATTGGTCACATTCCCATGGTTTCATTCTTACCTATATGCAAACAATCCTCAAAGTGAACAGTATAGACTTCTTTTCTGAGCTCCAGATCCATGTGCAGAATAAAAAAAATTCACATGGGACTAATGTACACAGTTCTCTCATTCACCAGCCCTCCAAAGAGAATCTTATAATTGTCATCTAATTTCTTCCCTCCTCTCAGTATCCTAAAAAGAAACAGTTATATCTTACTGGAAGAGAGGTTGTTTATCTACATCATAAAATTCCAAGAGGTAGAGAAGAGACAGAAGGCAGAAAGCTGAGATGGCTGGGGAAGAAAAACTGTCAGCCCTACTTTGGGGATTGAAAGAGATTAGAGTTTTAGGGGCTTTGTGGTGTAAGGTTAGTTGATTAGAGAGGAAAGAGGATTTAAATAAGGATTGTGGTAGATTGTATATTGGGATGTTCTCTAAAGTCTTTAAAGAAAAGTGAATAATTAGTTTTGGCTACTGAATAATAATTCTTTAAATCCCACTTCATACAGAGACTGAGCCATATGCCTGCCTCTATCAAGATTTATTATGGCGAAACATGAATATCTAATAGCTAATGGATTTTCCTATGGGCATCTCAGATACAATGTATCCAAAATTGAACTTGTCCAAAACTGAACTCAGTAGCATGTAAAGTGGTTAAGAGCAAGGATTCTAGAGATTAACTCACTGTATTTGAAGCTTATGTACATCACTTAACATCTGGAAGACCTTGGGAATATTTCTGGATCTCTCTATGCTTCAATTTTGTCTGTATAAGGGAGATTATACAAGTACCTACAACAGCATATTGTTATGATGATTAAATGAGTTAGTATTTGTAAAGCACTTAAAACAATATCTGATGCTTACTAAATAATAAATGTATTAAATGAATAAAACACAAATCTTCATCCTCTCCCTCATCCTTAATCTTGTCTTCTCCCAGTGATCACCATCTCTGTGAGTGAAACCACCATGTATCCAAGAGCCTATGCCATGCCTTGACCTCTTCTCACTCACTTCTCACCTCCAACTGGCTGCCAAGTACTGTTAATTATGTGTACCCAATATTATCTCCTGCTCCCTGAAACTATCAGAACATTAACTCATAATTTCTGTGATGGACACTATGAACGCAATAACAAACAGGTAGGCAAGAAACTTTCTTTTCATGAAGTCTATGGTTTAAAAGAGGAAGATAGGCATTGAACAATTCATTATAAATGTTAGGTTTTCTTCTATGTAATATGACTATAAAGATGGTTACTTGGTCCCTTGAGGAATCCACAGAGATACTGACACTTAAAGAGAACATTTCAAATTATACTTACATGATCAGTGCTCTAGTAGAGAGATTTGCAAAAGGCAGTGGGAGTTCAGCAGTCCACACAACCAAATCTTCCTAAAAGGAAAGTCACGTAGTTCTTCCTAGAGTAGATGACATTTTTTTTTCAAGTCGGGAAGGAAATTAGGAAGTTTATTCTATGGCAAAGGAAGTAAAGACCATTTCAGTGATAGGAGATAGTATGTGCAGTAGCATTCAGTCATAAAAAAGCGTTGTATTAAAGAGCATTATGATAAATTTCATGGTGCTGGAACATAGAGATAGAGGGGGACAGCAGGAGGAGGTGAGGTGGGTTGGGGTTTGATGGTAAAGATTCTTCTGACAGGCATAAGGGTTTGGCCTTAATCCTCAGGAAATGGACGCTAACAGAAGATTCTGAGCAGCAGGATAGGGCGATGCTACCAGGATGCTTCCTTGATAAAACAGGATTAGATCAACATTACCTTATTCTGTTTGCAAAATTATAACATTTCCAAGAAATTTTAATCTAAGTACTTATAAAACCCATAAAACTACTAAATTAGGCTTATGGAATTTACCTTGTAAACTCTGCAGATTTTGTGAAAAAGAAAATCAAGAGCAAGGCCAAACAACAAGTTAATTGTTCCTTTCTCTCTAGTCCTGTTAACTCTTATATTATTTGTTCTCTCCTTAAAGGTTTCTAACTTCTCATCTTATTGTTTTTCAGTTTTAATGTGTTTAATTATTGACTTTCTTTCTTTCCTATTCTCAGGCCTTAGATCTTACCACATCACTCCCTTAATTCTTCCCCCAAATTCCTTATCTCCTGACAGATTTCACCATCAGTAAGGATACTCATTGCCTAAATCTGAAACCTAGGAGTCATCCTCGGCATCTCCCTCTCTCTTATCCCTCATATTGCATGCATCGGTAAGTCGTGCTGATTCTGCCTCCAGTTACACAAGCTTCCAAGCTACAGAAGCTTCCAAGACCACTTCAAGAAGTAGCTCGTATGATGCTGCACCCTGCAGACACCGTTTCATTTCTTCAAATTTTCTGGTACACAAATGAGGAAGTTGCCAATTCTGAACTCCCTCAAATAAAATTTTATTCCAGAGTTCTTACATCAATTTTCTCTGAATCCAACTTCCAAATAGCCACTGCAAGTACCAGGGTTGCCAATAGCCTTTGGAGACCTTAACCAGATCTGGGACCCTGCAGATGAATCTCTTAGTCACGCCTACGGATTTAAGAACCCCACAAACTCCCTCCTCTTTCCCACTCCAGGAACCAAATTCCTTCACATGGATTTTTGGTGGATGAATCCAAACTGATTTTCTAGCTTCAGGGGGCTCAGAGAAAGGTTCTTTAGTTGCTATGACCTTTTCCTACCTGTTTAATCTTGCAAAACTTTTCTTGAATTTCAAATATTTTCCCTATACCTTCTTAAGATACTAAACACCAGTTTAAAAAAAGAAAAACAAACCAACCATCCTTATGTTGGTACTTGGCGGGGAGGGGTTGAAGTCAAGGAAAGGAGAAAATGGATGAAATTGCAGGAGAGAAATTTTATGATAAGCATTACACAAAGCTTCCTGGCAGTGAACTCTATTAGTTGTGGAGTTGGAAAATGTTGGAAGTACTATCCCTAGAGATAGTGGCTGAGATCCTGGGATGAAAAACAAGATCCAAATAGTATTCAAGACAAACCCATTTAGATCGTCATTAATCCGTTTGCTTCACAGGATCTTTTTATCTCAAATGTATGAATATTCTATAACATCATCAAGAAAATGGAGCTTAGTACTTAAGACTCAAGTTGCTCACCTTACAAAGAGTACGGATGACACACTAAAAATCATTTTTGTAATAAAACTTCTCCCAAGAGCCACAGGGTTTTGGAATGTTAGAGCTAGAAGGATCTATCTTAAAGTGTCTAGGCTACCCCGTCATTTCCTAGATGGGGGAACTGGGGCCTAAAAAATGGAAGGGACTTGCTCAATGGAGGATAGAAAACTGTCAAAGTTGAACCCAGGGCCCTACACTTCAGTCCCCTTTTCTCTACATACTGGCTTACTAAATTATACCATGTCCACATGGGCACTTTAATGAGAACATTTAATGATAACATTTTCTTTCTATTTGTTTGATTTACAGAAATTGAAACTATTGTGAAAAACAAACAATAAAACAGGAAGGGGACCACAATCTCTGCAAACCCTTTTTTTCATTAGACTTCAAATAATAACCCTCTTTCCACTTTATTCCAAGGCGCTATTGACAGTTGATTGCTGAGCGGTTTTTTTTAACCCACTCTTGTTTTGCTTTATTTCATCCTTGATTGCCTTCTGCCTCTCTCTCCAGCAGTCACTTCTTAACTGCTACCATTCTGTTAGCTTCCCTGCTGCTTTAAGGCTGTCATTGCGACTGATTAATTTCATTAGCACAATGATGCATTTAAGCAGGACTAACTCATCTCCTTTGTTTTGTGATCTGGAGTACACATCACAGATGGAGTATTTGCAGGAGGAGATAGCTGCTTAAAGACCAGATGGGAAGAGAAAAATATAAGAACCTTTGTTTGTGTTTCTTTAAGTGAAATGTTTAAGACCTCATGGATCCTTGAGGAATCCAGCTAAGGTGTTCATCTACACAATCAGAATCCTATTGTTTTGCAAGTGCTTTGCTTATCCTGGCACTTGGGAACATGGCTTCCAATCTATCATTTGCAGAGTGAAGAGGAGAATGAAAGGGCACTAACATTTATTTAGCATCTACTAAGTGCCAGGCACTATTGTAGTAGACCTTTGATCATCAAATTAAACGACAGCTTCGCAATGATAAATCCTTTACTGCTCAGGAAAGCTTTTTAACTAGGATGTAAAGTTCCCTGAAATCATGTCACTGTTCCAATCCCTGGCTTCTACCCATGCAAGTTAAGAAACACAACTAAAAGATGAAAAAGGGAAATGAGATAAAAACCCGAGATTTAGAAATTAGATCCCCCCTCCCCCCAAGTAAAGTGGACATAAGTAAAAATAAATTTATTATTGCTTTCTAAAAAGTTTGCAGGCTTTTCAGAAATATAGTATAGCAGAAAACACTCTGGGCTCAAAGACCTGGGTTTTAGTCACAACTGTGCTGCTGACTAACCTAGTGATGTTGCGTAAGGCTCTTCCTCTCTCTGGGACTCAGTTTCTCCATATAAAAAAAGCTGTGCCTTGCAGTGTTCTTTTAGGAGTCAAAGGGCAGAGACTGTGGACTCATGATTGGGAGAAGGCCTGTGAAGCTTCCTACCCCTACCCCTTGCTTCAATCAAAGCAACACTTTTTGTATATCTTTTAGATAGTGGAGTTCCAAGAAGTATTTCATGTTAACAAAGATTTATATGGCTATAAAAGTTTGAAAATCATTTGATTAGATGATGTCTAAAGTCCTTTCCAGCTCTGAGTCCTGTGGGTCTGTGATTTTTGAAAATCCAGTTGTTGATTGCCCAGCCCTTGAGGCTACAAAAGGGAGCTAAGATTCTAGAATACTTGATTTCACTTTCAGCTCCATTTGTTTTCACTCTTCTGCTCCTGAAGGTCCATTTTAAACACGCTTGCCTTGCCACTGTTTATTTCATAAAAGCACATTCTAAACCATTATTGTTTGATTATTTCTCTCTTGAAAGAAAATAGCATCTTTGTTCTCCTGAAGAATACTCATACGGTTTGGGGAAGCTATATGTTTTTTTAACTAGAGGGGGGAAAATCCAACCATTGCTGAAATTGTTTGGGGAGAGGCAAAAACCTTTTGAGACAGTAAGACCTGGGGTGAGAAAATGGACTCTGACATGCAGGCAGGTAAATCTGGTCCTTATTACTCCACCCTGGCTAGAAGACGAAGTCTTATTTTCTCTGAAGTTTTGATGTATTAACATTTGAATTTCATACTCACTTGATCTTATTGCCAAGTAATAGAGAGCAAATGACCCCACATTTACGAGGCAGCATTTCCAGACTCGGGCCTTTCTATTCTTTTCTAGGTCTTCTACAACTTAGTTATTAACTCCTCACCGCACATGCTAAAACATTCCATACTTTTCTGTATCTTTGCACAAACTATCCCCTGGAATTACCTTCATGTTCTTACCTTTATTGGAAACTTTACTTATTTTTCAGGTCACCACTCAAATAAGAGTAAAGCCTTCCTTTAGTCTTGCCTAGAGGAAGAATTTGTGTTATTATTGTTACATTGTTAATAAGAATAGCAGTAGCTACCATTTACTAAGCATTTATTATACGGCAACCTTTAATCCTCATTATGGCACTCTGAAGTAAACCCTGACATTGTCCTTTTTAAAGATGTATAGTGGAATTTAAGACTAAGAGAAGATATATAACTTGTCCAAGGTCAGACAGCTAAAAATAGCTGAGCTAAGATTCACACCCAGGTTGGCCTGGTTCTTAACCATGTGCCTATTGTTGATCTTCTCTCTAATGTAATGGTCTATTTCTGTGCTTGTCTTTACCACTAGCCTATGTACTCCTTGAAAGTAAGAGCCATGTCTTATTTATTTCTGCATTTTCAACATCAAGCACAATACATAGCAGGTGGCAGGCACTCATAATATATGTTGACTGACTAAATAAATTAACAAATGTGTGCACCAGACAGAGGCATGGCTTGGAACAAATGTAGGTACTGGGCTGAGGCAGATTACAGAGGACCAGCCTATGAGGCAAAACACTGAACAAGTCAAGCCAGGAAATACTTCATCCAAGATAAATTCTGAAATCCAACCCAGATCATAGACTTCCTTTAGTAGTAGACAAGCATTCAAAATTTTACCTCAACACTTCAGAGGTGAAAGAAAAAGTCTACCTTCAACGACTTGAGGAAGATAAATTTCATATTTTAAATCTGTCAGAGGGTTTGTGTGATTTAAGAGATAGGTGACCTCAAAGCTAATCCTTATCCTCTTGCCTTAGAATTTCAAGTCAAGCTCAATTTGAAATGCCTTAATATATTCCATGGAGGCCAGAAACCCCCCAAAACATTCAGTTTCTTATGGCCTAAATGTTGAGGGTATTATTCCTCTAACTTTAAGTTTTGAGATGAATTTAGTGTCTATGAAAGCATAGGATTAAGAGGCCCGGGAGGAACACAAATGCATTGGTGTTCATAAGCAGAAGGGCACATTTGACCTCTGCCCCTGAATAAAGCATATGTGCTTTTACCTTTCTGAATATGTCATGCATAGTAAGACTTAAGCCACGTAGTAGCTGCAAGTTGGAAATACTTTGGGTACTTTACATATTGCTTTGTAGTGACGTGTGTCTGTATCTTTGGGCTCAGAGAGTCAAGAGACTAAGGGTGATCTGGATCAGCGAAGAGGGCAAAGATGAGAGGATTTGGCCAAATTGCACTGTCTGAATCTTGCGGCACAATATGTCCACACGTACTTGCATTCTAACAGAATTTCTTGATCCTAACTCTGGGAATCACGATATATTTCACAGTTAAAGCATGTCAGAGCTGGAAAGGGCCTTGGAGGCTATTTAAATTCATCATGCCTGGATTGAGAAACTGAGTCCCAGCAAGGAGAAAGGATTTATCCAAAGTACTTGCTAGGACTAGAACCCTGGTCTCTAACACCTCAATCTGTTGTTCTTTCTGCTACCCCAAAACATCTCCTTGGAGAAAGAACAAGTCAGAGAAAATGTATCTTCTATCTCAGTGAGTAGCACCACCACTTATTGCATTCTTATTCTTTCATTGAATCTTCCTGGCTAAACACCATGTGGAAATGATCCCACAATCTGCTTCTCTGGTCTTGCCCTAGAGCATCCTTGTGTGGCAAGAGAAAATCTTGCTGCAAATTCATAGCCCTCAATCTCAGCTGGGTCCTTGATACTTCTTTGTTGTCATTTTTGCTTATCACTTCTTTCAGTGATTGTCTCCAAATTAGTCTTTAAGTTCTTTATTCAGCCATCAGCAGATGATGTTGCATTATTTCATCAGTAGAGTTAAAGTCATCAGACATGAGTTTACCCAGCTTTTTACTCCTCCTCCTATATTGTTTTTCACCAACACCCAACCATTCTCCTTCCCTCCATTTTCAGTGGAAGATGTATCCTTTTCTTCTATTCAAGTCCATTCCCTTTCCTGGGTTCTTGGTCTCACCTTGAATCAGTTCCTCTTCTGGCACCAATTAGCTACTCTTTATTCTATGTCTTCATGCTCCCTCTCTCTCTACTAATTTCTCTACAGTCTATCTGTCTGTCTATCTGTCTATTTATCAATCTCTTTGCCTACACATATATGTGAATATATTCAAATAATCTCTGCAAAACGAACAAAAAAAACCTCATGAAATTACATTCCCCTGTAATAATTACTTTATTTTCCCTTTCCTTTTAAAGCCATGCTTCTTGAAAGAATATTCTATACTTGCTTTTTCCACTTCCCCATATGCCATGCAATCCTCATTGCAATGTAATTTGGCTTCTGTTCTCATCACTCCACAGAAAGGCTTTTTACCAAGGTGGCCAGTGATCTACAAGTTGAAAAATACAACAGATACCTCTCTATTTTTAACTTAATGGATCTTTATGCTATATTTGAAATTGATTTCCACTCCTTCTTCATTTTAAAACGTTTTGTTTCCTGGGCTTCCATAATACTAGTCTTCGTTTTTTTCTCTGTCTCTCTGGCCACTCTTTTTCAATCTTCTTCACTAGTTCCTTCTCTTTTGCCTTTCCCTTAAATGTTGATGAGATTCAAGTGTCCTTCCTTGACGCAATGTTTTTTCTCTATTTACACACTTTCTTAAGCCATATTATCATAGCCCACGGTTTCAACTACAACGGGGATGGAAATGATATCTAAAATAAGATGTTCTGCTCAGACCCCTCTCCTGAGCTCCAGATCCAAATTTCTAACTGCCTGTTGCATGTCTCCAGTATCTTAGTCTAAACATGATCCTAACTGAACTCATTATCTACTACCACTTTCAGTAAATTGCATTACCATCTATGTAGGCACCTAATAATGCAACCTGACAGTGATCCTAGACTCCTTCCTTTTCTTCACTGCCTCCTTCGTCAATCAATATGTACTTCTGATTTTACCTCTTAAACATTTTCAAACCTTTTTCTTCCTCTCTATTCAGGCTATTCTCTGCTCAAGTTCAGGCCCCCATCATCTCTTATCTGGACTACTGCAACTGCCTGTTAATAGCTCTTCGTGCTTCTAGTGGTCAGGATAATCTTTCTAAAACACCAATCTGGCTGTTATACCCCCATATTTAAAAATTTCAATGAATACTCATCATCTGGAGAATAAAAGTCAATTCTCTTGCCATGATTTACAAGGTTCTTTATGATTTGGCCCCTATGCGACTCTTAAGCATCACTTCCTATCATTTCTTTCTCCCTCTGTATAATCTACTATTGTTAAACTATACATTATTCTCTGTAAATATTATTTTGACTTAGACCTGCTGCAGTTTTCTTTCCCCCCTTTCTTCATCTAGAAAATTCCAACACACCCTCAGCAATAGGTTCCTCTAGGAGATGTCAGGCTGGGTTGTGTGCTCCCCTTCAGAATTCCAGTGACACCTATGTAGACTTTTGGCACAGTACATGCTATATTTTACTGAAATTATCTGTTTATGTGTCTATCTTCTCTATTGGATGGTAAGCTGCACAAGAACCAGGCTTGTGTCTTACTTATCTCTTTAGTTCTCTGTTTGGCACATAATAGGCACTCAATCAATATTTGTAAACAATTTAATCACATGAATCACTCAAAGCAGACCCCTCAGATTTTAGACAATTCCCTTATATTCATCCTTCTACGTCTAATCATTCACCAACTTCTAGAATATCTCTCCAACCTGTCCTTTCCCCTCCATCATTACTGCTACGGCCTTACTTCTGGACTTCATATTTTATTGCCTGTGCTGTTATAATAATTTCCTAATAGGTCTTTTCCTCTCCAATTTATCCTCTGCACTGCAGCCAGAGTAAGCTCTCTTACTCGCAAATTTAACCATGTCATTCCTTTGCTTAATACTGTTTGACAGTTTCTCATTTCTCTGAGGACAAAGAACAAACACTTTAGTTTGGTTTTCAATTATGCCCCTTTCTCCATCTTTATCCCTTGCCATTCATTCTTTCCCCCTTTGCCTTTATACCCATCCATACCAAATTTTTTTAAGTTCTCTAATCATATTAATCTATTTCATGTCACTGTAGCTTTTCCTGTGTAGCCCCTTCTGCTTAAAATGCTTTCCCTCATCCCTTGTCCTCCCCAAGAACACTACTTACTCATTTGAGATATTTAAGATTGGTTAGCTTGTATCTTCAGCAGCGAGAACAGTGCTTGACAGCAGCAGGTGCTAAATGACCATTGTTCAGTGAATAAATGTATGAATAAATATAGGTGTTATTCCAGTTTAAGTACTGTATAAAGACAAGAGGAAAACAAATTTTAGAGGATAATGAAAGTGGAGTTTGGGAAATCCATGAGACCACAGGAAATAACTCCTCTCATCTCAGAGAGTTTTGAAGAGGGAACAAAGGTGAAGAGATAATTCTGGAATCAAACAAGTGGCCTGTTTCAGCTGTCATACAATGCTGGCGGATTAAAAGGAAGTAACTTTTATATTCTAATGTCATTCCTGCCCTCCCCGCCTCACATATCCCATTTCTTCCTTCCTCTGTGATAAGCACTCCTCAGATGGCTCAAAGAAATGGAATTACTGTGAATTAGGTTAATCAACTTGCTTTTCCAACATCTAATAAGCAACTGTACTGATGAAATAGAATTTTTAATACAGGATGAGAGTAAGACAAGGGCTGTGTGTTGAATCTTGTCATGGGAACCAGGGCAGGAGCCGTCTCAGTTGTCTTTGGATGGAGCAAGAGGGAATATAAAAGCACAGAATGGATTAGGTGAAGACAGAGAAAGCTAGAAGGGAGATGAGGGTGCAGGAAAAAAAATCATAAGCAGAGTTATGAACTAGAGTCTAAGATGGTTTGAACAAACAGACTTCACAAGGGAAATGAAAGGGCTTCCAAAAATAGGAACTTGTACAAAACAGAGCAGACAAGAAGAAAGAGAAAAAGCCAGAAAAGAGGCCTCCTAAATGGCCATTTAGTCAGGACAGAAACAGTTTAATGTTGAAATAAACCTGTTGCCTGGAGTAGCAGTTTTCTATTGCTGCTGTAACAAATGACCATAAACGTAGTGGTTCTTAAAACATCACAAATTATTATTCTTACACTTCAAGATGTCAGAAGTCCAAAATTGGTCTCACTGGGTTAAAATCAAGATGTTGGTAGGGCTACATACCTTCTGGAAGTTGTAGGGGAAAATCGTTTTTTGTTTTTTGATTTTTTGCCTTTCCAGCTTCTAGAGGCTGTCCATATTCCTTGGTTCATGGCCTTCTTCCTCGATTTTCAAAGCCAACAACATCAGGTCAAGTCCTTCTCATACTGCCGTCTCACTTCTTCTCTCTCTTCTACCATCGTCTTTCACTTATAAGGACCCATGTGATTATGTTGGGCCCATCTGGATAATCCATCTCAAGGTCAGATGATTAGCATCCTTAATTCCACCTGCAACCTTCATTCTCTTTTGCCACATAACCTAACATATTCACAAATGCCAGGAATCAGGACGTGGACATCTTTGGGGAGGAGGCTCGTTATTCTACCTACCATGCTTGTCCTGTCCAATGCAACATGAGGACAGGAAGATGAGCTATGATCAGGGAGAGAAGTTCCCTTTTATTTTCCTGAAGGCTGTTCATGCTGGGCAGAGACTCCCAACATTCCTTGGGCCTGGCCCTGAGACATCCCTTAAGTTCTAGGTAGCAGAAACTACTGGATAGAATACTAGTGCAGGTGGATGGATGCATGAGGTTCAGTTAGTCTCACAGTTATATCTCTTCAGAGCCAGGGATCTGGTAGATCCCCTGAGACCCTTCCACAGGGGTGGGTAATGTCATCAGCATCTCCTGAGACCCCAAGCTTTTATTTTTCTCCTCTTTAAATTAAACGAAAAAAAAAACAATGTTAGAAGAAAGCATCTGACCAAATGATCTGTGGAATTACTATGGCTGCTCCTGCTGACTGCAATCTCCCAGGGACAGTTGAGCTGAGCTCAAGAGGAAGACAGAGCCCATGCAGAAAATCTTTTACCAGATTGATTTTGCGTTGAGTGTGTTGTGTATTCTGCCACCCATAACTAAGCAGGGTCCTATGTACCCATTTTGATAGTCATTTTCATATTCATTACAGATAAAATGGTCTTTTCTAAATCAACATGGTCATAGAGGGATGGCAGTTTAAGTGAGGATAGAAACATGGAATTGCTGGACCCATATGAAGTCTTAGGCCAAAGAAACACCCCATTTGTTAGGTTAACTTTTAGTTTCAGCATTTTGAAATGCATTGACATATTAATTAGAACCTGAAATGCTCAGAAGTAGCACACTACAGGACCAAAGATAAAGGAAGATTGCCGCAAACAGAAATGACTTTTTTTGCCTTTTAAAAGTAAACAAAATAAAGAAAAAAAGACAAACTCTGTCATTTGAATTTACTAGTACATTAGAAACATTGGAACCTGTATAGGTAACTCACATAGCTTTCATATATCAGTCAGGATTTGGTCAAAGAAGCAGAACCACCATGAATGATACAAAATAAGGGATTTATTACATGAATTTGACAATATGCTATTGTAGGATCTCATTAAGCAGTCTATGTAAGGCTGTTGCTTCTGCATCTGGTGTTGGGCATGAAGTCATCAGGGCCGGCAACCAGGGAAGAAAGATGGACATGGAGTGGGGAGAGCAGGGACAAACTGGAACTCATGAGGATAACTTGGAATGTATGAGAATGAAGGATTATCATCAAAGATAAATTGGAAGCTACAAGAGCAAATAAATTTGTGAAGACAAACTAGAGTCCATGAAGCCAATTTGGAACCTATCTCTCTCTCTCACCACCGTGAACTTCAATGATGGGAATGACCTACAGGATCTTCATTGCATGAACTTATTACCATATTTCATTGTCTGTAAAATGAGTCTCTTAGTCAGATGCAATCCTGTATGGAATATCATGAGGGAGAGGAAGACACTGATAGAGGTTTTGGCAGAAGTATTGCAGACAGGAGTGGTAAATCCATATACAGAGTAAGTGTCAATTCCAGTAAGAACATGAACTGCCTTTTCTATTAATGCAAGTAGTCCAATGCAATCATTCTACCATCTGGAAGCTGGCTGATACTTCTGCGGAGTGGTGACATATTAGGAGCTCACTGTTGATCTCTGCTTTTGGCAGGTTCGGTACTCAGCAGTGTCTGTAGCCAGATAAACCTTGGTAGGCAGAAGCCCATGCTGCTCAGCCCATGTATTAATCTCCAACCTTGTCATTAGCTGCTTTGTTCATGAATACACTGGGCAATGACATGAATAGCTGGGGAAATTGGCTGGATGGCTGACTTTCACAGAACAGGTAAACTTATCCATATGATTATTAAGATAATCCTCTGCTGAGGTCACTCTTTGATGGACATTCACGTGGGACACAAATATCTTCACACTCTGTGCCTATTCAGAAAGGTCTATCCATATACTTCTTTCCAAGATCTGCTTGTTATCACTTTTCTAACTTTATTTTTTTCCAAGTCCCTGAACATTCAGCCAAACCATTAGCCAAGTTTATGAATCAATGTAGATCTCTGCCTCCAGCCATCTCTCCTTTCAGGCACAATGAACAACCAGGTGCACTGATAGAAGTTTTGCCTATTAGGAGGATTTCTTTTCACAATTTTCTTTCAGGGCCGTGCAGAGTGAGGCTGGAGTGGTGCATCTGTCAACTTTTGGATGGTGCCTGCATATTGTAAACTGACCTCAAGTTTTTTCTTCTTCAGATAACTGGTCACAGGTAACTCCTCATGAGACCATAGGTGTGGGCGGGGAGAGAGAAGATAATATAGCAATAATAAGGGTAATGAGCATCTGGGCCACTTGCTCATGCAACTTATTTGTGCCTCCAGAACTTGCTTGAGTCTGAGATAATACAGACCTTCCATTTGATGATTGACTACTGCTGTGCAGGACCAACTTTGTGTCTCAGTGGGTCAGACAACACACAATTTATCAGGGGCAACTTAGGTCACATGTTAACTTAAAGGTCTCCACTGGGGTACAATAGCAAGTCAGAAGCTGTTTATCAAAAGAAGAATGCCTGCAGAGGATGACATTTCTCTACTCCCAAGTGTAAAGGTCTCTGCTATGACTCAGCAAGAGGGGCCTGACAAAGCTCCATACAGCATCTCTATCTGCTATTGACACTTCAGGCATCATCAGATCTGTCAAGTCATAGAGCCTAAGTGGTTGAGCAGCTTGCATAAGGGTCTGAACCTGATAAAGAGCCTTATCTTGTTCTGTGCCCACTCAAAACTGGCAGACTTTTGGGTTACTCAGTAGATGCAGTGGGCCCAAATAAGGTCCAAGATTAAGACCCAAATGCCTCCAAAATTCAAAGAGGCCTGCTATGCATTGTGCCTCTGTCACCACGGAAAATGTTGATTTGTTCCAAGAATGAAATAACATCTGGAAGAGCAGCTGTAATTGGAGTTACAACTTGATTACGTTTATGATAAAACACTGTCATTCATTCTCCATGCCTAGTATGGAAAAATATAGATTAAGGAATTTATCATAGGGATTTAACTTTTTGCAACTGTGGGATCTATGTAAGCAGTCTATGTAAGGCTGTTGCAGTCTGTGTAAGGCTGTTGCTTATGAATCTAGTGAGGATATGAAGTCAGAGAGCCATCAGTCAGGAAGGGAAATTGGATGTAAGTGGGGGATAGCATGGATAAACTGGACCCCATGAGGACAAACTAAAACCTGAATTCTCTCTCACCTCTTGCAAACTTGATGATGGAGAGCAGCAGGATAAACCAGTGCCCTGTATCATAGGTGCAATTGCTCCTGGCTCAGGACTCAGAGAAGCTGAAAGCAAAATCCCACAGGAGCTGGAGGAGCTGCAGTCCTTGCTGCTCCCCAACACCAACAAAATAAGCCATATCAGTGACAACGTGGCTGAGCTTCAAGTTATACAGCAAATTTCAGAGCATCAGAACGGATACTACTTCACTTCTGATTTCCCAATCTCATGTAAATTTCTCTTGTGGAAAAGCCTAACCTGGAAACGAGCAGGAAGAAGAAGTCAGGGAAAAGTAGTTCTAGCCTTAGCTAAGTTCACATAATACTAAGCCACCATACCATACGTGGTGTGAATTTACCAGGCTCTTCCTACAATCAGGCTTTGTGCTCGGTGCTGAGGATATAGAGATATAAGACACAGGTCCTGATGTCAATAAAGTTCATGGTCTAAAGGCATGGGAAGGCAGTTATGTCACCTGACAATTTTAATGTAGGATATACTATGTGCTCTGAAAAATATTATCATACAGAATTCATAGGAGATGCTCAATAAGTGTTAATGCAAATGATAGAAACACACACTGCTACTATAGGAATGCAAAGTTGAGAGAGGCTAAGGCAGTCTAGAGGTATAAACAAAAGACATATTGGAGGAAGTAATTTCTGAACCAACTCTTGAAGACTCAGTTGAAGTTAATGAGGTGAGAAGGAGGATGGAATTCTAGAGAGAGGAAAGGCATGGGAATGAAACAGCATAACGTGTTTCGGGAAACCAGTAGAACCTTGGGAAAGTGGGACAGATGGAGAGGTAAGCAGATCAAATAATGAAGGACTTCAATGCCATGTTAGGGAGTTTTGACTCCCAGTCCTTTAGCAGTATTTTTCTGGTGTTCCCAAATTATTCTACTCCAAGAGTGTCTTGGCTATTCTTGACTCTTTGAAGTTCCATATATAAACAAGAGTTAGCTTGTCAATTTTCATTTTAAGAAATCTTGGATTTTCATTTCAATTGAATTAAATCTATACATCAATTTGTAAAGGTGTTTATGCTCTCCATATTGAATCCTCCAATTTATATTCCTCCCTTTATTTAGACATTTAAAATTTTTCTCTCAATAGTGCTTTGTAGTTTTCTGGTCTTGCCCATCTGTTTATTTTTTTCCTTAGTATTTGATGTTCTGATTGTAAATATATATTTTTAAAATTTCACTTTCTGATTATTTTGCTGCTGGTTTGTAGAAATACAATTGTTTTTACATTGACAAGTGACCTTTCAAAATTCACATTAATTCTCATACTTTGTTGATTCTTCTGTATTTTTTGTTTATATTAGGTAATTTTCAAATACTGACATTTTAATTTTTCTTATTTCCAATCTTTATACCTTTATTATTATTTTGACTTGTCTTTTTGCATTGGTTTCTGTCTCCATAATGTGACAAAGAGCAAGAACCTCAGCTGATGCTAAGGAAAGCTAAGAGCTAGAGTGGTCTTTCAGCATTGTGTTGAGGGTATAGAGGATACAAGAAAAGAAGTATGCCTCACTCTATCCTCAACTTCAGCAAATTACCACTCCAGTTTGGTAATACATCTTTAGAACTTGCCAGCAGAGGGGCTGTAATTTTGAAATAAATCCGGAGCCAGCTTCATGAGGATAGGGAACAGAGTATCTGGCCACTGTTTCCATTTGAATTTGAGCGTCAACCCAGCTGGATGTGTCCCTCTTTAAAAAAGAAATTAAAAGTTCTGCTACTCTTTTCCAAAGCATTCTACAAAGGGCATGCATAACTCCTTTTGGGAATCACTATTGCTTTCATTTCAGACTCCTTTACCACTGATGTGCACAGTGAATATACTGGCGTTGATCCTTCCATTTAGTCATTCTTGCCAGCAGTCAGAATGCCAGATGTCTGCTTATACACAATTGGGAAGTTTTCCATTCTTTGCATCTCACTTTAGTTTTTTAATCTCAGTAGATCTAAGAACAGTAACAAAATACTGATGCACTAGTTATTAACTCAATACACTTAGTAGGCAAGGCAGTAAGAGAATATCTACATCAGTGGGCCATCAGAGCTTTAGACAAAAAAGTCTCAACTCAAGGGCATTTCACAGGAATCCGTGTCTTACTCTCCACCAACACCCTCAGAGAGCTAATTCCTTTAACTGCTACCATTCTCATGCCAATAATCTATAAATATTTCTCAATAGTTCCTCCCACACATTCAGAATTCACTCCATATCTTCAATCACCTGTTGGATATCACACACCCCAACGTAACTACAGACTTCGTATTTTCAAAACCTAACATCAAGCTCTAGCCCAAGTCAGACTCTCCTAACTTATTCCTGTCAGTGGCACCACTATCCTTCCTGACATCCAGCTCAAAATTGTGTCATCCTCGATCCCTTCCTCTTGGCTGCTTCATTCTTACACTCAGCAGACCTAAATAGCCGTGAAATCCTTGAGCCCATTTCTCTGAGCCCAGTCTCTACCCTCCTTAATCTATCCAGATACTGCTGTCAGATGAATCTTTCTTAAATCTTATTTGAATTGGTTCCTCTGTGAAACAGACACTAGGTGGAGTCAGGAGTTCAAGGGCTTTATCAGAAGTTAGGAGGAGTAATATCTGTGAGAACTAAAAGGGGGAGGAAGCAGAATTGAGCATGGAGAACATTCAGACCATGATACAGGCCTGATACCTATGAAAGGAAGAGGGATAGGACACAGAATTGGGCAAGGGAATCATCAGATCACAACGTAGATCTGACAGTCTTGGCCAAACCAACATGGAAATGTGGAGCAAATACTGCCCATTAGAGGAGTCTTACATTGGACAGAAATGGCCCAGTACCCATACCGTGCTAAGTTGTTGAATGGGGCTGCTTGGGGAAAAACATACCTCAGATCAAAAGTTGAGGAGGTCCCTGAAAGTGCTAACTGTGTGAAGCTGGAAGCTAACTGCACCCCTTACAACTGAACGGCAAACTCTTTCTTGAAGGAAGATCTGGCAGCACACTTCTGTGGCTGCCCAAAACATCATTTTTCATTCTACTATAATTCTACTCAGAGCCTTCAATAACTGTCTTAAGTCCAAATTAATCTCCAGCTTTTAAGATCTCCATGATCTTGCCTATTCAGAATGCATGCTGTAGCTTTACGGTTAGTCTTGAAATCAAGTAGTATACATTCTCCAAATTTTTTCTTCTTTTACAAAGTTGTTTAGGCTATTCCAGGTACCTAACATTTTGTGTCAATTTTAGTATCAATGTGTCAATTTCTACCAACAAAAAGCCTGCTGGGATTTTGATTGCGATTGTATTGAAATTATGAATAAATTTAGAGAGAACTGACAACTTAGCCTCTGATACCTTAACTTAATATCTCTCTCCACTTATTTAGGTCTTCTTTAATGTATCTCAGCAATTTCTTTGTAGTTTTTAGTGACTAAGTATTGCACATATTTTGCTAAATTTATACCAAGATACTTCTTTTATTTGATAGTATTGTGAATTTTAATTTTAATTGCCAGTAGTTTGTGGCTTATATCTAGAAGTATGATTTATTTTTTATGTTGGTCTTATATTCTTTGACCTTACTAAATTCAATTATTCTGGAAGCTTTTTGTAGATTCCTTATGATCTATATTGACAATGTGGAATTTTAATTATTCATTTCCAGTTTGTATGTCTTTATTTTTTTTTTACCTTAATGAACTAGCTAGGGCCTCCAGATCCCAGATTAATTTTGAAGGTAGAGCCAACAAGATTTCCTGACAGATTAGATTGGAGGATAAGGAAAAAAGCTAAGAGTCAAGGATAACCACCACAATGCTTTTCAACTCTGGCTGCAATTAGAATCAGCTGTAGGAACTTAAAAAAAATGATGCCCAGATTCACACTGGACCAATTAAATAAGAATCTCTAAAAGTAGGACCTGGTAATTGGTATATTTTCTAAAGATCTCTGGAAGATTATAATGTGCATTTAGGTTTAAAGAAAGCCAATCTCCTGTTTTCTGTATTGCTATGAATTACTTTCTTATTTGGTGGGTATAATTGCATTTTCTAGTTACGGACTTCACTAAGTTAATTACTCAGCATTACTTTTAGATTCTCTTTGTTGCCTCTTGGATTGGTGTTTTTTTATTATTCTGGAGTATTTTCTCCAAGGGTGCTTCAAAGAGGGTCACTGTGCAGTATCCTTTATGAAGCTGCTCAGGCCTGAGAATCTTTATTTCAACCTCACATTTAAATGACAGTTGAGTTGAGTTGGAAATAAAATTCTAGCGTCAGAATCACTTTCTTGTGATTCTTTAAAATATTACGTCATTGTCTTCTTGCATACACTATTTTTATTAAGTCTGATGTGTCAATGTGATTCATATTCCTTTGTGGATGATCTACTTTTTCCCTCTAGATATTTTATAATTTCCTCCTTGTCATTAATGTTCTAAAGTTTCCCCATAATATATCTAAGTGAGGGTGATGCTTGTTTTTTTTTTTGTCATTCTTTACTTTTTCCCTTATGAGTACCTTTTAATATGCAAAACATTTTACTTATTATGCTTTTTGTTCATTTTCTGTCTTTTGACACTAGAGCGTCATTTCCAAGAAGGCAAGGATTTCATATGTTGACTCACTGATGTAACGGAAGTGCCCCAAAAAGTGCTTGGTCCATAGTAGATATCTATAACTAGATGTTGAATAAATGGTGCGTTACAGGCATTTTGTGACCATCTCATTTCACGGTAGGAAAATCTATTCCTGGCTTCATTCAGATTGCAACTCTTTCATATGCAACCTGTGACCATTCAAAATTCCCTATTTCCATACTGGAACTTTCTTTTGTACTGAAACTTATAGGGCACACAGTGGCCATATCTCTCATTTGACTATGGAAAAATATGTATCAAAGCCTGCTCTATGCGAGGGTTGTGCGAAGTGCTGAGAATAAAAGGTAACCAAGACGAAGTGTCCCTGCCGTCAACAAGCTCACAATCTAGCATGTAAGGCAGTCAATGAAATGGATGATTACAATGAATTGTGGAAAATATTAATAAAGAGAAAGGCATAAATGACTGGTTTCTTTAAGGATGTTACACAGATAGGAGGGGTCAGTATTTCAAGTGAAGGGACTAACTTGTGTAAAAACACAGAGTTGTGAATGAGCTTGGTGTGTTTGGGAAGTGGTAAGGGGTTTTATTTGCCTGGACAATACATGGCATGGTGAGGGTGGGTGGGAGTAAAACAGGGCTTAGTAGTGATCTCATGTGCAGTTCTTTGTCCATAATTGTAGGGATCCTAATGATAAAAGTATAGGGCTATTACTAGATTATGAGCAAGGATAGTTCAAGTATATAATTCTCTGAAATGTGTCAAGATCGGTTATTACTTCTTGGTGGTTTAAACATCTGGTTCCTTTCTCTTTATGCCCAGGCAACAGTCCTATCTTTAGAATTTTCAGTTGCCCTTCTCTCATGATTCATAAGTTTTTCCATGCAAGAATTACAATGCATTTCTTTTTATCCTGTGTACCATGACTGAATGATGACCAGAGTCTGACCCACCATTCATTTTGTGGATAATGCTGCATAGTCAATGGAGAATCATATGGTTGTCGTATGTGGGAATGTGTGTATGTGTGGGAAGGGATGTGGGCAAGGAATACACATTTGTTCAATGAAAATCATTTTTTACAATGAATTCATTTGGAAAGAGCTATCGCAAATTGCTTATTGATTTACATAGCTCTCAGATCAACTGATAATTTTTTTCAACTTCTGAGAAGGTCTCTGGTGTGTAATCACTCTAAATTTGGAACTCATTCTTAGTGCACATGGTCACCCATGCCACTATCTACTATTTATAGCATGGCAGTTCAGTCAGATCCTGAAATTCAGAACATTCAGGTATCATTCCCTTCTGAAAAAAAATGATCAAAATTGTTCATTTTGGCTGAAAATATGCAGCTTCTATGGATATAATTTTTAACTCAAATTACTCCTAAAAAATAAGAACATATACATGCTCGATTATTTCCAGGGATAATGCATTTTACTTTCAAGACTTTGACACATTTTAACAATTCAACAATTTATTGTTCCTCTCAAGATCAATCATCTAGTGAACTTGTCTATTCACTAGAAGTGTCTATTTATTTAGTGAATAGAGTGCTAGTAGTCACATTTCTTTTTATTGATGTTGACACGACCTTTCATTTTTCTATTTCTATCCATTTCCTTATTAAACGTATTTAGTTCTATCTTGCCAGTGATTTCTTCACAAAATTTTAGAGACATTTTGAGACAATTTTAGATTTACAGAGAAGTTTTAAACATATTAGAGTGTTTCTACAGACCCTTCTGTCAGCTTTCTCTAATGGGAACATCTTACATAACCATATATGTGTGTGTATATATATATATATATATATAAAATTTTCATTGAAAAAGTGATTTTCATTGAACACATGTGTACTCCTTACCCACATCCTTTCACACACACATATATGTATATATAAACTAAGAAACCAACATTGATACAATACTACTAACTAAACTACAGACTTTATTAGGATTACAACAGCTTTTCTATTAATGTTCTTTTTTCTGTCCCAGGATCTCACATTGCATCTAGCCATCATATCTCCTTAATAGCCTACAATCTGTGACACCTTCTTTCAGTCTTCAGTCTTTCTTGTCTTTCATAACCTTGACAATTTTGGAGATTAGTGGTCAGGAAGCTTGGTGAATATCTCAATTTGGGTTTGGCTGATGTTTTCTGATGAGTGCACTGGGGTTACGGATTTTTGGAAAAAATACCACAGAAATGTTGTGCCCTTCTCATCGCCTGATATCAGGGGCACGTGACATAAACTTGCCTTATTACTCGTGATGTTAGCATTAATCATTTGGGTAAGATAGTGTCTACTCAGCTTCTTCATTGTAAAGTTACTGTTTTTCCTTTTCCATACTCTATTGTTTGGAAACAAGTCACTAATATCCAGCTCGTACTCAGGAGAGAGGTATCAAGCTCTATCCCCTGGAAGGAAGAACATCAACGAATTTGTGTACATATGTTAAAGCTATCACAGTAATTAGTGAATTGGAGGCGAGATATTTTGAGACTGTGCAAAGATCCTGTTTCTCCTCCCTCCACTATTTTTCACATTCATTTGTGGATCATGCTTGCAGCAATTATTACTATAGTGTTCTAATGATGGTTTTCTATTTATTGGAATTTCCTTTTATAGAATATTTGTCCCTTCTTCCCCATTTATTTATTCAATCATTTATTTATATCCATATGGATTTATTAACATTTATTTCATTCTTTAGGCTATAATGCAATACTATTATTTATTGTGTTGCTCAAATTGTTCAAGCTTTGATCATTGGGAGCTCTTTCAAATGGTATCTGTGTCCTTTTGACATGGCCACGTCTCTTTAAAAAAACTTTTCAAGGACTGTCTTACTTTCAGACACTGCAAGATGCTCCACGCGCATCTCGTACTGTCCCTGTTCCAGCCCTAGATCCAGGCATTTCTCCAAGAAGCCTCGATTCCTTTCATTAGGGAAATGTATTTGGAAACTAGCATATAGGTGCTTGTTGTACTCATTACTGCTGGATTGTCATTACTTCCATGCTTTCCAATGGACAGGGGTAGGAAATATATATACATATACTAAATCATGCTCATGTATACACAAACATCTATGTTTATTTCTGTATCTGTCTCAGTGGTTCTCAACTGGAGGTGTTTTCACAACTCCCCCAAGGGACATTTGGCAATGTCTTGAGACATTTTTGTTTGCCACAACTAGGGGGATGCTCTTGGCATCTGGTGGGTAGACATCAGGGCTATTGCTAAACATCCTGCAATGCACAGGACAGCTCCCCACAACAAATAATTATCTGACCCAAAATATCATTAATGCTGAGGCTGAGAAACGATGAATATATATTAAAACAAATACGAGTTCATATTGATATCTCCAACTACGGTTCATCACTAAAGGGCTCATTCTAAACTTTCTCCCTTGCTTATCTGTAAACTCTTTCTCCAATGGTGTGAATTGTGGCTCCCATTATACACAATATATTTATAAAGAGATTTCAGGATTGCTAACCTATACCTTATAAGAAAAAAATACCAACTAGAGTAGGATGTGTCTAGATAGCTCTTTTTGCCTTTATCCTATCATATCCAGTCAGCTCCATATTTTCCCCACCCCTTTCAGTAAGTTATGTCAAACACTTGTATTAAAGTTAAACTTATTTGTCACAGTTTGCATTCAGTTCTGGGATCCCTACCATCCAGGTTATTTTCCATTTTTCTAACAAAATTCATACCATTAAGTACATTCTTTGTGGTATGCAGTTCTATGGATTTTTGTAAATGAATAGAGTTATGTATACAACAACACAGTGCCATGCAGGACAGTTCCATCATCCTAAATATCACTTCGTACTCAATCCCACTATCCTGTCAGAACTTCTGGTAACCCTGATTTATTTTCCTTCCTTTAGTTTGGCCTTTTTTGGAATGCCAGTTCAGTCTAACTTCTTTTACTCAGCAAAATGAATTTAAAATTTGTTCATGCTGTGCGAATCAATAGTTCATTATTTTAAAATTGCTGAGTAGTATTCCATTGTATGGATGTCCCACAGTTTGTATATCCATTCACTGTTTGAAGGACATCTTGATTATTTCCATTTTTTGGCAATGGTGAATAAAGCTGCTTCATGCATTTGCATACATATTTTTGTATGAACATAAGTTTTCAATTCACCTGGGTAAATATCTAGGAGTAGGATTGCTGAATCATATGGTAGGTGCATATTTAAAGTTATAAGAAACTGCCAAATTGTTTTCCAGAGTGGATGTACCATTTTCCATTCCTACCAGTAATGAATGAGCATTCCTCTTCCTCAGCATTCTCAGGAACATTTGTTATTATCAGGTTTATTTGTTTTAACCATTTAAATAGATGCGTATGGATCTCTCATTGTGGCTTTAATTTGTGTTTGTCTAATGACTAATGATTTTGAGCATCTTTTTATATGCTTATTGTCATTCATATAACTTCTTTGGTGAATTGCTTGTTCACATCTTTTATCCATTTTTTGAGTTGTTTGTTTTCTTATTGTTAAACAGTTTTTAATATATTCTGGATACAAGTCCTTTATTTGATATGTAATTTCCTTCCAGTCTGTGGCTTATTTATTCGTTCTCTTAACACTGACTTTGACAGAGCAAAAGATGTTTTAATTAGACATTTTATGTTGAGATAATTGTAGATTCTAATGCAGTTGTAAGAAATAATAGAGATCTATGTATCCTTTACCCAATTTCCTCCAATGGTATAATCTTGCAAAACTATAGTACAACAGCACAATCAAAATATTGATATTGGTATAGTCAAGATAGAGAACATTTTGAACACCACAAAGATCTCTCATATTGCCCTTTTATAGTCACGTCCTTTCAAACCCCATCCCTGACAATCACTAATTTGTTTTCTATTTCTATAATTTTGTCTTTTCAAGAATGTCATATAAATGGAAAGATACAATATGTAAGCTTTGGAGATTGGCTTTTATCCCAAAGCATAATTCTCTGGAGAGCCAATCAGCTTGTTGTGTGCATCAATAGTTCATTCATTTTTATTGTTGGGTAATATTCTATAGTGTGAATTATCACAGTTTGTTTAATAATTCACCCATGAAAGGGCATCTGGGTTTCAGTTTCTGGCTATGACAAAGAAAGCTGCTATAATCATATGTCTATGGATTTGTATGTGAACATAAGTTTTCTTTTCTCTGGGATAAATGCCTAAGAGCATAATTGCTAGGTCATATGGTGGTTGCATTCTAGGTTTTTAAAAATATTTTCAGACTGTTTTCCATAGTGGTTACATCACTTTAACATTCCTACCAGAAATCTCTGTGTGATCAATTTCTCTGCACTTTGACCAGAATTTGGTGTTTTCCTATTTTTTGCTTTAGTCATTCGGATAGGTGTGTAGTGATACTGAATTTGCATTTCCCTAATATCTAATGATGCTGAGCATCTTTTCATATGCTTATTTGTCATGTATATATCCTATTCAGTAAAATGTCTATTCATGTCTTTTGCTCATTTTCCAATTGGATTGTTTGGATTATTTCTTAACTGTTGAGTTTCAGATTTCTTTATATATTTTAAATATTAGTCCTTTACAGAATATGTGATGTGCACATTTTTTTCCTCCCAGTCTGTAGCTTGTATTTTCATCTTAACAGGGTCTTTCACAGAGCAAACATTTTTATTTTGATGAGGTCCAATTTATTAATTTTTTCTTTTTTGGATCATGCTTTTGGTGTCAAATCTAAAAAATGCTTTAGATTTAACCCTAGATCCTAAAGATAATCTTCTATGTTTTTTTCTAAAATTTTAATGTTTTTATGTTTCCCGCTTGAGTCCACAGTACAGTTTGAGTAAATTTTTTATACCATGTGAACTTCAAATCAAAGTTGAATGTTTTTTTGCCTTTGGATGTCTAATTGCTGCCATGCAATTTGTTGAAGAGCCTATCTTTCCTCCATTAAATTACTATTGAAGCTTTGTTAAACGTCAGCTGAGCATCCTTGTGTAGCTCTATTTGTATGTCCTGTATCTATTCTACTGATTTATATGTCCTTTCTTCTACAATACCACACAGTCTTGATTACTCTAACCATATAATAAGTCTTGAAATTCGATAGACTGTTTCTTTCTACCTTATTCTTCTGTTCCAAAATTCTTTTAGCTATTATAACTCTTTTATCTTTCCATATAAATTTCAGAATAATCTTTTCTATATCTACAAAAAAGATCTTGCTCAGATTTGATTGGAATTGCATTAAATATGTATATCAATTTGGGGAGAATTAACATTTTTAGTATGCTGAATCTTTCAATCCATGATCACAATATGTCTCTCCAGATATTTAGTTCTTTGACTTCTTTCACCAATGTTTTATAGTTTTCAGCATGCTTTATGTCTATCTTGTTATATTTGCACATAGATTTTTTTACCAATTGTAAATGGTATTGTATTTTTCATTGTCCATGTTTTACATGCTATTATATAGATATATAATTGATTTTTGTATATTTATCTTGTATTCTGCAATTTTGCTGAAATCACTGTTAGTTCTACTACCTTTTTGTGAAAACTTGGGATTTTCTATGCAGACAATCATTTCATCTGAAAGTGGGTCAGTTTTATTTGTTCCTTTCAAATCTGTATGCCTTTTCTTTCCTTTGCTTGCCTTGTTCCACTAGCTAGCAATTCTTGCTCTATGTTGATAAAGAGTGATGAGAGTAAACATCTTTCCTTCATCTTGATTTTTTTGAGGTAGGGGGAATTTTTAGTCTTTCATCAGTAAATATGAAGTTAGCTCTAAATTTTTCTATATACTCTTTATAAAGTTGAGGAAGTTCCCCTCTGTTCCTATTTTTCTAAATGCTATTTTAATTAATGGATTTTGAATTTTATCAAATGATTTTTTCAGCCATAATTGATATAATCGTGCAATTTTCTTTGTTCTCTTGTTAATATGATGGATTACATCAATTAATTTTAATTATTAAACTGGTCTTGTGTCCCTGGAGAGCATAAGTTTTTACTTTGTTTTTTTACTAAGGAAGGTTAGCCCTGAGCTAACATCTGTTGCCAACTTTATGATTTTATTGCTTAAGCAAGATTAGCCTTGAGCTAACATCTGTGCTAATCTTCCTCCAGCTTTTTTTTTTCACTTTTTTTTTAGGAAGATTAGCCCTGAGCTAACTACTAACAGTCCTCCTCTTTGTTGCTGAGGAAGCCTGGCCCTGAGCTAACATCCGTGCCCGTCTTCCTCTACTTTATATGTGGGATGCCTACCACAGCATGGCGTGCCAAGCGGTGCCATGTCCACACCCAGGATCTGAACTGATGAACCCTGGGCTGCCGAGAAGCAGAACATGTGAACTTAACTGCTGCGCCACTGGGCCGACCCAATCTTCCTCCAGTTTATATATGAGTCACTACCACAGCATGGCTGAGGAGTGGTGTAGGTCCATGCCTGTGATCCAAATCCATGAACCAGTCCACTGAAGTGGAGAATGCCAAATTTAACCACTATGCCATGGGGCTGCCCCCAAAAGTGTTTACCATTGATTTTGAAATTTAATTTGAAAGTATTAATTTAGAAAAAATCCAGTGTTTCATGGGTTGTGCTTTTGGTGTTCTATCTAAAAACTCATCGCCAAGCTAGGGTGTCAAGATGGCAGTGTAAGCAGACTCTGAACTCACCTCTTTCCAAGGACACAACAAATTTACAACTACTCTTGAAACAATTACCCTTGAGAGAGAACTAGAACTGGATAAAAATAACCCCCACAACAAGGGACAGTCCTGACTCAGGTGGAAGAGACAGAAATTCCTTTCTGGAGAGAAAAAAGCCAGCTTCACAAGCCGTGGCATTTCATGGCTGGCCAGGAGTAATCCTAAGCTCTGCAGCCTTCCCTGGAGGTGTAGAGGACCTGAATGGGGGAGCCTGACCACTATAAGCATCTTTTGGACTCAGCACAACTGAAGTGAGTGTCATAATGTCTGGCTTTGCTGGCTACTAGCAATGAGGAATACCCTAAGAAAAGCTATTGAACATAAGGAGAAAAAGCTAGCTCTTAAAGGGCCCATGCACAAATTCATCTGTTTTGGAAAGCAACCTAAAATCACAAGAAAGAAAGATGCACAGTCTTTTGGTGTAAAGATACTCACCTCATAGCCTCTGGGTGCATCTCAGTGAGAGCTGAGATCTCTCCAGGGACTGAGACATTGATGGTAGGCATTATTGTGACATAGTACAGGTGTGCTGACACAGACACTGGCAGAAACCATTGGAGTTCTTCCCGTGGCAGATTAGCCCAGGGTCTGTCCTACCTACTAGAATACCAATCTAATCCAACTCAGCCTAGGCTGGCAGCCCACCCTAGGGACTGGCTCCACCCAACAACAAGCCCTAGGGTAACTTATGGGCCTGCCTAGGTGGTGTGCCTGGATCCTCTGCAGCCCGGCAAGTGGGGCTGCTTTTGCAGGGCAGGGCATGTGTGAGGAATGGGTGGAGTGTGGGGCATTGGTGGAGTGTGTAGGCTCTCTGCAGTGGGGTGACTGGGTCTGCTTCAGGGGGTAGGGATGCATGCACAGGGAAGGACTGTGTTTATGATGTGTGTGGCCCTGTGGGCAGTGGGGCTTGTCAGCTGCAAAAGACTTGTGCTTCTCAAACAGCCACATACGGGATCAACCCCATCTTCCAAAGCCTGAAACACTTAGCTGCTCCCATGCCTGAGGCCAAGTCCATTCACCTGTACTCCTCAGAGAGTTGACAAGAGCCTTGCAGGCCGAAGGCCTACAACAATTGTAAGCTCCTGAGCAATCTGCCACACTGGCCACCTACTCACTTAACAGGAAAACTGCAACAGGAACATACTATTAGACCTTGCAGCCAACTGTGCTGGGGCTCCTGATGCCCCATAAAGTAACTGAAGGCTCCATCGTAGCCAAACACAGATGAGAAGTATAACCAGTTGACTAGGGGGGAAGCCTAGCCTCCCTGGGCACCTGCAGCAAGTGCAGCCCAGCCACAATAAAAGGACACATGTAGCCCACACAGGGGTCACTCTTGGAACATTTGGAACTGGTGATGAGATAGAAGCACACTGCTGAGCCTCATAAAGCATCTCTTATATAAGGCCACCTCTCCAAGATCAGGAGATGCAGCTGACCCACCGAATACTTAGCTATAAACACCGAGAAAGAGGCAAAATGAGGAGGCAAAATAACACTTTCCAAGTAATGGAACAGGACAAAACTCCAGAAAAAGAACTTAAGAAAATAGAGATAAACAATCTACCTGACAATGAGTAAAAACTAAGAACCTAAGGAAGGAAACAGACATCCAAGTACAGGAAGCACAGAGAGCACCAAACAAGATAAAGCCAAAGAGGCTCATACCAAAACACATTATAATTAAAATGTCAAGAATTAAATATGAAGAAAGAATCCTAAAAGCCATAAGAGAAAAGCAACAAGTGACATACAAAGGAAACCCCATAAGGCTATCAGATGACTTCTCAGCAGAAACTTTATAAGCTAGAAGGGAGTGGCATGATATATTTAAAGTTCTGAAAGGAAAAAACCTACAGTCAAGAATACTCTACTCAGCAAGGTTATCATTCAGAATAGAAGGAGAGAGAAAGAATTTCCTAGACAAGCAAAACTAAAGGAGTTTATCACCAAGAAACCAGTTTTACAATAAAAGCTCAAGGGAGTTATTTAAGTGGAAAGAGAAGACAACAAGTAAGAATAAGAAAATTATCAAAGAAGAAGGCAATAAAATCAGCGGTAAAGGCAAAAATACAGTAAAGGTAGCAGACCAACCACATATGAAGATAATATGAAGGTCAAAAGACAAAAGTACTAAAATTACCTATTTCCGTGATAAGAGGGTAACATACATGCTCACAAAAACAGAGGTTAGATATGATATCAAAAACATAAAATGTGGGAGGAGAGGAGTAAAAGAGTAGAACTTTCAGAAAGAGGTCAAACTGAGGAGACCATCAACTTAATATAGATTTCTATATATGTAGGTTATTATATATTAACCTCATGATAATCACAAACCAGAAACCTATAATAAATACACAAAAAATTAAGAGAAAAAACCCCAAACATAATACTGAATAAAGCCATCAAACCACAAGGAAAGAGAGCAAGAGAAGAAGAAAGCAACAGAGAAGAACTACTAAAACACCCAGAAAAAAAGTAGCAAAAGGACAATAAGTACATACTCATCAACAGCTACTTTAAATGTCAATGGTCTAAATGCTCCAATTAAAAGGCATAGGATGGATGATTGGATAAAAAATCAAGACCCATATATATGCTGCATACAAGAGACACACTTCAGACCTGAAGACACTCACAAACTGAAAGTGAAGGGATGGAAAAAGACACTCCTTGCAAATGGCAATGAAAAGGAAGCTGGAGTAGCAATACTTATATCAGGTAAAATAGACTTTAAAACAAAAAACTATAACAAGATATAAAGAACGGTACTACATAATGATAAAGTGAACAATCCAACAAGAGGATCTAACACTTGTTAATATTTATGCATCCAACATAGGAGCACCTAAATATATAAAGCAATTCTTAACATAAATAAAAGGAGAAATAGACAGTAACACAATAATAGTAGGGGAGTTTAACACTGCACTTACATCAATGGATAGATCATCCAAACAGAAGATCAGTAAGGAAATATTGGCCTTAAATGGCGTGTGAGACCAGATGGATTTAGTAGATCTATATAGAACATTCTTCCCAAAAACCACAGAATACACATTCTTTTCAAATGCACATGGAACATTCTCGAGGATTGGTGAGATATTAGGACACAAAATAAGTCTCAATAAATTTTAGAAGACTGAAATATATATCAAGCATTTTTTTCTGGCCACCTTGGTATGAAACTGGAAATTAATTACAGGAAGAAAATCAGAAAAGCAACAAATATGTGGAGATTAAACAAAATGCTACTGAACAACTATTGGATCAATGAAGAAATTAAAGGAAAAATCAAAAATACATGGAGACAAATGAAAATGAAAATATGAAATGACAAAATTTATGGGATACAGCAAAAGCAATTCTTAGAGGGAAGTTTATAGCAATACATGCATACCTCAAAAAACAAGATAAACAATCTAACAGTGCACCTAATTGAACTGGAAAAATAAGAACAAAGAAAGCCCAAATCAGTAGAAGGAAGGATATAATAAAAACCACATCAGAAATAAATGAAATAGAGACATAAAAAAAATAGAAAAAATCAATAAAACCAAGAGCTGGTTCTTTGAAAAGATAAACAAAATTGACAGACATTTAGTTAGACTTACCAAGTAAAAAAGAGAGAAGGCTCAAATAAATAACATCAGAAGTGGAAGAGGAGAAATTACAAAGGGCACCTCAGAAATACAAAAGATTATAAGGGAATACTATGAAAAGTGAAATACCAATAAATTGGATAATCTAGAAGGAATGGATAAATTATTAGAATCATACAACCTTCCAAAACTGAATCAAGAAGAAATAGAGAGTTTGAATAGACCAATCACCAGTAAGGAGATCAAAACAGTCATCAAAATCTCCCAAAAAGTGAAAGTCCAGGACCAGATGGATTCCCTGGCGAATTCTACGATTAAAAGACTTAATACCTATCCTTCTCAAACTCTTCCAAAAAATTGAAGAGGACGAGAAACTTCCTAACTCATTCTATGAAGTCAACATTACCCTGACACAAAAACCAGAGAAGAACAACAAGAAAAAAGAAAATTACAGGCCATTATCAATGATGCATCAATGCAAAAATCCTCAACAAAATACTAGCAGATCGAATACAACAATACATTAAAAAGATCATGCACCATGATCAAGTGAAATTTATTCCAGGGATGCAGGTATGGTTCAACATCCACAAGTCAATCGACGTGATACACCACATTAACAAAATGAAGAATAAAAATCATATGATCATCTCAATAGATGCAGAGAAAACGTTTGAAAAGACACACCATCTAATTATGATAAAAACTCTGAATAAAATGGGTAAAGAAGGAAAGTACCTCAACATAATAAAGGAAATATCTGACAAACCCACAGCTAATATCATTCTCAATGGAGAAAAACTGAAAGCTATCCCTTTAAGAACAGGAACCAGAAAAGGATGCACATTTTCACCACTCTTATTTAACATAGTATTGGAAGCCTTAACCAGAAATAAAAGGGATCCAAATTGGAAACAAAGAAGTGAAGCTGTCACTAATGGCAGATGACATGATTTTACATATAGAAAACCCTAAAGAATCCACAAAAGAACTTTTAGAAATATTAAATGAATACAGTCAAGTCGCAGGATACAAATTCAACATACAAAACTCAGTTGTGTTTCTATACACTAAGAGTGAAGTAGCAGAAAGAGAAATTAAGAATACAAACCCATTTACAAGTGCAAAAAAAATAATAAAATACCTAGGAATAAACTTAACCAAAGAGGTGAAAGATTTGTACACTGAAAACTATACAACATTTATGAAAGAAATTGAAGAAGACACAAAGAAATGGAAAGATATTCCATGCTCTTGGATTGGAAGAATTAACATAGTTAAAATGTCTGTACTTCCTAAAGCAATCTACAGATTCAATGCAACCCCTATCAAATTTACAATAACATTTTTCACAGAAATAGAACAAAGAATCCTAAAATTTATATGGAACAACAAAAGACCCCGAATAGCCAAAGGAATCCTGAGAAAAAAGAAATAAGCCAGAGGTATCACACTCCCTGATTTCAAAATACCTTACAAAGCTATAGTGACCAAAATAGCATGGTACTGGCACAAAAACAGACACACATCAATGAAAGAGAATCAAGATCCCAGAAATAAACCCATACATCTATGAACAGCTAATTTTTGACAAAGGAGCCAAGAACATAAAATGGAGAAAAGAAGTCTCTTCAATAAATGGTGTTGGGAAAACTGGACAGCCACATGCAAAAGAATGAAAGTGGATCATTATCTTACACAATACACAAAAATTAACTCCAAAAGGATTAAAGTCTTGAATGCAAGACCTGAAAGCATTAAACTTCTAGAAGAAAACAAAGGCAGTACGCTCTTTGAGATGGGTCTTAGTAGCATTTTTTCAAATACCATGTCTGACCTGGCAGGGGAAACAATAGAAAAAATAAACAAATGGGACTACATCAAGCTAAAAAACTTCTGCACAGCAAAGGAAACCATCAACAAAACAAAAAGACAACCTAACAATTGGGAGAAGATATTTACAAATCATATATCTGATAAGAGGTTAATATCCAAAATACACAAAGAACTCATACATCTCAACAACAATAAAACCAATAACCCAGTTAAAAAATGGGCAAAAGATCTGAACAGACATTTCTCAGAAGAAGATGTACAGATGGCCATCAGGCACATGAAAAGATGATCAACATCACTAATTATCAGGGGAAATGCAAATCAAAACTACAATGAGATATCACCTCACTCCCTTCAGAATGGCTATAATTAACAAGACAGGAAACAATAAGTGTTGGAGATATGCGGAGAGAAGGGAGCTCCCATACACTGCTGGTGGGAGTGCAAACTGGTGCAGCAACTATAGAAAACAGTTTGGAGATTCCTCAAAAAATTAAGAATAGATCTACCATATGATCCAGCTATTCCACTGCTGAGTATTTTCCCAAAGAACTTGAAAACACAAATGCATAATGATATATGCACCTCTATGTTCATTGCAGCATTATTCACAATAGCCAGACTTGGAAGCAGCCTAGGTGCCCACCAAGGGACGAATGGATAAAGAAGATGTGGTATATATACACAGTGGAATATTGCTCAGCCATGAGAAATAAAAAAAGAAAGAAAAAAATCACAAAAGGGAAAAATAAGAAAATAAAAACTCATTGCCAAAGTTATACAGATTTTATCATATGTTTTCATTTCTAAGTTTTATGCTTTATATTTAATTCCATAATGCATTTTGAGTCAATTTTTGTAGAAGATGTAAGATATGTGTCTACCTTTCTTTCTTTTTTTTTTCTTTTTTGGCACTTGGATGTCCACTTGTTCCAGCACCATTTGTTAAAAAGACTGTACTTTCTCCACTATTTTGGCTTCGCACCCTTGTCAAAAATTAGATTACATCTGTGTGCAATGGTTCCTTGGCTCTGTATTCTCTTCCATTGATTTGTGTCTGTCCTTTCATCGATACCACTTATTACTGTAACTTCATAATAAATCTTGTAATTGAGTACTGTAATTCTAACTTTATTTTTTCCAACATTGTTTTTTAAGCCATTCTACTACTTTTGCCCTTCCAAATAAATTTTAAAATCAGTGCCCTGAGCATCATTTGAGATTAGTAAGAGTGTACTTACTTAGTAATGCCAGCTACCATTCATTCAGTTCTTACTCTATACCAGGAACTTAAATCATTTAATTTTCATATTAAACTAGTACAATAGGGGACTGGTTTTAATTTTTATTACACATATGTGAATATTGAGGTTCAGAGTAATTAAGTATCTCGCTCAAATTCATGAAACTGGGAGGTGGTCGCCAAGATCTGAGGCAAGCTGTTGCAAACTGATATGTGTCACTTTGGTAGTTCAACAATTGTCAGTATGTTTTGGAAAATATTGGAGACCCTATGATCCTTCTACCTGGTGGTAAATTACAAAGAAAGCAAATCTCAGGTACATGCAAGCATTAGTTAGTAAGCAGGCCCAAAATGTCTTGCCACCTGTTCCTGAGGACTTAGTGAAATCTCACTGTGTCCTTGGGCACTGTGCCCATTAGTAATCTATTGCCTCTCAGCTCCAAATCCATCTTTCTTTGCCTACTTTGTGATGCTGGAGTTTGACCCTGCAGACTATATTTCTCCTTTGCCACCTGTTAAGCTCTGCCAATAGAGTTTATGGGTTGGAAACTGCAAGGTGGGAGCTAGAAGAAGATACTTTTTCTTCTTCTAGTGTGCTATTTTCCATGTGGCAACAAGAAGATCAACGCATGGGGAAGCCCATTAGCCTTCACAGTTCAGCAGTGGGCTCCCTCTGGCAAATTTCTTCATCTCCAGAGTAGTAGGCTGCTCTCAGACTTCAGAGGCAGGCATCCTCTGGCAAGTTTCTTTGTCACCACAGTGGCTGCAGCTCACACAGCTCCGCAGCAAGTACTCCCCCACCAGTTTCTTCTTTCTCACAAAAGTGCAGCATGCTTCTGTGGCAACCACCATCTCTCCTCAGAAATCTGAAGCTCAACCTTGCAGGGGCTCTGCCTCTTAGTATTTAAGTTCTTTTCTTATTCACCTTTCCCTCAGCATTTGCTACCTCTGTACACCTTGGAATTCTTTTTTTTAACCCCTTTTAACAGATAACTACTGTTTACTGAATTAATAATTCTTTATATTCAATTTTCCATGTTCAAAATATTAATATGAATTCTCTCTCCTGACTGGACCCCCAGGCACTCTATCAATTGCCTTATATAAAAAGGGTTTTCCCAAAGCCAGCACAATGATATCCTTACAGTAGGAACAGCTAACTTCTAGTCAGATCATGCATCAGAGTCCTCCTTTTGTAGCAGGACTCTGGACCAAATGGAGTTGGTTCAGGAGTTCAGATGATACCCTTCATGGGTCATTAGACCTTGGTCACTCAAGGATGAGTGAACTTCTACAGTCTTTCTATTCAACCACATATTTTGAACAACTCTCATTTTGTCAATGATAACTCTCTAATACCTTTTATGCCAATTAGCAGTCTCTGGTATAGATTTAAATAACACTATTTGAAGCACTTGTTCTAGCCCACTTTGGTGTATAGACCCCTGATATGGGGTCCTTCAAATGCTTAAAGCTCACTAAGCAGTCCTGGAGTGTGAATTTCTGAGTAGGAAACTTTATATGGTAGCTAACTTCCCCTAAGTATAGATTTAATGCTACCTTGCATAGTCATATGCATCAACCTGCTTATACTAAAATATTTTAGAATAAATCACCATAGCAAGTCTCCTGTTTAACACTATGCTTGACAACATAAGAGATATAACAATAAATTGATTTATCTAAACTGGCTGAGAATAAGGCCCAGTTCTGCATAATTCTTTGTCTATACCAGGGGTCCACAAACTAGAGCCCAGTTGGGCTAAATCTGGCCCAACATATGTTTTTCTAAAGGTTTATTGGATCATATCCATGCCCATTCCTTTACATATCACTTTTGGTTGATTTTGTCTAAAATGGCAGGCTTCAGTTGTGACGAAGTCGCAAAGTCTAAAACATTTATTATGTGGCTCTTTATAGAGAAAGTTTATTGACCTCTGATCTAGAGTCATGTTTAAGAAAAAGATATTGATTTTGATTATTATTGCAAGAACACTGAAAGCCACCAGGTTTCTTCATTGAAGATGGGAAGGAATAATGGTGAAGCCAGAAGTGTAGACTTCATTTCTAGTTCCCATTATCAATAAATAATGTAAAAGCTCTGAAGTGATAAAACAGATTAGATCTGCAAAAGCCTTGGATATATTTCATACCTTCATTTTCAGAAGTAGAAATTAATACTCAAAAGTATCTTACAGAAAGGCAGTCGTGACATCCAGCTTGCTGACTTCTACTTAGTACATTCCTCTTTCTACTACACAGTGTATCCCCAGCTGGAGCACCTACCCCCTGAAGATACATGAAATCATGAAGAGAGAAATATTATGCATCAACCCAACTCCACCATCTCCTAGCTTTGTGATCTTAGGCAAGTTACTTAACCTTTCCATGTCTTAGTTCATCATCTGTAAAATGGGCTGTTGTAAGTATGAGTTAATTCAAGTAAAGTGCTTAAAACAGTGCAGGGAATATAGTAAGCACTCATTAAGTATTAGCTATTAGCAGTAGTAGTCTCAAAGTATTATTATCATCACTAGTCACAATTACACATGAAGATTTGGAAGAAAAAAACTTTTGAAAATTTAAAACAAATATGAACGTGTTCTTGACCAGAATGCAAGATTTGCATGAATTTAGAAGATAAAATATGAGATCTCAAAGTAATATATTAAAGTCTGCCCCTCTGTGCAGGAACTTGGCTGGAAAGTTGGCAAAGCTCTACGCTCTATCCTGTGGTCTCTCATTTCTGTCTGACCACAAGTTTTCTGCCTCCAGCGTCTGTGTGACTCCTGCCTCACTGGAGGGTCTTCGCGGCTCTGTAAATCTACATTTCCTTCTGGAGCTGCTTGGGGAGAAGTTCTCTGTATCTGTTAAAGTGAGCTGACTGAAAAATTGTGACTGTTGTTTTCCAAGAAATTTCGCTAATGAAGGAACTCACCTAGAATTTCGCACTTTAACTTAGAAATGATGTGGAACTGTCCTATTCTTCTTCTGGTGCTGGTTTCTTAATTATGTACTTCAGGGGAAACACATGGTGAAAAGACAAGGCCCCTTGGGCCCATTATGGCAACACGATATAGGGAGCGAGTTGCCTTGTTACTGCTTGTTCCGAAATTTCTCATTAATGTGATTAATATGGATAGAGCTGTCAACTTTCATTTTCACTAAACAATAAAACAAGCCTAACCTTGTACCTATGAGGCTAACAGCTCGAGAGGGAGATGAGATGAAATTGGGATCTCATTAAAATCGAGTATACTATGATTTTTGAAATTAGAAACTCAAAATATATTGCATTAACATGACTAAGTTTGCCATTTGACTAAGTAAATCAAAAGTTGATCAGTTTTTGTAAATGTTTAAACATAGCCTTCAAAGATTGGGACAAATTGTCCCCAAAATGTTTCTTGACACTCTAGGAAAGATGTGAGGGTAGGAAAGACATTAATAATGCAGAAATCTCTTAAAGGGAATGCTTCCAGGAAACACTTGGATAAAACAACCAGATAAATTCATTGTGAGGGGGTGGGTATGAAAACAAGCCAAATGAATGTTTGGGGTTGTGGAGAAGGGCCTGTCATATCCTGGTGATCCACTATGTTTTAGGTGAAATGCTAGAAGCTGAGAATGCAGTGCTGAATAGAGAAATCTTTATCCTGACTCAGATCATAGTCAATGAAGGAGAAGACAGACAAGTAAGCAATTCTGCAGTTCAATCTGGTAAGTAATAAGATAGAGGCATTCTGAGCGTTCTATGGGAGCATAGAAAGGAGGAAAACCTAGTAAGGCTGAGGGATGGCAAGGGAAATCTTCTTGGAGAAGGTATCCCTTGAACTAAGTTTTAAAGGAGAAATAGCTAGGGAAAATATAGGCAAATTTACACTGGAAGCAAGAACACCCCTGCCAAAAAATGGATGGACCTCAAAAAATGAAAAATAGAATTTCCAAATGATCCAGCAATTCCACTTCTGGCTATATATACAAAAGAATTGCAGTCAAGGACTCAAACACATATTGGTACACCCATGATCATAGAAGGATTATTTACTATAGCCAAAAGGTGGAAACAGTCCAAATATCTATTGATGGATGAATGGATAAATAAAATGTGATATATCCTTTCAGTGGAATATTATTCAGACTTAAAAAAGAAGGAAATTCTGACACATGCTACAACATGGATGAACCTTGAGGACATAATGCTAAGTGAAAGAAGCCAGACATGAAAAGACAAATGCTGTATGACTCCACTTATATGAGTTACCTGGAGAAGTCAAATTTATAGAGACAGTAGAATAGTGGTTACCAGGGGCTAGGGGCAGGGAAGAAATGGGGATTGTTTTTAATGGGTACAGAGTTTCAATTTGGGAAGATGAGAGAGTTCTGAAGATGGATAGTAGTGGTGGTTGTAGAACAATGTGAATGTACTCAATATCACTAAACTGCAAACATACAATGGTTAAAATGGTAAATTTTGTGTCATGTATATTTTACCACAGAAAAAAAAAGAAGGGATGGAGACCCCAATGCCTTTCCTTTTTGAGACGAAATGTTATTAGGACATTTTTGATCTTTGAGATGAGATGGTCTCAACTGAGATTAGTGGACAGGAACAAAGACCAACAGTTCCTTGAGGAATAATTCATCATGGTGGGATATGGAATATGCACCCGCAATCTAGGCGCAGCATTTGAACCTACATTTCCCTTCGAAGAGAGAGGCTGCTTGCAGCACAATATGTTGGGAAGCTGAAAACTGCTCCTGGCCTTGCCTCCCGTGCACTGTGGGTACACTTTTGGATTAATGGCTATTTGGGAGTGTGTGAGTATAAAGCAAAAACTCGCGTCCACAGGTGAGGGTATTGAAAACCATAGCTGATCATAACTCTGGGGGAGAGACATTCTTCTTCTACTTTCTTTCTCCAAACCATGGAAAGTTACTGCAAGAGTAGCAGTGAAGCCATTACAGTGATAAATAGGAAAAAAAAAATCAGTACATAGAATGGTTTGCTTTTAGCAATGTATCTGTGACAGCACATTTGCTTGCTCTATAAGGTGCTTAGAAGGACTGGGGTTAACCTGACAGAAAACATATTGGAGGTAGCAATGGTGATATTTTGGTGGTGGTAGTGGTGTCAAGTCTCTTTGGAGTTCCTGAATATTGAATTATAGTCTTTGGCATAATGGCATGGTCCAGCAGGCCCTCCTAAATCAAGCAATTTCTGATGGCAGTGGCAGCATTATCCAGCATCAAGGGGGCATACCAGATTTGCAAATTAAGTGGCCAAGTGAGAACTACCAAAAATGAGTGGGATTATCCCAGTAGGAATGACTCTGGGGTGGACAGAAAAGGATTCTCACAGTGACAAAATAGGTGCTCAGAGTCATCATTTTTACTTTTAAAAGTAAGAGTATTTGATTCTTGGCTGGTAAATCAGTACATAACTGTTACTAAGAGATAGAAGATGTAAGAAAGGAATTCTAAGTAGAAGGAGCAACATTTATGAAGGCATCCATAAAGCCATTTAATCCTCCCAAAAATCTCATGAGGTCTGCATTATTATCCCTCATGTGCTGATGAGGGGACTGAGATTCATTAAGGTTAAGTAACTTCTGAGGTCAAGCACCTAGTGAGTTGGTAGAACAGGAATTCCAGCTCAGATGTCGAACTCCAAGGCCTGTGCTCTCATCACCACAGGGTATGCGCCTTCCAGATATAATATCTGGTTGATGACCCAATAATAAAATATGTCAACATTTCAACTTTTAGACAGCAATTTTTGACATTGTGTAGCCATAAACAAAGGCAAGTTTGCCAAGAATCTGACAGACTTACCTAGGCTGCTAACAATGCTTCCAAGTCTATCCAAATCAGGTGACAGCAAAATGAGTAGTCTGCGGACAATTAATTTTCACACAATCTGTAGAAGATGCCTGATAATTTGCAAGTCACCATTTACTATCTTTTGATTACATATGTAAAGCCTGTCTCAAAAAACCCCTACAGAATTCAGTGTCTGGCACGTAGGTGTTAATAAATAATATAATTGAACTGAATGAAAATAAATCCCTGCCTAACAGCACTATGTCTATACACAACAGTATTTTGAATTTATTTCCATTTAAAAAATTCCATATTTAATGGAAATAAAAACAAACTCTGGTTCATTGGACTTCAATTTGATATATTTTTCCTCCTTTAGTTGGTGCTTCTGTCATTCTGTAAAAACTGCCATAACTGTTGGGGGGTTGGGTTGGCTAAGCAAATCGAGGAAAGGAGGCTACAGCCAGATAAAATAAAGCTTGCCTATGCAGTTGAGGAGAGAGGTTTCAGTATGCAGCTCATGTAATGTTTCTAGGTACATTTTATTCAGGACAACTGTCTCTGCAGCTGTCAAGATTTGGCTTTTCCCTTGGATGTTAATCACGGCAAAAAGATTTTCCTTCTTAAAAATAGAAGACTAAGGTGGCAGCGATGTAATTTAGGATTCCAGCCCAATACTACTTTTGATGAAAAACTGCTCCTACACAGCACTACACAGACACTTTGGGGGAAATGCAGTAGTGCCCAGGGTCTCTGGCATTAACTGGTTCTACCCACCAAGCATTTCTTCCAAATCTTGCTTTCTATATGTGAGCACTGGGGCATGGGGGAGATATCTCTTATACAAGGCTGTGATTGGCTACTGCAGAGTCTATTTTGAAGGTTCAACTATCAAATAAATTAGAGCTATGTTCAACTGGAATGGCCAAATGGAGGTGCTAATTTGGGCCCTGATTAGTTTTAGATCAGCCACTGTTTTCCTTAAGGCAGCATCTTCTTTTTGGTATAGTGGAATGATGTAGATCTGTCTCCAGCGTCCTCTTCTAAGGAAGATCCTATATAAGTGATAAATTGGCTTAATTTTTAAAAACCTTTTATTATGGAAAATTCAGGCATTTACTAAAGTAGAGAAAATAATATAACAAACCTTCATATACTCACTCTCCCTCTCTACTAACTTTGTCCTATATTTATCCTGCAACCCTAAGTCAGGTGGCAAAATGGATTTGGCATAGGGGAAGAAATAACTAGAAGAGCTCATGAGGCCATGGTTTCTTGAAGAGTTGAGAGTGTTTGTAGGAGCTGAAGGGCATGGGAGACCAAACCATTTTATCCATAACTACTTCAGTATGTATCTCTAAAAGATAAGGATCCTTTTTGTAAAACATAATCGCAAGATCGTTATCACACCTAAAAATACAATGAACAATCTTTCATATCACCAGCCATCCAGGGAGTGTTCATATCTGGATGAATTTGATGAAGATTTTTCCGTAACCTCAGTTCTCTTGCAGGTTCCTTTGGGGATTTTCCCTAACCATTATGAGCTCAGCTCCGATGTTGTATAATACGATAGAGAATTTTATTCACCAGAAATTCTCCATGAGGATTTTTTATGGTAAAAAAAAAAAAAAGAAAAAAAAACAGTGAAAGAAGACTTATGCCTCCCAAGAGGCTTTGAGCCTTTGCCTCCACTGTGATCAAGAGCAAACCAGGGAACATGGAGCTTCCAGGGTCTCTGGACTTCTGTTGATACAGTGGGAGCAGTTGTTGGGAGCATAACACCTGTGGCCATTCTAGGGTACAGGTTAGGGTTGCCAGATTTAGCAAATAAAACTATGGAATACTTAATTAAATTTTATTTTCAGATAAACAGAAAATAATATTTTAGTATGTATTTGTCCCAAATACTGCATAGGACATACATACATCAGTAAAAAGTCATTGTTTATTGGAAATTCCAATTTAACTTTGTCCTATATTTATCCTGCAACCCTAAGTCAGGTGGCAAAATGGATTTGGCATAGGGGAAGAAATAACTAGAAGAGCTCATGAGGCCATGGTTTCTTGAAGAGTTGAGAGTGTTTGTAGGAGCTGAAGGGCATGGGAGAAACGCAGAGGACAGGAGCTTTTAAAGGTGTTTGGGGGGTGTTATAAATTGTAGCTTTTTAAATGCTTTTTTAAATATATGAGTAAAATTCAGAATTACATTTTGAAATGTAATGGGTCGCTGAGTTATGCTTCTTTGAATGTGACACCACTCTGAGCCTGAATCACAATTCCAAGTGCAATTTTTTGCCTCTCCAGACAGAATTTGGCTCCCTCAGAGTGGTTTCTGGGATGTCCTTTTTTTTGCAGAATCATAGTAGGAGAAACAAGACAGTATATTGTTATTTGCTTAGGCAATCTGAACGCTCTCATTCTTTTCAGTTCACTCCACATTTTTAGTCCCTGCCACAAATTTAAATTATGTGCACGGTCTATTTATTCAGTGGCAAAAGGGAAAACTTTAATCTGATTTCCATTTTTCCTATTCTGAATCTTGAACAGAGAAAGCGATTAGTATAAAACCACCAGGCACGACACCTATATAATACCTCACTGGCAGGACCTATTACATGGTCGTGATCTTCTAGGTGGGATCTAGAAGAGCCATTTGGCCAAGCTCTGAAATTCACAAATGGTCTCAAATTTAGGCTTTTGACATAGTCCAAAAGAGATTATACATACAGGTATATTGTGTATATACTATAAATTTTAAAAGTACCCTAATTCTTATAAATATGTTCTGGCACTTCTTAATTTTTAATTTACATGGAAACTCAATAAATAGAAATAGTAATAAAAAAAGTGTCTCGGGACACCCTTTATCTTTGATTGGCTCTGCTCATTGGTAATCAAGAAAGATCGTATGTGATTTCTAAGTCTGTGTACATAGTACTGTACAGTTTGCAAAAGTCTTAGGTATAACTCTTCATTTGTATAGCATTCCTCAGTTCTCAAAGCCTTGTAATATTTGGTTCCGTTGCTCATTGGGTTTCAGTAAAAGTTGCGTGGGGTAAGCATAGCACAGATGCACAGATTAAGAAGTTAAACCATTTGCTCTTGGTTATACAGCTTGCGCATCGCAGAATCCAGGCAAATACCCAGTTGTTTGCTTCCTAGTTGACCTTCCCATTGTACCACACTGTCTTGGGTTACAAGATAATAAAAATAACGTATTCTTTTAATACACACATTCTGACTCTGATCTCCATTTGACAATTGTGGACTTAGATGTTGGTTAATTGCTGCTTATTTTTTCCCTTATTTTAAAGACTCCCTTTCCCATCAGAGGGCCAATTCCAAAAACATTCATGAAAATGAAATACATCACAAGCAAAACATTTGATAGCCATTTATTCCTTGGAATATATTTTTCAGACCTTTGCCTCATTATGAAATATCAAGCCAATTGCTGAATGCCATTCAAAATGAAAAGTTCATCATTTTTCTGGCCCTGCTATCTTCAGAATAACTGGAAGCAATAATGATGCAGAAATTGAATAAACTTATCTAGGGAATGCACCTGTTTTTCATATTTTAATGTCACTTATTATGACTTTAGAGTGAAAGACTTCACCAATGGAACGGGTGTTTTTCCAGAGCAAACATTTTAGTTTGCATAAGAAAATTTTAAGGAAATGTAATAAATTAATGTAAAATTTTCTTGGAGAAATGATGGATTTTTTCCAAAGAGCTGATTTTATCTTTAAAATTCTTTTCAGTGGCTGGCCCAGTGGTGTAGTGTTTAAGTTCGCGCACTCCATCTCGTTGGCCTGGGATTCTCAGGTTTGGATCCTGGGCACGGACCCATGCACTGCTCATTAAGCCATGCTGTGGTGGCATCCCACATACAAAGTAGAGGAAGACTGGCACAAATGTTAGCTCAGGGACAATTTTCCTCACCAAAAAAAAAAAAAATTCTTTTCATATTTGCATTTAAATCTGAATTTCCATCGGAGTGTTAAAACCTAGTGAGTGACAATTCCAGCTCACTGCAGTGAGTCTCTGGTTCACAGCATTTCAGAATATCCTGTGTCACTGCCAGGGAAGAGAGAATTTCCTAGATGCTAGTACACAAATCTAGGATTAGAGATCTCTGAGTCATTATACATGGAATTACCTCTGGATAGAGAGGACAAAACCCACTTGTTATTTAGTTCCCAACCAGTGGAGATAAGAATAGGGCGATGAAGAACTGCCATAGAAGTAATCAACATAATAGTAGTTCATTGGAGTGGATGAAATGTAGTAGAGAGACACTGTGGAATGTGGGTTACGTTGAGCGTGGGACTAACCAAACACTGGATTGCAAATTTGAACTTTAATATCATAGTGGGGAAGGAAGAAGGAACACTATTAAATCCCTGTCCTAGCTGAATAGTCAATATTACTCTTGCCTAGACTGGCAGCAGCTAAAGAGGCCTCCATTTCTTAGAAAAAGCATCTTCTTTAAAAGCATTCCTAGCTTAAAGTTTGGCTTTGGTCCTCTATTGAAATATACAATTAGTCATGATGATGTTACCAAGAAAGGAAACAAAACATAATATTCTTTTCCTCATTATTGAAAGGATAATAGTCATGCTCAATATATCATGGGTAGAGGAGGAAATTGGATTCTATCCCTAATCCATTGTTAATGACTTAACTTCACAAAAATTCTTATCTTCATTATAACTACTTTTGCGTTAATTGTGGAAGCAATGAGGTAAGTCTTCCTGTGAGAACCAATTATTCTACATGACACCTTTTAATTCTGTAATTCATTGATCCTCCTGAAGTTGAAAATTTGAAACCTAGTTTGGCAGCAAGCTGTTAAATTAATTATAATTGTCTTAGCTTAATGACTATAATGAATAACTTGGAAATCTTCAAGAATAGAATATGCAATCTTTACAACTGGATATAGATGTTTAACTTTAAAGACTAGGCCAATTGATAACTCTGATTTATGGTTCAAATATTTATTGATCACCTATTATATGCCCCGAACTTCTCTGACTCTCTCTGTATACAAGTTTCCTAGTGGAGAGAGGAATAAAAAGCACCTGCTTGAATTAAGTTCAAACAGAACATGTGAAAGAAGAGCAAGAAGGTTGAATCTTGTCAAAAGACAAGGTGATTTACAAACCACCAGTTGTCTTCAGCCAATCAACTATTAATTGGCTATTTTCGAAATAACTGAATATAATCAATTGACTTAAAATCACAAAGACTCTGAAGGTCAACTGGTTGATATAAAAATGGCCTACTTCACTTCTGGTTCTTTATATTGTTTCTTTATATTCCAAACAGAGCAAGAAAATACCTTTTTAACCAGATTACATGGTATAAGTCAGAGTCAAAGTTTCTGATGATCTTTGGAAAACATATGCAATACACAAATATTCTATCTCGGTGACAAATTTGTTTTGAGCTGAAATGCTTCATTACATTTGATTTTGCATATTATGATAGTGTGATTTTCCTGTTGAAATACTGAAGATAACATGTGAAAATAAGGCTATTTCCCCAAGTGACCTAACAAACACTGATTGATGGCCTATTTTTGAGCTCAGTACTCTACTATGTGATGCATACTGGATAGGTTAATTTTCCTTATTGGTGCTTAACAATGACTTAAGTGAAGTATCCAGGCTGGTATTTATTATTATGTTTTCCAGATAGGTAATTGAGACGACATCACCATTCTATTTAATAGAGAAGGAAGTATAATTAACTTCGGAAGTTGTTTTTCCTTTTAACAGCTCCTAATTCCTTCCTGAGAAGGAAGAATTAAAAGGCCACAGGTAATGATTCTAACAGATATCTGTCATATATTTTACTAGGAAGAGTTCATTGGACTGGACCTTAGAGTTGAGCATCAAAGAGGACCTAGGATACATCCATGCTAGAGAAGAGCACAGATCCTTAAGTTGTAGAAGGGTATTTAAAGCTCATTTTCGTAACTTCAAATCACAGTTAGGAAAATTGAGATCCAAGGAGAGAAAAATACTTGTAGGAGATAATCCAGCAATTTAGTTCGTAGGAGAGTTGGACTAGAACCTGAGTATCTGATCCCTAGTCCAATACTCTTTTACCAAACACACAGCAACCATGGTGGTAAAATCCAGATAAATCTGACGAATGTGCTGAGCTCTTCTGGCTTATTGAAGAAATGAGACCATGCATCTGTGATTAGCATGTCTGTATATTATTTATTCTTTAAGAACTCAAATCATAGTCAATTGGAATGGGAAAATGCTAGAGAAGAGTGAAAAGGGAAAAGCTCAATCTTTGAAAGAGAAATCTCTTCTTTTCCTTTGGGTTATGGCATTGGGAATTTATCAATAGGGGAAATATAAATGCTTGAGAAATCTTCTCTTCTGTTTCTTCTGCCACAGTTGCTCACAAGGAAAATCCAATCTTAAGTATCTAGATATTCCTCTGGGTTACTGAAGAACCAGAAGCAGTCTGGGTGCTCTTCCAGGTGCCAGGAGAACTAGGCCCTCAAATTTCCAATCAAAGTTTTCCAGCAATGAAGGGGAAATAAAATAACTCACTCTGATGAGAATCAACTAAGTGCTCCTTCTTCTGGTAATTGGCTTCCTGGAAGGTGAATCAGTGTTCATTTAGCAATCCAAGACCAAGTGAGTCCTGGCTGAGGGAAAATGAAATGTAACACATTTAGTGCTAAATTAAAGACAGGATCCACAAGCTGAGAGCCCACATGAATCAGAGACATGAATCACAAAGCCGGTTCTGTTTATGGCAAATTGGCCCTGAAGGCAAATACAAAATCAATCATTCATTTTCACGCTTTGCTTTTGATAGACATTTTCATTTGAAGGCAATTACTATTATAATAACAATAATGACACCTTATAATTTTACTTTGTAAAGTGCTTTCCTGTCTGGTACTTATAATTTTAATTTCACTAAGTTCATAGGGGAAAACACGACTTTTACAAATTGATGCAAAATGACAATTCAAAGAAAATCCAAAGATATACTAAAACTTCTGTTCTATAGTGCCTAGTCTAGAGTGATTATGTTGAAACCAGAATGAATAACATTTATCAGAATCCAGAATTTTTTATGGGTTATTTGGGGTGATGCTTGCTGAGAAAAGATAATGTGTAGCCTTGTGAATTGTGGTATGAAGGTTAAAAGTAAGTTGTGTGTTTGTCAGGGGTGCATCAGTTCAACAGTCAGCAGTATCTGACTACCTCCTAGTCAGTTGTCACATGTGTTAAATTCTAAAGATTCACATTTGAATAAAACATTGCCCATACCTTTGAGAGAGGAAGGATATACTCAATATAATGAAAAGCAGATTCAGAGGCCCAGAGATATGACACAGAATGGTTTGTCTGAGGAAATACAAGAGTTCACTATGGGCAATTCATAGAGTAAAAGGGTGTGGAAAGAGTGAAGGAGTAACAGAAGATGAGTCTAGGGCCAGATTGTGGAGAGACTTATGGGTTATGCTGAGGCACACAAACCTCAAGCATGAAGGCAAATAGACATCACTAAGGGGTTTTAAGAAGGAGAATGATATGAGCTGATTTTTCTTTTGCAGAAAGACCACTTGGGTGACTCGTAAATGAGAGAATGGAGGGAGTCCAAGTTTAAAGATTATGGTAATAATCCAGTGGAGAGATGCTGAGGACTTGGGCTATGGCAGTAGCAATGGAGAAGACCAGGAAAGGATGGATTTGAAGAGCTTGGTAGGTAAAATCAGAAAATATTGATGATTGAATATGGGTGAAGTGAGGGAAAGTGAAGTGTAAAAGTATCGAGGTAACCCAGTAAGTGGTACCATGTTCAAATATCAACTCTGTATCTTACCCCCAAATCTGCTCCTACTGCAGTCTATCCTCTCTCAGTAAATGACAACACCATCTTTCCAATAACTCAGCTTCAAACTATGAAATCATCCTTGACTTCTCTCATCTCATTGCCCACATCCCACCTGGCAGTCAATTTTGTTGGTTCTACCTTCAAAACATATATAAAATATGACCATTTCTCACCAACTCCACTGTTTCTACCCCATTCCAAGCCATCATCATCTCTTACCTGAGCAGTTACAATAGCCTCCTGATTAGTTTTTTTGTCCCTACTCCCACTCCAGAGCATATTCTCCAGCAAATCATCCAGAGTGATTCATTGAAATAGAAGCCAATCTAATCAAGCCGTTAATTATAATTTCCAGCTTACAAAAGTACAGGGGATGGAGGAATAAGTTAAATGATGCAAGAAAATGATTAGACAATGCTCTTCAGGGTATCTGGCTCAGGCTCTTCAATAAGTTAATGCAATTGGAAACAAAGGTGGAGGTTGGAGAGCTATTCTACGTTAAAAGGTATGTAAGAAGCCTAAAAATCAAATGCAATGCGTAGTCCTTGATTTAATTCTGGTTTAAACAAAACCACTATAAAAGAAATTATTGGGACAATTGGGGAAATATGAATATCAACTGGGCATTAGAATTGTTAGTTTTGGTAGGTATGATAATGCATAGCGTGATTACGTAGGAAAATGTTTTGGTTTTTAAAGATATGTATACTGAAGTATTTTGGAATAAAATGTTGTGATATCTATACTTTAAAATACTTCAACAAATAAAGTATACATGAGGCAAATAAGATGTAATTTTAACACTTGTTAATAATAGGTAATGATTGTACGGATACTTATTGTGTTATTCCCTTTACTTTCCTGCATACTTTTAAATATTTATAAGTCAAGAAAAGCAGTTCATACCTGGGTACTCCTCTTGTTAAAAACCCTCTGATGGCTTCCCATACCACTCAGAGTAAAATTCAACCTTTTAACAATGATCTGACTTTTACTGTCTCTCAGATCACACCTTCTACCACTCTCCCCATCACTCACTGTGTTCCAAGAACACATATCTCCTTGCCAGCTACAGTTCTACCTCCTGGCCTTTGTACCTGCTTTTCTAGTTGCAGAATCACTTCTCTCAGATGTCCACATGGCTCAAAGCTTCTCTTTATTTGGGTTTCTATTTTCCTTAATAGTGAAATCTTTCTGGACCACCCCTTACAAAATATTATCCCCTCCATCAGCTCTCCCTGTGCCCTTACCTGGCTTTATTTTTCTTCTTAACATTTATCACCACCTGACATAATATGTTTGTCTGTTTATTGTCTGCCTCTACTTACCTCACCCAGCACCCAGTAGAATGTAAGCTCAATATGAAAAAGAATTGGCCCTTTTTAGGGACAAAATGGCAATAAGTGCATATTTATCAATAGCTACTTTAAATGTCAATGGACTAAATGCTCCAATCAAATGCCATAGGGTGGCCAATTGGATAAAAAAACAAGACCCATGTATGTGCTGCATACAAGAGACACACTTCAGACCTAAAGACACTCACAAATGGAAAGTGAAAGGAAGGAAAAAGATATTCCATGCAAATGGCAAAGAAAAGAAAGTGGGGGTAGCAATCCTTATATCAGACAAAATAGACTTTAAATCAAAAACTGTAATAAGAGACAAAGATGGGCACTACATAATGATAAATGGAACAATCCAACAAGAAAATATAACACTTTTAAATATCTATGCCCCCAACATAGGAGCACCTAAATATATAAAGCAATTATTAACAGACATGAAAGAATAAATAGACAGTAACACAATAATAGTAGGGGACTTTAACACTCCACTTACACCAATGGATAGATCATCCAAACAGAAGATCAATAAGGAAACACTGGCCTTAAAAGACACATTCGACCAGATGGACTTAGTAGATATATACAGAACATTCCATCCAAAAACCACAGAATACACATTCTTTTCAAATGCACATGGAACATTCTCCAGGATTGATCACATATTAGGCCACAAAACAAGTCTCAATAAATTTAAGAAGATCGAAATAATACCATGCATCTTTTCTGATCACAAAGGTATGAAACTAGAAATCAACTACAGGAAGAAAACCAGAAAAGCCACAAAAATGTGGAGATTGAACAAAATGCTACTGAACAACGATTGGATCAATGAAGAAATCAAAGAAGAAATCAAAAAATTCCTGGAGACAAATGAAAATGAAAACACAACATTCCACAATCAGTGGGATACAGGAAAAGCGGTTCTAAGAGGGAAGTTTATAGCAATTCATGCCTACCTCAACAAAGAAGAAAAATCCCAAATAGACAATCTAAAAGTGCATCTAAAGGTACTGGAAAAAGAACAACAAACAAAGCCCAAAATCAGCAGAAGGAAGGAAATAATAAAATTCAGAGCAGAAATAAATGAAATAGACACTAAAAACACAATAGAAAAAAATTAATGAAACCAAGAGCCAGTTCTTTGAAAAGGTAAACAACATTGACAAACCCTTAGCTAGACTCACCAAGAAAAAAGAGAGAAGGCTGAAATAAATAAAATCAGAAATGAAAGAGGAGAGATTACAATGGACACCCCAGAAATACAAAAGATAATAAGAGAATACTATGAAAAGCTACATGCCAACAAATGGGATAATCTGGAAGAACTGGATAAATTCTTAGAAAGATACAATCTTCCAAAACTGGACCAAGAAGTAGAAAATTTGAATAGACCGATCACCAGTAAGGAGATTGAAACAGCAATCAAAAACCTCCCAAAAAATAAAAGTCCAGGACAAGATGGCTTCCCTGGTGAATTCTACCAAAAATTCAAAAAAGTCTTAATACCTGTCCTTCTCAAACTCTTCCAAAAAATTGAAGAGGTGGGGAGGCTTCTTAACTCATTCTACAAAGCCAACATTATCCTGATAGCAAAACCAGACAAGGACAACACCAGAAAAGAAAATTACAGGCCAATATCACTGATGAACATCGATGCAAAAATCCTCAACAAAATACTAGCAAATTGAATACAACAATACATTAAAAAGATCATACATCATGATCAAGCGGATTTCAATCCAGGGATGCAGGGATGGTTCAACATCTGCAAATCTATCAACATGATACACCACATTAACAAAATGAAAGATAAAAATCACATGATCATCTCAATGAATGCAGAGAAAGCATTTGACAAGATACACCATCCATTTATGATAAAAACTCTAAATAAAATGGGTATAGAAGAAAAATACCTCAACATAATAAAGGCCATATATGACAAACCCACAGCAAATATCATTCTCAATGGAGAAAAACTGAAAGCTATCTCTCTAAGAACAGGAACCAGACAAGGATGCTCACTGTCACCACATTTATTTAACATAGTATCGGAAGTCCTAGCCAGAGGAATCAGGCAAGAAAAAGAAATAAAAGGGATCAATTTTGGAAAAGAAGCAGTGAAACTGTCACTCTTTGCAGACAACATGATTTTATATCTAGAAAACCCTAAAGATTCCACTAAAAAGCTTTTAGCAACAATAAAGGAATACAGTCAAGTCGTGGGATGCAAAATCAATGTACAAAAATCCGTTGCATTTCTATACACTAACAACGAAGTAGCAGAAAGACAAATTAAGAATACAATCCCATTTACAACTGCAACAAAAAGAATAAAATACCTAGGAATAAACTTAACCAAAGAGGTGAAAGGTCTGTACACCGAAAACTATAAAACTGTTGAAAGAAATTGAAGAAGACACAAAGAAATGGAAAGATATTCCGTGATCTTGGATTGGGAGAATTAACATCGTTAAAATGTCCATACTTCCTACAGCAATCTATAGATTCAACGCAATCCCTATCAAAGTTCCAACAACATTTTTCACAGAAATAGAACAAAGAATCCTAAAATTTATGTGGAACAACAAAGACCCCGAATAGCCAAAGGATTCCTGAGAAAAAAAAAACAAAGCTGGAGGTATCACACTCCCTGATTTCAAAATATACTACAAAGCCATAGTAACCAGAACAGCATGGTACTGGCACAGAAACAGACACACAGATCAATGGAACAGAATTGAGAGCCCAGGAGTAAACCCACACATTTATGGACAGCTAATATTCAACAAGGGAGCCAAGAGCATACAATGGAGAAAGGAGAGGCTCTTCAATAAACAGTGTTGGGAAAACTGGACAGCCACATGCAAAAGAATGAAAGTAGACCATTCCCTTACACCATGCACAAAAGTCAACTCAATATGGATTAAAGACTTGAATGTAAGACCCGAAACCATGAAGCTTCTAGAAGAAAACATAGGCAGTCTGCTCTTCCACATCAGTCTGAGCAGCATATTTTCAAGTCCCATGTCTGACCAGGCAAGGGAAACGAAAGAAAAAATGAACAATTGGGACTACATCAAACTAAAAACCTTCTGCACAGCAAAGGAAACCATCAACAAAGCAAAAAGACAACCTAACAATTGGGAGAAGATATTTGCAAACCATATATCAGATAAGGGGTTAATATCCAAAATATACAAAGAACTCATATAGCTCAACAACAAAAAAACCAACAATCCCATTAAAAAATGGGCAAAAGATCTGAACAGAGATTTCTCCAAAGAAGATATATGGATGGCCAACAGGCATATGAAAAGATGCTCAACATCATTAGCTATTAGGGAAATGCAAATCAAAACTATAATGAGGTGTCACCTCACTCAGGTCAGAATGGCTATAAGTAACAAGATAGGAAACAACAAATGTTGGAGAGGATGTGGAGAGAAAGGAAACCTCGTACACTGCTGGTGGGAGTGCAAACTGGTGCAGCCACTATGGAAAGCAGTATGGAGTATCCTTAGAAAATTAAGGATAGATCTACCATATGATCCAGCTATCCCACTGCTGGGTATTTATCCAAAGAACTTGAAAATGCAAAGGCATAAAGATACTTGCACCCCTATGTTCATTGCAGCATTATCAACAATAGCCAAGACTTGGAAGCAACCTAGGTGCCCATCAAGGGACGAATGGATAAAGAAGATGTGGTATTTATACACGATGGACTACTACTCAGCCATAAGAACTGATGATCCGGCCGTTTGTGACAACATGGATGGACCTTGAGGATATTTTGCTGAGTGAAATAAGTCAGAGGGAGAAAGTCAAATACCATATGATCTCACTCATAAGTAGAAGATAAAAACAACAACAAACAAACACATAGCATTGGAGATTGAATTGGTGGTTACCATAGGGGAGGGGGAGAAGGGGGAGGGCAAAAGGTGTCATTAGGCTCACATGTGTGGGGATGGACTATAATTAGTTTTTGGGTGGTGAACATGATGTAATCTACACAGAATTCAAAACATATTATGATGTACATCCGAAAAAAAGAAAAAGAAAAAGAATTGGCCCTTTTTTTAAATTGCAGTCCTCAGTGAATGGGCAGGAATGGAATAGATATTTGTTGAATGAAATTATAAGTAGGAAAAGCTGACTTGGAGGAAAGACTAAATTAAGTTTGAGGCATGTTAATTTTAGGGACTTGTAGTATATTTAAGTGGAAATGTCTCATTCTCTATTTAGCTTGAAGAAGTTGTGGTTTCATATTTTGTAGGGGGAAGATAAATAATTTTGCATCTGGTGGTTTCTATTTTTCATTAAAGAAGGATATAACGTCATCACCTGAAAACAGCACATAGATGAAAATTAAAATCATGAAAGTTGATGTTCTCTCATTTTATATACTTTCCTAGGTGAAGATAAGCGAAGGGAACAGAGCCAGTGTTAAAGTCTTTGGGAACAGTAATATTTAAGAGACAGACAGACCAAGAGGAGGCTATGAGAGACCAAAAAGATATGAATAGAGATAAGGGAAAACAACCAGGAGAATCTTGTGTCATGCAAACTAAGGGAGATAAGAGTTTTAAAACGAGCAAGTGCTCAAATGACTTAGCATTGGATAGAAATAAAGATAGGCAGTATCCATATTTATGACATTATGAAGGCAAATGGAGAAATGTTAAGTGGAGTGTTGGGGGCTTAATTTCAGGAAAAAATGAGAGATATAGAAATAAACATCCAAAGTTGGCTACTCTTTAAAGAAAGTTTGCTGAAAAAGAAAAAAAGGAGATAGTAACCTTGACAATGGGGCTGGATACAGCACCAATTGAGTGACTTTTCTTTAGGATTAGAAGGCATTTGAACATATTTGTATACTGAAGGTGAGGAGATAATAGAAAGAAATTGAAAATCAAGTACTGAGAGAAAACATACAAAGAAGCAAGTTTTAGGAAGGAAGAACAGATGGCACAAGTGAAGAGGCTGACTTTCAATAGGAAGAGAGACACTCGTGCTTATACAATGGGGAAGAAGAAGGAATGGATACAGAGAGAAACCTGTAGGTGGGATACTGGGAAGATTAAAGATTTCACCCCAGTGGACCCAATATTGAGGATATAGGAGTCTTTGAGAGTGAGGGGGTTGGGAATTGGGAATTGAGTAGAAAACTTGAGTAGAGAGGCAAAGATTTGAAATAGTTACTGTGAGAAATAGGGATGAACTAATAATATGTAAAGGGATTGATATGTGCTGCAAAGAACTCAGTTGAGGTAAGAAATCAGGGATTTGTAGAGGCATTCATCTCCACAATTTTATGAGATTTTCTGGTTCTACAAATGAAGGCAGGATCTCGTCAAGATGGCAGCATAAGCAGACTCCGAACTCATCTCCTCCCATGAACACAAACAGGTTACAACTATTTTTGGAAAAATTACCCTGGATAGAAAACAGAAAACTGGATAAAAATAACCCCCACAACAAGGGACAGTCCTAACTAAGGCGGAAGAGGCAGAAATTCCTGCTGGAGAGGAAAAAAGTCACCTTCATGATCAGCAGAGTTTCTCACCTGGCCAGGCAGGAGCCACCCTAAGGTACGCAGCCCTCCCTGGAGGAGTGAGTTCCCGAGCAGGGGCCGATACTGCTATAAGCATCCTTCAGACTCAACACAACTGAGATGAGGGTCTTACTATCTGGCTTCGCTGGCTATTAACTGCAGCAGGGCTACCCCCAGAAAAGCTATCAGATGAAAGCAGAAAAGACCCAGGTCTTAAAGGGCCCACGCACAAACTCACCTGTCTCAGCAACCTAAAATCACCAAAGAGAAGGCTGACGGTCCTTTGATGAAAAGAGACTCACCTGGTGAGCTCTGGGTACCTCTTGGTGAGAGGAGAGACCTCTCCAGAGACTGAGACATTGGTGGTGGCCATTATGACTTCATCCAGGTAGACACCATTGAAATTCTTCCTCTGGCCTGTTAGCCCAGGGCTCTGCCACACCCACTAAAGTGCAGATTTAATCTAGTTCAGCCAGGGCAGGCAGCCCGCCCTAGGGACATGCCCCATACAACCTCAAACCCTCAGGCTACCTATCTGCCTACATTGACTGGGTGCCTTGATCCTCTACAGGCAGGCTAGTGTGTCTGCCTCTGTGGGGGCAGGGCTTGTGTGACGACCAGGTGAACTGTGGGGGGCATTGGTGGAGAGGTGGGGGCCTCTGCAGTGGGGCATTGGGGTACGCTCCAGGGGGTTGGGAAGTGTGCGCAGACCAGGACTGTGTTGATAGTGTGTGTGGTCCTGTAGGGGGTGAGGCTTATCAGTGGGCAGAAGACCTGTGCTTCACAAATAGCCATAAAAAGAATCAGTCCCACCTTCCAAAACCTGAAACAAATGAGTGCTCCCATGCCTAGGGCCATCCCCACTCAGCTGCACTCCTAAGAGAAGTGACAACAGCTTTGTAGGACTGAGGCCTATAGCAACTGTAAGCCCCTGAGCCTAGCAATCAGCTACACTGGGTACCTACCCAATTAACAGGAAAACTTGTAGCCAACGGTGCTGAGGCTCCCCAAACTGGATTTACAAACAGCTGGCCAGGGAAGGAAAGACTAGACTCCCTGGGTACTTGCATTAAGCACAACCCTGCCACAGCAGAAAGACACAAGCAGCCCACAAAGGGGTAACTCCTGGATCATTTGGACTGGTGATGAGAGGAAGCACAGTGCTGGATCTCCAAAGGCATCTCTTACATAAGCCCACTTCTCCAAGATCAGAAGACATAGCCGACTCACCTAATACATAGAAAAGAGCACAGAGAAAGAGGCATAATGAGGAGAGAAAGGAATACATTCCAAGCAAGGGAATAGGACAAAACTCCAGAAAAAGGACTAAATGAAACAGAAATAAGCGACCTACCCAACAAAGAGTTCAAAGAAAAATTCATAAGGATGCTCACAGATATTGGGAGAAGACTGGATGAACATAGTGAGCTCATCAACAAAGAACTAGCAAATATAAAAAAGAACCAATCAGAAATGAAGACTACTATACTGGAAATGAAAAATTCACTAGTGGGACTCAATAGCAAACCAGAGGATACAGAAGAACGGATTAGCAAGCTAGATGAAAGACTAGAGGAAATCACCCAAGCTGGAAAGAAAAAAGAATTGGACAGAATTAGAAAAGTCTAAGGGAAATCTGGGACAATATCAAGTGTGCTAACATTTGTATTATAGGTGTCCAAGAAGGAGAAGAGAGAGACGAAGGGGCAGAAAATTTATTTGAAGAAATAACAGCTGAAAATTTTCCTAACCTGAGGAAGGAAACAGACATCCATGTACAGGAAGCACAGAGAGCTCCAAACAAGATAAGCCCAAAGAGGCCCACACCAAGATGCATTATAGTTAAAATGTCCAAAATTAAAGATAAAGAGAGAATCCTAAAAGCAGCAAGAGAAAGGCAACAAGAGACGTACAAAGGAAAGCCCATAAGGCTATCAGCGGACTTCTCAACTGAAACCCTACAGGGGAGAAGAGAATGGCATAACATATTAAAGTGCTAAAAGGAAAAACCTGCAGCCAAGAATTCTCTATCCATGAAGGTTGTCATTCAGAATGGAATGAGAGATAAAGAGCTTCCCAGACAAGCAAAAATTAAAGGAGTTTATCACCAAGAAACCTGTTCTACAAGAAATGCTGAAGGGACTTATTTAAGTGGGAAAGTGGTGACCACAAATAGGGATAAAAAAAATTATCAAAAACAACCCCCCAAAAAACAGACAATAAAATCACTGGTAAAGGTAAACATACAGTAAAGGTATCAGATTAATCACCTGTGAAGATATGAAGGTTAAAAGACAGAAGTACTAAAATTACCTATTTCAATGATAAGAAGGTAATGGATAGACACACACAAAACAAGAGATTAGATATGATTTCAAAAACATAAAATGTGGGAGGAGGGGAGTGAAAAAGGAGAGCTTTTAGAAAAAGTTCAAGCTAAAGAATCTATCAACTCAATATAGACTGTTATATACATAGAATATTATATAGGATCCTAATGGTAATCACAAATCAGAAACCTATAATAAGTAAGCAAATAAGTGAGATAAAAGAAATCAAACATATTCCTAAAGATAGCCTTCAAACCACAAGGGAAGAGAGCAAGAGAAAAAGAAAGGAACAGAGAAGAACTACTAAAACACTCAGAAAAAAAAAGTAAGAAAATGGCAAAGGAAAAAATGGGACTGCATCAAGCTAAAAAGCTTCTGCACAGCAAAAGAAACCATCAACAAAATGAAAAGACAACCTAACAATTGGGAGAAGATATTTGCAAACCATATATCAGACAGGGTGTTAATATCCAAAATATACAAAGAACTCATACAGCTCAACAACAAAAACACCAACAACCCAATTAAAATATGGGCAAAAGATCTGAACAGAGATTTCTCCAAAGAAGATATACCAATGGCCAACAGGCATATGAAAAGATGCTCAACATCATTAGCTATCAGGGAAATGCAAATCAAAACTACAATGAGGTATCACCTCACTCTGGTCAGAATGGCTATAAGTAACAAGACAGGAAACAACAAATGTTGGAGAGGATGTGGAGAGAAGGGAACCCTCGTACACTGCTGGTGGGAGTGCAAACTGGTGCAGCCACTATGGAAAGCAGTATGGAGTATCCTTAGAAAATTAAGAATAGATCTACCATATGATCCAGCTATCCCACTGCTGGGTGTTTATCCAAAGAACTTGAGAGCACAAATGCATAAAGATACATGCACCCCTATGTTCATTGCAGCATTGTAAACAATAGCCAAGACTTGGAAGCAACCTAGGTGCCCATCAAGGGACGAATGGATAAAGAAGATGTGGTATTTATACACGATGGACTACTACTCAGCCATAAGAAATTATGAAATCCAGCCATTTGTGACAACATGGATGGACCTTGAGGGTATTATGCTGAGTGAAATAAGTCAGAGGGAGAAAGTCAAATACCATATGATCTCACTCATAAGTAGAAGATAAAAACAAGGACAAACAAACACATAGCAATGGAGATCGGATTGATGGTTACCATAGGGGAAGGAGGGAGGGGGCAGGGCAAAAGGGGTGATTAGGCTCACATGTGAGGGGATGGGCTATAATTAGCTTTTGGGTGGTGAACATGATGTAATCTACACAGAATTCGAAATATATTACAATGTACATCTGAAATCTATATAATGTTATAATCCAATGTTACTACAATAAAACAAATAAATAAATATTAAAAAGAAATGAAGGCAGATTATGAGCTGAGAATTTGTAGGCCAGGCGCAGCAGCAGGGGGCAGTATTGCATTGTGGTTAGGAGGGAAGCTTTTAGTTACAGACAGGGCTTTGAGTCCTGCCTCTGCTAGAGTGGGTGAGCTTGGGAAACCTACTTATCCTCTCAAAAATTTAAGTTCTTCCTTTTTAAAATGGGACAGTAGTAGTAACTACCTCGTAGGGTTGGTAAAATTGGATGGAAGAATTAATGTAAATTGCCTGACACTTAGTAAGTCTTCCAAAAATGTTAGCTAAGCACAAAAGAAAGCTAAAAGAAGGGTGGGAGGGAGTAGAGAGGACGGATGAAACTGAAATTGCTGTTATCGTCCATGGGCTCCAGGCAGCATTGGGAAGCAAGTGAGACTCTGAGGGGCTGCTAAACTGGAAGCAAATAATGGAGTTAAGGGAACAGTCTTTTAGTAAGGGTGAAGAGCAGTGGTAAAGGGAGTAAGAGAGCTACATGAGAGGTAACTCTGAGACTGGTATTAACATTTGAAATTTAAGAGATGGAACATTTCTTGGTAATTACAAAGTCCAGGTTGTTGTCTTACACGTGGCATCTGCAAAGACTCTTTTGCCAAATAAGGTCACATTCATAGGTTCCAGGGATTAGAACATAGACACATATCTTAGGGGGCCATCATTCAACCCACTAAAGACAGTGACTTGACAATTAAAATGTTGATGGATAGATGTCTGATTACATCTCATCTCTCAGATCCTATGAACACGTTATACTTAGTAGAATTCAAATATAAGAAAAAACTCTTTTGACTATGCATAGAACTTCAATTTAGCAAATATTCCCCACTCCCATAACTGAGGAAAATATACATAAGGACAGTGGTAATATTGAACTGCCTGGTCATGGAAGATCATAAATCAAAAAGATATTATGTACAGCTGTGGCAATTCTAATTGATGCTTGGGTCCAATGGATCCAATTATCTTGTTTAAGAGTGCTTAAAATATTTTTTTATATTCTTTTTTTATATTCTGGCTAAATTATCTGAAGATGAACAAAGCTGGCTTATGAGAGTGCCATGGTTAGGGGTAGGAGGTGAGTAAAGTGGTGAATCAAGAGAGAAAAGTAGAAAATGAGATGCTGATGGGGCTAGTATCTTGGTCCAGCTTCAGTCTCCTGGGACCAAGGTGTAAACCTTCCTTATTTATTTCTGAAGTTGGAATTTTATAGGTGGTTTAAGCTGGACATTAAGGGATGCTATTCTTTTTGTGGAAGGTCACCAGGGTCTGATCTTTCACCTTTGAACACTAATTTCTTGCAATGGTGATGATTTCATGAAGGAATGATCCAGCTCATGTTACCTAAATTCTCATTAGACTTATTGATAAATCAAACACTGAATCTATTAATTTAGAAGGAGAAATACAAATTATAAGGAATCTAAAATGTCCCTGCTGGCCAAATAAACCCAATTTTCTTCCAGAAGGGAGATCACAAGATCTAAAGGTGGCTTGGTGAGGATAGTGTCCTGGTTGGGGGAGGATGCAGAAAGGTCACAAGCTCTGGTGAGAAATGAGTGCCCCCTCAACTCCAAGCGCTCCCCAACCAGATGTCAGCTGATCAAGGAATTATCTTCCTGGACATAGCTGGAGACACTAACAACGGCCCACTCCAATCATCCTTTTTTGGGCCTCTGATATGACTGCCCTACAATTGGTACTTGTCATTACATCATCCTTCCAATTTTAATAGATTTGTAGAATCTTTTATAACTTCCAAATTGATAACTTATTTTATACTGATTACATTTAAGGTTGGCTGCTTCCTAGGAAGACACTTTAATCTTCTTAGTAATATGTCATCCTGCTGGATGGGTAACTTTGGAGAAGGTTTCCAATAGTCAGCTGCTTCTACTTACAGGCAAATTTCAAGAAGAAAAGATTCCTTTTCATATCTCTTCCTTGCCCTTTTTACTCTTTCGTGTCCACCTTGGTCCCACATCATCTTAGCTATTTTCAACCTCCTGGAGACTGTTCATAAACCAATCAAATGTATATAACCAGAATGTATACTGTTCATGATGTGACGTTTTCCATACATGTCATGGTTTGTATATTTCTTTCAAGTGCCCAGAGAACATCCAAGTTGTAAAATGTAAAATAAAGTTTATATGTTTAGATGAATCTTTACTAGAAAACTTTCATTGGGAAAGCCTTTTTGTGCATAATATGTCAATTAACACCAAATCATCAAATCATTAGAGATGGCCTCATACAATTTCTTCACTCTGTACTTAATGAAACTGATCCTTGAAAGTTAAGCTCCTTTCTCAAGATCATACAACCAGTTCAGTTGCAGTTCAGGAGAAACAGGAAAGCACCTACAGCAGTTAAAGTTGTATGTAGAAGAACTTGTAACTCTCACCCCCTCCCTCAAGCCAGTGCTATCTAAATTTATCTGGAAAATCAATCCTTGAGCAATGTTTTCTAGTGAAAATCCAGTTAAATATGGTAATTATTAACATCCTCAAACTTACTTTTAAAGGAGTCTAAGAGAAAAGCAAGTGAAAGGAGTAGATGGACTAAGATATGCATCACATATCTTGTTGTTGCTTTGAAAACACATGTGTACACATCTCGCCATGTCCAAAACAGAAATCAAGAGAATCTGCACAGGCTACATGGACTTTTGCACAGATCCAATATTTAGGAAGAAAGAGTAAAGGTAACCACATTGCTCCAGGTGTATAAAAAGAAGCTCTGTTAACACGAATTTGGATTGAATCAATCATTCAGGTTGTGTTTGATAAATGCCACAAATTGCTGATTTCAAGGAAATGTATGAATCAAGACACCATTTTATTTTCCCTAACTGAAAGGGAGAAAAGGTTGCCCTTTTTTTTGAAGACACTTCAGCTCTTTATTTTCTTTTTTCTATTGAGATAACATTGGCCCTTTTATATGGCTATTTTCATCCTGAATACTCTAGTTTATTTTATCTGCTCCAGTAGAAGAAACCAACTCTGCAGCCTTCTTGATGCCAGCAGAGGGAGCTCAAAGACAAGTTGCAAAGCTGCGACAAAGTGCTGGAGAATCAGGGCTTTTTTGAGAGGTGGGAGGATGCTCAAGAACATACATCACTTGAGAGAAAGACAGCAGCAAAAATAATTGCTGAAAAAATGCAGACATGACATAAATGAAGCCAAGTTTGGGAATCTATTAAAAGGGTCATCTTTCAACACCCACGTTTACCCCTCCCACTTCCTTCCATCTGCTGATTAAAATGAATTCAAAAAGGTAATATTAACATCTTTTTCCAGACAAATAGAAGTAGTAGCTAAGCAATTTTGAAAACTTTCTACTTGATTCCTTTAACCATTGCTCCAAAAAATATTTACAAGATCCAATTAATTAATTATAAATTCATTTAAAGTTGGTTTTACCGGTAACACAGTGATTCTTCATCCATCTTTTAATGCTCATGTACCTTTAATTTAAGAGGTTTTTCTTTTCCTGAGCATGCATTTGCTCACAAACTAGATCTCAATAAAATCTATGGCTATATGTATTTGGAGTCCTAACTTGAACCATTGTTTTGTAAACCTTATGTCTCACCTACATACATGTATTAATTTATCCAACATATATTGAGGACGTATAATGTGCCAGATACAGTGCTAAGGCCTAGGAACCCACCAGGAAATATGACAGAGAAACTTACAGTATAGTGGAATTAACAGGCAATAACCAAACAAACAAACAGATAATTTCAGAGAAGTGCTGTTTACTACTAAGAAATTAAGAGGATGAAGTGAAAGAGTGACTGGGGTGGAAGAGAGGGCATGTCTCTCTGAGGGGCTGAAATTATCACATAAACCTAAATAAGGAGAGAGCCATGCAAAGATCCAGCCAGGTTTGGCAAACTTTTGCTTAAAGGGCTTAAGCTAAGGATATCATAGGATATCTGTCTCAACTACTCAACTCTGCCTCTGTAGCACAAAAACAGCCATTGTTGTTAATTGTCGTCAAGTTGGCTCTGACTCCTGGTGACCCTATGAATGAGTGATGTCCACAGTGTCCTGTCCTCAACACTCCTACTCAGCTTCTGTAGACTCATGCCTATGGCTTCCTGTATGGAGTCAATCCATCTCATATTTGGTCTTCCTCTTTTCCTGCTGCCATCTACTTTTCCCAGCATTATTGTCTTTCCAAAGAATCCTGCCTTCTCATGATGTGCCCAAAGTAGGACAGCCTCAGTTTTACCATTTTTGCATCTAGCAATAGTTCAGGCTTAATTTGCTCGAGGACCCACTTGTTCATCTTTCTGGCAGTCCAGGGTATCCGAACAGCTCTCCTCCAAAACCATATTTCGAATGAATCATTTTTTTTTCCTGTCAGCCTTCTTCATTGTCCAGCTTTTGCACCCATACATAGTAATTGGGAATACAAGGGTGTGGATAATCTTGACCTTGGCCTCTAATGACACTTCCTTACACTTGATGATCTTTCCTAATTTTTTCATTGCTGCCCTTCTGAGTTTCGGTCTTCTCTTGATTTCTTGGCTGCAGTCTCCATTTAATTTCATAACCGAAGAAAATCTTTAACAATTTCAATGTCTTCATTGTCTATATTAAAGCTGTGTAGTTCTTCTGTAGTCATGATTTTTGTCTTCTTGTGTTCAGATGCAGTCCTGCTTTGGCACTTTCTTCTTTCACTTTCCTCAGAAGTCATTTCAAGTCATTGCCGCTTTTTTGCAGTAAGATGGCATCATCTGCATGTCTTAGATTGTTGATATTTCTTCCACCAGTTTCCACTTCTCCTTCATCTGAGTCTAGCCTAGTTTTTTGTATGATATGTTCTGCACACAGATTAAACAGGGGGATAAAATGCACCCTTGTCTGATGCCTTTGCCTGTAGGAAACCATTCTGTCTCTCCATATTCTGTCATGACAGTGGCTTCCTGTCCACAATATGGGTTACGCACCAGGACAATCGAGTGCTGAGGCACACACATTTCTTTCAGAGCAGCCCATAGCTTTCCATGATTCACGCAGTCAGAGGCTTTACTACAGTCTGTAAAACATGGGCTAACCTTCTTCTGAAATTCTTTGGAACACTCCAGTAGCCTATGAATAATCACCGCTGGATCTCATGTGCCTCTCCCTTTTCAAAGTCCAGCTTGGGTATCAGGTATGTCTTGGGCCATACAAGGTAAAAATCTTTGTTGCAGCACCTTCAGCATCACTTTTCTTGCATGGGAAATTAGAGCAATGATCCTATAGTTACTGTACTCTTTGGTATTTCCTTTCCTGGGGTTTGGGATGTACATTGAGTGTTTCCAGTCTGTAGGCTATTGTTTAGGCTTTTTAAATATTTGTTGGCATATTCTTGTTCGGATTTTAACAGATTCAGTTTCTGTGGTTTAAAATAATTCTATCAATATCCCTTCTACCCCTGGTGACTTATTTCTTCCCAGTACTTTCAGGGCATCTTTCACTTCACTTTCTAGAATTATGGGTTCTTCCTCATAGGAATCTTCTTCAAAGGCATCTGTTATCCTTTTGTCTCATCTGTGTAGATCTTCAGTATACTGTTTCCACCTTCCCTTTATTTTCTCCTGACCAGATAGTGTGCTTCCCTGTTAGTTGTTCAGTGTCCCTCTTCTAGGCTTAAATTTACCTTTGATTTCTTGAATCTTCTGGAAGAGACCTTTTGTTCTTCCTTTTTTGTTATTCTCTTCTAAAAAGCAGCCATAGTCAATAACAAACAAATGGGCATGGTTGTGTTCCAATAAGATTTTCTTACAAAAAAGCTTAAGTCAGAGAGGTAAACAGTGGTCATATCACATAAGGCCTTGTAGGCCATGGTAAGGAGTTTGAATTTTATTCTAAATATGGAGTGATACCATTAGAGGATTTTAAGCAGGTCAGTAACATAATCTGATGTACATTTTTTTTAAAGATTGGCATCTGAGGTAACAGCTGTTGCCAATCTTTTTTTCTCTGCTTTTTCTCCCCAGAACCCCCCAGTACATAGTTGTATATTTTAGTTGTGGGTCCTTCTAGTTGTGGCATGTGGGATGCCACCTCAGCATGGCCTGACGAGCGGTGCCATGTCTGTGCCCAGGATCTGAATCAGCAAGACCCCGGGCTGCCGAAGTGGAGCACACGTACTTAACGACTTGACCACGGGGCCTGTCCCCTGATGTAGATTTTAAAAAATAAACTCTGGCTGCTGTGTAGAGAGTGGACTGTAGGGAGGAAGAGCAGAAGTGGAAGATTGGTTACTAGCTAACCCGAATGAGAGATGATGGCAGCTTTGATTAGGGCACTAACAGTGGAAATGGACAGCAGTGGGTGGATTCAGCGTGTGTTTTTGAGGTAGACTCAGTAGGAATTGATGATGGATAAGAAAGGGAAAGGGGAATCCAGGGCTTTAAGCTTGAGCCACTGAGTTGGTGGTGATCTTATTCACTGAGTTGGGAGAGATTAGGAGACAAGCAGGATTTGGGGAAAGATAGAAATCAAAAGCTTTGTTTTGGACAGAAAAAAGTTTTAGCTGCCTATTAGACATGTGAAAAGACAATTGGATGTACAGGACTGGAACCTGGAACCCAGGTCAACTCTAATGATACAACCTTTGGGAGTCATTAGTTAACAAACGATATAAAAGTCATATATTTGGATGCGTTCACCTAGGGAGAGTGTGTCAGATAGAGAAGAGAAGGAAGACTAATTCCAAGCCCTGAGGCCTTCAATATTTAGGAGTTAGACGAGAAGCAGCAAAGGAGACTAAAAAGGAGTGGCCAATGGGATAAGAGGAAATCTTGGAGAGTGGGCACTTCTGGAAGTCAAATGGGAAAATGTACCAAGTTGAGAGAGTAGGTAATAGTGGTCAGTCAGTTCCAGTTACTGGTCAAGCATGTAGCAAGCAGGGAAGCTGAAACCAGGGGACAAGACCTGCTGTGCTTCTTAAGTGGGAAAAATGTATGAAGCATCTTAAGGACCAAATTATCACTTTACTTTTTTTTTTTTTTTTTTTTTTAAAGATTTTATTTTTTCCTTTTTCTCCCCCAAAGCCCCCCGGTACATAGTTGTGTGTTCTTCGTTGTGGGTTCTTCTAGTTGTGGCATGTGGGATGCTGCCTCAGCGTGGTCTGATGAGCAGTGCCATGTCCGCGCCCAGGATTCGAACTAACGAAACACTGGGCCGCCTGCAGCGGAGCGCGCGAACTTAACCACTCGGCCACGGGGCCAGCCCTATCACTTTACTTTTTTAAAAAAATTATCAATTTTAACACTTTGAAGGCTGTGCTGTACACTCAACTTATAATGCTCCATTTTAAGTGTCCTAATTGTTTTCACATTTGTCCCCTAGGGACGAGGTAATGTTCTTAATTAGAGAACGCCCAGTGCCGTGTATTTCCGTAAGATTGCCTCCGTCTTATCCAGCTTCCTTCTCAGTTTCCTGTTACCATCTATAACCAGGAACGAAATGACACAAAGCCTTATTTCAAAATCTAAGTGCTGAAATATTTGATGCCTCAATCTCTTGAATAAATGAGAAGAGGGGATAGGAGACCACAGCAGGCATCTCTGAAATGTCTGCCAGGAAAGCAGCATTATTCTGGGTGCATGAAGAGACACAAAACTAAGACAGACCTGTTCTTTTCCTGGCATCAGGAGAGATGCTCCAGGCAAAAGTCAAGAGCTGTGGTTGTCTCTGAAAATTCCAGTCTCAGTGTCTTTACTGTTACTATGAGGGTTAACAAATTGACATTTGTCTTGACCTCCATATTAAATGGAGTCACTGTGTCTGAGAAAATCAAGATGTCTAGTGCCCAAAGGAAATAATAAAGTAGAGAAAATAGATGGATGCTTGCAAAAGTTATGTTCCTGAGGGAGAAGAAATTTAACCATTTTTAAAGTCTTTTGGACTTTTCCACTGGTGAGTCCTTCAAGGAATCATGTCTTGTGAGGTATGCTTTTGGCTCATACTTTTTAGCTTGGCACACAGGATTCTTCATGAGCAGGCACCCACACCTCTCCAGCCCCATCTCTCACCACTTCTACATATCCACCCCTTACCCTAGTCATCTTGAACCTCTTGCAGTTCCATGAATATACTCTTTTTGTGTCTCTCACACTCTTGGGCTTTTGAACATATTCTAATCTGTTTTGCTCTAATGCCCGTCTCTACCATCTTCCCCTGCCCCCTACTGCTACTACCTTAATTTAGCTAAATCCTGTTCATTTTTCAAAGCTCAGCATATATTAACTATCTTCCTGAAAGCTTCTGTTGACTGTCACTTACGCAGGTGCTACTACTTTGAATTTCCATATTCGTAGTGCATGACTCTCACAGCACGTATCATGTAATATTGAAACTGCCTGTTTACTTGTGTGTTTTTAAACAGTGATGTTCTTGAAGGCAGAGACCACATTTTGTCCCTGTCCATAATCTCAGACCCTAAAATAGGCTTGGCACAGAATAGGTACTCAATAAGTTTATTTTGAACAGATGAAAGAAGTCTACTGGTTTGACTCAGCACCTTCCTTAGATTCTATGGCATTTTCTAGCCTGTATTGTCCTGTGTTCCTTACTGGATATAATTTGTCTGGGACAAGTTCTCTGTTGTTAAATCTTAGTTTGGGGGACGGCCCAGTGGTGCAGCGGTTAAGTGTGCACATTCCGCTTCGGCGGCCCAGGGTTCGGGGGTTTGGATCCCGGGTGCGGACATGGCACTGCTTGGCAAAAGCCATGCTGTGGTAGGCGTCCCATATATAAAGTAGAGGAATATGGCCTGGATGTTAGCTCAGGGCCAGTCTTCCTCAGCAAAAAGAGGAGGATTGGCAACAGTTAGCTCAGGGCTAATCTTCCTCAAAAAAAAAAATCTTAGTTTGTTCTTACAGCCAGCTCTTCTTTTGTGTCCTGTTTTTTCTTTGTTTTTTCAAACTGTTATTGAGATAATATTCGCATACCATAAAGTTCACCTTTAAAGTGTACAATTCAGTGCTTTTAGCACATTACTAATTTGTATATTCACTGGTATATTCCTTAATTTCAGAATATTTTCATCATCTCAAAAAGAAACCCAGTACCCATAGAAGTCGTTTTCAATTCCCCTCTCACCCTATCCCCTGGCAACTGCTTTCTGTGTCTATGAAGTTGCCTATTCTGGACATTTCATACACATGAAATATACAATATATCTGCCTTCATTCACTTAGAATAATGTTTTCAAGCCTTTCCCATGTTTTAGCATGTATCACAGCGTTCCTTTTTATGAGCAAAAAATATTCCATTATATGGATATACCACATTTTGTTTATCCTTCATCTGTTGCTAAACACTTTGGTTGTTTCCACTTGGGGGTTATTAAGAATAAGATTGTTATGAATGCACATGTACAAGTTCCTGTGTGAACACATGTTTAAAGTTCTTTTGGGTATAATACTGAGTGAAATTGCTGATTCATATGGTAACTCTACATTGAACTTTCCTTTATCAATTAATTTTAATGCGATAACATTGGTTTATAGCATTATATAAATTTTGAGTGGAGCATTGGTGGTTACCAGAGGGGAAGGTGGGAGGGAGAAGGGCAAAATAAGTGATTAGGCACATGTGCATGGTGATGAATTTTAATTAGCCTTTGGGCGGCAAACATGATATAATCTACACAGAAATCAAAATATAATGATGTACCCCCGAATTTTTTTTTGAGGATGATTAGCCAATCCAATCTCTGTCTCTATATGTATTTCTTTGCTGTTGTTTTTATCTTCTACTTATGAGTGAGATCATATGGTATTTGATTTTCTCCCTCTGACTTACTTCCCTTAGCTTAATACCCTCAATGTCTATTCATGTTGTCACAAATGGCCGGATTTCATCATTTTTTTGTGGTTGGGTAGTATTCCATTGGGTATATACACCACATCTGTATTCCATTCATCCCTTGATGGGCACCTAGGTTGCTTCCAAGTCTTGGCAATTGTGAATAATGCTGCAATGAACATAAGCATGCATATGTCTTTACGAATTTGTGTTTTCATGTTTTTTGGATAAATACCCAGCAATGGAATAGCTGGATCATATGGTAGCTCTATTCTTAATTTTTTGAGGAATCTCCATACTGTTTTCCATAGTGGCTGCATGAGTTTGCACTCCCACAAGCAGTGTATGGGAGATCCCTTTTCTCCATATCCTCTCCAAAACTTGGTATTCCTGTCTTGTTAATCTGATGGACATGAGCTAATATCTCATTGTAGTTTTGATTTGCATTTCCCCTGATGATTAGTGATGTTGAACATCTTTTCATGTGCCTGTTGGCCATCTGTATATCTTCTTTGGAGAAATGTCTGTTCAGATATTTTACCCATTTTATAACTGAGTTGTTAGTTTTTTTTTGCTGTTGAGATGTATGAGTTCTTTGTATGTTTTTAATATTAACCCCTTATCAGATATATGGTTTGTAAATATCTTATCCCAAATATTATATTGCCTTTTCATTTTGTTGGTAGTTTCCTTTGCTGTGCAGAAGATTTTCAGTTTGAGAGAGTCCCATTTGTTTATTTTTTCTATTATTTCCTTTGCCCAGTCAGACATGGTACTTAAAAATATGCTGCTAAGACTGATGTGGAAGAGCAGACTGCTTGTGTTTTCTTCTAGAAGTTTCATAGTTTCAGGTCTTACATTCAAGTCTTTAATCCATTTTGAATTAGTTTTCGTGTATGGCAAAAGATAATGGTCTACTTTTATTCTTTGCATGTGGCTGTCTAGTTTCTCCCAACACCATTTATTGAAGAGACTCTCGTGTCTCCATTGTATGCTCTTGGCGCCCTTGTTGAAGATAAGCTGTCCATAGATGTGTGGGTTTATTTCTGGGCTCTTGGTTCTGTTCCATTGATCTGTTTGCCTGTTTTTGTGCCAGTACCATGCTGTTTGGGTTACTATAGCTTTGCAGGATATTTTGAAATTGGGAGGTGTGATACTTACAGCTTTGGTTTTTTTTTTTTTCCTCAGGATTCCTTTGACTATTCAGGGTCTTTTGTTGTTCCATATAAATTTTAGGATTCTTTGCTCTATTTCTATGAAAAACACCCTTGAGAATTTGATAGTGATTGTATTGAATCTGTAGATTGCTTTAGGAAGTATGGACATTTTAACTACGGTAATTCCTCCAATCCAAGAGTGTGGAATATCTTTCTATGTCTTTGGGTCTTCTTCAATTTCTTTCAACAATGTTTTATAATTTTCAGTGTACAGATCTTTCACCTCTTTGGTTAAGCTTATTCCTAGGTATTTTATTCTTTTTGTTTCAATCATAAATGGGTTTGTATTCTTAATTTCTCTTTCTGCTACTTCGTTGTTAGTGTATAGAAATGCAACTGATTTTTGTATGTTGATTTTGTACCCTGCAACTTTACGATATTTATTTATTATTTCTAAAAGTTTTTTAGTGGATTCTTTAGGATTTCCAGTATATAAAATGATGTCATCTGCAAATAGTGACAGTTTCATTTCTTCCTTTCCAATTTGGATCTCTTTCATTTCTTTTACTTGCCTGATTGCTCTGCCTAGTACTTCCCATACTATGTTAAATAAGAATGGAGGAAGTGGTAACCTTAATCTGGTTCCTGTTCTTAAAGGGATAGTTTTCAGTTTTTCTCCATTGAGAATGATATTAGCTGTGGGTTTGTCATAGAAGGCCTTTATTATGTTGAGGTACTTTCCTTCTATATCCATTTTATTCAGAGTTTTTATCATAAATGGATGGTGTATCTTGTCAAATGCTTTCTCTGCATCTATTGAGATAATCATGTGATTTTTATTTTTCATTTTGTTAACGTGGTGTATCACATTCATTGATTTGCAGATATTGAACCATCCCTGCATCCCTAGAACAAATCCCACTTGAACATGGTGTATGATCTTTTTAATGTATTATTGTGTTCAATTTGCTAAAGTCCCCTACTATTATTGTCTTACTGTCTATTTCTCCCTTTATGTCTGTTAATAATTGCTTTATATATTTAGGTGCTCCTACGTTGGGTGCATAGATATTTACAAGTGTTATAATTTTTTGTTGGATTGTTCCCTTTATCATTATGTAATGCCCATCTTTGTCTCTTGTTACAGGTTTTGTTTTAAAGTCTATTTTGTCTGATATAAGTGTTGCTACCCCAGCTTTCTTTTCATTGCCATTTGCATGGAGTACCTTTTTCCATCCCTTCACTTTCAGTTTGTGAATGTCTTTAGGTCTGAAGTGTGTCTCTTGTATGCAGCATATATATGGGTCTTGATTTTTTATCCAATCATCCACGCTATTGCCTTTTGATTTAGTCCATTGACATTTAAAGTAGCTACTGATAATTATGTACTTATTGCCACTTTGTTGCTTTTTTTCTGGGTGTTTTAGTAGTTCTTCTGTCTTCCTTTCTTCTTCTCTTGCTCTCTTCCCTTGTGGTTTGATGGCTTTCTTTAGTATTATGTTTGGGTTCTTTTCTCTTAATTTTTTGTGTCTTTATTATAGACTTCTGATTTGTGATAACTATGAGGTTCATATATAATAACCTACATATATAGCAATCTATATTGAGTTGATAGTCTCTTTAGTTTGACCTCTTTCTAAAAGCTCTACTCTTTTACTCCTGTCCTCTCACTTTTTATGTTTTGATATCCTATCTAACCTCTTTTTTTTCTGTGTGCATATCTCTTACCTTCTTATCATGGAAATAGATAATTTTAGTATTTTTGTCATTTGACCTTCATAGGTGGTTGATCTGCTAACTTTACTGTATATTTGCCTTTACCAGTGATTTTGTTGCTTTTTTGAAAAATAATTTTCTGATTCCAATTTGTGGTCTTCTCTTTTCCACTGAAGTAAGTCCCTTTTGCATTTCTCCTAAGGCTGATTTCTTGGTGAGGAACTCCTTTAGTTCTTGCTTGTCTGGGAAACTCTTCATCTGACTTTCCATTCTGATTGACAACATTGCTGGGTAGAGTGTTCTTGGCTGTAGGATTTTTTCTTTTCAACACTTTAAATATATCATGCCACTCCTTTCAAGCTTATAAGGTTTATTCTGAGAAGTGAGCTGATAGCCTTATGGGGTTTCCTTTGTATGCCACTTGTTGCCATTCTCTCACAGCTTTTAGGAGTCTTTCTTTATCTTTACTTCTTGACATTTTAATTATAATGTGTCTTGGTGTGGGCGTCTTTGGGTTTATCCTGTTTTGTGCTCTCTGTGCTTCCTGTACTTGTGTGTCTGTTTCCTTCCTTATGTTAGGAAAGTTTTCAGCTATTGTTTCTTTGAATAGATTCTCTGCCCCTTTGTCTTTCTCTTCTCCTTCTGGGACACCTATAATATGAATGTTAGTGTTGTCCCAGAGGTCCCTTTGACTGTCCTTGTCCTTTTTAATTCTTTTTATTTTATCAATTCAGCTTGAGTGATTTCCTCTAGTCTTCTGTCCAGTTCACTGATCCATTCTTCTGTGTCATCTTCTCTGCTTTTGAGTCCTTCTAGTGAATTTTTCATTTCCTGTATCATATTCTTTATTTCTGATGGGTTCTTTTTTATATTTTCCAATTCTTTGTTGATATTCTCACTTCATCCATTCTTCTCCCAAGATCAATGAGCATCCTCATGACTCTTAGTTTGTACTCTTTGTCAGGTAGATTGTTTGTTTTGTTTAGTTCTTTTTCTGGAGTTTTGTGTGTTCCCTTACTTGGAATGTATTTCTTTGTCTCCTCATTTTGCCTCTTTCTCTGTGCTTATATCTATGTAGTGGGTAGGTCAGCTATGTCTCCCAATCCTGGAGACATGGCCTTATGTAAGAGATCCCTTATGAGGCCCAGCAGTGTGCTTCCATCTCATCACCAGTTCCAAATGTTCTAGGAGTGTCTCCTGTGGGACCTATATGTGTCCATCTGTTATGGCAGGGTTGCTCTTGCTCCAGGTGACTGGGGAGGGTAGGCTGTCCCTCTGGCCAGTCAGTCATAATGCTTAGCTTCGTGTGGCTGCTATGGAGCCTTCAGACACTTTATGGGGCATGGGGAACCCCAGCACAATTGCTGCAAGGTCTAATAGCACATTCCTGTTGCAGTTTTTCTCTTAAGTGAGTAGGTCCCCAGTGATGCTGGTTGCTAGGTTCAGGGGCTTACAGTTGCTGTAGGCCTCTGGCCTGCAAGACTGTTGTCAGCATTCTCAGGATTGAAGCTGAGTGGGGCCAGCCCGAGGCATGGGAGCACCCAATTGTTTCAGGCTTTGGAAGTTGGGGTTGATCCCCTATGTGGCTGTTTGACAAGCACAAGTCTGCTTCAGCTGACAAGTCCCACCACCCTCAGGGCCATATATACTTTCAACACTGTCTTGCCCCATGCGTGAACCCCAACCCACTGAAGTGGGCCCAGTCACCCCACTGCAGAGGCCCCACACTCTCCAACAACACAGACCTGCCCCTCATACACACCCTGCCCCATGAGGCAGACCCATTCACCCAGCTGCATTTTTTCAAGGCACCCCACCTATGTGGGCCCCCAAGTTTCCCTAGGGCTTGCTGTTGGGTGGTGCCAGTCCCTAAGATGGGCTGCCAGCCCTGGCTGAGTTGGATTAAATTGGTACTCTAGTGAGTGGGGCAGACCCTGGGCTAACAGGCTAGGGGAAGAACTCCAGTGGTGTCTGCCAGCATCTGTGTCAGCATTCCTGTACTAGGTCACAATAATGGCTGCCACCAATGTCTCAGTCCCTAAGGAGGGCTCACCTCTCACTGAGATGCATGCAGAGCCTATCAAGTGGATGTCTTTTTACCAAAGAACTGTTCCCATTTCTTTCTTGTGATTTTAGGTTGCTTTCCAAAATTAGTGAATTTGTGTGTGGGCCTTTAGGAGCAGGCTTTTTCTCCCTTGTGTCCAATAGCTTTTCTGGGGGTAATCCTCATTGTACTTAATAGCCAGCAAAGCCAGATATTATGACACTTGTCTCAGTTGTGCTGAGTCCAAAAGCTGCTTAACCTGATATCACTCCCCGATTCAGCTCCCCGTTCCTCCAGGGAAGGCTGTGTACCTTAGGATTGCTAACAATTGGCTGTGAAGTGCCGCAGCTTGAAGATGGCATTTTTCTCTCCCGAAAGGAATTTCTGCCTCTTCCACCTCAGTCAGCAAAGTCACTTGTAGATGGAGTTCTTTTAATCCAGTTTTCAGGTCTCTCTCAGAGATAATTGTTCCAAGAGTAGTTGTAAATTCATTGTGTCTGTGGGAGGATGTGAGTTCAGAGTCCACCTGTGCCTCAATCTTGACACTGTCTCCTCTATTATGAACTTTTTGAGGAACTGCCAAGCTGTTTTGCACTGTGGCTCCACCATTTAACATTCCTACCAGGAATGTATGAGGGTTCCAATTTCTGCACATCTTCACTCACACTTGGTATTTTCTATTTTTTAAAGTTAATTTTTATTGAGTTAATGATATTTTACAATCTTGTGAAATTTCAGTTGTACGTTATTGTTTGTCAGTGGTGTTGTAGGCGCACCGCTTCACACTTTGTGCCCACCCCCCACCCCACCTTTCCCCTGCTGGCCACTAATCTGTTCTCTTTGTCTACATTTTTAAATTCCTCATATGAATGGAGTCATACAGAGAGTGTCCTTCTCTATCTGGCTTATTTCATTTAACATAATTCCCTCAAGGTCCATCCATGTTGTTGCAAATGGGACAATTTCATTCTTTTTTATGGCTGAGTAGTATTCCATTGTGTATATGCACCATATCTTCTTTATCCAATCATCAGTTGATGGGTGCTTAGGTTGCTTCCACATCTTGGCTATTGTAAATAATGCTGCAATGAACATTGGGGTGCATGGGACTTTTGGAATTGCTGACTTCAAGCTCTTTGGATAGATACCCAGTAGTGGGATGGCTGGGTCTTATGGTATTTCTATTTTTAATTTTTTGAGGAATTTCCATACTGTTTTCCATAGTGGCTGCAATAGTTTGCATTCCCACCAGCAGTGTAAGAGGGTTCCTTTTTCTCCACAACCTCTCAAATATTTGTCACTTTTTGTTTTGGTTATTTGTGTCATTCTAATGGGTGTAAGGTGATATCTTAGTGTAGTTTTGATTTGTGTTTCCCTGATGATCATTGATGATGTACCTCTTTTCATGTGACTTTTGGCCATCCTTATATCTTCTTTGGAGAAATGTCCGTTCATGTTTCCTGCCCCTTTTTTGATTGGGTTGTTTGATTTTTTGTTGAGTTGTATGAGTTCTTTATATATTATGGATATTAAGCCTTTGTCAGATGTATGACTTTCAAATATTTTTTCCCAGTTAGCAGGTTGTTTTTTTGTTTCAATACTGTTTTCCTTTGCTTTGAAGAAGCTCTTTAGTCTGATGAAGTCCCATTTGTTTATTCTTTCTATTGTTTCCCTTGTCTGAGAAGACATGGGGTCCGAAAAGATCCTTTTGATACTGATGTCATAGAGTGTACTGCCTATATTTTTTTCTAGAAGCCTCATGGTTTCAGGTCTTACCTTTAGGTTTTTGGTCCATTTTGAGTTTATTTTGGTGAATGGTGAAAAAGAATGGTCAATTTTCATTCTTTTACATGTGGCTTTCCAGTTTTCCCAGCACCATTTGTTGAAAAGACTTTCTTTTCTCCGTTGTATGCCTTCAGCTCCTTTGTCGAAGATTAACTGTCCATAGATGTGTGGTTTTCTTTCTGGACTTTCAATTCTGTTCCATTGATCTGTGCACCTGTTTTTGTACCAGTACCATGCTGTTTTGATTACTGTAGCTTTGTAGTACATTTTGAAGTCAGGGATTGTGATGCCTCCAGCTGTGTTCTTTTTTCTCAGGATTGCTTTAGCAATTCAGTGTCTTTTGTTGCCCCATATGAATTTTAGGATTCTTTGTTATATTTCTGTAAAGAATGTCATTGGGATTCTGATTGGGATTGCATTGAATCTGTAGATTGCTTTAGGTACAATGGAAATTTTAACTATGTTTATTCTTCCAATCCATGTACATGGAATGTCTTCCATCTCTTTATGTTGTCATCCATTTCTTTCAGAAAAGCCTTGTAATGTTCATTGTATAGGTCGTTCACTTCCTTACTTAAATTCACCCTGAGATATTTTACTCTTTTTGTTGTGATTGTGAATGGTATTGTATTCTTGAGTTCTTTTTCTGTTAGTTCATTATAAGAGTATAGAAATGCTACTGATTTATCTAAATTTATTTGATACCCTGCAACTTTGCTGTAGTTGTTGATTATTTCTAAAAGTTTTCCAATGGATTCTTTGGGGTTTTCTATATTTAAGTTCATGTTGTCTGCAAACAGCAAGAGTTTCAAATCTTCCCTCCCTATTTGGATTCCTTTTATTCCTTTTTCTTGCATAATTGCTCTGGCCAAAACCTCCAGTACTATGTTAAATAAGAGTGGTGATAGAGGGCATCCTTGTCTCGTTCCTGTTTTCAGGGGGATGGCACTCAGTTTTTGCCCATTGAGTATGATGTTGGCTGTGGGTTTGTCATATATAGCCTTTATTATGTTGAGGTAGTTCCCTTTTATCCCCATTTTGTTCAGAGTTTTATCATAAATGTCTGTTGGATCTTGTCAAATGCCTTCTCTGCATCTATTGAGATGATCATGTGGTTTTTATTCCTCAATTTGTTGATGTGGTGTATCACGTTGATTGATTTGTGAATGTTGAACCATCCTTGTGCCCTGGTATGAAACCCACTTGATCATGATGTATGACCCTTTTGATGAATTGCTGAAGTCGGATTGCCAAAATTTTCTTGAGAAGTTTTGCATCTATGTTCATCAGCAATATTGGCCTGGAGTTCTCCTTTTTCATGCTGTCCTTGTCAGGCTTTGTTATCAGCATGATGTCAGCCTTGTCGAATGTGTTAGGAAGTGTTCCACCCTCCCTAATTTTTTGGAATAGCTTGAAAAGGATAGGTATTAAATCCTCTCTGAAAGTTTGGTAGAATTCCCCAGGAAAGCCATCTGGTCCTGGGGTTTTATTCTTTGGGATGCTTTTGATGGCTGTTTCCATCTCTTTCCTTGTAATTGGTCTGTTCAGATTGTCTGCTTCTTCTTGACTCAGCTTTGGGAGGTTGTAAGAGTATAAGAATTTATCCATTTCCTCTAGGTTATCCATTTTGTTGGCATATAGTTTTTCATAGTATTCTCTTATAACCCGTTGTATTTCTGAAGAGTCTGTTGCTATTTCTCTTCTTTCATTTCTGATTTTATTTGTGCTTTCTCTCTTTTTTTCTTTGTAAGTCTGGCTAGGGGTTTGTCAACTTTATTTATCTTTTCAAAGAACCAGCTCTTTGCTTAATTGATTGTTTCTACTGCCTTTTTTGTTTCAATAGCATTTATTTCTTCTCTGATTTTTATTATTTCTCTCCTTTGCTGACATTGTGCTTTGTTCTTCTTTCTCTAATTCAGTTAGGTGTAGTTTAAGATTGCTTATTTGGGATTTTTCTTGTTTGTTAAGATGTGCCTGTATTGCGGATGAATTTCCCTCTTAATATAACTTTTGCTGTATCCCATATGAGTTGGTATGGCATGTTATCATTTTCCTTTGTCTCCAGATATTTTTTGATTTCTTCTTTAATTTCTTCAATGATCCATTGCTTGTTCAATAGTGTATTGTTTAGTCTCCACATCCTTGTGCCTTTCTCAGCTTTCTTCTTGTAATTAATTTCTAGCCTTATAGCATTATGATCAGAGAAGGTGCTTGTTATTATTTCAATTTTTCTAAATTTGTAAAGGCTTGCCTTGTTGCCCAACATATGGTCTATCCTTGAGAATGTTCCATGAGCACTTGAGAAGAATGTGTATTCTGCTGTTTTTGGATGGAGTGTTCTATATATGTCTATTAAGTCCAACTGTTTTAGCTTTTCGTTTAGCTCCACTGTTTCCTTGTTGATTTTCTGTCTGGATGGTCTGTCCACTGATGTGAGTGGGGTGTTGAGGTTCTCTACTATTATTGTGTTATTTTTGATATCTTCTTTTAGGTTTATTAATAGTTGCTTTATGAACTTTGGTGATCCTGTGTTGGGTGCATAGATATTTATAAGCATTATTTCTTCTTGATGAAGTGTCCCTTTGATCATTATATATTGGCCCTCTATGTCTCTCTTTACCTGCCTTATCTTGAAATCTGTTTTGTCTGATATAAGTATTGCAACACCTGCTTTCTTTTGTTTGCCGTTAGCTTGGAGTATTGTCTTCCACCCCTTCACTCTGAGCCTGTGTTTGTCCTTGGAGCTGAGGTGTGTTTCCTGGAGGCAACAAAGTGTTGGATCTTGTTCTTTAGTCCATTTTGCCACTCTGTATCTTTTTATTGGAGAGTTCAATCCGTTTACATTGAGTGTGATTATTGATGCATGAGGGCTTAATGCTGTCATTCTGTTGCTTGTTTTCTGGTTTTCCTGCATTTCCTTTGTTTCTCATCCTGTGTGTTTTAGCCTACCCATTGACTTCTGCAATTTCTTATGCTGGGTTTCTTAGCTTTTTCCTTATTTATATTTTCTGTCTCTGTTCTGCTTCTTAGTTTGGTGGCTACCCTGAAGTTTGTATTCAGAATCTCATGCATAACATAGTCCATTTTCTGGTGGCCTCTTACTTCCTTAGCCTAAACTGATTCAGTCCCTTTCCTCCTCCCCTCCTAATTTATTATTTTCATCTCTTATTCCAACTTGTGTTGTGAGTTTGTCGTTAGAGTGATAAGATTGTCTTTGTTTTTGGTGATTTCCTTCCCTTTATCCTAATGCTATAGTTGAATATTTGCTATCCTATTCTGATTCTATCTGTCTCCCTACTCTATGTTTTGTGACCCCTTTCTCCATTTTTTCTTTTTTCAGCTATGATGGCCTTTTTGAGGATTTCTTGTAGGGGGGATCTCATGGCTATGATGTCCCTTAACTTTTGTTTGTCTGGAAAAGATTTAATTTCTCCCTCATATCTGAAGGATATTTTGGCTGGATAGAGTATTCTTGGCTGAAGATTTTTATCCTTTAATGTTTTGACTATGTCATTCCAATCTCTCCTGGCTTGTAAGGTTTCTGTGGAGAAATCCACTGAAAGTCTGATAGGGGTTCCTTTGTAAGTTATTTTCTTCTGCCTTGCTTCCCTGAGTATTCTTTCTTTGTCATTCATTTTTGCCATTTTTACTACTATATGTCTTGCAGTAGGTGTTTTTACATTGACAAATCTAGGAGATCTGAAAGCTTCCTCCACACACATTTCTCTCTCAATCACTACATTTGAGAAGTTCTCTGCTGTTATTTTGTTGAGTACACTTTCTGCTCCATTTTCCTTTTCCACACCTTCCAGGAATGCCGATGATTCTTAAGTTGCATTTTCTCATTGAGTTGGCTATTTCTCGGAGATTTTCTTCAGTTTTTTGTATTCTTAGGTCTCTTTCTTCCTTTGTCTGGAGCCATTCAACCTGTCTATGTTCGATTATGTTAATTTTCTCCTCTATGGCGTCTACACGGATATTCAGGGAGTCCGTATTCTGTTTTGTCTGATCCATTGTATTTTTCATCTCTAGTATTTCTGATTGATTCTTCTTTATAGTTTCAATCTCTTTTGTGAAGTATCTCCAGAACTCATTGACTTGTTTCCCTATATTTCCCTTTACCTCATTGAGTTTTTTGATGATAGCTATTCTGAATTTGTTGTCACTTACTTTACCTATTTCCAAGTCCTCAGGACATAATTTTGTGTTTTGATTGTTTTCCTTCTGGTCTGGAGTTTTTATACATTGCTGGATGGTAGAGGAACAGGTTTTAGGCATACTACTATTATTTGGTTGCAGTTACATCCTGTCACCACTAGATGAGGTCAAGAGCCACGCGTTCTGAAGCATCTGCTTTCAGCCGAGATGGCGGCACACAGCGCAGGTTGGGGGAAAAGGAGCACTTTCTTTCTTGCACAGACCTGGATTCTGATCAGCTCTCGCTCTCTGGTTTCCTGGGGCCTTGGCTTGGTGGCATCCCTCCACAAGAAAGCTTTTCCCCATTAGAAGGCCTCTGTCCAGGCTGCACGGGTCTGTGGGAGTCCTGGACAATCCCCTGGACACACGACCCCTCCCCTCTCCTTCCCTCTTGGAGCCTCCCATGCAGCAATCCCAGTCTCTATGGAAAGGAGTGAAGTTCTCTCTCACCCGGTTCCAGCTCCTCGGGGTGGGGGGAGAGGGTCTCCAGCCTCTCCACTCTCCATCGTTTGGCTGCTGTGGGTCTCTGACGATTTCTGTGCTATTAGGATTTTTCCTTTGAATGTGGTTGCTCCTCTTGGTTGTATTTTGGAGGGGAGAGAGTTCTGGGCGAGCTCACTCTGCCATGATGCTGACATCACATCTCGGTATTTTCTATTTTTAAAAAAATAATTTTTATAGCCATCCTAGTGGGGTTGAAATGGTATCTCCTTGTGGTTTTGATTTGCACTTACCTCATGACTAATGATGTTGAGCACTTCTTCATGTGCTTATTGGGCATTTGTATACCATCTTTTGACAAGTGTCTATTCAAATCTTTTGCACACTTTCAGTAGGGTTATTTGTCTTTTTATTGTTCATTCATAAGAGTTCTATGTATATTCTGGATACTAGATCTTTTTCAAATATAGTACAAATATTTTTTCCCATTTGGTGGATTGATGTTTTACTTTCCTGATAATGTCCTTTGAAGCACATTAAAAAAATTTTTGACAAATTCCAATTTATTTCTTATTTTGTCATTTGTCCTTTTAGCGTCATACCTAAAAATGTGCTGCCAAGTTTGAAGTCAAAAAATTAATCCATATGTTTCATTCCAACAGTTTTAGCACTTAAATTCAGGTATTTGATCCATTTTGAGTTAATTTTGTATATGGTATAAGGTAGGAGTCCACATTCGTTCTTTTGCATATAGATGCCCAGTTGTCCCAACATCATTTGTAAAAAGACTATTCTTTTCACCATTAAATGGTCTTAGGACCTTTATCAATAATAAATTCACAATAGAGGAATAGGTTTATTTCTGGACTCTAAGTTCTATTCCATTGATGTATATGTCTATACTTATGCCAGTACCAGACTGTTTTGATTATTGTCACTTTGTAGTAATTTTGAAATCAGGAAGTGTGAATCCTCCAACTATATTCTTTTTCAAGGTTGTTTGGTTATCAGGATTCCTTGTGTTTCCACAGGAATTTTAGAATCAGCTTGTTCATTTCTGACAAAAAAGGCAGTCAAAATTTTGACAGATATTGCATTGAATCTATAGATCAATTTAAGAAATATTGCAATCTTAACAATACTAAGTTTCGTGATCCATAAACATGCGAGGGGTTTCCACTTATTTAAGACTTCTTTTATTTATTTCAACAATATTTTTTTAGTTTTCAGAATATGAGCTTTGCACTTCTTTTGTAAGACCTATTCCTAAGTGTCTTATTCTATTTGAAATTAGACAGGAGTTTAGACTTAATATGATGAGCAATAGCAAGTTATTGTAGGCTCAAAGTGGAATATAATGAAAAAAGGCATTTCTGGCAGTTATAGAGGTAGGCTTCCAGGATCTCCCTTCAAGAAAGAACCTGCCACTCAGCTGTAAGAAATACATTTATCTGACAGCCTCCACCAATTAGCACCTTTGTGTTCTGCCTCAGCCATGCTCTTCATGGGCATCCTCCAGTCAATGACTGAGCATTATAGAGATGTTAGGGCGTGGCCATTTTTCCCCATTGTGAAACTCCTTTAATGGGAAAATTTTTGCTTGAGAACTCTCCATTAGGTTGATGAGACTTTGTGAGATCTGAACCTTAGGCTGAGACTCTCGCTGTCTAATCCTACTTCCTGTTCTTTTTTCTTTCACATATACCACATGAGCATCATAGTCTGAAATCTTTCCCTAATCACTCTGCTTACTGCTTCTGAAACCTTTCATAGGCATTACTGCCAATAAACCTTTGTACTCCTAACTCTCTTAGAATCTGCTTCCCAGAGAGACTCCAAATCACAAACAGCTTAAGCCATATTTCCATGTTGGATGAAAAACAGGAAATGATAAAAGGATTTTCAAATAAAATCAACCTCTTTTTAAATCTAGTCTCTTTTGAGTCTGATACAGTTCCAGTCAGGATGACACTTTTATAGATAATAAAAATCAATTTAGTTATGCCATAGTTTGAACGGTGACAGACTATAAGGATAAACAGGGACTTATCAGTGCCAACTTGCTGCCAAATATCAAATGTAGACCAGATATAATATAAATAAATGGCAATATATATAAATATTATAAATATAAATATAAATAAATGGCACAAGTTGCTCTAGGAAATGCATATTCTGTAAGCAAATAGTTAGCCCTTCATTCAATTGATATTAGCCAGTGTGGCTTAGATTCACAAATCCAACATCTACCTCACACTCAAACATCTGAATGGAAAGTGAAAAAAAGACATCTGTCCAGATATTTGGTGTAAGGCAGCCAAACACAAAGTTAAATGTAGAATTGAGATGACTACCCTGTTAATTTGGGCCCTAAATTGCTATCATCTGAGACATTCAACTAATTGACTTAATGGACTTCATGAGGTAGAAAGAGATCATCAATGAGGACATCTACTCTCTCTCTCACTGTACAGAAGCAGAAACTGAGGCTGAAAGGGAGCAAATGACTTGCCCAAGGTCACACAAGCTAGTGGTTGAGCTAGGATTGGAAGCAAAATCCTTATTTGACAGAACTCCTTCCCTTTCATTTTTTTCGTCACCATACTTGAAGTGTCACTGATTCTAGCATATTCCTGTCATCAGGAGACTAAATCCAATAAAGCACATTCATCCACAGTTTTTACCCTTCCCACTGAGCTCACATGCAACTGAAAAGAAAATCTTCTCTTCCCATCAGCAGAGATGGTCTTTGATACGTGACAGAGTGGAAATCCACTAGAGGTTACACAATTTAGATTATTCAACTCTAAAGCAAGAGAAAGCCTTAAGCAACACCATCTAATTATGCAATTTTGTTGTTGTAGAGAATTAATCAAATTTATCCTAGAGACTCATCTGCCGTGTGACACACTCAGTCCTTGATATTGAAGCTCCCTAACAAATTTCAACATGAGAAGTGCTGTTAACTTCTTTTCCTAGTAATTTTGGATTTTATTGGAACCTTAAACTCTGGAAGTTGGAAATGTGTTGGTTATTCACCTTCAATTTTCCAAAGTGTTTCATAGTCAGGCTTTCTATCCCTATGATATAAATTCTCTGGCAAGATAGGTCAGCTCCTGAAAGGACTGCAAATGTATTAAGTTATTTTTATAGAAAAAAAGGCAGGTGCAATAGAATTGGGTGCATTTGGATCTGCTTCTCCTAAAGCACCAGGTTTGGTGATAATTGTACCTTTTGGTGATACTGTAGCCGGCACTTTCCCTTAGTTATTATTTAACTCATGTTCCAACAAGATATCAGGGAACACAAGGCTCTATGAAGTGCCAAACTATTGACCAATTCAGGATGCAGAAAATCCTATGACAAATGAAAAGATTTAGGTTTACTCCTCTGTGTCCTCTCCTTGTCACTGCTTTTATATTATTGTCTCTGAGGATGGTCCTGTGGTTTAAGATTGGAACTGCCTTGAACTGGTGAAACTCAGGCACCTTGGCAGGGTGAAATAGGCAGAGATTGGTAATGGCTATAGCTAATCAGGGCTATAACAGGCTATAAAAACCCTATAGATTTTATTTCTATATATATTGGATGAGTAAATGCCCTTTCTGGGGAAGCGTAGGTTTGTATATGCTCCTATCTTAAGTTTTCCTGTAGCAGAATCAGTTTTAAATGAATATCAAGGATAGTTGACAAAGGAAAACTGTGTGTGTATGTTTGTGGTGGCAAGATATTACAAAAGCAACCTCCATTCATTTATTAAGCACCTGCTGTGTATCAGATACTGGGCCAGACAATGAGATTATAGTACTAAGTAAGACATAAAAAGTCTCTGACCCTAGAGAACTTACAACCTAGTGGTAAATGGAAACAGATAAACAGACAACTATCATACACTATGTAGGGGTAGGTCTTATGCAAGTGCCTAGAAAGGGAATCTACCCTGGAGTTGGAGGATGATGAAAGACTTCTTAGAGGAAGTGATATCTAGTACTAATACCCAAGGAAGATGAGAAGTGAGGGACAACAAAGTGTGTGCTCAGTAAGGGGAAAGGCACATGCAAAGCAGATTAAGAGAGTGAGAAAACATAGAAAAAGGCTTGCTGGATAAAGGGACTGAAAGAAGTGATGTCTAGATGGAGCATGGCATGTAAAGTAAGAAATGATAGGGCTCTGAGGACTGATTAATATTCTGAAGAAAATAGGACTTTAGTATCACCATGTATATGTGTCCACTTCAAGGGCACTCTATCTGTGAGTATTCACCATATGTGGAATGCTACACTAGGCACTCTGGGAGCTAGAGCTTTTAATAATTATTATAGCCAACATTTATTGAGCACTTAACTCTATGAAATAGGTGCTAAAGTTTTCCTATCCCCATTTTGCAGATAAGAAAACTATTGACTAAATGAGAGAGAAATACAGACAGTTAGACAGTAGGTACCATGGACACTCATAAGAAGAAAATGTCACAGAACTTGAGTACTCAAAGAAGACAGAAGACCTTGAGGTGAAGATACAGGACTGGATTGTAAAGGAGAGTTCAGAGTTGGATTTGCAACTATGGTCTTAGATAGACTACCTCCTCCAAAGGAGTGACTAGAGAAAAGCAAAGGCTCATGATTGAATCTTAGAAGATGCTCATGGTTTACTAGAGAGTGAAAAAGAGAAACCATCAAATGAGATCGCGAAGGAAATCAGAAGGGTATTAACCTACAATGTCCTGAAGCCTAAAGTTGGGAGGGATTTCCAGGAATGTGTGAATGAGTGTGTCAGCTAAAACCAAAGGAGGGAGTGATTGTGACCTCCAACAACACAGTTTTACTTTTTACTCTTATTCCTCCCTCAACTGTACTACTTAAAGAAGCAAATGTTGAATGGTTTTCTTGTAATATATGAAAACTGAGATGCAGAAACACGATGTGTTGACAGGTATCGAAGACAAGTCTTTGATGTAGTCAAATCCTAGAGATGTGTCAACATTTCCGCAGCCAGAAGATTTTTGGGCTCATCACCAGATCATTTCTTTGCAAAAGTATTTGATGTTTCAAAAATAAAATTATTGATTTATTTCACAAGAGGAGAGAAGAATCTTCTGCTGTAACAATCTCTTCCCCCTCCAACAAAAGCCGCTTGTCTTTAGCAGAGAAACTCTGTCTTAATGGCATATGGTTAGGATTCACAAAGCGCTTCAGTTAAAGCCAAATATGTAACTGCTAGCTGCCTGCTCCTGCTAGAATTAGAACTCAGGTATGTGAAGTGCTAAATTGTGTACTTTTTCCTCTGACAGACTTCTTAATAGAAACCAAATTAAGAAGAAATTAACCCTTAGAATGGCGGCTCTCTTGCCTTCATTCTTTTCCAAATAGTTAACATACCATTTGGTTTTTTGAGGGGCCGTGCAGTTTTTGTGAACAATTTCTAACTTATCATGAACCAGGCTGCTTGGACCAATGATCTTTGACACCTCATGCTAAAATATAGAAAGATGGGTTGAGACTATTACAATCCAAGTTTACTTCTTTAGCTTGATAAGCTATAACTTGTAGCTTGAGAAACAATACCTTACATAAAGACATTTATAAAATATGGTATGTCAAAATTTCCCCATAACTTTAATGGCTGTACCCCAACACACATGCCTATTTTAATGCAGCCAACACTTGAGCAGAGGTGAAGGGAATGTACACTATTTCAACTACCCAATCTAATGGAACTTTTGTTTTCAGATATTTACTTTGGCTTCATGTAGACATGGTCTAATAAACAGACTTTCAGTGCAAAAAAAGTTAAAGATGCAGAATACATGCGAAATAAAGGAAGGCTAAAAGAATAAAAGGAAACCTAGAGAAGGTTGAGGTATTTTCTTAGTCTGTCTGACCTTCTGCTTAGGTGGCCACTGGAAAAGGTCAAGTCTCTTTCTCTAGACAAAAGCGAATCTGATTTAAATGGCGATATTGGATTTTTCAGATCACTGCAGAATGGCAATCATGCTATTCAAATGATTCATTTCTTTTGTTGACTCCACTTTGCCTTCTAATCTTTATATAACTGAATAGCAAAAGAAAGCTCCTTAAATAATGAAAGGAACTTCAAACACACAGGGACTATTTGTTTTTCTCTGTCTGTCAGCTATAAACTTCACATTAACCCTAGCTAGCCAGCTCTCAAGAATGCTGTACCAGTTATAAGGAAGATTTGTGAAAAAATGAAGAAAGTCTGGGTCTACCTTCTGGGTTGTCTTTGTGTGGGAACGATGCAGAGGGGACACTGTCTACAGAGGGGGCACACAAAGGGGGTTAAGGAGAGGAGGGAGTAATAGATGTGTGGTGTGTCCTCAGATTCTCATTTCAGGAATGAGGCGTTCATTACCCTAACTACAGAGTGTTAGCTGCTGAAGGCTCCAAGCTGAGTTTCTCTCTCAGAATCATCATCATCCAAAGGGAATTGCCTTGTCCAAGGTTACTCTTACTCCCCAGGGACAGCTCACATCCAATACCTGGCAATGTCACTTTACAAAGCCAGAATCCCTTATGTTGGTTCAGGACAACTCAAAAGACCCATCCCAGCTCTAGAACTCCCCATAGGATCAGCTGAAGCCTCTGTTGCAACTGCTTCTCAATAGAATCTCTCTCTGCCAAATTCTGCTTCCTCCAGTCCTTTACAGTGCTATTCTGACAAAATTACCTACACACAAATCTTCATCTCAAGGTCTATTTCTTGGAAAACTTGGCCCAAGACAGAGGGGAAAAAGTAGAGAAGAAGACCTCCGAGGAGCTGGATATTCCTCCTTTCTTATGCGTTAGTGATAAAATACCATATTCCTGGCCTACAAATTTCAGCCTAGGTGTTGCTGAGATCTTACCAGTACAGAGCGAGTTTCTGATCTATTTATACTTTTCCACATCTAGCGTGACTCCATTGGGATGAAAGAAATACTCGCTGATATTTTAACTGAATTGACTAATCAATTCAGTTAAGATGGTAGACCCACTCAGCTGTGTAGATAACAGCCAAAGGAAAGTGAATAAAATTGGATTGGGGAATTTAAGAATAATGACTAAAGACTTATGTGACTCATAAATTTGAAACTTCTTTCCTCAGTAGAGTGAGTGATTAAATAAAGGGCTGATGTACAGAGAAAAGGAATGTATCAGTGGAGGTGCTGAGACAGGCATTATTGATTAATACATAAGCTATTACGCCTGCACTTACAAGTGATTCAGGATGACCAATAAGGGAGAGGAATGTTTTGTGCCTCAGTTTGATCATTTTTAAAACAAAAGCTTTTGACAAGTTCAATGAGTTACAATCTTCTCACAACCAAAGACTCTTTAAAAAAATCCCTATCTCCATCCTCAATAATGCCTCAATAGACTCCATGATTTGAAATATTAAACTCACTATACAATTGCTTTTTATCAAGTAATAATTTGTCTTCTTATATTCCAGTGATTAAGTATACAGAATCTGTCAATAACAGCTTCTGATGAATGTGAGGTAACCAGTTAAACCACACTAACTTCATAAAACTCCAGCCTGAGGCAAAGACACTTTATGTTCTAGTTAGCCTGTGCAGCTTTATTTTTGAGAAGCTAGAGCTTCCAGTGAAAAATAGATCCAGGAATCCTATTATTGGCTTAGAAAATCTACAGGAACCCGAAGATTTCACATTGGAAACCACTAGACTATTTTACCTCCAAAGTCCTTCTTAGGCCTAATGTTCTATGTTTTCTGAAATTTCTAAATTATGTCTCATTTTTACCCATTTTTGTTCAATTATGAAAAGTTTCATCTGACTATGAGCCTCCACAAATCCATGAAGTAATTTCCTTGTCAATTGATTACATAGAACATTTTAGTATAATTTTTATAATTATCTAATTAGAGGTGAGAATCAGAAGTTTGTTCTGACAACCTACAAGACAGCTGGTAGCAACTAAGTCACCATGACCTTCACCTCTCATTATAACTCATCATGGTAAATCCACGGGCCCCAGAAATCTGCGATCTATTATGCAAGCAACGTAATCAATATCTTCCAATGTGAATCCTGTCCACAAAGCCAATTCTTTGTATGTACAATAACATCTATCATGTGAATTCTATCTGCAATTCCACTTGATTTCATGAATTTCTGTGTTTGTAAATGAAAAAAGGAATGTCATCTATCATTCATTAGAGTCAACATACATCTTGTACAAACATGGAAAACATTTGGCCCTGGCCTCATGGGAAAGTGATGGGATAGATTATCTGTGCTTATTGGCAGGACTGGTGCAATTTACTGGCATGCCTGAGGACTTTCTAACCCAATATGCAAAGCATCTCCATTTAGGGACAAGATGGCTTTATCATGCAGTAGCAGGGAGGACTGGCTGAGAGGAAAGCCAAAGCCTCCCTTGGAGCTGCCTAGCTCCACGCTACAAATCTCAGCCAGAGCATGGAAATCCAAGTCTTATTTGGTTCTAAATAGCATTCCACTTCGGTGTGGGGAGAATGGAAACACTCCACATGTTGAGTAATGATGACATATTAATTACTCTCTTTTGAAAAAATGACTGAAGGTACAGAGGGACTGCAGAAGAGCTTCTTGGACTACTTTAAATATACTCCTACAGTGATAAAACGTATATGACATTGAAACAGGGTGCATTTTACGTTTCTGTGATTCTTGTTTGCCTACATCCATCAAATGCTGATAGGCAAAGATTATTCAGTTTAGAAATGCATCCAAAGCCACGTTCAAAGACCAGCGCAGTCAGCTCACATATGCAGGGCTCTGCCATTTTGGAAGTCATGTGACATTAATGCCTTGATTAATGGTTTTGCTACTATGCAGAAGTGGTACAGAATGGCTTTTGTGACTTTATAAGCAGCAGCTCTGTTAAGTTGCTTCCTGTCTAGGTGCGTTAGCTTCCTGGGCAACCATCACTGTCATTTAGACTCTGTGAATTTTATAATCTGTGGATTTAGGATGACTTACAGCTAACAGAACTGTGATTCTTTGTACCTGAAAAACACCCAGGCTCCTTCTTTACTTGTTTATGTGATGCTTGGAGGGCAACCTTCTTTATTCTGCTCTTAGAATTCAATCAGATAGCACCTCAGAGGCATTGGGGACCAGGAAGCTTTTTTATTCTATCACAGTTTCAGCAGAGGAAGGCAGAATAACTGTGGTGTACTGAAAGGCACACTGCAGTGGGAGTTGAGAAAGCTGCTTTAGCAGTAGTACTAACTTGCTCTCTGACCGAGGGTTATCACTTCACTCTCTAGGATGTGGTTTTCCAGTTTACAAGGTGACAGGCCCAGGGGCGTGGGAAGAGAAGGAGATTCCCTTTTATTCAGTTTTCCATGTATTAGACACTATGCAAATGCTTTAATATATTATCTCACATGGTCTTCACAACTACCCTGGGAGGTAGACGTTAGCGTTCTTGCTATTTTACAAAGGAGGGAGCTGAGGCTCAGAGAAATTGAAAGTTTCAAATACTATTCAACAGAACCCTAAGAGTCCATGACGGTGCCTCTGGAACTCTCAAGATAATAAGAAGGTAGATGCCTTGACCCCTGGTTTCAATATAATCTACTTTGCTTTTATATGTTGTGTATATTGAGCTTCCATGTAAATCTTTCTTTGTATTCTAGATTTTGCCACTAGAAAGACACTTGAAAGTGTTTAGTAATCTTAAAGGTCCCATTGGTCTCAAACATTCCACACAAAATCCAGTACTACAAGGTAATACTAAAAGATAGGCATCTACTGGGCCCTCACATTAGAAAGAATCAATTTCTCACATGAGTTTGAAATAGTCCATGTTGTTCTTGTTCTTACTATAGAAAGAGACATTCCTGGGCTTCCCATGACTTATGATGTTTTGACTTCTACACAGATAGCCAGGTTAATCTGAACAGGGCCAGGGTGAAATGCACATGTGGAGTGGCTGGGTAAGTTTATGTGTTAGACTCAGTTATCCTGGGCAAAGCAAAGCAAAAGTTCAGGGTGAAATCAAGACTGTCCTCAATTTTCAATTCTCTAAGTCACTTGAGGCAGAGGTGAACTATTAGGCTTGTCCCACTTAGATGAGGCCTGGACAATCTCCAATTCCCCAGCTAATTGGGCATCCCCTACTGCCCTGTGGAAGTTTCCAATACCGCATTCTGTGATAAATATGAGTAAAGCGCCCCATCTTGGCTGTGAAATCACTTGAAATTACAGTTTGTTTTCATTTTAGCACTCTTTACCATTCAACTCTAAGTTTATTCCTAAAGACGGTGTAAAAAGAAAATCTCATAAACGAATGAGATTTAAAGCCACCCCATCAGCTCTAAAATGCATTCCTGATCAATAAGGCAATTTTGAAAAGAATTAGGCAAACAAAACAACCCAACATTATAAGTCAGAATTTGTACTAAGCTGGGAACATGACCTGGAGCCCCATCAGTGTATTATTTCCTTCAAACAGGCAAGGCACTCTGCCATCAGGAGCACCATTATCTTTGTGACCCAAAAACCCATCATGGCCCAGGGTTCCTTTGCCTTTTCTCTCTCCCACGGCCCTGCACTGTAGACATAGGGGTGAGAAATACAAGTCTCCTCATTGGGCTTTAGCAATAATCCCTTGGTACTGGTGTTCTGTTGTCTCCAGAGCAATATGACAGCCATATTTTTTCTCTAACAAATATTTATTGATGAGGAAACTTTTGGGAATGATGGATATGTTCACTATATCTTGATCGTGGTGATGGCTTCATGAGTGCCTACATATCAAAACTTATCAGATTATATAATTAAGATACAGGCAATTTATTATGTCACTTACACTGAAATAAATCTGATAAAACATTTATTGGATGCTTCCCCCGTGCCAGACACTACACTCGATGCTGGGAGTACAGAGATAAATAAGACCTCACAAGTTTGCATTCTGCTTGGTTGAACCATAAGAATTTGCTGTTTGAAAACATGAAAAATGAAGAAATATTGCCAACTGTTCAACCTAACACAACTTAATAATTATATGTGCGTATATAGTCACCATGAGACAGGCAGTGTGAGTATTAATACCATTCTATAGATGGTAAGATGGTATAGATGGTATAAGAAAATTTGGGTTCATACAGGTCAGGTGACTTGCCAGAGGATGCTTCCTTTGGAATTCCCAAACCTTAGCCACCCCTTATCTGGGTTGTCTGGCTGAGTGTACTGAGAAAGCCAGCTCATCCAGGGTTGGACATATGGATTTCTGATCACAGATATAGAAGAATAAACTCTGGGTATCAGATTATTGTGATTTATATGTTCCAAATGGCTTTCAGAGGTGCTACTCTTCAGGTAACTCTAAGGAGCCACTGGGCACCAAGGACTTGGTCTTGTTCTCCATGTTGACATAGAGCTCTTTGCTGAGCTTGTCTCATGTGCTTGATGTTTGTCTGTAGGTTTCAGGTACTTGCCTCCATTTGTTGTGACCTCACCTATCTCTTGGTGCTTTGGTTTATACTCATCACCTGCTTTTTTTCTCTACTTCCAAATGAACTTCCTTGGCCTCTGTCTTTCATCTTTCAATGACTTGGCTGTAGTTTTCCTGCTCAATAGTGAATCTCACCCTCTAATTATAAACAGTGCCTTTAGAGGGCCCTCAGGACATCACAGTATACTAATTTTTGTTAAATATTTTTTTGAGCTCATGAAATGATTTTTTCCTTCGGTGGATGTTTATTTATTATGATTATTGTTGAGTTACTTTCTGTCAAATGGTGACAATGATAGCCCCTAAATCATGGATCTTTTATAAGCATCAAACAAGATACTCCATGCAGACAACTTAGAACAGTGCCTGGTACATAGTTAGCAGTCAATAATGTTAGCTATTATTATGATACCACAGCATTATATTTAATGGTCAGTACATGGGTAGGGGTTGGGATGGGATAGTATTAGGAACAAAATGGAGATGGATAACACAAAGCTACTACCTATAAGGAGCTTGAAATCAATCATCTAATTTTAGCATAAGGGATAATATGATTATTAGACTAAAAAAGGCAAAATATACTAGAGAAAAGGTGAAATTCCAAGTTTGGAATGGGAGATTTGGAAAAACTTCATGGAGAAGGTGGCATTTAAATTGGTCCCTGAAGGACGAGTCAGATTTTGACATGAGAGATTGGCAGCAATGGAGTGGGTATTAAGGGCAAAGGGAACCACATGGGCAAAGGCAGAGGTGAGAATGTTCCCAGACATTTGGGGTGAAAGACAAGTTGTGGGGTGTACCTTGGGGGCTATAGGTATCATAGAAGGTGAAGCTATAAAGGCAGGCTAAGACCATACTTCCTGCAGATTTTAGCGTAGAGGCACCACAAGTACCAGTCACGATCACTTTGTGCATACTGAGCCCAGTGTTAAGTGCAACTGAATGTTTGTCACAACTGGTGATGAAACTTATTCAGAAGCTAACTGGGGCGGGTAGCCCTGGAACTGGCTTGTTCTTGAACCACCTGATAGGATGCAGTGATTAGAACATAGCGTCACTTGTGTGGTATTACTACCAAAGATGCACAACCTGAATCAAATAATGAGCAAACATCAGACAAACTCAAATGGAAGGACATTCTATAAAGTAACTAGCCTGAAATATTCAAAAGTGTCAAGATCTTGAAAGTCAAGGAGAGGCTGAGAGACTCTATAGGAAGGAGACTAGAAAGACATAACAACTAACTATAACACATCGTTCTGAACTGGATCCTTTTACTATAAAGGACATTATTGGGACGATTTGTGAAGCTTGGGTGGGATATAAGGATTAGATTATAGCTATGTATTAGATTATAATATTAATGAGCTGATTTTGATGGTCACATTAGTTATATAGTAGGATGCCCTTGGTTGTCGGAAATATTCATTAAAGTATTTGAGGGAAATGGGCATCAGGATGGCAGCTTGCTCTCAAATGATTCAGGGGAGAAAAAAGCTCTTTATATTGTATTTACTATATTTGAAACTTTTCTGTAAGCTTTAGATTGTTGCAAAAGGATGTATCAAATCACTAAAATAAGTTTCTTAGGGGAAAAAAAGGATTAAAATAAAGTTAGCAAGTTATCTTTTAAAAAAATGTTGTGGACTGGCTCCCATGGTTTCCTGGAGAGGCCCTTTAGATTGCCAGTCATTTGTGTGCAGGATGTGGTCCAGGAAGCCAGCGTATCAGAGGCTGTCATGCCTTTTGTGGGACAACGCAGAGATAAGCAGTATCTGGGAATGGTCTTCTGCTTTGGACCCTTTAGTCATATATTGTGAGCTTTGGTTCCCTCATCTTGCTGTAAGAAGCAGAGGGCAGAGAGAAATAAAAGTGTGGCCAAATAACAATATGCTAATTAACACACGAGCTGCTCCTTTGTAAGAGACATTAGCAGCTGCATTTATGCCCTATATGATATATTTTTGATAAGCCCTATTGGAACTTAGAAAATAATTCATCATGCCTCTCCTCTAACCCAGTGTAATCAGAAATGAGCTCTGGATCAGTAGCTGAAATGTGCAAGGACCACCTACTTAAAAGTGAGGTTTCAGCAGGCTAATTCCTCCTTCAGCATGGTTAGGGACCGTCCGTGTTTTCAAAACCTTTCACAAAGGAAATAAACTTTAGAACATCGTCAATCCCCACCCCACATCCCAATCACTGCCACAGTTTTTGCCACCACCACCACTACCACAACTGCAACTAGCCATCCAAACTGGGACAATATCTTTCTACAAAGCCCAAGAGGTGCTCTACCTTGTCCAGTTGGCTGAACCACCTCCAGATATCCAGTCTATGTAGTTTAAAGGGCCAATGATTAAATCCCTCAGCCGGTTTCCTAGTAAGTACTTTGAGTAATTGGTGCTAACATTTATTTCTGCTTATTGTATGCCACACACCATGCTATATGCTTTGCATGCATTAGTTCATTTGATTGTCATAAAACCCTATTAGGTGGGTACCACTTTTATTCGTAATTTTATAGATGAGGATGCTGAGATGGGGGAAGGAAAGTTACTTGCTGAAGGTCACACATCTCTTAAATTGCAGAGCTGGGATTTGATCCCAGATCGATTTGACTCCACAGTCAATCTCTTGGCCAATTTGCTGTACGGTCTCTCAGGCCGTTTGGCTTTATCAACTAAATTATATACAAATCCCAACACCTTATTCTAGCTCAGACTTTAGAGTCAAACTGTCATCTGCTAGTGAGAACTTGGGCAAGTTCTTTCAAGTCTCTGGGCCTCGATGTCCTCACCTGTAAAATGGGGATAACATTACCCACCTCATAGATGGTGGCAAGGATTAAATGAGTTTATGGATGTAAAGCCTGCCACGTGGTAAATGCTGAGTACATAATAACTAGTACTACTATAGAAATCAGAATGTACCATAGGGAATACTGTGCCCCCTGAAACAGTATCCAGATAATGCTGGCCTATCAGACTATGGTTATCCCAGTAGGCAGAGATTACTTTTTGCTCTCAACATCAGCATAGTAAATTCAGGAGTTCTGCTCTAGTCACTCTTTGTTTGGTATAAAAATAGAGAAACTGTGTTTTTCTCTGTAAATCATTTAATCCACAAGCATTATGGAGAAACTACTACCTGTTTCAGCACTGTACTGAGTGAGACCATTACAAAAGAAGTATTAAATAGGAGCCCTGCCTGCAAGGAGCCAACAGTCCAGTGGAAGAGACCAGCATGGGAGAAATAACAATGAGGGATGCTAAGCAGTACATAGTTAAGTTCTCAGTGGCGTGGTGTTTATTTGAAGAGACACAAGAGTTCAGCAGACAGAAAAAAGGTGAATTGGAATCAATATTCACATCTAAGCCAATTGATGAGACTATTCACTCCTAATGCATGCAGCAGAGCTGTCTGTTTTGGTGTTCACCAAAGCCCAAGTCAGCCTAGCCCAGTGGGCATTGGGGCAAATGTCACCTAGTCAGTCCCTTGTGCTTCTCAACAATACCCTATTCCCTCTCAGGACTGTTTTCTAGCCAGCCACTTTCACTGTTGATTCCCTTACCCCATGTTCTTTTTCTTCATAGCATTTATCACTATCTGACTTGATCATATATATTTACTCATTTTGTATCTGCTCCATCTCTCCCACTGGATTGTCAGCTCCTTGACTGTAGGAACTGTTGTCTTCACTGCTGAATCCCCAGGCCCCACAAGAGTGCCTACCTCAATAAATATTCTTTTGGACAAAGGAATGAACCCTTGCCAGACCTGCTCTCTTCAGCTTTCTCCTTTGTTCTACTGCCAAGGCTGTCCTCAGTGCTGAAACCACAGTTAGCTGCTGCTGATAATTATAATAGTTACCGTTTATTGAGCCTTTCTATGGGCGAGGCTGTGTAATGTGGTCCACACAACCATCCCGTGAAATCAAGACATCCCAGCTTACCAATGCAGCGACTGAGGCCTAAAGACATTATATAACTTGTCCAGGTTCACATACCTAAGACGTGACTGACTTCCAATAAGGGTTGACTACATACCTTATGCTTTCTGGCTTTAGTCTTACGACAACCTCCAGTGGTATTGGGACATACCCAGAATTTGAGGGAGAGAAGTAGAACCCTGAAGAGGTAGGAGTGGAGGAAGGGTGGATGAGAGAGTTGGTGAGTATGTGTTATGGGTTGAATTGTGCTCCACCCCATCCCCCAAATTCATATGTTGAAGTCCAAACACCAGTATTTCAGAATACGGCCTTATGTGTAAATAGGGTCATTGTAAATGTAATCACTTATGATGAGGTCACACTGGAGTAAAGTGGAACCTAAATCCAATGTGACTGGTGTCCTTATAAAAAGAGGAAATTTGGACACAGACACACACATACACACACACAGGGAGAATGCCATGTGAAGATATTGGAGTGATTGCCAGTATACCTCCATAAACTAGGAGAGAGGTGTGGAATAGATTTCTCCCTCGCAGCCCTCAGGAGGTACCAACCCTGCTGATACCTTGATCTGAGTCATCTAGCCTCCAGAACTGCGAAGCAATGAGCTTCTGTTGTTTAAGCCACCCACTTTGTGGTATTTTGTTATGGCAGCCCTAGCAAGTTAATACAAAAGGAGTAGGCAAGGAGAGGGCTGCGGGAGAGAAAAACCTAACAGCTCCTTGTGGACATTCTTACTGGTATTCCATTGTAGCCTCTTCTACCTTCTCCCAAAGCCTTATCTGGCATTTTGAAGATACAGCTTCTTTCTGCCAAGACCCTGTCAATCCTTTCTGAAGGAACAGGTGATTTCCTAGGAGAGGAAAGTGAGCTTCCTGGTTCTTCTTGTTAAGGCTGATATCCAGGCCCAGGAAATGGATCATAGTGCTCAGAAGAGCCACTTAGTGACCACTGTCCCTTACAAAGAAATATACAGAGACTGCAGACTCTGTGGTCTCTCCAAGGCCAATGTTGCCCTGAACTGTCCCAGATCTTTGTATGTGAATAAACTTCAAAAAATCGCATGAAGCTAGATCCCTCACATATCCTGTGTTGGTGGCCCTGCTTGATGGAGCAAGTTAGAAACAGGATGCTTAAGGGGAAGACACATCCCTAATCTCTACAGTGTCTGCTGCAAAATATTGATTCCATTATCCTTTAACCCTCTGGCACTGGGTTGATATTATATTACCGGTAATGAAGAGAGAATCCTGCCAGGAATTGTTAAATGGTCGGAAGTCACTGTAATAGATCTTTTCACAGTAAAAATAATGAGGGCTCAAGACTGATTTCATAAAGAATGGCAAGAAAAAATGTTTATGCCTATCTCAAGCCCAATACCTATCCCCACAAACCCACCCAAGAATTTTCAGCAGTGTGTAGTCTCCTTCCAAGCTGCAGCAATTTCTGTTCTGAACAGAACTTTCCTGTCATGACAAAAGGAGCCTTTCCTCGTGAGTGGAGTTAGTGTTCAATTTCTCTAACACAGGGGTCAGTAAATTTTTTCTGCAAGGGGCCAAATGGTAAATAATTTAGGCTTTGAGGGCCATCTCTGTTGCAACTACTCAGTTGTGCTGTTGTTTTGTGAAAGTGGCCATAGATCATGCATGAATGAATGGCTGTGGCTGTGTGGCAGTGAAACGTTATTTAAAAAATAGGCAGTGGCCACATTTGGCCTATAGGCCACAGTTTGCCAAACCCTGGTGTGTAGCATAAAACGACTAGAACTTTGTTGCCTACAGAAACAATGTTCCTGTTTCCAAAGCATTGGTGTCCAGATCTTTCCTGGGAAATGTCATCTCAGGGCCCACATTACTTTGTATCACCAACGGAAGAGAGAAATGAATAAATCCATCTCATTATTCCTTTTAGGGCTCCATATTGCTAACACTGAACTAAAGCAATGCCAACCTGTGACCCTTTAATTTCTTCCTCTAGAATATATCGGCTCATAAATTTTGTGATAAAGAACAAAGAAGAAATTGCCTTACAGAATGTCTCCTTCAGTGATGAAATGGCATTGATAGAAAAGGACTAGACTCTGTGTCTGGAGCCTCGGATTTTGTCCCTGTCTCTGACTCTGACAAGCCCAGTGACCCCACACAAGTCATTTCATCTTTCTGGTGTGACAACTCGTTCTCTACCTACTTTATGGGATTGTCATGAGAATAAACCAAAAAGACCACGATAAGAGACATGAAAGCATTTTGTAAAAAAAAATTGTCACAAATCTATTTCTCCAAGGAAGCCAGGAAGATGAGAGGGATGCTTTTCTTCATAGATGAAAATGTTACAACTAAAATAGAACACTGAACCCTCATGATGTAGAGGGAGCAGCACAGGAGAGGGCAGAGGGCCACACATGAAGCTGGGGCAGTTTCAAGCCTCCCCATTAGACTGGCCGGTTGTTGTGTCATATATATCTAAATTGATTCCTTTCACTTTTTGTTGTTTCTCACAAGTTTATTAGAAAGAGCAGGTGCTCATTATTGAATTGCCTTGTTTGTTTTTCCCTAAATCTATTAAATCAATACTAAACAGTCAGAATTCTCTGACTAGAGCAAGTGATTTATTTATCTATAGTTGTCTAGTGCATCTGGCTTTGATAGGCTTCATTTTAATGTGTTAAAAACACAAAGCCCAGGGCTGGCCCAGTGGCATAGTGGTTAAGTTTGCACGCTCCACTTTGGCAGCCCGGGGTTTTCATGTTCAGATCCTGGGTGCAGACCTGCCTACCACTTATCAAACCATGCTATGGAGGCATCCCACAAGAAAACAGAGGAAGATTGGCACAGATGTTAGCTCAGGGTCACTCTTCCTCAAGCAAAAAATGAGGAAGATTGGCAACAGGTGTTAGCTCAGGGCCAATCTTCCTCACCAAAAAAAAAAAAAGTACACACATAAAGCCCTTTAAAATTCTTTTATTGCAAAAGGAAAAAGTTAGCTGTATAGGGAAATGCGGATGAGAGTGAAGGGGAGCAACTCTCTGACTCACAAGTGTAAATGTCAGTGCTTTTTAAAAAGATATCAAATCATATAGAATATGAATATGGACTAAGAGGCCAGACTTTCCTAAAGCTTCATAGGAAATTTGTGTTTGGGGTTAAGCCTGGGGTGGGAGATTTGGTGCAAGGGAAAGAGCAGTGGGATCAGGAAGGCTGATTTGAGTCCAGGCTCTGCCATTAACTTGCTGTGTGATTTTAGCTAAGTTACTCAGTCACTCTTGACCTGTGTCTTCTCATTTGTAAAATGAAGAGATTTAATTTGATGCACTTTAAGACTCCTTTTCCCACCCACTTTCTATGAATTAAGAATTTAGTCACCATGAGGCATAAACTAATAGTGTCTACTGTGGATCTCATCATTCACTTGTTCAGGAAACACTTATCCAGATGCTACTATGAGCTAGACTCTGGGAGTACAACAATAGACAGACACAGACTCATATCCTTCACCTTTTGTATACAACGAAGTAGAGTTGATCTTTCTCTTCCCTCCCTAGAATCAGAGAAGTAGAAGGTCTTTGAAACTATCATTGTTCAATTGCTATTTTAGCTCATTCTTTTGACTAGTACAGCTTTTGTTGTGGTAGTGGACATATAGTTTGAGTGTGCATGTGGAGGATGGTTTTTGACTTAGAGATTATTGGAGGCTGGAGGTTCCAGTTTGGGGCAAGAGTTGCCAAGCTTTTAGACTTTGTCTGTTCAAGGACTGTGGTTAAGCCTGTAACCTCACCAGAGGATTTGAACCCAATTGGCTCTACCTGTAGGCTGGGTCGCCAGGGGCAGAATGGGTAACAATTTGCCTGGAGAGAGGAGAGAGCAGCTTGAAGTGGGCTCTCCAGAGAAAGGGACAGAGCCCAGAGCTCCAGAAAGCATAGGATGTGAAAGAAATGTATAGGATAGTGCATAAGTGTCCAAAAGAGCTGGAATAACTGGGAGGCATATGTAAGGGATGGGAAAAAAGAAAGGTTGAACACAGTTTTCTGGGTTCATAATAGAAGAGCAGAGCCATACTGGGGCTACCACAGTTGTGAAAGTTGAATATTCCTCCCTTGACATATACTTGCTGAGTGCCTAATATGTACCAGGTATTTTGCCAGATTCTGGAGATACAGAAGTAAATTAGACTTGGTCCATGCTTTCAGCAAGCTCATGGTCATTGAAAGAGGCAAATGAATAAATTGCCAATTAGAATACACATCTGAACTTGGTGAGGACAGTGTTCTAGTCTGCTTCATTCACTGCTGTTTCCCCTGTTTAGTACATGACCTGGTACAAGATGTTGTTATAGACCAGATGGTATCTCAGAGAAAGAGGGGAGTGGAAGAATCAAAGAGCTATTAAAGAGAGAGCCTAGATCACATTGATGATGGATTGGAGGGAAGTGCAGAGGGAAGAATCAATGACTTTCAGCCCTGTGACTTGGGCAACTAAGTGGACAGTGATGCCATTCACTGGGAGGAGGAACCCAGGAGTCTGAGCCAAGTACAGAGACTGCTAAATAAGGATTGGGAGCCTGGTAAGGCATGACTTACTGTGAAGATCCAGGGGCAGCCAAAGGAGCTGCCTGATCTTTCTGTTTCTAGCTTTGTTTCTGTCCCAGGATGCCTGGTTGTGTGTCACACCCTGAGAAAAAAAGAAATTGGGTCTTTTTGAAGAGTGACTAGAAACTTACAATGTTCTGCAGTCTAACATGGTGAGAGTTAAACTAGGTATGTGTGCAGTAAGTAGTGTCTAGTCCCTCTGTCTTCAGGAATTTCAATGCTTGAGTAATGTCCTGAGGTTTCTAAAGGGATAAAAGAGAAAATCTACTTGGGGGTATTTCACCTAATGTCAGTCCTGTATCTCAGCTCACAGATGTGGGCATAGAATTTGCCTTTTATCTACAGAGTCCTACTTCATCTGTGACTCCTTGAAATTTTGAAATTGTCATTCTTAAAGACTCTTTCTTACCACCATTATGGCAATTAAGTTCAGGCAGAATGGAGCCACATCCCCAAACATTATATCAGGCAGCAAGATGGAAAACTGAGCACATTACCGAAGAAAAGTGCTTCTGTCTGGAATTTCTTCTTGATGGTTCTCTTAGGGACATAAGTTTGGGATTTAGTTAGTTGAAACTGGTCATAACACAATACTTGGTATGTGTTTGTGTGTATGTGAGGCAGGGTAGATTTGTTGGCATGCTTTGGTCTAGAAGTTTTAGTAACAGAATTTAAATTTTGTACAAAGGCACTATTCATGAGGGAGTCGAGTTTGGAAGGAGCAATGCACTGGGAGTCAGAAAACCTCTATTCTATCTCTGTTGTTAACTAGCTATGCAACCCTAAGCAAGTCCTCTTTCCCTTCAATAGATCTCAGTTTCTCCAGCTATAAAATGAGAAAGTTGGACTTAAGGGGCTCTGTCCCTCTCAGGTCTGCCGTTCTAAGAAAATGAACAGAAAATAAAACCACTATGACATAACTACTATGAAATGACTGAGAGTAAATAACTACTCTGGTCAACAGCTATGCTGCAGAGCTCTTTGAAAAGACAGTAACTGGTAGATGAAAAGATAATTAAAACAGCTTATTATTTTCATTAATCATGTTCTTATCCTAGAGATTAATCTGAATCCTTTCTCCCGAAGGAGCTGGCCCAAGGAGCCAAATTACAGTTCTGAGAAGTGAAGAGCTCTATGTTCTTTTAAAAGAACACCAATTGGCCTTAGTTTAGCCCAAAGGTGCTGGCTTGGGGTCCTCTGCTAATACAGAAAGTGGCTTTAGACTGGGATAAAGGTAATCAAAGGTACCAATACTGAGAGTTAGGTGAGGGCTGTGGGACCCCCTGATACACACGCTATCCCTGAGTGTTCTTTCCCCTCCCCCTAATAAAATGGAGTGCCCCCATAATGCACTGGGGAACAGGGGCTGCCACTCAAACAGCAAGCACATCCTTTCCAATTTCATAAAGAAGCTGAGGTAGCTAACATGGCTGCAGTTTGGCTAGGGATTGTAGGAACAAATCACCTCCACTAGAATTGTGATGGGAGTCCACACTCTGAACACTGAGTCTCTCTGTCACTGTCAACCCAGAGCTTAGAGGATGAACACAATCAAGTCATGTTCTCTTAAACGCAAAGGGTAGGAGGTGTGAAGCCGATTATGTGTGGTGGGAGACTTTAAAGTACTTGATGAGTGGCTCCAGATGTTGGGTTTAAGCCCCTGAAGTGCCCCCTTGGTGGTCTCCTTTGGAAATGGACCCATTTCATAACAGTATCATTCACTGCCTGTGCTGACTGCAGCAGTGCAAGAGAAAGAACATGAGTATTTACACCCTGTCTGTGTGCTCCACCAGTGCCTCCTGAACTACAAGACAATTCCTTTTCTCAGATTTAGAAAGGCAGCTGAGATCGTCCCAAGAGATCTTTCTGACCCTCCCCTGCAATGGTGTAGTTGAAGAAACGGAGGTGCAGAGCCTTAGCCGTTTGGCCAGGAACATGCCTCGGGTCACAGTAAATTAATGGAAAAATTAAAACTCAAAATCAGACTTCTTTGATGAATAACCAACTATAGCTCCTTTCTCTACCAGTAATTCTTAACTGGAGGCAGCACTGTCTCCCCACCACCACCAAGGGACATTTGGAAATGTGTGCAGGCACTTTGGGTTATCAGAATGATTCAGGGTAGGGGTGCTACTGGCATTAACATTCAGGGGCCTGCAGTGCATTAGACAATCTCACATTACAAAACGCCAACATTTCCCATTGAGAACCACTGCAGGCCTTCACCAGGCTGTATCCGCTGAGAACAATACAAAAGAATACAGAGTCATGGCTTCGCCTTATCTCCTTCTTCTCCTCAGAAGAAAGCAAGAGCGGGGTAAGACTGGAAACCTTGGTTCTAGTTCTAGCTCTGACATTACATCATTGTGTGACCTCAAAGAAACCTTCCTCTCTGGACTTCAGTTATCTTGTCTGTAAAATTGTGGTTTTGCCAAGATAGTCATCAAGAACTCTTCCAATTCAACATTCTGGGCCTTCTTTCAGAGTATGGGCAGCACCTTGTTAAGAACCTAGATTCCTGGACCTCACCACAGACTTGCTAAATCAGAATTTATGAAGGTGGAACACTGGGATCTATATTCACTCCCCCGCCCAACGATTCTGAAGTTCAATAAGTTTGAGGACCAAGGTTCTCATGTTCTAAATGGTGGAGCTGTATTTGGTCAACTAGCATTCACAGATTATAAAGAGATCATCCCCACCTCCAGTTAGGAGCTAAAGCAGTATTTGTATGATTGCAGGCCTGTCCCGACTGAAGCCCCAACACTGAGCTCAAGGCCCTTTGTGGGGTCTCTGTAAGCTTGCTGAGGTACATGAGCAGGGGGAGAGAGTCAGCTCAGAGTTTGCCACTGGTTGAGTCAAAGGGTTTCAGAGGGAGCAGTCTGACTTTTTAAGACTGTAGGGTTCGCTTATCTGATAACTGAGCGGAGACAGCCTGTGCCTGTTACACCTGCCTACCTAGCACCTGCCTTATCAAGTAGCTGCCCTGACAGGGCTGCAAATTCAGGCTCCATGTCCTGATTGCTGCCAACCATGGAACTTCGTTACTTGGTCTAAGCACTGCGTCTGCAGCCTGTCTCCTCCCACAACTCCAGCAGCTGTCTCCTCAACTCCAGCACAGTAGATGTAGCTTGCAGCAAACATATTCTGTACAACACACCCAGAGTGAATCGATGGCTTCTCCCTGTTAGTTCATAGAGTGCTTTGCTTTCCCATCCAACAACCCAAAGTTGAAGGCTTCCATCAGCTTTCAAAGCCAAAAGGCTAAGACATAGAGTTCACCTTTGGCTAGTTTGGTGGAGGAAAGGTTGGCTCATTGAGCTTGGAAATGAAGTGTCAAACAGACTGCTTTTATTCATCATGTGAAACATGTAAGAGTTGTGTCCCAGGGAAGCTTTGAAGACTTATTACCTGGCATTCCAGATGACCTTCAGGCTGACAGGCCATCGGTAATCACCTTACTAAATAATGCAAAACATGCTGGCCGCAGTTTCCTCAGGGAGTCTCAGGAATTTTGAGTCTTTCTCAAGAGAATGGAGGAAGAGAAGAAGTTAATTGCCAAACAAGCTAGTATCCCAATTTAGGACGCACCCCTTCTAATATCAAGAGCAATCTTTCTGAGTTTATTTTGCCCAAAGTCATGAAATATAAGATGAAGGGTTACAAATAAAATTTAAAATATCAAATTTCTAACATACCCTCCTATGATATTTCTTAGAAATTAACAGTGTGTTTCCCCATCTACTGCCCTCTCTCTGAGAGGAAAAATCGGCATTAAAGTAGTATTTACAGTTCCTGAGCAGAAGGCAAATGCCAAAGAATGCACATGTCCATCTCTCAACGGCTGGATGTGAAGATCTAATTACAAATAATTAATTTATTGAGAGTAAAAAAATAAGTCGAAACAAAGGCCAAAAGACAATGCATTGTCAGTGAGGTAGGGCCCATTTTACACCTGTTAGAAAGCTTGCTGGTTATTAATCTGCCCTGACAGGAAGAAAGCATTTCTGTACCTGACAGAGTTGATAAATGTGGCAAACACTGGCCCTACATTTTAAAATCAATGTGGAATGTTTTTCAGAGCAAACCCGGATCAAGCCAGCATACCAAACATAAACGGCTAACACTGGCATGGAGACTAATTGTTTAACTGAGTTCCAGGGGACAAATACAAATTACAAGAGGGAAAGACAGAAGAAGACAAAGCTGATAAAAGGGAAATGGGCTCGGCTTGGTTCAGGGAAACTACTCTCTAACAAAAAGGATCTTTGGAATGTGAAAAGGACTTGTTTTGGTAGAGATCAGTGAAATGCAGGCAAGAAATGAGCAGGCATTCAGTGAGAGCTCTTCATAGCTGGTATGCAATTTGGGGCTAAAACTATGAACTACGAGTCAGAATCATACACAGCTATAGTGCAGAAGCCCTAACACAGCTACAGAATCTTCTAGGTTGGAAACATCCCACTGCAGCTTATAATTTGCCTAGATCCTTTCACTTATTCAACAAGCATTTATAAAGGATTCTGGAGAGTCATTGGTGAATAGACCAGTGTCTCTGCCCTCAAGGGGTTCACAGTAGAGTGAAATAGAGATATGGATGGAAAATTACAGTTCCATGCAACAAGTGCTGTGGTTTAAGGAAGTGCAGGGGTGTTGTGGGAGCACAGAGCAGGGGAACCAAGTCTAACCTGGCAGGAGGAGAATCTGGGCAAATTTTCCTAGAGGAAGACTATGGAGTCAGACAGGCCTGAGTTCATATCCAGGTTATACCTCTTACTAGTTATGTGTGACTCTGAGCAAGTCACTAATTTCTATGAGCCCCATCTGTAAAAATGTAAAACAAAATCTCACCTGTAAAATGGGTACAATTTTACAACCTACCTCATAGGGATGTGGTGATTAAATGAACAATCCATGGAAAGTGCTCAGCACATTTCTGTCATCCAAAAAGTGCTTAGAAAAGAAAAAAGTATATATTCATTTCCTTCTTTTTAAAGCAGTGGGTACTATTGACAGTAAGGAGGTATTCTTCCATTACAAAAGTTCTAGGGTTTCTGCCATCCTATTTCCATAAGGAGATTAAAAAAAGAATGGTGTTTCTGGAAGTCCACTGAATTTGCTCTCCGAGCTCTGAAGAACCAACCCCACAACTGCTATTGACATCTGCTGCTCTTTGTTTTACTGAAGCAGGTTACTACACCTGAACCTTAGAGAAAGCTGGTAATTAAACACACATGCATGTACACACACGCATATCCACACACTATACACACACACACACACATTTATCATGTACCAGGTTTTACGTCATGTTCTTTCACAAGTTTTCTCTCATTACATCATCACGTCGACTCTGAGAGAAAATTGTTACAGATGAAGATTAAGAGGCTCAGAGAGTTCCACTAACTTGTTGTGATGGTTAATTTTATGTATCAGCTTGACTGGGCCACAGAGGTGGCCAGATATTTGGTCAAACTTTTTTCTAAATGTGTCTGTGACAGTGTTTCTGAATGAGATTAACATTTGAATCAGTAGACAGAGTAAAGCAGATTGCCCTCCATAATGTGGGTGGGCCTCATGCAATCCACTGAAGGCCTGACTAGAACACAAAGGCTGAATAAGAGGGAACGCTTCCTGTTTGGCTGCCTTCCAGCTGAGATACAGTTTTTTTCCTGCCTTCAGATTTGAACTGAAACATTGGCTCTTCTTGATTCTCAAGCCTGTTGGCTTTCAAACTGGAATAACACCATTAGCTCTCCTGCGTCCCAGGCTTTCACACTCAGACTGGAACTACACCAAGGGCTCTTCAGGGTCTCCAGCTTGCTGACTGCAGATCTTGAGGCTTATCAGCCTCTATAATCATATAATATAATATATCATATATATGTATATATATGTATACGCACACAACCTTAATGGCTCTGTTTCTCTGGAGAACTCTGACTGATACATTTGTTCAAGTTTACACTGCTGGAAAATGACAGAACTGAAATTTCGAATTTGGTCAAATATTATTTTGGGTGTTTTTGAGGATGATTCCAGATAAAATTTACATTTAAATTGGTGGGCTCTGAGCAAAGCAGAGTGTCCTCCATAATATGGGTGGGCCTCATCCAATTAGTTGAAGACCTGAATAGAACAAAATGACTGACCCTCTACTGAGTATGAGAGAATTCTCTAGCTGTCAGGCTTTGGACTTCATCTACACCATCGACATTCCTGGGTCTCCAGCCAGCCAGCCCACACTGAAGATTTGCCCATTCCTTATAACAAATCTCTGTCTATATATGTGTATACACATCCTATTGGTTCTTTTTCTCTGGAGAACCCTACTAATACAGTCATATATTGTATTTGATTTAGTTCTTTAAAAATTTCTGTGAAATTTAAATATTATTGTACACATTTAACAGACAAAACAGTGAGGCACAGAAAGACAAGTAACATGCCTGAGACTAAAGAGTTAACCCATGCATTTGCTTTCTCCAGACTGATTCAAGATCTGTTTAAACTCCCCATCTGCACAAAGCAAAATGTTACCAGTGGCTTAGAAATGTTACCAGTGACACCAGTGTTACTAGTGGTTCTAGGTTGTAGCTGTACCCAGTCCAAGCCCTAACACCCTTTGAAGGACATGCGCAGCACACACACACATACAGATCAGGCTATTGAATGCAAATAGAGCCATCCAGATAGGAGTGTACTCCAGTGTTCACAAAAGTTACTTCCTTATCCAGTATGCATTTCTCCAATCTGAAAAGCTGCTCTGCATAGCAAAGACAGACCTCCAGCAAATTAGATTTTTCTCTAATAATGAAAAACTCTGAGTTTAGAAAATTCTTTCTCATTTTTTGTCAAGGTGCTAGATGTCATGGGTTAAGTTTGGTCCCTTATGAAACTACTAAAGGAAAAGGGCATCACAGAACACTGGACAGCAAAGTGGAGTCTGGAAGAACGGGGAGAGAGGATTAAGTGGTAGACAGGGATAGATTTAGTTGAAGAGTGGGCTGGCCTTGGATTTTCTGACAAAAGTTTTTTCATCCAGCATTTATTAAGAACCTATGCTGTGCTAGGCACGGGAAATCCAAAGACAAATACGACATAGGCTCTGTCTTCAAGGAGCTCATAATCTAATATATCTCATAATATGACAGGGAATTCTTTCATCTGTGGAACAAATACTTATCAACTGCCAACTGTGTACCAGGCCCATGTGTTAAGTGCTGGGCATAGAGTAGTGTATAAATCCATGTATTATAGACTCCCAGCCCTAATGCAGCTCACAGTCTAAAGGGCCATTACACCTGCCCTCAAAATCACCAGAGTGGGGAGAGAACCCTGTAGACCCCCCAGATCTCCTTGAGTTGGTCTCTTTTCCAATAATGTAATGTTTCTCTCTTTGTACATTCTGAATTCATTCCCTTTCTCAGGAACATAACCCTGTGACTGGGGAGAGATTACTGTATTTTCAATTACACAAAGCCTAATGCTTAGGGGAAAAAACAAGACAGACAGACTCTATATTCAGACATGCAATCTCCTCAGCCAGGAAGCAAGGCAGCCAGAAGGAGCAGTGACAGCCATCCGTCTTCCCTAACCCAGCCCAAGAACAAACAATCTTCTCTGAATTTTAAAGGCCCGGGAACAATTTAGAGAGAAAGTCTGCACTTGCTTTTTCTCCCCTACCATATTCAATGAAATGCAATTCTGATGTTCAGAGAGACTCCGACTAAGTCGATAATACAGCCACATTTTTCAAAGGGCCTGCCATGGCTTTTTATCCTCCATAGCATCTAATACCTGTCAAACATTTTAGATTAAAATGAATATGAAAAAAACAGCCTCATTCAGCACTTCTTTTCCGCTGCAGACCAGGGACTGGGATGAAAATCAACCTTGGGGTTTAAAGTCCATACTGGGATGTCAGCCCCTTCACCTTTTATTAAGCATCTACTATGTCCAGAAGTAGTATAGTAGAAATAGCGTTGGCTTTGGAGTTGAGCATACCACTGACCTGCTATTAACCTTGGAAAGTCACTTCAGCTCTATGAATTTCAATTTCCTCATTTTGAGACTGGGAAGAATAATCTTTATTCCCCGCCCCATAGGATTATGAGGAGAATCAAATAAGATCACATATATAAGGGATCTGATACATGTTAGACACTCAACTGATAGTTGTCCATCTTCTTCATGTCCCTCATCTTGCTCTAAGGAGAGCCTGAGAGCAGTTTCCTTCTTGGCTTATACCTCTGTTTTTGCCTGGGCTTTCTTTTTGTATTTTTATTCCATTCATGTAACCAGGAAATTCCAGAATTCCTCTTGACCTTCCTTCAGGTTTTTACTGCTTCATTCTGGTCTCCATTTTGCTGCCAATTAGGAGGTAAGGCCTCAATGCAGTATTTGTACAACCTAATTGATTGAGCACGTTCTATCATCATTGAAAATCTGTATAATTTAGATGATGCAAATCCTCTGATAATGAGAAGGTTTCATGTTCCATATGAAAACAAATCTCCAGTAATTAGCACCCTCTTGTCATCAGTGTGTTCCAGCAGGTTGGCTGAATGGCCTGGGCCAGAGATTGGCAGCACTTCAAAGCCTCAGTCTGTCAGGAGTTCAGGCCCCTCAGTAGGCTGAAAGGAAATAACTTAGGAAAGAGGGAGAACTCTCAGCACTTCTCATTTTATAACATGGGAGTGGCCTGACACTCGGCACCCTCTATGTAGAAAGCCCAAAAATATTTTCCTATCATTATCTCTCCCCCATTCAACCTTCTTTGGTTCATTTATTAAGCTGGTGTGTCTATCGTGAAGTCAATGTATGACTTGGGAAAGTCACCTCCCTTTTCTTTGTCTCAATCTTCTCTGTTAATTGAGTAATCTAGAGGAGGACCAGGAGTAAGTCTGGAATCCACTAGATTTGTGCTGTTGATTGTCTTCACCCTAAACCCCTACCACTACTACCACCAACAAAAAACTCTCTAGGCAACTGAAAGGGGTTCTACACCCAATCCCAATGTGGGGAGAGGTGATTCCCCACACCAACAAGCAATTCTCAGACACCATCTGGATGTCCGACAATTCAACTCAATTCTGACACTACCTACCCAGAGATAGCATCATATTCCACAGGTTGAGTTCAATCCTACAAGACTGCCTCTCCTTCAGACATCAGTCACAGGCCCAAGTTATTATCTGTGCTTCTGACCCATGAACTATAGATTGGAGGTTCCAATGACTCCATCCTTGGGTTTGATTCATTTGCTAGAGCAGCTCAAAGAACTCAGAGAAACATTTTACTTACTAGATCACCGGTTTGTCATAAAAGGATATAACTCAGGAATAGCCCAGTGGAAAAGATGAATAGGGCAAGGTATGGTGGAGGGGTGCAGAGCTTCCATGCCCTCTCCAGGCATACCACTCTCCTAGAACCTCCACATGTTCACCAACCTGGAAGCTCTCCCAATCCAGTTCTTTTAGGTTTTTATGGAGGCACGATTGATTAAATCATTGGCCGTTGGTGATTGATTCAATTTCCAGCCCCTCTCTTCTACCTGGAATTCAGGGGGTGGGACTGAAATTTCCAACCCTTTGTTCATGATTGGTTCCCCTGGCAACTAACCCCCATCTTTAGGAGCTTTCCGAAAGTAATCTCATTAACATAAATCCAGTTGTGGTGAAAAGGGGCTTGTTATGAATAGCAAGACACCAATTTCACCTTTATGCATTGAAGCAATTTCAGGAACTGAGGACAGGAAACCAAATATTATGACAAAAGATGCTCCTGAAGCTGGGTACCTAAGGGTTACTGTAGGTATTCAATAGGAACATGATTGCCTTTCAACCTTGTTCCCAACACAGACGTGGATGGATCTTTTCAATTTGCTGTTTTCTTCTTTAACTTGAGGGGTAACTCAGGAGTCTTGAGGACTTGTGAGCTTGTTTTGCAAAAGAAAGAGAACACCTTTGGGGAGGTTGCAATCACTGGATGGCCAGCCCCCAGCTGCTGTTGAGGCCCAGAAGTCAGATTGCCCAGGGGCTTATCAGGAGTGACCCCTTTGTTTCTCTGAAAAAAACAGCCAAGCCCCTTAGCTCTATAAACCCCCTGCGTTATGCTCTTGTTAAGGCAGATTTGAGCAAACTCATGCTCCCACCTTCTCATTTTGGCCAATTCAAACTGATGTCTCAGTGTTTGGCTTACTGTGCAATGGGCACATGAACTTGACATTAAGAGGTTAAGTATCACTCCAATTGCTCTTATTGCTCAGGAAATTCCAAGGGTTTTGAGATCTGTGACCCAGGAACTATGGATGAAGATCAAATATATATGAGAAATATATTTTGGTCATCTGAATAACTAAATATATACTTCTTATAAATCACAATATTCCAGTAACTTAACAACAGTCTTTATTGGCAGGATATTGGGAAGCTTATAGATGCAATGGGAACCTGGAGACAATGCTAGGAAAAGAGAGGACCCAAGGCAGAAGCAATTGAGCTTAGAGTGCTGCTGCTTGCATGGATGAAACCCAATCATGTCTATTTTGTCCTTGCATCACTCTGCTTAAGATTGAAAGTGCTGGGATTTAGAGCCCAGTTGTCTCCATTTAGGTCACTTGCTGGCCTCTTGGGTTTGGAACAAAGGTAGGGCAGAAGAAACCTCCAGGAACCCTTTTGATGTCCATAGCGGGAAGGCAGGCTTCCCTGATCACCTTTACAACTTCAAATAGCATGACTATTCTATTTATTGACCCATTAACAGCAAACAAACCTCTTGTCTTCCTACTTTGTAGCCTGAGAAGATTAAGTTACACTTTTCTCTTTACATCTCCTTACCACCTTCCTCCAGCTTTTATCAGTTTTTTCCTTTACTTTTTCTATTGTCAAGGTTGATAAGGTGAATGCTTTGTTCTATAACCATGCTTAAGTTTTCCATGTTTTTTCCATAGATTGATCTTTCAATTTCATTTTTAATTTTTAAAATAAAGTTTAACATTTATTACTTATTTTTATTTATTAACTATTTTGTTTACAAAAAAGCTAGTTGATGTCTCTCTAGTTATTTTGGTTGTCGAAAGCTCATTCTCTAGTAGATCCCTCGGAAAGAGCTCATGGGAATAATATCCTCTGATCTCTCACATGCCGATAACAATTTGTGGCCCTTTATACTTGAAAGTCAGTTTTGCTGGATAGAGTCTCCTCGGCTCCCACTTTTCTTTCTTAGATGTCTTAAATATATTATTCCATTTCCTTCTGGCATAAAGTCTGATGATAATGTAATTTTCTTTCCTTTATAAAATACTCTTTTTTCCATAGATGTCCAAAGGATTTTTCTTTTTCTTTAAAGTCCATTAGTTTTACTAGAATGTGCCTTGGTGTTGTTGGTTTGGGATCAATATATTAAGATGTGTGGTGTGCACTTTCAAAAAAATTTTTTATTCAAAGAAGTTTTTTCGATTGTAATTTCTAGTATTCTGTTCCTTTGAACTTCTTCAGGAACTCTTATTATCTATACCTTCAGTATACTTTGCCTATAATCAATATTTCTCATGTTTTCTTTCAAGCCCATTTTTATCTCCATTTCTTTCTAAGCTATTAAAAATGTTTTTTTCTTATATTTTAAAAGGCATTATTGTGTTTCTTTACTCCTTTATTGCTTCTAGTTGGTCTTTGTTCTTTAAATGTTTCTTTCTTATTTATAATTCTTTCTTGACTTCTGTCACCTCCTTTCTGAGTGTTTTAAATTCTGATATGTGTTGTTCTTTCACATACTGTATCATTTCCTTAATATCTTGTAGCTTATTTGAAATAATAAGTTTGATTTTTATCTGTTTTGTGGGTAGGTTTTTCCAGGCCTTTCATCATCTATGGAATGTTATGACTCATTTTCCTTTTTCTTATAATAACTGTGTATGAGATTCGGCCTTGATAAACTTTGGTTGTCCATTTTTAAGGGAAATTAATTTTATGTTGTTTGGCGTAGTGTTCACAAATATGGTGGCCGGCTTTCTGAGGTTCCCTGGCTTTCTCCTCTCCCCTACTTTATTCTGGAGCTTCTCTTTGCTTTGTCTCTGTTTTCTCTCTCCTGAATCAATTTTGATTGTATTACCATTAGCTTCTCTTCATTGTGGAGTTCAAAGGAAGCCATGACCAATAAGTTTTTAGTTTTGAGGGTTCATAGAGGCTAGACTTCTTCAGTCCCTTTAGCTGTCCTTTTAACTTTTCAGTCATATGAGTTCATCTGTGGAGACCATTTTTCTTTTTAGTCTCTAGAAAATACTCCATCCTTCTACTCTAACTCAAACTGGCCACCTTTCAGGCCTACAGTGATAGCCTAGGAATTTTTTCAATACTTTTCTAGGGTAGATCCAACATCTGCTTCCTTTATGATTTCCTCTCTTATTTTGCTGGATTGCATCTGTAGGGAATGCTTTAAGAAAGGGAGTTAGGAAGATGAACTTCTTGAGTCCTTACATGTTTGAAAATGTCTTCATTCTACTATGAGGTTTGACTAATACTGTCAGTGAGATAAAATTCTAGTTTTCCTTATAACTTTGCATATATTTCTTCATTGTAATCTAGTTTTCAATGTTGTTCATGGGAAGTCTGATGGCAGTTTGATTCCTATTCCTTTATTGTTGACCTATTTTTGTATCTCTGGAAGTCTTTAGGATTTTCTCTTTATCTGGGCTATTCTGAAATTTCTTGGTAATGTATGTGTGTATTACAGAGAAAGTGAGTCATTTTTAATTATTTTTTTGAGCACTAAATAGACCCTTTCATCTGAAGACTTATGTCCTTCCACTTTGGGAAATTGTCATATATCGTATCCAGGAATAATTTCCTTCCTTCCATTTTCTTTGTTTTCTTATTCTGGAGTTCTTATTTGTGAGCCTCTGGATCTCCTGGTGTGAGTTTTTAAAAATCAACTTTATTGAACTATTGTTCAGTTACAATGATATGCGCTTATTTTAAGTGTGCATATACCCACGTAACCACCACCACAATCATGCTATAGCATAGTTTCTTCATCACAAGAATTTTTTTCACACTTCTTTGCAGTTATTCCCCCACCTCCGGCTGCAGTCAACAATTGCTCTGTTTCCTGTCACTATAGATTACTTTGGCCTGTTCTAGAACATCATATAAATAGAATAATACAATGTGTATCTGACTCTTTTGTACCTAGCTTCTTTTGCTCAGTCTAGTATTTTTTGAAATTCATCCATTTTGTTGCACTGATCAATAGTTCCTTGTTATTTCTGAGTAAATATTCTACTGTATGGATATACCAAAAGTTATTTATTTGGGTTGATTTTTTATATCAGTGTTTACAGTTCAGAGTATATGCTCTGCAGCCCATGACATTTGCTCTCTGGTGTCATCCTTGTGGTTATCTTATGTTACTTGGCAAAAGGGTCTTTGAAGTATTACGAATCAGCTGACCTTAAGATAAGATGACTATTCTGTATTATGCAGTGGGCCCAATGTAATCTCATGAGCCCTCAAAAGCATAAAAGGGATCAGAATGATGTGGCAGAGGGGGACACCAGAGAAATTTGAAGCATAAGACTGACTCGTGCCTTTACTGGCTTTGAAGGTAGAGGAGATCATGGGCCAAGGAATGTGAGCAGCTTCTAGAAGTTGAAAATGATCCTAGGCTGACAGCTTGCAAGATAATGGGGACTTCAGTCCTACAACTTCAAGGAACTGGATTCTGTCAATAATCTGAATGATCCTGGAAACAGATTATTCCTAGAGCTTCCCAATAATAACCCAGCTGCCGAACAACTTGATTTCAGTCTTGTGAGACCCTAAGCAGTGGACTCAGTTGAGCCTGCCTGGACTTCTGACCTACACGACTGTGAGATAATACATAAGTGTTGTTTAAAGCCACTAAGTTTGTGGTAATTTATTATGGCATCGATATAAGACTAGTATGGAGCAGTCTGCCTAGATTCAAATCCTGGCCTTACAACCTTGTAGCTATGTGACCCGAGGCCTTTCCATGACTCCCTTTTCTCAGCTATAAAATTGGGTACTAGTAGTATGTACCTCTTACAATCGTTATGAGGACCATGTTAGTTGATCTATGTAAAACACTTTCTCACTCTGTGGCCAGAAGTACTTGCTACAGAGCAAACACTATATTAAATGTTGTTATTATCATCTTTGTTCTTTTGCATTCAGCTTTCTGGAAAATTATATAATTTTGCCTTCTAATCTTTCTATTAAATACAATATTTTAACAATCATTTTATTTTGTAGAGCGCTTTTTGTCTGACCATTTCTTTTCAATAGCACCCTGTAAGTTTTTTGTTTCCTGAATTATTGTTTGCTGGTCTTTTTGTCTTTTTAATCTACTTATCTTGGTTTTTCTTATTCATATTGCATGCTTTTCTCAAAAGCCAGTGATCTTTGGTTTTCCATTTATATTAAATAATTAAGCAACTGGAAAGCTGACTAGAAACTCTAGGCACGTGGGATGTGGGGTTTATCACCTGGCTAGCTTTGCTTTTGGTAAGTGAGAAGAGAGTTGTCATTAGACAAGGGTCCCTTGGCATCTCCCAGTCCAGAGACTTTCTATGGTCCTGGCAGGCAGATCAGTTTCCTCCTAAGCTGCAGCTGCCTCTGCACAAATTCTAAGCTGTATTTTCCTCTGTCCTACGCCAACAGCCACCACTTTTCTATCTGCTGTCAATCCTCCAGAAATTTGTTGCTATTTCTCATCCAGTGATGGTCCCTCTGCTAGTCTCCTTGTTGTTGGACATTCATACCTGTTGAATTATTGATAATTTTGCTATCATTTTCATGAGATTTCCAGATTCCCAGCCTACCATACTGAGCCAGAAGCCCCCTGCCTGCCTCAATCGTTCTTAACATGTGACCTTGCTTTTTCCCTCCCTGAGAAAATCAAAGCTTTCTGACTTGATATTCTCAACTTCTTGCCCTTACTCTTATAAATTTGTAGCCACACCTCTACTCAGCTCCTCTTCTCAGAAGGACAGATGTCTCTTATTTGTCCAAGGGTCATCCTCTACCTTGTTATTTTGCTTATGAGAAAGTTCGTATTCGATGACTTTTTCCTTTGGCATATCTTAGAAAACAGACAAAAATAAGCTGTGGGGGCCGGCCCGGTGGCGCAGCGGTTAAGTGCGCACGTTTTGCTTCTTGGCGGCCTGGTGTTTGCCAGTTTGGATCCCGGGTGCAGACATGGCACCGCTTGGCACGCCATGCTGTGGTAGGCGTCCACATATAAAGTAGAGGAAGATGGGCACAGATGTTAGCTCAGGGCCAGTCTTCCTCAGCAAAGAGAGGAGGACTGGCAGTAGTTAGCTCAGGGCTCATCTTCCTCAAAAAAAAAAAAAAGCTGTGGAAGAGAATGGTGCACTCACTAAATGACACAAACTTCTTAACAGATCAAGAGGTTCTGAGGGAACCTGCTCTCACCTGAGAGATTATTCATGTCTCTTGCCAGTGATTTCAAGTCTTTCCGCCTGCCAGGTTGACAAAACAGAAGAAAGGGTAGGGAGTTGCTTATGATTTATTAGGGGTAAAACACAGAAGGGAGTTAATTGTATTCATGAATGATGTGTCTATATATTGCTAGGTTTAGTCAAGCACAAAGCTCACTGCCGCATTTTCCAAGGCTACTATTAAAATTATATTAAAAATAAGGATCTTTCTTCTATCCCAGTTTTGATCTTCTATCTTAGATCTGCAATTTCCTCACATGGTTATATCTCCTCATTATCACCTCTCTTCCTCACTCTATATTTGAGATTTTTTGAAGTAGTCTTAGGAAGAATGGAAGGAATCAAGATAAAAGGGAAGAGGGTGTTCAAAGAAAGAGTAAGGGATCAACAACACCAAAATAGTCAGAGGCTGAAGAGGATGGAACTGAGAAAAATAGTATCGAATTTGGTGATGTGAGATCATTGTGGGATCTCAGTGATTTTGTTTCTAGAAGTTGCTTAGATCAGAAATCCATAATGCAGGAGACAGGAGTAAATGACATATGGAGAGGCTGAGGAGAGGTACATAGGTGAAAGAGGAAGGAAATGGGAGGAGGGATCAAGAAGAAGGTTACCTCAAAAATGGGGATGAGCATGTTTGTTAGCAGAAGAGAAAAAGTCAGTAGAGAGAGGGATAGGGTGTGTGTGGAAGAATAATTGAAAGACTGAGCAGGAGAAAAACAGTCTCCCACATTTCTGTCTTCAGCCTTCTTTTTTGTACCTACACACTCTATCTCAATTATTTCAGTTATTCTCACAGTTTTAATCCCCATCTCTCTATTAACAAACTTCACATCTCCAGCTCCAGCTCGTACCTCATTCATGAGCTTTAGTTCAACACTTTGGATTCCTTGTTGAGTATGGATTCCTTGCCAGCCCTCAAACTCAGTCTCAAAATACATTCCCCTGTGCCTCCAATCAGTCTTTTCCCTTGACTTCCCTCTTTCTTTTTGTGAAATATTTATTTTCCTGGTCTCACTGAGAGAAATTCTGGCATCATTTTTGCCTCATCTCTTTCCTTCATTTCCCATATCCCATAATACACCAGACCCTGCTAAGTCTCCTCTCACAGTGATTCTTAAAAATATCCCTTTCTTTTATCTTTATCCCCTCTGCCCCTGCCCTATAACAACCTCTCATAACCTCTCACATGGATAATTGGTGCCTCTGCCTATAATCTCATCCTCCTTAATTCTACCCTCCATACAGCCACGAGTGCCTTCTTGTCTAAATACCACTCTCATCATGCAACTGCTTTATTTAAAACCATCCAACTAACCAACTAATCAACCACCTTCTATGGTTTCTAAAACATTCAGTACAAGTAAAAGTCAATTATTTATCCTTCCAATCGAAGTCCTCCACAATATACTCTCTGCCTTCCTTTAAAACTTCATATTGTGTTTTTCTGCAAAAAAACCTCTTCATTACAACCAAGTGATTAATTTACCACTCCTCTACGCATGCGTCTGAACTGAAATGCAATTTTTTCACTCATTCTTACCATTTACTAATATTCTTTCTATCTGTTAAGGCCCAACTTGACTTCCACTTGCTCCATCCACGTTTCTTCCCGGAAATGATGCTGAGAATTCTATGCTGAAATCAATAAGCCTTTTCATTCATCTCCATCAAAAATGGTCTATCTCATCTTGTAGAATCCCATAATGCTGACACTGAAAAATCCCTCAAATATTCTCTAGCTCAACTTTCTCACTGTTTAGAAAAGTGAGCCTCAGTGAGGAGAAGTGGCCTGCAATGGTGACACAGCAAGTTGATGACTCAGAGGTGTGGCTAGAATCCAGATCTCTGGTATCTCAAGCCAAGGCATTGACAGCTGCCCCCGCTGATTGCCTTATCATTTATCCTATGATTCTTGTACACTGCTGTCTTAGAATACAGGTATGCAGTTGGTTTCCACATCCATGATTAGTCCTGAGTTCCAAGAGGGCAGGTGATATTTTTCCTACTTCCCTGAATTCCCCGCAGCACATAATCCATTGCTTTGGACAGAACAGACATTAAGCAAATATGTATTGATTGAACAAGAAATGATACATCACAACCTGACATAAACCATCAATTTTCATTGTCTTATTAGCATATTCTATCAATTACAATTAGTAGTGCACTTGGGTCCCTGAGCAGCTGCAATGACAAAGCATGATATTCCAATATAGTCAGGCAAACTCAAAGCCCTGATGTATATTTCATAAAGTCTCTGAAGGGCAGAGCTGGAATTGCCTTTGAAGGTGAAATCACATCATGGTCCTCTCTCTTCCCCCCATTTTATTTATGGAAAAATTGAGATTCACAGAAAAACAAACAGGACTTGCTAAATGTACATATTAAATGAATGGCATAGTCAGGACTAGAAACTAAATCTCCAAATTCATGAGCCAAAGTTTTCCATGACCCAAGAGACCAAGTGACATATTCCTATGGTTAAGCAGTTAAGCATGTAGGGTTTGGAATCTGACTGATTTGGCTTCGTCACTTTAGCAAGTCAATTAACCCCAGTGGGCCTCAGTTTCTTCATTTGCAGTAGTAAGCCTGGTTGGGGAATTCTGAGGCCAGCCAAGGAGTCAGTACTCTCCATAGGTTGTGATACCTCCTGCATTGGATGGAAAAGATTCAACCGCCAGCTTAGATCCAAGGCCACACAGGCCTCTGAAGACACTAAAGGGAGGCCATGGCCCAGCACACCCACAGACGTGCCATAGATTTTGCCCATAGGCCTGAGATCAAGCAGAGTGCTCCAGTGCCTGCCTGGCATAGAGGAGACTTGGAAGACTAATTACATGCTGTAAGACATCATGGAGTAGGCACTGAAGTAATAGGACAACGCCCTCAGGAGCTGTCACTCCTCCATGACAGGTCCGTTATGAAACTGTCAACAATGACAGCTGAAAGTCACTGAGTAGAAGAGGACATCTTGTCCCCAAGGCACTCAGTTGGAGCTGCTTAGTTCTAGGACAGCGAGAAAGACTCTGAGGTCTCACCAAAGGTTGCCAACCAAAATAAGAACCAGGAAATGTAGAGAAGAGTCTTCCAAGGATAAGTAGCTCCAGCCCCTTGAGTATCCGTGGCTACAGGGACAGAGATGCTGGGGGAATGCTATGACTTCCAGGTAGACTTCAGACACGGCAAGTTGGGTGTATGGACACCAGGGACACATAAGAAAAGTCACAGGAGATCAGGTCTGATGAGAAGCATGGGAGGCAAGAGAAGAAACTCATGACATAGAATCCAGAACTAGTAAGTATCAAGTGCTCAGATATCCAAATAAGTGGTAGAAGAAAACTATCATTTATTGGGGACCTGTGATGCATAACAAATTACCACAAACTTAGGGGCTTAAAAACAACACCCATTTATTATCCCACAATTTTATGAATTGAGTCTAGGAATAGCTTAACTGGGTGCTTTGCTCAGAGTCTCACAGGCTACAGTCAGGGTGTCACCAGGGCTACACTCTTATCTGAGGCTTGGAGTCCTCTTCCAAGCTTATATGTAGTTACTGGCAGAATTCATTTCCTTGCGTCTTGCTTCTTCAAGGCCAGCAAGAGAGAGACTTCCATCTCTGACCTCTACACTCTTCTTTAAAAAGCTTCCCTGATTATACCAGACCCACCTAGAATAATCTTCCTTTTGATAAACTCAAAATTGAACTGATTAGGGACCTTTATTACATCTTCAAAGTCCCTTCATATTTACCATACAGCATAACCTAATCACAGATGTGACGTCCATCATATTCACAGATTCTACCCACTTTCAAGGGAAGGGATTATACACCAGAGGGTGGGAATATTGGAGGCCATTTAGAATTTTGCCTACCAAAGACTGTTCTCTGGCCTCCAATGACTCATATCCCTTCTAAGTGCAAAATGCATTCAAAATGTTCCCAAGAGTCTCATCCCATTATAGCATCAGCTCAAAGTCCAAAGTCACACCATCTAAGTCGAAATCTGACCATCTCATCAGCTCAAAATCCAAACTCTCATTTCAGTCTCATCAACTAAAAGATCCAAATCTCATCATCTAAATTATCTATGTCAGGTAGAGATGAGGCTTCCTCTCCATCTGTTAAGCTCTTTTCCCCACTATTATATTTAATTCTGAGGACAATCCTGTGAATAAATTTTCTTCATCCCCATTTCATAGATGAGGAAACTGAGGCATTGAGAAGTTGACTAACTTGCCTAGGGTCATTTAGAGATTAAGTTTCACAGTTAAAACTTGAACCCAGGTATGTGGAAATTTGTTAACTACACTCATTGTCTCTAGAGGAGCATGTTCTGACGCCCTCTTGGCAAGTAGGGGGTCATAATCATCCACATCCCCAGTAGCCAAGCTTTGGAGGCTATTAAGATTCTCAGACTGGAGAGCTAAATGTCAAATAGCATCACAAACATCTTAGTACGGATGCAATTTCCTATGTATGTTCCCACGGTGGAGGTTGGAATTGGGTTGAGAGAAGAATATAAATTAATGACAGGAATGAAACGCGAGGCCAGCCTGGTGGCACAGTGGTTAAGTTTGCACATTCTCCTTCAGTGACCCAGGGTTCTCTGGTTCAGATCATCGGTGTGGACCTACGCACCATTTGTCAAGCCATGCTGTGGCAGGTGTCCCACATATAAAGTAGAGGAATATGGGCACAGATGTTAGCTCAGGGCCAGTCTTCCTCAGCAAAAAGAGGAGGATTGGCAGCGGATGTTAGCTCAGGGCTAATCTTCCTCAAAAAAAAGAAAAATAAAAAAATTTTTTAAAAAAAGAAGAAGAAAACAAATGTTAGTAATTCCAATTACATGATACAAGAACCAAAAAAAGGAGGGAGGATATATGGGTGCTAACCCCCCTTATGCCTTAACTTGATAGTTCATGACTTTGGGCAAATAGCTTGTTACTTTGTTGAGCCTCAGTATCTTTCTTTGTAAAATGAAGAATATATGATTGAATGCTGGATGATTTCTAGGCCAGCTTCAAAAGCTTGTAATTTGAATAAGAAGAACAACAAACAATGCAGACAAATGTCACCATTTGGCATTTGGTGGAGAAAAGAGACTTGGTTATTTGAATTCTATGATATGGTTTGTTCTTAAACAGAAAATGTTTAAGCATATGTATGCAGCCTTGACCTCAGAACATGTGATGGAACCTTACAAAATGTTGTCAGGGATAAGCCTGGGACCTTTGAGAAACAAAGGTGATGTTTTAGTCATTGATGACCTTTATTCGGGCCACTATATTTCTAAAATGCAGGGTCCTAAGGAGTGTCAAAGTGAATGAAGCCCCATGAAAACTGGATATATCCTGGAATGCCTGGTTGGGGAGCAGCAGAGGCCCTGATTGCCTGGGAAGAGGAGATGGAGTTGTGTGCACATGGAGGTAAGGTTAAACAGGAGGAAAAACCTCCCCCTCATCACTCTACCTATCCAAAGTAACCACTCACATCCTGCAATTCCTTTCCCTCCACTCACAAGGCCCTGCAACTTGTTTTCATTCATTCTACAAATACCGATTACATAACTACTATGTGCTAGACACTATGGGGGATATAACGATGATATAACGATATAGTCTAGAGCCTTCCCCCTCACTCTTTATTCATAATGTCTATCCCTTGATCTTCTGCAAAAAGTCAGAGACAATTATTCATCTTTCAAGGCTCAGGTCCACAACTGCATCTACTGTGAAATTTTCCCTGATGAGTGATGCCCACTGCCCTTACTCTTCTCTTCTCTTCTCTTCTCTTCTTTTCCCTTCCCTTCCCTTTTCTTCTATCTTCACTACCTCCCTTGGTAGTCTGTGAGAAACTTGAGAACAGAATATGCTTTGTTATCATAGAATAGTTGTTCAGTGCTGCAAAGTCTTCCTGAGTCTTCCCTTAGTGGCATGATTCAGAATAATTGCTGTTATTACTGTTCTAGTTACTGTACTGAACACTTTACACTCATTATCTAATTTATCCTCACAATAATTCTACAAAGGAAATTAGCTATTAAAATAGTACAGTTCCAAACCTTCAGTTATAAGATAAATAAGTGCTAGGGATGTAATGTATAACATGATGACTGTAGTTAACACTGCCTTATGATATATCGGAAAGTTGTTGAGAGTTTTTTTTTTCTTTTCTTTTTATTTTTTCTATAAGAGATGATGGATCTTAACTAAACCTATAGTGGTAATCATTTCACAATCTATGTAAGTCAAACGTCATGCTGTACATCTTAAACTTATACAGTAATGTATGTCAATTATTTCTCAGTAAAACTGGGAAAAAATAATATAATTCCTATGAGAACCCAGGTCTGCTTGATTCTTAAACTTGTTAAAGTACAATGATAGTCCACCTCCCAGAGTAGCCAGTAATGCACTGCCGTATTTCTATGGCTCCTATAAACGTAGTTTTAGTTAGAAACTAGCTTTTTACAGCTTTGTTTAGTTCAGGTCAATACTGAAGTGAATTTGCATTTGCTAGGCCCACACCAACTGCTGGTTTGGGTATGGAAGAAGGGAAATAGAGGAAAACAGGAGGAAGGCAACCCTGGAGCTACCAAGCCAGGGGAGCTGATCCTCCAGGATCCCCCATGTCATTGGAATATGATGAAAAAGAATCTTGAGGTAAGGGAAAGAGAGAAAATAGCCAGAGACAAAATGATTACTTGGCCTAGCCACAGGTTTAGGCTTGCCAGGTGCTTACTTGGAGATTGTTTTCAGGGAAGAACAGAAGAGGGAAAAACCCTTAACTGATATATTCAGTTTCCTTGACTACAAAGGGAGTGTCAGAGGTGTCCCATTCCTTGAACCCCCCCCCCCCACATCCCCATTACTTGCAGTAGGAGCCAGCCAAGGCCAGTATTGGCTTCTCTAGTGTCACCTCAATGCCCTTTGCAGTGACAGACTTCATTTGACACTTGAAGGCTTTTATCAAGGCCCATGATACATAGAGGAATTTTTGACTGAAAATGCAGAAAATAAACCCACCATTATTTGTTAACAAAAAGCACAAAGCAGCTTTTTGAGCAAACATCATAGTGACCCTTCCATCTGAGCCCTTCTTTTTTTACACAAGAAGATGAATTATTTCTCTCTATATTTACAACCAGGTGCAGTAAATTCTGGGCTTTACAAAATTCATTTATAAATCACATTTTTAATGCTGCACTTCAGATATAAAATAGGTCCTCTTCCAGTTTTCTTAATAGTTTATATTCCAATCACTTTTCCTTACTCATGTTTTATATTAAAAAATTTTAATTTCTCTCTAGGGTGGTTTTTAATAAATCATTTTGTGGTGCTCAGCTTGCATACTCCAGCACTCTCTGTGTTCACATGCTCAACCAGTTCTGGAGCCACCAAAGATCATTGTTCACATCAGGCACTTGGAAGATTTCAAGGAGCATCCTTTTCAAATGCATTTTATCAGCTGCAAATAGAGAAGCCACCATATAATGCATTGTTAATAAGTAAAAATATATGTGCACAGATCTGTGCAAGAATATAGATAGATAGATAGATAGAGATAGATACATAGATAGATAGATAGATAGATAGATAGATAAACTGTGGGATGCAAAGTTTAAACATTGGGTAAAGCACTGCTGCCATTTGTCAGAGATGCTGAAAGATTGCAGGTGCTGATGTAGTTTGAGCTTTACTAAGGGCTTTAGAAATTTACATTCTAAATATGAAGGGTGCGAATTAGAGAGCTAGTAAGAGAAAGGGGCATCATCCCTTCCAAATGGGTCTGCTGGCTTTCCAGTGGTAAGAGCAAATTGAACTTCCCAGAGGGGCAACAAGAGATGCTACTACAAAAAATGAAGATGTCCTGCTGATACACCCTCAAACTTAACTGTTCTAGAAGAAAGCAAACTTCCTGGAGACGTAGTCAGATTCACCCCCATTCCAAAGGACAGGTACCCAGAAACCAGATACAGCCCTTTCTTTGAAACTGGAGCAAAAAAAGTCTGAGCACATCAAATAGGCTTGGAATTCAGGGCAGTGGAAGCAAAGAAAAACTGCTCATGTGGAAGGACAGACAGGAGGCAGGAAGGTCAAGGTGTTTGTCAGCAGGTTCCAGGTCTTACCTGAAGGCTGGTTCTAGAAGGACAGACAGTTAAGTGATTAAAAGCACACAATGTTTGGAGTCATACAGAGCTAGATTTAAATCTTGACCTTGACACTTAGAGTGTGGCTTTGGGCAATTTACTTAACTCTCTGATTTTCAGTTATATCATCTGTTGAACAGGTATAATTATAGCAGTCACTGCCTAGGGTTGTGGTGAGGATTGAATTCATTAACATAACGTGCTTAGAACAGTGTTTAGTTAAACACCCAGAGCGAGTGTTTAATAAATCATGCCCATTATTAAAATTAGACTATGGAGGAAGGACAGGTGAAGACGGACCCAGAGCTGGAGAAACTAGGTAACCAGATATCAGGCAGACTAGTGTTTGATCACAGAGCTTTGGTTTAATCTGTATTGGGGGACAAAGCCACAGGAAAAAGAGAAGCTTAGTTTTTAGAATTTTGTCATTGCGTTAGAGAAGGATTTTACACTGACGTCCCTGAAATGTTTAACTAAGACTCCCCAAATCCCCTTTATTGGTTGGGAATGATTCTCTGGGTCTGTAAGGCTGGAGGGGGGCAGTTGGTCCAGCCATAGAGAGAGAAATGCTGAAGGGACAGAGCGCTAGATACCTTACTATCTTTCCAACAGCAAGATGTTGACAGGGACACTCAGAGCCACTCATGCTCCTCCCATTCTCAAATCACTCTAATCCAAACCATCATCATCCTTTCCTGGATTATTGCAATAGCTTCCCAACTGGTGTTCCTGCTTCCGCACTTGCTTCCTCTGCCCGAAATCTGTTCTCAAAATGCAGACATAGTAATCCTGCTAAGTAATGATTCTCAGCCCATAACGCGCATTAAAATCACTTGAGGAACTTTTAAAGATAGCCTATTCCAAAAAATTAAATCGGATCCACTGGTGTAACATTTTATTCTACTGCCCGAACCCTTTAGTGTCTTCTCTCATCTGGAGTAAAAGACAGCTTATTCCCATAGTCTATATGATTAGGTGGCTGCCTGTTTTTCTGACTTGATCTCCTACCACTTTCCTTCTTGCTCACTATGTTCCAGACACATGGTCCTTTTTGCTCTTTTTTGAATCTGCCAGGCAAGCTTCTCCTTCAGATACTTTTCACTTCCTCTTCCCTCTGCCTGGAGCACTCTCCCCCAGACACATGCATGGTTCAATCCATCACTTCTTTCAGGTCTCTGCTTAAATGTCATTTCATCAGAAAGGCCTTCCATGCCTAGGCTATCTGGAGTGCCACTCCAGTCACACTCTGTCCCTGTTTATTTTTTTCCTGCACTATCACTACATTAGTGCACTACCTTATATTTTAGATCAATTTGTTTCTATTTCGTCCACTCGAATCTAGGACTTATGAAGACAGAAATTTTTGTCTGTCTTGTTCGTGTCTATATCTCCAGCCCCTAGAGCTGTGTCTGGCACATTATTGATGCTCAATAAATATTTGCTGTTGGTTGATTGAACGAATGAATGAGTGAGTGAATCTTTGTTTCCGCCTTACGAGACTCTGAGTGTATGGGAAAAGCCAGTGGAAGTTCCCAGAGTGTGACAGTGCATACTCAGCATATGGCTGGGTAGAATTGGTGTGCAAAGTCTAAAGTCAAGACTACATTAATTAATTGAAAATCTATTAATAATCATTATGTCTAGATGGTTTTTGATTCAATGGCCATAGGACAGATTCCCAGCCATCCTAAAAGCCTGTTGGTGGTACATAACCTAATAGGTACTGCAATGCCTTATCTAGAGTCTTAGAGTGGAAAGATTTCTGAGCTTAGCTCTGAAAATGTAGCAGATGGCTATGCAAATGTGGTAACTGATAGTAATACCACATTTGCATAAGTACTGTATTTTCAAAGCAATTTATTGTTTTACAAAAAGCTGGACTAGAAATGGTACATTATGTGTTTCCCATTAGCCCTTGAATAAGACTCCAGTTCAGATAAAGGCTGGGTGGCTCTGCATTGCTCAAGCTTGCCCAGTAAAGCCTTGTGGAGCCACCAAGTGGATCTTGAAGTAGCATAAAGCTTCCCCAAACTGGCCAGGCCCCACTTGTCATCACTGAGGAGTGACAGAATTGACCCTCTTTGCTGCCTTTTTGCCTTATTTCCACTCTACCCAGCATGGAACAGCTGTCACAGGAACAGTCCTGCCTTGAGCATTGCCATTTCTACAGCTGTGCTTCTGGAATCTTCCCTGACTAGAAAACTGTCTACTGTCTTCTCTGCCTGTTTGAATTCTAGCCCCCCTGCAGGGCCAGATCAAGTATTGCCTGCCCAGCAAGGTCTTCTCTGACCATTCCAGATCCAACTGATGGCCCCTCTGAACTCCAGTAGGAGCCGCTGCTCATGCCATCAACTGAGCCCTTCAGTCGCTTTATCTCTGGACATCATATGGTTAGGAGCACAGGCTCTTGTCAAGACACGCCTGGGCTTCACTCTTGGCTCTGCATGCCTTTAGGCAAGTGAATTTACTTCCAAAAAGATCACATCTTAGTTGCAGAACTAAAATAGCCCTAGAATTAAAAGTACTCTAGACCCCATTTAACAAAGTGTTTAAAAAGCCATAAAATGATCAAGCTGATCCACAAGTAAAATAACTGCTTGCCAAAACAAGTTCCTCAATAAAGGAAGACAATAAAATGTGGATAATCAACAGGTAACTTTTACAATATCCATTAACCAATCAAAAATTAATAGGCCTACAAAGAATCAGGAAAATGGTATATAAACAGGGAGAAAGTTAGTAAAAAAATTAGACTCAGAAATAACATAGATGGAATTAGCATACAAAGATTTAAAAATGGTTATTATAAATATGTTAAAGAATCTAAGGAAAAACATATACACAAGGAGAAGAGATCGAATCTCTAAAAAAGAACTAAGTGTTACTTCTGCAAGAGCTGAAAAATACAATAGCTGTAAAGAAATGTTCACTAGATAGTTTTAGGAGCATATTAAACACTGCAGAAGAAAATATCGTTTAAACTGAAGATGTAGCAATAGAAACTATATAAACTGAAGCACAGAGAAAAATGACTGAAAAGAACAGAACTTCAATGATCTGTGGAACAATATCAAGAGATAAAGCAAATATACACATTTCCGGAAGGGGGAAGAGAGTGCAGACAAATACTGAAGAAATAACAGCCAAATATTTTCCGGATTTGATGGAGTATAAACATACAGATATGAAAAGATCAGTGTAGCACAGGCAAAAAAACCCAAAAACACACATACAAACTAAACCACACCAAGGCACATCATAACCAAATTGCTGAAAACCAGCAATAAATAGAAAATATTAAAAGTAATTTAAAAATAAACATTACATACAAAGGAAGAAAGATAAAAGTAAACACTGATCCTCCATCAAAAACAATACTGAAAGAAAAAAAAACCCTGTCAATCTAGACTGTTTTTTTCAGATAAACACAAGTTGAAAAAATTTGTCACCAAAAGACCTGCACTACAAGAAATGTTCTTCAGGCTGAAGGAAAATAGCATCTGTGAAAACTAAGATCTACACAAAGGAATAAAGAATATTGGAAATTGTAGAACTTCTCATTATTTTTAAAAAATAAATGAGCATTTAAAGAATTAAAAATAACAATGTATTGTGAGTTGGATAACATGTAGAAAAGTAAAGTGTATGAAAACAATGGCATAAAGTTGGGGGCATGTTGCGAGGTTCTTACATTATACATTAAATGATATATTAATATTCAAAGTAGACTAAGTTAAAAACACATATTGCAAATTCTAGAGTAACAGTTAAAGAGAGAAATGTGAAATAAAACTGATAAGCCTACATGGAAGCAAAAATCTGTCCTAAAACAAAACAAAACAACAACAAAAACTTTCAATCCAAAAGAAAGCAGAAAAAGAAGGAAAAGGGGGAAAATGAACAGATGAGGTAAATAGAAAAAATAGTGATATGACAAAGCTGAACTCACTCATACAGATAATTACATCAAATGTTAGTAGTCTAAGCACACCAATTAAAAAGCAAACTTTGTCAAATTAATAAAAAAGTTAGACTCAACCATATGTTACCTATAAGAGACACACTTTGAATATGCCCACATAGATTAAAAGTAAAAGATTGGAAAAACGTATATCATGCAAACACTAATCATAAGAAAGCTTGAGTAGCTATATTAACATCACACAAAGTAGATTTCAGAACAAGGAATACTGCCAGTGATAAAGAGGGGCATTATGTAATGATGAAAGGATTGCTTTATCAGGAGGACATAACAATCATAAATGTTTATGTATCTGATTACACAGCAAACTTCACAGAACTGAAATGAGAATTAGACAAGAACGCAATCTTAGTTGGATGTTTCAACATTGCTCTCTCATAACTGGTTAAACAAGTAGAAAGAAATCAGTGAGGATATAGAAAACTTGAACACCATCAAAAAACTTGACCTTGCTGAAATTTATAGACCACTACTCCCATTAGCAGCAGCATACACATTCCTTTCAAGAACACATGGAACATTCAGAAATAGACTATATTCTAGGTCATGAAGCAAGTCTAAATAGCTTTTAAAATATTGAAACAATACAGAGTATGCTTTCTGTCTACAGCAATGTTAAGTTAGAAATCAATAAAAAATTACTTGAAAAATCTTCAAATATTTGGAAACAAAATACTTCTAAACAACTGTGGGTCAAAGAAGAAATCACAAGGGAAATTAGAAAATATTTGAACTGAACATATCACTATTTGTGGGACACAGCTAAAGCAGTGCCTAGAAAGAAATTTATAACATTGCATGTATACATTAGAAAACAGTAAAGTTTCAAAATCAATGATCTGAGATTCCATCTTAAGAAGCTAGAAAAGTAAAACATATTAAACTCAAAATAAGTAGAAGGAAGGAAATAATAAAGACAAGGGAGGAGGCAATGAAATAGAAACGCTGACAAATGATGGAGAAAATTAATTAAACCAAAAGTTGTTTCTCTGAAAAGATTAGTAAAAGTGATAAACCTCTACTCAGAACAATAAAAAAAGGAGAGAGACCACATATTTCCAATATGGTCATGTGCCATATAACAACATTTTAGTCAATGACAGACTGCATATTTGACAGTGGTTCTATAATTCTAGATTATAATTATAATCTAGGTTATAGATATATAATCTATAATCTATATATAAATATAGATTATAATCTATAATTATAAAGTATAATGGAGCTGAAAAATTACTATTGCCAAGTGATGTCACAGGTGTCAAAGTCATAGCGCAATGCATTACTCACGTGTTTGTGGTGATGCTGGTGTAAACAAACCTACTGCACTGCCGGTTGTATGAAAGTATATCACATACAATTAGTACAGTACATGATACTTGATAATGATAATAAACAACTATGTTACTAGCTTATGTATTTACTGTGCTATACTTTTCATCCTTATTTTAGAATATATTCTTTCTACTTATAAAAAGAGTTTAAAACTGTTTAAATGGTTTGCTGTGTTACACTGGCAAAAGCCTCATATATCTTGTGTTTACCGTGTCTCCTGATTACATCATTTTCTCTTATGCTTGGTTTAATCTTCTGTTGTTTTTTTCACCATGGCCCTTAAGCATACAAAATCTACTGCTAATGTTGCCAGTAAGAAGCAGTGTCCAGTGATTGACCTGGAAAGAACTTAAAAGTGATTAAGGACTATGAAGATAGAAAATCAGCAATAGTTATTGCTTACCAGTCAGGCATGTCTCATTCTACCATAGCTACGATCTTGAAGAATAAGAAGAAAGTGATGAAAGCTGTTAAAGAATATGCTTCATTGAAGACAATGAGCCAACAAAAATTTGAGAAGGGTCACAATCAGACATGGAGAAACTTCTAATGATCTGGATTGAAGACCAGACACAGAAGCATCCCTCTCAGCACCATGAAGATCACGACCAAAGCAAAAAGTTTGTTTGCGATGTTGAAAGAAAAGGCTGGACCCGACTACAGTGTGGAATTTGCTGCTAGCTCTGGGTGGTTTAAATGATTCAAAAATTGTTATTTATTACATTGTGTGAAAGTGAGTGGTGAATCTGTAAGTGCTGATGTGAAGGCAGCTGGAGAATTTTTGGAAACTCCAGATAAGCTGAGGAAAATTGTGGAGGAAAATTACTTGCCAGAGCAAATATTCAGTATGGATGAAACCTCCCTATTCTAGAAACAGATGCCTGAAAGAACTTTTATCCATAAGGAGACCAAGTCAATGCCAGGTTTCAAGACTTTTAAGGACAGGATAACAGTCTTGCATAGGAGCAGTGGTGCAGGCTATAAAGTGAAACCCTTTGTGATCTGGCACAGTGAGAACCCCAGGGCCTTCAGTATATCAGTAAGCACACACTGCCAGTGTACTACAGGAGCAATAAGAAGACATGGATGACCCAGCTCTTCTTCCAGAATGCCCTTCTGAATTGCTATGCCAGTGCAATGAAGAAGCACTGTTTGGAAGATAACATACATTTCAAGATTTTGCTTATTGTTTATAGCATTCCTGGGCATCTTCCTGTTCTTGGTGATCTTCATCCCAGTATCAAAGCAGTGTTTCTCCCTCTAAATACTAGGTCTTTGATCCAACCAATAGATCACTGAGTTAAAGCAGTTTTTAGGGCCTGCTACCTGAGGAAGACCTTTGCCCAGGCTATTGCTGCAATTGAGAAGACGCTGCTGCAATTCTGGAAGGATTACAATATCTATGACTGCATCAAGAACCTTTCTTGGGTTTGGGGTGATGTCACCAAGTAGCGAATGAATGTTATCTGGAAGAAGACGCTCAAGAGGTTCATACATGACTTCAAAGGATTTGCCAAGGATGAGGAGGAGGTTGCAAAAATCAACAAGGCTGTTGATGAAATGGCAAACTTTAACCTGGGTGTAGATGAGGGTGACATTGAGGAGCTCCTAGAGGTGGTTCTGGAGGAATTGACTAATGAGGAGTTGCTGGAACTGGAAAAGGAAAGCATAGTGGAAGAACAGGCAAGAGAACTGCAAGGGAAGGAAAAGAAGAATCCCCAAGAAAATTTACAGTGAAGGATTGAGCAGAAGCTTTGCAGATTTCAACAGGCTCCTTAAAAATTTGACAACATGGACCCCAACACCAAAAGGTTTTCATTAATAGAAATGTTCACGGTGCATTATCTGCTTGTAAGCAAATCTATGATTTTTAAAAAACAAGCAAACCACCGTGGACATACTCCTGGAAAGAGTGACATCTCCTCAAGAAGAGCCTCATGGGGGCCAGCCCAGCAGCATAGTGGTTAAGTTCATGCACTCTGCTTCAGCAGACTGGGGTTTGCTGGTTCAGATCCTGGACATGGACCTACATACCACTCATCAAACCAAGCTGTGGCGGCATCCCACGTACAAAAATAGAGGGAGATTGGCTCAGATGTTAGCTCAGGGCCAATCTTCCTCACCAAAAATAAGAGCCTCAGGCAGTTCCTTCAGGAGGTGTTGCAGAAGAAGGCATTGTTATCATAGGACATGACAACTCCATGCGTGTTATTGTCCCTGAAGACCTTTCAATGTGACAAGACATGGAAGTAGAAGACAGTGGTATTGATAATCCTGACCCTGTGTAGGCCTAGAGTAACGTGTGTGTTTGTGTGCTAGTTTTTAACAAAAAAGTTTAAAAAGTAAAAAAAAAGTAAAAATTAAAAGTAAAGAAGCTTACAGTATAAGGATATAAAGGAAAAATATTTTTGTACAGTTGTACAATGTGTTTGTGTTTTACGTGTTATTCTAAAGGGTCAAAAAGTTAAAAATATTAAAAGGTTTATAAAGTAAAAAAGTTGCAGTCAGCTAAGGTTAATTTATTATTGAAGAAAGAAAAATATTTTTCATAAATTTAGAGTGACCTAAGTGTACAGTGTTTTTAAAGTCTACAGTAGTGTACGGTGATGTCCTAGGCCTTGACATTTACTCAGTACTTGCTCACTGACTCACCTAGAACAACTTCCAGTCCTGCAAGCTCCATTCACGGTAAGTGCTGTAAACAAGTGTACCATTTTTTATCTTTTATACCATATTTTTGCTATGCCTTTTCTATGTTTAGGCACAAAAATACTTGCCATTGTGTTACAATTGCCTATAGCATTCAGTAAAGTACCGTGCTCTACAGGTTTCTAGCCTAGGAGCAAGAGGCTATAGGTGTGTAGTAGGCTATACCATCTAGGTTTGTGTAAGCACACTCTAGGATGTTTGCACAATGACAAAATCGCCTAATGACTCATTTCTCATAATGTATCCACATTGTTAAGCAACAGTTGACTGTATCAGAAATAAATGCAGAGACTCACTGGAGATCACATAGATATAAAAAGGAAAACAAAAGTATTCCAGGAACAAATATATACCAAAAATTTTAACTTAGGTGAGATGGACAAGCTCCCTAAAAGATACAAATTACCAAATCTGACCCAAGAAGAAATACAAAACCTGAATATCACTATATCCATAAAAGGAATTGAACTTATAAAACCTTCCAACAAAGAAGTTATAGCCTACTTGCTTCATTGATGAATGAAATCAAACTTTTAAGGAAGAAATAATACCAATGGCACAAATTCTTTCAGAAAATACAAAAGGAGAGAACACATCTCAACTCATTTTTTTTACATTTTATTTTATTTTATTTTTACTTTTTATTAAGATTATGATAGTTTACAACCTTGTGAAATTTCTGTTGTACATTATTGTCAGTCGTGTTGTAGGTGCACCACTTCACCCTTTGTGCCCACCCCCACCCCCCATTTCCCCTGGTAACCACCAATCAGTTCTCTTTGTCTACATGTTTAACTTCCACATATGAGTGGAGTTATACAGAGTTCGTCTTCCTCTATATGTCTTATTTCACTTAACATAATCCCCTCAAGGTCCATCCATGTTGTTGCCAATGGGATGATTTTATCCATTTTTATGGCTGAGTAGGATTCCATTGTATATATGTACCATATCTTCCTTATCCAATCATCAGTTGATGGGCATTTAGGTTGCTTCCACATCTTGGCTATTGTAAGTAATGCTGCAATGAACATAGGGGTGCATGGGACTTTTGGAACTGCTGATTTCAAGTTCTTTGTATAGATGCCCAGTAGTGGGATGGCTGGGTCATATGGTATTTCTATTTTTAATTTTTTGAGAAATCTCCATACTGTTTTCCATAGTGACTGCACCAGTTTGCATTCCCACCAACAGTGTGGGAGGGTTCCTTTTTTTCCACAACCTCTCCAACATTTGTCACTTTTTGTTTTGGTTATTTTTACCATTCTAACAGGTGTAAGGTGATATCTTAGTGTAGTTTTGATTTGCATTTCCCTGATGATTAGTGATGATGATCATCTTTTCATGTGTGTATTGGCTATCCGTATATCTTCTTTGGAGAAATGTCTGTTCATGTCTCCCACACGTTTTTTGACTGGGTTGTTTGATTTTTTGTTGTTGAGCTGTGTGGGTTCTTTACATATTATGGAGAGTAACCCTTTGTCGGATATATAACTTGTAAATATTTTTTCCCAATTAGTGCGTTGTTTTTTTGTTTCAATACTGTTTTCCCTTTCCTTGAAGAAGCTCTTTAGTCTGATGAAGTCTCATTTGTTTATTCTTTCTATTGTTTCCCTTGTCTGAGAAGACATGGGGTCCGAAAAGATCCTTTTGATACTGATGTCAAAGAATGTACTGTCTATATTTTCTTCTAGAAGCCTTATGGTTTCAGGTCTAATCTTTAGGTCTTTGATGCATTTTGAGTTTATTTTTGTGAATGGTGAATAAGAATGGTCAATTTTCATTCTTTTACATGTGGTTTTCCAGTTTTCCCAGCACCGTATGTTGAAGAGACTTTCTTTTCTCCATTGTATGCCCTCAGCTCCTTTGTTGAAGATTAGCTGTCCATAGATGTGTGGTTTTATTTCTGGGCTTTCAATTCTGTTCCATTGATCTGTGCACCTGTTTTTGTACCAGTACCATGCTGTTTTGATTACTGTAGCTTTGTAGTACATTTTGAAGTCAGGGATTGTGATGCCTCCAGCTGTGTTCTTTTTTCTCAGGATTGCTTTAGCAATTCAGTGTCTTTTGTTGCCCCATATGAATTTTAGGATTCTTTGTTCTATTTCTGTAAAGAATGTCATTGGGATTCTGATTGGGATAGCATTGAATCTGTAGATTGCTTTAGGTAGTATGGACATTTAAACTATGTTTATTCTTCCAATCCATGTGCATGGAATGTCTTTCCATCTCTTTATGTTGTCATCAATTTCTTTCAGGAATTAGAAATGCTACTGATTTTTGTAGGTTGATTTTATACCCTTCAACTTTGCTGTAGTTGTTGATTATTTCTAATAGTTTTCCAAAGGATTCTTTGGGGTTTTCTATATATAAGATCATGTCGTCTGCAAACAGCGAGAGTTTCATTTCTTCATTGCCTACTTTGATTCCTTTTATTTCTTTTTCCTGCCGAATTGCTCTGGCCAAAATTTCCAGTACTATCTTGAATAAGAGTGGTGAGAGTGTATACACTTCTCTTGTTCCTATTCTCAGAGGGATGGCTTTCAGTTTTTGTCCATTGAGTATGATGTTGGCTGTGGGTTTGTCATATATGGCCTTTATTATGTTGAGGTACTTTCCTTCTATACCTATTTTATTGAGGGTTTTTATCATAAATGGATGTTGGATCTTGTCGAATGCTTTCTCTGCATCTATTGAGATGATCATGTGGTTTTTGTTTCTCATTTTCTTAATGTAGTGTATCACATTGATTGACTTGCGGATGTTGAACCATTCCTGTGTCCCTGGTATAAATCCCACTTGATCATGGTGTATATTCTTTTTGATGTATTGCTGAATTTGGGTTGCCAAAATTTTGTTGAGGATTTTTGCATCTATGTTCATCAGTGATATTGGCCTGTAGTTTTCCTTCTTTCTGATGTCTTTGTCTGGTTTGGGGATCAGGGTGATGCTTGCTTCATAGAATGTGTCAGGAAGTGCTCCAGATTCCTCAATTTTCTGGAATAGTTTGAGAAGGATAGGTATTAAATCTTCTTTGAATGTTTGGTAGAATTCTCCAGAGAAGCCGTCTGGTCCTGAACTTTTATTTTTGGGGAGGTTTTTGATTACTGTTTCAATTTCTTTACTTGTGATTGGTCAATTCAGATTCTCTATTTCTTCCTGCTTCAGTTTTGGGAGGTTGTAAGAGTCTAAGAATTTGTCCATTTCTTCTAGGTTGTCCAATTTGTTGGCATATACTTTTTCATAGTATTCTCTTATGATCTTTTGTATTTCTGTGGTATCCGTTGTGATTTCTCCTCTCTCGTTTCTAATTTTATTTATTTGAGTCTTCTTTCTTTTTTTCTTAGTGGGCCTGGCTAAGGGTTCGTCAATTTTGTTTATTTTTTCAAGGAACCAACTCTTTGTTTCATTGATCCTTTCTAATGTCTTTTTTGTTTCAATTTCATTTATGTCTGCTCTAATTTTTATTATTTCCCTCCTTCTACTGACTTTGGGTTTTGTTTGTTCATCTTTTTCTAATTCTGTTAGGTATCATTTGAGATTGCTTATCTGAGATTTTTCTTGTTTTTTGATGTGAGCCTGTATTGCAATGAATTTCCCTCTTAAGATCAATTTTGCTGGGTCCCAAATGAGTTGGTATGGCGTGTTTTCATTTTCATTTGTCTCCAGATAACATTTGATTTCTTCTTTAATTTCTTCAATGATCCAGTGTTTGTTCAGTAGCATGTTGTCTAGTCTCCACATTTTTGCCCCTTTCCCAGCTTTATTCTTGTAGTTGATTTCTAGTTTCATAACATTATGGTTGGAAAACATGCTTGGTATTATTTCAACCCTCTTGAATTTCTTGAGGCTTGCTTTGTTTCCTAAGATATGGTCTATCCTTGAGAATGTTCCATGTGCACTTCAGAAGAATGTGTAACCTGCTGTTTTGGGATGGAGTGTTCTATATATATCTATTAAGTCCATCTGGTCTAGTTTTCCATTTAATTCTATAATTTCCTTGTTGACTTTCTGTCTGGATGATCTATCCATTGGTGTTAGTGGGGTGTTGAGGTCCCCTACTATTATTGTATTGTTGTTGATATCTCCTTTTAGTTTTGTTACTAGTTGCTTTACATACTTTGGTGCTCCTGTGTTGGGTGCGTATATATTTATAAGTGTTATGTCTTCTTGGTGGAGTGTCCCTTTAACATTATAAACTTTCCCTCTTTGTCTCTCTTTATCTGTTTTGCTTTGAAGTCTACTTTGTCTGATGTAAGTATGGCGACACCTTCTTTCTTAGTTCATTATTAGCTTGGAGTATCATCTTCCATCCCTTCACTCTGAGTCTGTGTTTGTCTTTGGGGCTGAGGTGTGTTTCCTGGAGGCAGCATATTGTTGGGTCTTGCTTTTTAATCCATCCTGCCACTCTATGTATTTTGATTGGAGAGTTCAATCCATTTACATTTAGAGTGATTATTGAAATGTGGGGGCCTAATGCTTCCATTTTATTGCTTGTTTTCTGGTTCTCTTGCATTCCCTTTGTTTCCCGTCTCATGATTTTTGGACTACCCATTCAGGTAGTTAGTTTTCTATATTGGCTTTCTTCTTATTTGTAATTTGTGTATTTATTCTTGTTATTTGTTTAGTGGTTACCATGTGGTTTGTATAAAACATCTCATAGATGAGATAGTCCATTTTCTGATAGTGTCTTATTTTCTTAGCTTAAGCCATTCCATCCCTTTCCTCTTCCCTTTCTAGGTTGTTATTGTCAGATTTTTTTTCCTTCCTTCTTGTGTTGTGAGTTTGTGGTTTAAATGACAAGATTATATTTATTCTTGGTGTTTCCCTCCTTTTATCTTTAATATTATACTTAGACTTTGCTAACCTGTTCTGATGGAGAACTGTAACTTTCTGATTTTGTCTTTCTACTTATCTCCTTTGTTCTGGGTTTTGTAACCCCTTTCCTTTTTTTGATTTTTCAGGTATGAGAGTCTTCCTGAGCATTTCTTGTAGGGGAGGTCTTGTGGCGATGAACTCCCTTAACTTTTGTTTATATGGGAAAGTTTTTATTTCTCCATCATATTTGAAGTATATATTCGCTGGATAGAGTATTCTTGGCTGCAAGTTTTTGTCCTTCAGAGTTTTGAATATATCATTCCACTCTCTTCTAGCCTGTATGGTATTTGTTGAGAAATCTGCTGACAGCCTTATGGGGTTCCTTTGTAGGTTATTTTCTTCTGCCTTCTGCCCTTAGTATTTTCTCTTTGTCATTGTCTTTTGCAAGCTTCACTACTATATGCCTTGGGGTTTGTCTTTTTACATTGAAAAGTTTGGAGATCTATTAGCTTCTCTCACATGGAGTTCCATTTCTCTCCCCAGGTTTTGGAAGTTCTCAGCCATTATTTCTTTGGAGAGACTTTCTGCCCCCTTCTCCTTCTCTTCTCCCTCTGGGATACCTATAATCCTTAATGTTACATTTCCTAATTGAGGCGGATATTTCTTGGAGTGTTTCTTCATTTCTTTTTAGTCTTAGTTGTCTCTCCTTCTCTATCTGCAGCATTTCTATATTCCTATCCTCCAAATTGCTAATTCTGTCTTCCATATTATCACCCCTACTGTTCAGAGTCCAGATTTTTATTAATCTCTTCCATTGTGTTCTTCACCTGCAACATTTCTGATTGGTTCTTCTTTATAGTGTCAAGCTCTTTTGTGACATAGCTCCTGAACTCATTGAGCTGTCTATCTGTATTCTCTTTTAACTCATTGAGTTTTTTTAATGATGGCTATTTTGAATTCATTGTCCTTTAGGTTATAGATTTCAGTGTCTTCAGGATTGTTTTCTGGGTACTTGTCATTTTCCTTCTGTTCTGGAGATTTAATATATTTTTTCATACTGCTTGATGGAGCATATTTGTGCCTCCACATAGAGATAGAGTTTAGTTACTGCTTCCACTTGCTTCTACTGGGTGTGTGTGTGGGGGGGGGGCAGCAGTTGTGTAATCTACACTGACCAGGATCCCTGTCAGCTGTTGCTGACCAGACCTGGGCCCCAACTCATGATCACAGTGGCCCTATGGGGTGTCTCATCAGCTTTGGGGACAATTGCAAGGGAGCCTTGGGTTTCTGGTGCCTACTGTCACAGACCACCTAGACACACTCCCTCCTTAGGGTCCGCAGTGGTGTTACGGGCTTTCACAGTGGCCAGGAGCAGGTTCACCTAGACTTGCAGCTCTGCCACCATCAGTGCTCACAAGATCTAACTTGTCCACTATGGGTCACAGCAGAGCTAAGGGTATCTACTGCAGTCTGTGATTAGCTCACCCAGCTGTGCTACTTCTGCCCCAGGGCCTTCCAGCCTTGTGAATGCCAGGCGAGGCTTCTCCGCCAATGCCAAGTAGAGGCTTGTGGCTCTGCTAATGCCAAGTAGAGGCAATGTGGCTGCTGTGGGACTGTGGATTTCCCCCTGGACCATGAAGCAGTCTCACTGGGCTCCAACTTGCCACCACCCACTCACACAGTCTGTCTGGATCTCCCTTGCCCCCTCAGAGCCACAGTAGAACTTTGTGTGTTAGAAATGGCTGGCAGGTTGCTGTGCCAGCCAGGCTCCTTTTGTCCTAGGGCCTCTCATGGTTCTGAATGCTGGGCGGGGCCTCTCCACTAATGCCGAGTAGAGGCTTTCCCTGCAGCTGCTGTGGGACCATGGATTTTCCCACTGGGCTAAGAAGCAATCACAGGAGGCTTAGGTAGGGTTGTAGTCACCTGTTTCCACCATTGTGCCACTGATGCATGAGCACGCTTGCACTTGGTGCCGTGGCAATGCTATGAGCATGTCAGCCAGTAGAAAGATGCTTTCAGGTACTAGGCTGTCTGGGGATCAGAGAGTTTTCACCTATCTCCACCTCCTCCCGGGCAGAAGTACATCCATCTTCTGATGTATATATAGCAACACAGGTCTCTCAGGTGTCCTGAGATGCTGTGTGGATATCCTTTGTTGACCGATGAATGTCCAATTAGTTGTAGTTCGAAGGGGGAGAGACAAAGAAAACTGCTCACTCTGCCATGTTGCTGACGTCACTCTCGACTCATTTTACGAAACCAGAATTACTCGAATAACAAAGCCAGATAAAGACATGGTAAGGAGAGGAAGCTACAGACCAATATCTGCTCTATATAGATGGCACCGTGCCTTCGCTTAAGAAGCTTCAATACAGTAGTGGTTGAAAATGTGCCCAAGTGAGAATGTCATAAGGTAAGTATGATTAACATTGTAGAAGGCTCCCTGAACAAGGTCAAGTTGTTTGATGGTGTTCAAGTTTTCTATATTCTCACTTATTTCAAACAAGCACATAGAGGAGGGGGCTAGGAGATCTTCCAATCCAAGGTCTGGAGAATTGGGAAATTATGTCCACATATGAGCTATCTCATTATAATCTAGTCTTCTCAAAAAGAAAGAAAATTTCTCATTCATCTCTGTCTACCTAGTGTCCATCATAAGGTTGACACATAGCAGGTACTATAATAAATACTTTAGAGGAGGAATCAGCAAATCTTTCCTGAAAAAGGCCAGATAGTAATTATTTTAGGTTCCTGCTGATCACATGGTTTTTCTGGAAATAACTTAACTCTGCCACTGCAGAGCAAAAGCAGCCATAGAGGATATGTAAATGAATGAGCTTAGGTGTGTTCCAATGAAACTTTATTTACAAGAACAGCTGGAGGACCAAATTGGGTCCACACGTCATAGTTTGCCAGACACTAATTTAAGGCATATTACAGAATATGCCCAAGACTGATCCTGTGTGGTGAAGCTAGTAGCACAAGTCAGAATAATATCTCCCAATTATTGCAACTGGTGTTCACCCTATTATAGTAGCAAAATTTTGGAAATAGCCCATATGTCCAACAATAGAGTAATAATTGACTAAATTTTATTGTAGACTTACAATGGAATGTAGTGCACCCATTCAAAACAGTAAAAGATTTACAGTGTTTGACATGAAAAGATATTTTGTACACATTAAGTGGAAAAGCAGAATATAAAAGTGTTGCCTGTATTATTGCCATAGGCTAAAACTGGTCTCCTTACTGCAAATCATCATACATTACCCAGTAGCTAGAGTGATATTTTAAAAATGAAAATCAAAACATGTCACCCTCCTTTGTGAAACCCTTAAGTGGTTTTCCATCATATTTGCTCACAAAGCTTTATGTGATCTACCCTTCACTTATCTCTTTGATCTCATCTCTTACTACTCTTTCCACTCACTCCCTATACTCTAGGTAGTTCTGTCAACTTCATTTATGTTTCTTTATATCTTATTCCAGCTCAGGAGTTTTGTGTTTTCAATTTTCTCTGCCTAGAATATCCTCATTCTCATTCTTCAGATCTCAGTTGAAATGGCACATTCTTATAGGTAACTTCCCTATCCATTCTTTCTCAAGTTAGCCTCCTTCAATTACTTGCTTATTTCTTTTGGAGTTTTTCTAAAATTCTTTAATTATTCTGTTTATTCATTTGTTTTTTAATTTGAAGCATAATTGACATACAATATTATATTAATTTGGGGTGTACATTATAGTGATTCAATATCTATATACACTATGAAATGCTTACTACGATAAGTCTAGTTACTACCTGGCACCATACAAACTTACTACAATATTATTGACTATATTCCCTATGCTGTAATTATATCCCCATGACTTTTATACGTGGAAGTCTGTACCTCTTAATTCCCTTCACCTACTTTGCCGACCCCGCAAACCTTCCCTCCTCTGGTGACCACCAGTTTGCTCTCTGTATCTATAAGTCTATTTTTGTTTTGTTTTGTTTGTGCATTTGCTTTGTTTTTTATATTCCAAACATAAATGAAATCATTTGGTATTTGACTTTCTCTCTCTAAATTATTTCATTTAGCATAATACCCTCTAAGTCCATCCATATTGCACATGGAAGATTTCATTCTTTTTTATGGCTGAGTAATATTCCATTATAAATATGTTAGCTCTCACAAGCTGGTAAAAGCTTATTCCATGCATACAAACATAATAACTACCCAAACGACTTTTTGTAATTAGCCAGATATTTATATCATAAGTAGCTTTTAAAATACACCTGTAGGGGAGTGTGCATTTGTGTATGTGTATACTAATCTATGTGATTTCATTCAGTCTCATTATCACAATAATATGTTGATGAATATTAATCAAAGTTTTCACTATCAAATACTTAGAGGTTAAAATGTTCTAGCCAACTCTAGTAAGGATGTTCTAATATGATTCATTCACTCCGTAGTTTGAAATTGCAGTGAAATTGACTTCACCCCTAAACATATGATATCCTCCGCCCTTGTCTCCTCCACTAAGAATCTCTGTTTCTCTTTTCTAATGTGCAGACTTCTCCAACAACTAATTCCGATGTCCCTTCTGATTTCAGAGAAAGATCTTGTTTCAGAAATGTTCCCAACATTGCATGGAATACAGATACAGTGTCCATCAAGAATAAATGGGTCGATACTGAGATTATCCCAAGTTTTGAGAATGTTCATCCACCCTAATAACAAGTCAAAGGACTATTTGTCTAATTTTAAAGCTTTTGTGTTTGAAATGACTTAAAATAATTGACTAGATATCTGTCATTACCAGGAAAGAAGTGGTCTCCAAGAAGCCATGACCTTTTGTCATAAAACACACTAACTACTCAGTGAAAGAATAAAGTGATGAGATAGGGGGTTTTATCCATAGTTAGAAAATCAGCTTAGAGATAGGAAATGAAGGGGACAATTAAATAGAGACTACTTTGTATGCAAAAAAGGGAGATTTTTCCTACTGTCTTTTTTCACATAACCAGCTTTTATTTGCCCTTAAGGTCCCAGCTTAACCATCACTTTTTAGGGAAGTCTTCCCTGACATTCCTGGGTCCTCCAAGTATTAGGTCAAACCATATGAAATTGTGGTTTATAAAAATGGTAAAACATTGGCAATATAATATGTTCAACCTAATACTTTCCCCATCATACTGGATTACAAAGAAACTGTTGACTTGTCAGTGTCCTGTCTTTGATGGTTATCTCTGTGACTTGTCATTGTATATCTAGCTAGTAATCTTTACTAGGAATTTGTTGAATGAAGGAATGAACAAACAAATATTAGAGTCTCTTTAAGAGTAAATCCTAGCACCAGTATTTTTTATTAAAATATTAATTTGGAGATAAAGTACCTGGAAAAATTTCTAAGTTTGCACTGATACCAAACCATTTCAGGTAACAAAATTCTAAGCCAATGGGGAGCAAATGTAGGAATCTCACTTGAGGTGAATGGGCAGTATTGACTTCAACTGGGTAAGAGAGAGGCAAAAATTTGGATGGAAATCAGTCAAGCTTAGCAGAAGATGGCCTATAAGGTGTATTTACTCTCCAGAAAGGGGTTCTGGTATTCACAGCATAGAGTGTTCTCTATTAAGTACAGATGCCCTAAAAATACTAGATGTTATCAGTATGATTGAGACACCTATGTAGACATTCCCTGGATTAAACCAGTGTAGCAATTCTTAATTTGTGTTTTCTTTTAATTGCCTTTAATTAAGTCTAGATAATGCTTCTCAAACTTTAGTGTGTATACCAATCACCTGTGAAAATGTTCAATGTTAAAATTCAGGATCTGATGTAGTATATGTGCTAAAATCATGCATACTTAACAAGCTCCCAAATGATGTCCATGCTTCTGATCCCTGAACCACACTTTGAGTAGAAAAAAAGTAGAGACTATACTTATGGAAGCAGAAGAAGATGACTCTTTTGGTCCTATTTCCTTAATGTCTAAGTTCTTCAGACTCAGGCTTAACAAAACTTTGTTGGGCACCTATAAGGATATACAGGCTTGGAATTATACTTAAAATTTTCATTTACATATTATATGTAACAAGTACATGTCCGAAGTGCTTATGACTATTGCGTTTTCCATTTGAAAGTGCCATTACAGTCTGGCCTGGATATTGTTAATCTTTCCCCTCATTTGCTTGGCACATTTATATTAAGTTCTTAATATGTTAAATGAGGTACACCAAACAGTGATTTGAAATTAAATCCAGACCCATGGGCTTGTAATAGGTAAAGATTGAAACCATGGAGGTGATTTGCAAATATAGATAATGAGCTTGGGTTTTGTGATTCTTCAGAGTTCATCAAAATTGGGGTAGGTGGAAAATGGGTTAGGTGAAGTTGGTCAAAAGGCCCTGCTACATGAACAACAAATTCAGACTGAGCACAGAAGCACAGTGTGTTGTAAATCATTGGAACTTACATCAGAATTAATTGGTCATATGTGGTATGAATGCAAAATTGTTATTGTGCTAAGTCGTAATTAGGTTTCACTGATAAAGCCATTTGCCCTACTGACAGTAATGATCCTTTCTGGGTTCACTCTAGGTGATGAGTTGTCTGAGGGAAACATCTGGTACCCTGTGCCACAAACAGTGAGCTGTCTCCATGGCAATTATTTGGCAAGACCCTTAGCCTCAGAGAACTGCACAGCATGACAGAGAAGTAGATGAGAGAGACCTCCATCAGGCCAGTTGACCTTTGATATCCCGCATATTTGAGATCCAATCATTGATGTTGCTGAAATGGTTTGAATCAGTTTTGAAACTTCTGCAATCTCCTTTCTATACCTTCTAAAAATCCTCAGGATAGTCATCTTCTTCAACTATCCTCCCTGGTCAGGTTTTGGGCTGGACAGTCGAGCAGCCAATAGTTTGACTGGTTAATGAAGCTTTTTTTATTAGACCTGCAAAGGGTGTTAGTATGGTGTAATCCCCACAAAGTCCTCCCTTGTTCCCTTCCCAGGCCCTAACCAGCTCTTTATACTCTCTTGAAATGAATATTTCTAGGTTGTTTCTGAGCCAATCAATGTAAAGATTGTTATGATGCTTTGTTCCCCATTATTACTAGAGGGTCATTTTAAGAAAAGAATGAGAAAAATTGATGGATTTGACAGGATAAAAATTAAGCTGTATAACAAATTAATTATAAAGAAAATTAAAGTTCAAATGATAAAATAGGAAAAACTTTTAGGGGCCAGCCCCATCGTGTATTGTTTAAGTTTGGTACACTCTGCTTCTATGGCTGGGGCTTTGCAGGTTTGGATCCTGGGCACAGACTTACACCACTCATCAGCCATGCTGTGGCAGCAACTCACATGAAAAATAGAGAAAGTTTGGCACAGATGTTAGCTCAGGGCTAATCTTCCTCAAGCAAAAAACAGAGGAAGATTGGCAACAGATGTTAGTATAGGGCAAATCCTCCTCAGCAAAAAAAAAAAAAAAAGAAAAAGAAAACAGGGGAAAGCTTTGTTAACCACACATGATAGAAGACACAGCCTTCATATATAAAGACCACTTAAAAATCAATAAGAAAGAAAGTAACCATGCCAGGAAAGAAGAAGATAAATAATATAGCCTGGGAAGTAAAAGGTTATAAAGTACACATAGCAAAAACAATGTGAAAAATGTTCAATCCTAAAATAATCAATGAAAGGCAAATTAAAACAATGAGTTACTACTTTTTTTACATAAAGTGGCAAAAAAATGACAGCATATAGTTTTGCCAATGTTACATGGAAACAAATGAGATAAATAACTACTATCACATATATTTAGCAGAACTGTAAGTAAATAAATCTTTCAAGAAGGAAATTCAGCATTTGTTAATAAACATCATAAAATTGTGATAATCCTTTGACTTGAAAATAATATTGGCTGAAATTTATTCTTAAGAAATAATCAGAAATGTGTATAAGTAATGGATGACATGGATGCCTATCTCAGTATTATTAGTAATGACAAAAATGTGGGAAAATCCTAGATGTCCTTACATAGGGGATTGAATAAATACATCATGGTACATCCATGTTAGAATTCTATTCAACCATTAAAAACCATACCAGGCAAAAATATTGACAGGGGAAATTTTTTAAAATAAAAAAAAATTATAAATAGAAAGTTTCAGATAAAACTTTAAAATTTATAAATCTGAATAGAGAACATTTTTGGAAGGACATATACCAAAATATTAATAGTGGCTCACTCTGGAAAAAAGATTAATATTTTTCCTTCTTTTTGCTTTTCAGTATGCTCTTCAATTAACAATATGACTTTGAAATTAGAGGCAAAATGTGCATTAAAAGTGCAGAATATGTATACCAGTATTATCACTGATTCTACTTGGAAGAAAAGGGCTTTAGAAATTCATTATTTTGATCATAATTTGCGAAAATTATTAAAAGCATTCATGAACAATTCTGATGCAAATTTTTTTTAAATTGTGGTATAATTTACATAAATGCACAGATATTGAGTGCACAGTTTGATGAATTTTGACAAATGTATATATCCAAGTAACTACTAGCCAATCAAGATACAGAAAACTTCTATAAGCTGTGAAAATTCCCATGTACCCCTTCTAAATCAATTCCCACCACCCAGAGGCAACCATTCTTTTGATATCAATCACAGCAGATTAATTTTGTTTGTTATAGAATTTCATATACATGGGAATATCCAGTATTTACTCTCTTGTGTGTGTCCTCTTCCACTTTTCATAATGGTTTTGAGATTCATCCATGTTGTTGCATATATTAACAATTCACTCCTTTTTAATGCTAAGTAGCATTGTATTGGATGAATATACTACAAATTGCTTTCCATCCACTTGCTGGTGAATTTTTGAGTTGTCATTTTTTGATATTAAGAATAAGGCCTCTGTGAAGGCTATTGTCCAAGTCTTTATGTAGACACGTTTTTCATCTCTTGGATAAATACCTAAGAGTGGAATTGCTGGATCATAAGGAAGATATATGTCTACCTTTACAAGAAATTGTGTAAGAGTTTTTAAGAGTAGCTGTAAATTTTTACACCTCCACCATCAGTGTATTAGCATTCCAGTTGCTCCACATCCTTGTCAACATTTGTTATCTTCCTCACATGTGAGATGGTATCTCATTATGATTTTGCCTCTTGATTATTGATGTTGAGCACTTTTTCAACTGCTTATTGGCTGTTCATGTATATTCTTTTGTCAGGTATCTTTTCAAGTCTTTTGTCTTTTTTTATTGGGTTATTTGATTTCTCATTTTTGAGTTGTAGGAGTTCTTTATACATTCTTGGTACAAGTCTTTTATCAGATATATATATTGCAAATATTTTTTCCCATTTTGAGGCTTGCCATTTTCTTAATGGTATCTTTTGATGGGCAAAAATTTTAACTTTGATAAACTCCACATTATCAACTCATCTTAAAATGTCCACATTTTGCATTCAACACTAATATATAGTAGTATCCTTCCCCAATATAGGCAGCTCCTTCACTCAACTAGCAGCTCAGCTAGTTTACTCCTATGAAGGCATACTGACCTTTGCTGCTCAAAATAACATAAGAACATGTTAAAAACGCATAATTTCTGGACTGATGTCAGTATCATGGGACAATGTGTTGTCCCTTTGTCTCTCCTCTCCAAGTTAAACCAAACAGAAATCACTTGACCAACAGAGGATACCTTACAAAGCACAACAGGAGGCCCAAGAGTTCCATACAGCTAAACATCTGAAGATGGGTGGACTGGACCCCCAGGAAACAGTGGACCTAAGGGAGCAGCCTCTTTGCCTTTCTCCAGTGGCATTGGTCCAGGTTGTGGATCCTCACACAGCGGTCAGTGCAACTGTGAGTGGAGGCAAGGGCAGCCTAGCCCACATGAAAATGCCCATGGTTTGGCGGTGGCCCTGCCAGTGCATTGTTCATGGAGTGACAGCAGTGGTGGCAGCCCAACCCACATAACTATGAGAAGATAGCAGGAGCAGAAAAAACTGCCCCTGTCCCCCCAGCAGTGGCAGGTGGAAACTGCGAAGAGAAACATCAAGAACCACAACAGAACCAGTGACCCAGCCCCTAGCAAAGGCACCCCTAACACCAGTACAACCAGCTGTGGGGCTGCATACCAGTCTCTGGGTCCCCAGACTCCTGCCAGTGACAGCAACACTCGCAAACTCAGCATCCTTGGCATTGTTTCAACCAGCACTCCCAGACAACTTGGGAACAGTAGCACAGGTGGTGCATGGGACAGCAGAATCCAAGCTTGTGTAGAGCCAGTGGAGAAACACAAGGCCCAGCTGTTGTTGAAAGCAGCAGAAGTGCTCATCCCAGAGACTCCAGTGGTGTCACCAGAGACTGTGGCAACATCTAAGCAGTAGGACACCAACAAACCCAGAGGCACACGTGGAACCACGAAGGTACTGACAATGCTTCTGGCATAGGCAGCAGAGGGTGGAAGTTGCAGGCTCTCAAATACAGTCAAGAGCAGCTCAAAAGCAAAGAAATGAAAATTAGACCTAAATAAGAAAAGGTGATTACTACCACAAATGTGCTGGCAGAGGATCAATTCATGAAAGACCATGAAGAACTACAGCAAGACAGCAGAACAGAAGGAAAATGACAACTCTCCAGAAACCAAACCTTAAGTCACAGAGGATTACAAGCTAACTGACAGAGAATTCAAAATAGCTGTCATAAAGAAACTCAATGAGTTACAAGAAAACTCAGAAAGACAGTTCATTGAGCTCAAGAGTAAAACTAATGAACAGAAGGAATAATTCACCAAAGAGATTGAAGCTCGGGAAAAAAAACCAAACAGAAATTCTAGATATGAAGAATACAATTAATGAGATTAAAAAATAATGTAGAGGCCTGCCCCATGACCAAATGGTTAAGATTGTGTGCTCTGCTTTGGGGGCCCAGGGTTTCACTGGTTCAGATCCTGGGCATGGACATGGCATCACTTGTCAGGCCACACTGAGGTGGCATCCCACATGCCACAACTAGAAGGACGCACAACTAAAATATACAACTATGTACTGGGGGGATTTCGGGAGAAAAAGCAGGAAAAAAAGAGAAGATTGGCAACTGTTGTTAGCTCAGGTGCCAATCTTTAAAAAAAAAATATAGAAAGCATTAAAAATAAAGAAGACCTTATGGAGGAGAGAATTAGTGGGCTCGAAGGTAGAAACCTAGAAATGATTCAGGTGGAGAGATAAGTAAGATTTTTGAAAAATCAAGAAATTCTTCAAGAAATATCCAACTCAATCAGGAAGAGCAAAATAAGCATTATAGGTATGTCAGAGGGAGAAGAGAGGGGGAGAGGAGCAAAGAGCTTATTCAAAGAAATAATAGCTGAGAACTTCCTAAACCTTGGGAAGGAACTAGACATGCAAGTGCATGAAGCTAATAGTACTCCTAATTAAATTAATGCAAAAAGACCTTCTCCAAGACATATAATATTAAAAATGTCAAAAGTCAATGACAAAGAAAAAATATTAAGGGCAGCAAGAGAGAAGAAATCAAACTACAAAGGAACTCCCATCAGGCTTTCAGCAGATTTCTCAGCAGGAACCTTACAGGATAGGAGAGAAAGGAATGATATATTCAAAGTGCTGAAAGACAAAAAGTATCAGCCAAGAATACTCTGTCCGGTGAAATTGTCCTTCAGTGGTGATAAAGAAATAAAAGATTTCCCAGATAAACAAACTTGAGGAGGTTCATCACAACCAGATTTGCTTTAGAACCTGAAGGGAGCACTCCTACCTGAAAGAAAAGGCAAAGCTTTACATAGCTTTGAGCAAGGAGATAAACAGACAGAGAAAATCAGAAAATTGCAGCTCTATATAAGAATAGGTTAGCAAACAATTATAACGAAGGATAAAGTGAAAGAAAGCATAAAAAATAACTATAAACACTTCAATTTGGTCACAAACTTAAAATACAAAAAGAATAATTTGTGATAACAAAAACATAGAAGGGGAAGAGGAAAGGTATGGAACATGCATACGCTAGTGGAGATAAGAGGCTGTCAGAAAATGAACTATGTCATCTATGACACCTTTTATACAAACCTCATGGTAAACACAAAATAAAAAATTAGAGCAGAACCATAATTCACAGATAAAGAGAAAACTGAGAAAACCTTTACGTAGAACCACCAAACTCAAATGGCAAATAGAAAGACTAGAGAAAGAAACCATGGAAATATAGAACAACTGGGAAAAAAAGATAAAATGTCAATGTTAAGCCCTCATACATCAATGATCACTCTAAATGTAAATAGATTGAATTCACCAATCAAAAGACACAGAGTGGCTGGATGGATTAAAAAACAAGACCCAACAATATGCCACCTCCAGGAAGCACATCTCAGCTCTAAAGACAAACATAGGTTCAGAGGGAAGGGATGGAAGATGATACTCTAAGCAAATAGCAAGCAAAGGAAAGTGGGTATAGCCATACTTATATCAGACAAAGCAGACTTCAAGATAAAAAAGATAGAGTGATGTCAGCAACATGGCAGAATGATTATTCCCTTTTTCTCTCCCCCATTGAACTACAACTAAATGGACATTCATTAACCAATGGAGGATACCCACACAGCACAACAGGACACCTGAGAGACCCACACAGCTATACATCTGAAGGTGGATGGACTCATTCCCTGGGAAGTGATGGAGAGAGGTACCACTCCCCTGCCTTCCACAGCAGCTCTGTGCATGTGCCTGAACACTTTCCTGGCCAGCACGAATGCCCATAGAACTGCTGCAGCCCTAAAATGGGAACATGCCTTGATGCAACTGTTGGAAGGTGCAGCAGCAGCCTGGGCCAGGCACGAATGCTTTCCCAACTGGTGGGAGAGCCCACCCTGCTGCTGTGGTCCCAGTAAGTGTCCCAGGCTTTGACCCATGGAGGACCCCCACCCACCAAGCACAGTGGCTGGCACTAGCATGAGAAAAGGCAGTGGCAGATAATACACACATGCACACGTGCAAACACTGTCCTGGCCTGTGTGAGCACCCATAGTACCACTGCAGCCCCACAAGTGGCAATGTGCCTCAAAGCAGTGACAGCACTGAGCCTGCATGCAAACTTTTTGTCAGCCAGTGGGACCATCCACCATACCTGGATAACTTACAGCATACAGGATGGGATCAGAAACACAACTGCTTCCCCCTAGAAGTTGCAAGTGTAATCTATGACCTGAGACTACCACAAATGCACCACCAAAAGATTAGTTCATCAAACATCATGAGAAACTACAGCAACAATTCACAGCAGAAGGAGAATGACAAATCTCCAGAAACAAAGCATGAACTCACAGAAATTTATAAATTAAATGACAGAGAATTCAAAGTAGCTGTCGTAAAGAAACTCAACAAGTTACAAGAAAACCCAGAAAGACAGTTCAAAGAGCTCAGGAATAAAATTAATGAGAAGAAGGAATACTTTGCCAAAGAGATTGAAATTATAAAGTATAAAAAAACCAAGCAGAATTAATGAGAAAAAAATAGTCTAAAATCTTTAAAAAATAGAGTGCACATTATGGAAGAAAGAATTAGTGAGTTAGAGGATAGAGATATAGAAATGCTTCAGGTGGAGGAGGAGAGAGAACTAAGATCTTTTAAAAATGAAGTTATTCTTTGAGAAATATCTGACTCAATTAGGAAAAGAAACATAAGGATTATAGGTATTCAAGAGGGAGAAAAGAGGGAGAAAGGAGAAGAGAGTTTGTTCAAAGAAATAACAGGTGAGAACTTCCCAAACCTGGAGAAGAAACCAGACTAACAAATACATGAAGTCAACAGAACTCCTAATTACATAAATTCTAAAAGACTTTCTCCAAGGCATATAATAGTAAAACAGGCAAAAGTCAACGACAAAGAAAAAATATTAAAGGCAGCAACACAGAAGAAAATAACCTACAAAGGTACCCCTACCAGACTTTCATTAGATTTCTTGTTAGAAACCTTATAAGATAGGAGAGAATGGAATGATATTTTCAAAATACTGAAAGATAAATACTTTCAGCAAAGAATACTCTATCCAAAAAAACTATCCTTCAGGTACAATGGAGCAATAAAAGTTTTCCCAGATAAAATCTCAAAGGCATACAAAGCTTTGAGCAAGGAGATAAACAGATGGACAAAATCATAAAACTGCAGCTCTCTTTCAGAATAGGGTAGCAAATACTTAATTATAACATAAACAATCAAGGGAAGTAAAGTATCAAAAGTAACCATAAATAATTCAAACTTAGTCACAACCTCACAACACAGAACAGAATAATTTGTGACAACAGTAAGTCAGAAGAGGAGAGGAAAAGGGTGGAACCTGCTTAGGGTAATGGAGATAAGAGTCTATCAGGAAATGGACTATCTCATCTATGAGATCTTTTATACAAACCTCTCAGTAATCATGAAGCAAAACTTAGAGCAGAGCCACAATTCACAAAAAAAGAAAAAACTGAGAAACCCTCTACAGAAAACCACCAACATGAAATGGCAGCCAGAAGTACAAAGGAAGAGAAACAATGGAAATACAGAACAACTGGAAACAAAGAGAAAATGGCAATATTAAGCCCTCATATACCAATAATCACTCTAAATGTAAATAGATTGAATTCTCCAATCAAAAGACACAGAGTAGCTGGATGGATTAGAAAACAAGACCCAACTATATGCTACCTCCAGGAAACACATCTTTGCTCTAAAGACAAACACAGGCTCAGATGTAAGGGATGGAAGACGATATTCCAAGCAAATGGCAAACAAAAGAAAGCAAGTATTGCCATACTTATATCAAACAAAGCAGACTTCAACACAAAAAAGACAATGAGAAACAAAGAGAGGCAATATATAATGATGAAGGGACTTTCCACCAAGAGGACATAACACTTATATATGCATCTAACACAGGAGCACCCAAGTATATGAAGCAGCTATTAACAGACCGAAAGGGAGAAATTAACAGCAACACAATAATAGTACAAGACCTCAACACCCCACTTACATCAATGGATAGATCATCCAGACAGAAAGTCAACAAGGAAATAGTGCATATAAATGAAACACTTGATCAGATGGACTTAAGAGATATATACATAGAACATTCCATCAAAAACAGCAGAATACACATTCTTCTAAATTGCACATGGAACATTCTCAAAAATGGGGAAAGGATCTGAACAGAGTTTTCTCCAAAGAAGATGTACAGATGGCCAAGAGACACATGAAAGGATGTTGAACATGACTAATTATTAGGGAAATGCAAATGAAACTACAATCAGATATCACCTTACACCTATCAGAATGTCTATAATTATGAAGACAAAAAATAACAAATGTTGGAGAGGATGTGGGGAAAAGGGAACCCTCATACACTGCTGGTGGGAATGCAAACTGGTGCAGCCACTATGGAAAACAGTGTAGAGATTTATCAAAAAATTAAAAACATAAATACCATGTGATCCAGCTATTCCACTGGAATCCACCTGTTCCACTAGTGGGTATTTATCCAAAGAATACAAAATCAGCAATTCAAAATGATTTATGCACTCCTATGTTTGTCTCAGCTTTACTCACAATAGTGAAGATGTGGAAGCAACCCAAGTGTCCTTCAACTGATGAATGGATAAAGAAGATGTTGTATGTATATATACACATATATATACAATGGAATACTACTCAGCCATATAAAAGACAAAATAGTGCCATTTGCAACAACATGGATGGACCTTGAGGTTATTATGCTAAGTGAAATAAGTCAGACAGAGAAAGACAAATACCGTATGATTTCAGTTATATGCGGAAGATAAACAAACACCTAGATAAGGAGAACAGATTAGTGGTTACCAGAGGAGAAGGGGGTGGGGAGAGGGCAAAAGGGGTAAAGGGGCACATATGTATGGTGATGGATAAAAACTAGACTACTGGGGGCTGGCCTGGTGGCGCAGTGGTTACTTTCTTGTGTTCTGCTTTGTCTGCCCAGGGTTCCCAGGTTCAGATTCCACGCATGGACCTAGCACTGCTCATCAGGCAACACTGTGGAGGCGTCCCACACAAAATAGAGGAAGATTGGCACAGATGTTAGCTCAGTGACAATCTGCCTCAAGCAAAAATAGGAAGATTGGCAACAGAATTAGCTCAGGGCCAATCTTCCTCACAACAACAAAAAAACTAGACTATTGGTGGTGAACATGATGCAATTTATAAAGAAACTGAAATATAATAATGTACATCTGAGATTTACACAATGTTATAAGCCAATATGACCTCATTTAAAAATATTTAATTTCAGGTTCCACTAACTGGGGTAGAATCTATATTTTAACAAGATCCCAGGTGATTGGTAAGCACATTAAAGTTGCAGGGGCACTAGTCTATGCAAAAGTTCAACATCTTAAATTAGCTTATAATCCCATCATGAGTTTCTTCCCCATCAATTTGTTGACTGTAGACATTCAACAAAATACGCAGTGTTCATATGACTTTTTAACCTCTAACATTTTTAACATTAGGGCAAAAGAATTTATGTCAGCATGTGGGTGGGTGGCTTTTCATGTTCATTTGTTCTTAGTCATCAGTACTTTGTTCAACGCCAGATACTCTACTGCAGCCAGGGAGCCTAAGTAGAACAGCTGGATTAGTTTATATATTTTAGAAAACCTGTTTCCTTGCCTCTCTTGAGAGACCATTGAGTCAAGCAATGCCTTTTTCTCAGCATCTGGTTAGTTTCTGTGCTTAACTCATTTTGTTCCTGCTCTGAAAAAGCTTCATTCAAAACTCATCATCTGGTGGGGCAATTGCTTTCTTTCCCTCTGTGTTCTTGGCTGTCCTCAGAGGGACTTACTGAAAAATATATTTTTTTCCCATTAATTTGTGCAACTGTCTTTAAGACATGTCAGTGTAGGTGAACAACTAATTTATTCAACGCCATAGTCTGCACAGAAAAGAATTCTAATTGCGCCATATTAAACTACACAGACATCAGCAATAGAAGACATCCAAATAGATAGTTCTTCGTGAGGTAGCTATCCTACTAGAGCATTTGTTGATCACTGCACAGACCTGCACTTGCATTTATCTGTTCCATTGTGCTACCCAAATGAGGGTTGACAGAGCCTTGAGTAAGTCTCCAAATCCTAAACAGGGTTGCCATATTTACTGTAACCAGTGAAATTAGTTACTAAAGAATGTTCACAGTGGTTCAGGGAAACCTGGGTTGCAGGCCAACTTCTTTTGCTTACTAGCTGTGTGAACTTGGGCAAATTACTTAGATTCTCTGAGTGTCAATTTCCCTCATATATGAAATGGTGATAAATAAAATGTGAGGATCAAATTCAATAACGTTAGGAAAACATTTCGGCAGTTTGCCTGGCCCACAGGATGTCTTCAAAAAATGCATGCTCTAATCATTGTTTCATATAGAACAACTAGCCTGGTGTGATGCTTAGAATCCATACCTTCTCCCAGCCAGGAAGTGAAGGTTGTCTTTCATGTAGTAGGTATGCACGTGTGCGTGCTCGTACGTATGTATGAATTTGGAATTTGGGCTATCAAAGAGAGACTTCCAAAGCTGTAGATGACTGATGAGAATTAGAATAGGCAAACAGATGATTCTTAATCATTGCACATTCGGCTTTTGTTTTGCTTTAAGTATTTGAGCATGGACTGTGAGCAGAGATGCTCAGGGATGGGACAGTTGTTTCAAATGCCCCCGCTCCTTAGGCCAGCTGAGGGACTAAGGATGGACTCAGGACTTGCCATCTCTGCCTACTAAAAGAAAATGTCACATCGTTTTTTGAATGTGCTGTATCAGAAATCCTGGGAGATCTCTGGACATAAGGTTAGAAAGGTCATAATTAAGCATATGAATTTTCTCCTTGCTAGGAAAAGATTTTTAAAACTGAGAGTGGTTGTTGGGTCCAATAATATTCTGCATGAAGAATTAATTGGTAGAAGCACAGAAGAGTTTTCATTTTCTGATATCAGCTTTCTGAGCTGGGCTTATTTGTAAGGTTCCTCAAGTTTGGTTGACTCCTGGTAGGAACCAAAAGGTCTGTGGCAGACTCCTTCATTTGGAATAATGAGCAAGCACATAAATGCAGAAACACAGAAAGGCAACAGGCATTTTGCTGCTGTTTATTATAACAGTGAAAAATGAGAGACTGAAGTTCTTTACGGTGTGTTTCCTGAGTTACAACACCCCAAACACTCCCTACCTATATGCTCCTCCCTCTTCTCTTAGCAGCTAGTTTAGGTTGTGTTACGTGATGTACCTGCCCGTTGGAATTTTATGTGAGTGTGAATTAGTGAGCTTATATTGCAAAGGTAACAGCTTGATAGGCAATCAGCTTAATAGCTAAAGGTTACTCTTAAGTATTACATTGCACATTTATTTTTATGTCCACCTTGCAAAAGTGCTTACCAAGAAGGTGTGTGCCAGAAAGCACTATTGATTCAAGAGCCTTTTGCTGCATTGTGGTGCGTTCTTTTATTAGGCCAGCATCTGAGATGTGAAGGACTCTCTTCCTGCAGCAGGAACTATGTGAAAATGGTCAGGAAAATACTGTGCTAATGACATCACATCCTTGCTCCTGCTTTTCCAGTATTGAGTGCAGACTCCCTTGGCCTTTGCCTGTGTTGTTCCTGGGAATTCTGAGGCCTCACTTGGCAAGTGAGGGGATGCTTATCAGCGCGAGTTCTCTCAGCATTCTGTAGCTACCCTGCCTTCCTTATCCCCCCTCTCTCCTACTGTCCATGTTTGCCTCTTGCTCTCTCATGGGTGACTATGTGACTCTGGGTAGAGTCGTGCTTGCTTCAGTGCTTTTAGTGCCCTTTTTTTTCTGAGGAAGATTCACCCTGAGCCAACATCTGTTGCCAATCTTCCTCTTTTTGCTTGAGGAAGATTCACCTTGAGCTAACATCTGTGCCCGTCTTCCTCTATTTTGTATGTGAGTCGTTGCCACAGCATGGCCACCAAAGAGCGGTGTAGGTCCATGCCCAGAAACTGAACTTGGGCCTGCTGAAGCAGAGTGTGCTGAACTCAACCACTAGGTCATGAGGCCGGCCCCTAGCACCCTTTCTTAAAGGCAGCTGATACAGTGAAAAGAACTATAAAGTGAGACAGACTGGGTTCCACTGTGGATTCTGCCACTTACTAGCTGTGTACCCTTGAGCTAATGGCTTCCTGTCTCTCAGCCTCAGTTTTCTGATCTACAAAATCAAGATAATAAGAGCTCACTCATAGAGTGGACAGGAGAATTAAATGAAAGAACACATCTAACATTTGGCACAGTGCCTGGTAGCTACTTTGCCAATATTACCTTTTACCTGATACTTCTCTAAGCATGAAGCAGTCCCCATGCCCCTCCAGGATCCTTCAGAGGCTCCAGGTCCTGCTCCCTGGACCCACTCAAGGACCATAGTATGTACGTGTCATCTGTCTTCCTTCCCTGACTCTGCTCGGGGACTTCCTGCTAAGATCTGCCCTCTCAGTCATGACTACCTTACTCCTCCTCTATCAATATTCCAAGGGCTTACAGAAATTAAAAGTAGCCCCTGTTCTCACATTGTGAAGGACCATTGGCCTATAGCATCTAGAGCTTAATTTCTTCTACCTTGAGCCTTCTTTAATGGGACTGATGCCTTTGTATATTGGCAACTGGTTTAAGCCCTGGCTTTTTCTTGAATCAGCAGATCCTTAATCCTAGTTGAACTGCTAAGGGAGAGAAGGGGGACACCGTAACTTACAGCTTCCACCAAATCTGTGACCAAATGGTACAAGGACTAGTCATGGCCAAGACCCAGCTTCAAGGCAGGCAGAGGCATTGGCTTTATTTCACTCACTCCACAGCTTTATGAGCTTGGACTTGGCTAATCCATAGCTAGGGTCAATGTTAGCCTCATGGGAGGAAGAACAGAGCTCCTAGTAGCAGTTGCCAGTTTTCTGATGCCTAAGCTCATGGGGGCCTTGTGCTTAAACTGCAGTTTGGGCCCCTTGTGCTTGAACAATCTAAAGGCCTCCAAGCTTCACAGAGCTAGGCAGGGGCAAAAACATTCATTTGACGCTGTTACATTGCCTAACTGTGTCTACAGAAACCTAAAGCAACTGATAAAAAGAAAGGTCAATCCAGTCAAACTAGCTCTTTGGAAGTCAATCCAAATGGTTTAGGTAGGGACTAGAGAGACTTCCTCAGAGGTAGGTTTTCGAAGCAACAGGCTAAAATATCATTCACTCTTACGAAGCAGAGTGGCGCACTGGAAGACACACGCGTATGGAACTACCTACCAGATCACTCAAAGCAGTGACAGGTCGTCAAACTCCAAATGACTTTGTCCTCTTACTTAGTATACTTATAGAACTTTTCCTGTAATGACATCATTTCTTTTGCCTTTTTTACTACAATCTGTGTTATAACTTTCAGAAGATAAGGAAAAAAGCTGCTTTACCCTTCTTATCCCCAATGGCATACTATTAATATTCTCATTTCAGCAGAGAATGGGGCAAACAGGAAAGGGTACTAGCTCTGTGCCCTCCAGCAAGTCTCTCCACCTCTCAGGCTCAACTTCCTCATCAGAGGGGGTATGCAATGATATGTGTTGACTGAATGGATGAATAAATGAATGCAAAATAGGGATAATAATAACACAGCTTATAGCAGTTTTGTAGAGAGTAAATGAGAAGATACATGCATTTAGCACTGTTCTTGGCACATAGCAGCAAGAGTTTCAGCGAATGTTAGCTCCCTCCCTCTCTCCTACTCCTTCTCCCTGGCACACACACAGCCCCACCACCTTCCAGGCAGCCCTGTTCAGATTGCTGTAGCAAATATTTCATTTCAGGCTGTCTTCCCTCGGCACCTCTAGAGACTGCCTCCCACACAGCTGGTGTGCGCATTCAGACAGCAAGTGACTCAGGGACAGTGTCAACAGGGTGATGGAAACCACGACAAGAGAAGAGGGTAGTCTGAAGGCAGAAATAACTACTGTGAGCCCAAGTGCTCATTGATCATTGCTCTTAGCAAGCTGAAAAGGTGCACTTGGGTGAATGGAGGTTTTGCTGAAACTGAATTTGTTAGAATAGTTCAAGATTCTTACTCATTTGGCTAAATTAGAGAAATACCAGCAGAAAGCAAACCTGATAATTTATACACAGTACCAGACGTGGTGAACTAGGTTTCAGAAATCCTTGAGTGCTGATGCATGCTCAGTGATGTAAGAAAATGGGCGATTTGGGAGTAGGTGCAACTGTCACTGAGGACACTCATGGCCCATCCCATGTCAATGAAATGTAGCCTTGGTTTTGGTCTGATCCTCCTGGCCTTAGTGGCTTCTTTATGACATAGTTCTTCCCCACATTTCTCTTGCTTTTTTGACTCTCTGTATCGTACCTGATATTTCTGTCCTCTTATTCCCTTTCCCTTTTGTGAACTCACTTCTTTCAGGGTTGTTGATTTTTCCCCATCTACCACCTTGTCCATTCTCCTGTACCTGACACGGCCTCTAATTTGATCTGCCAGATTACCCCAATTACATCCAATTTCAAGGATTTGCAGCTAGAAAGAACATAGATTGAGAAACTAAGACGGCCCAAGAAATAGAGTTGCATGAAAATGAATGGGCTTCCTAGATAGGTTGTGAGATCTCCTTCACAGAAGGCGTAAAAGAAGCAGCTCAACGGCCTGTTGATGTAGACGTTGGAGGGAAGATTTTAGTCTGAGTTTTGCCTTTGTGGAGCTGAAATTCTTGTTCGGAAGATAGGATGTATGTGAGAAAATGACTTGAGAACAACTACAAGTAACATGGAAGCAAGTACACAATCATTTACTTTAAACTGAAACTGTGGGTAAGAGCTTAGGGTACATTAAGGTAAAATATTAGGGCTATTTGTCCATCAATTTTTTGTCACAATAATTGTTCTACCATCATCATCATCACATCAAACATTGATGTGTGCCTTCCCTGCTGGGTGGGAAAAAGAAGAGGCATCCATGTCAGGATGAAGGTCAAATTCATGCATCAGGCAGGAATTGCTCAGGACCAAGAAGTTTCAGGTATGCCGATATGCAGAGGAGGTGGTGAAAGTAGAGATCCCAAGGGCCTGAAAAGAAAGGGAGGGCTTTCCTTCAGAATTCTGGTCTCATGCTGCTCCTTGAAGAACAGCTAAGAAACAGACAAGTAGAAGGTATGCCAAGCCGGGGAAACAATAAAGAAAGGAGGTTTAGTTTACTATGAGGTTACATAAGGTAACATTGAAGAAAGAGGAGCTCAGCTGTGAAAGAAGATGGATGACAGATTAAACGAGGAGTTTGTGCTTTATCCTATAGCCACATGGGTACAACTAAGGACTTTTGAAAGGGAGAGGAGAGGGATAAATTTTACAAAAAGTTTTTTGTAAGTATTCGTTTTACTTCCATGTGTGGGTTGCTAGTGGTAGTGCTGGTGGAGGAATGATCACATAGACGTGCATGTGGAGTCAAATGTGCATATGGAGATTTGGATTTCAGGAAGAAGAAATGGGTAAAACTGGGGCCCTTGTTTTGGTGTGGGTATTTATGGAAAACAATGCACTACATTTTAAAAGTAAAGATCAGAGGCTGTTGTTTACTTAAAATCAATAGGCAAGTCTTCGGTGATTTGGGGCATTTGACCTCTTCTTCCAATTTCATGTTTTAAAGGAAATATAAGAACAAGGTGAATATTGATTTCTTCTTTTAATTATGCATGAGTAAAAGTGTCTTATGTTCCTGTGAATATCTTTCCTTCTTTAAACCTAAATATACCTAAAATACTATGTATTGCTAAATTAACAATTCTACAACATTAAAGTGAATTTTAAAAAACAAGCTCTTGTCCTTAACAGTACCACCCTTTTTATTTTCCATGTTTCCTTCCAGACTTAATCTCTCTATATAATTTATTTCACATGATTGTCATTACAGTTATTTATGTAACTGTCATTTAAACCTATGTAGTAAGTGAATGTGTTTTGATTGAAAATTCACAAAAATGTTTAAAATAGAGTTTAAAATAAAATTCTGCATTGATACAATTTAATTATGAGTCCCCATACGCTTTCTAAACTACATCTAAAGTCGTGCAAGCTGTTGGAAGGCCCACTCATATTTTATAAGCCTGAGATTTGACATCCCAAGAACATAAAGTGTTGATATTTTTAGGATCATTATACTGCTCATGAGGAAACAAAATAGGCTTTAAGATCTGGCCCTAATAGTAGCAACACTTATTTAATTCTTCCAATGATAACAGCAGTTGCATTTATCGTATGCCTACCAATTGCCAGGCACCATGCTAAGTAATTTACATACATTAATGATCTCATTTATTCCTTACAACATCCTAATGGGATAGGAATTATTCTTATTTTACATGGAAGGAAATCCACGTTAAGAAAGACTAGTGACTTAGCCAAGATCACAAAGTTCATTAGTAGAGAGGAGTTTCAAATTTAGGTTGGCCTTATTCCTGTGCCTGAACTCTTAACTGACTCTCAGGATACTATTTTCAATTTTAACTGGAAGGGAGCTATTTTTGTTCCTCCTATTTAGTGCCTCACTCCCAGGTCCCATGTAATTTTTGTTTCAGCACAGCAACCCTCCAGAATCCTTGATCATAGCCATCAGTAGGGGATGGCCAACCCTGTGACTGACGCTAAATGCGTGAATCCCAGAGGAAGTGGGCATACTTGAGAAACTACCCTGGCTAAGCCTTTGGAGGAGTCCACCTAGTAGGAAATTGCTTCTTCCTCCAATGATATTGACACAAGTTTGTGAACTGCTGGGAATTACTCACTTGCATAATCCACATCTTCTCATATTCCCATATTAGAATACCTGCTGGGGTGAGGGGATAAGGATGGATATGTGATAAGCACAGCTTCCATCCCGTTAGTCCTTTGACAAAAACTCTTTTAGTACCTTGTATATGTCTAGCATCATATTTGCTCAACTCTTGTCACTCTCATTTGTGTTTGCACAGATGTCTTCTGTTTCTTTCATTGGAGCTTCAATTATTTTTTCATCTTACTTGTTGCTTACTTTGCTGTATATTTTAGGAAACAGAAACTTCTTAGCAGTTTCTCTTAGGCACTCTCAGCTAGCCATGTAAGGCACTCTCTGGTCACTTTCCTGATAGAGTAGTGCCTGAGAAGAAGTCTTCTAAACTCTCACAACCAGTGCTCTGGGCAGGGCCAGAGCCAGCCTCCTGGGCATGCAACATGTGTAGTCATAAAGGACCTGTGCTTAGAAGGGCCCTGAATGCTCTGCTGTTACAGTCTTGAAATTTCTAATGATTTTTGATCAAGAAGCCCCGCATTTTCATTTTTCACTTGGCCTCACAAATTATGTAGCTGGTCCTGGATGGAGCCACATCCCACTGCAGCCAGTGGGGAACTATGCTCACAAAAGTGGTCCTTCCCATACTCACCTAGATCCCCTATATTGGATTGAAGGAGAATGGGAAGATACATAGCCAATTTACCTCACTCAATGGAAGTCTGCTCTCCAATAACCAGTGGTAAACATCTTTGAGTTATCTTCTATTTTACAAATTGCTCTGCAGTCAGACATATTCCAGGTGTAGTATGGTAGAGTCGAAAGATGTGGCTTACATTGAGTTCTACCACTTAGTCACAAGGTGATCTTAGTCCATCACTTAATGTCTTGGGGCCTCAGTTTTCTATGTGTAAAATGGAAATAACAGTGTCTGCTTTACATACCTGAAAGGGTGTTGGTGAGACTCAGATGAGATAATGTATTTGAATACTGCTGAATGCTATTCAAGCTTTTGGTATCAGCATAACTGTTTATTCTTTCCAAGGTTTATGTACAACAGCTTAAAAGTTTCCCTATTTAACAGAATAAGCAGTAGTGAGTTTTTTTAAAAAACTGTAAGAATTAGGAAATGCACAAAGAAATAGATCAAAAGAAACATAGAACCTTGCACAGAATGTATGACATTTCTTGTGTTGAAAGCTATCAAGATGATCAACCAAAATCATCTTTTCAAGTTCCTGATGCAGTTCTCATTATTTTAAATAACAATTAAGATCTCAGGAGCATCATTTCTCAGCTACAAATCTATCGTTTTTCTGCACGTTAGCCTAATACTTCAAAAAGTAGAACTAGAAATATTTGGGAGGAATTTGTGCCTACTTGTCTAACTTCCAAATTCCTTGTACTCATCTTTCTTCTGTCCTTCTATTTATTGACAGCTGATATTAAATTCTTGTTGTTGTTGTTTTTAAAAAAGAAAGAAAGATTGTTTAAAATAGTACTTTTCCTGTATGTCAGAAGCCACTGTCAATCTCCCAAACTCCCCTCCATTTCAAGCCAGCTATGGGCAGTTACCCTCGTATAACTTTTAGTGGAAGTTTTTTTTTTTAAAACCAGAAGAGCCTGCACCCGCCAGAACTGCCAGTCTTCTGTCCTGTTAGCTGGTATGAGGTAAGGCTTAGCCATTTTTGAAGTCTGTATTCTTAAATAAGCTTCCTCTTCTCCTCCATGGCTGTTCTGACAGTTTTCTGGAAAGTTGGCTCACCCACTGATTTATATAGTGAGTTCATTTTTGGGCTCATTTGCCAGATTTCCAGGGTAAAATGCATAATGTGCATTCCTGATTTACAAGTTGGGCTTTTATCTATTTCTTCCAAGCCTGGAATTTGCTTCTTGGTTAAAAACATATTTCCAAGTTAGTAGACAACTCGATGGGCCATATGCTGCTCCAAAAATTTAGGGGGGGGGTATCTCACAACCACTGCTAGGGCTGCTTCATCCCCAGGCAGCTCATTTTGGAGGTGGGCAGCCTTGCCTAATTCGTGCATAAATGATTTCACCATCTGAACAGTCCATACAATTTGGCCATTAAGATGACCGAAAGCATTGATCAACCATTTGCAGTCCTGTTTTGCTTATCATATACACATGGCTACACAGCATAAAATTTAAAGTTAAAAAGCAATTTTATAGCTCCTCATACTTCATTTCATTTTGCCATATCACCAAGAGCCATTCATAAATGAATCTTCATATTACTATGGCTTAGCCTCCAGTCTTATCACAGATCCTGACTTAGCACTTTGGCTATTTTTTAAAAAAATAGGCAATAACCCTCCTGGATTAGTGTCCTCTGAGGTGTTTCACTAGATTTGTCAAACTCACTTTCCCCCTAATACCGCAAGGCTGATAGATTGGAGTTCTTTGAAAGGTGCATATGTGCACAGCCTCGAGCAAAATAGACCCCCATTCACAACACTGATGATAAAAGGGAAACAAAATGGAATGATTCCATTTGCCTTCAAACCAGTAAAGGGACTCTGTTCCTGACCAACTGTGCTCAAGCCCCTGAAATAAAGGCTGCGAATGGCAGCAGATCCAGAATTGTATATGGTGCTCATGGAGTAGATGCCTCCCGCGAGGAGGCTGGCTGCAGAACATCAAGGAAAGAGCAGGGTATGTGTAAACAACGTGCCTACCAATGACCACTTGGGCCCAAAGCAAGCTGCTTCTCTCTTGGCTTCCACTTCCTCATCTGTAAAAGGGGAGGGTTGGGGTCCTCAGAATAAATGGTCTTTGATAGGGTGCTGACAGATAAGAGACTGTGAAGAATAGCAGCAAAGAGCATGGGCTATGTGGCCGGTTGCCTGGGTTCAAATCCTGACTCCGCCATTTACTAGTTGAGTGGCCTTGGGGAAGTTACTTAAATACATTGTGCTTCAGTTTCCTCATTCACAGAAACTGGTCATTAACAGTGCCTACTTCACAGCATTGCTATAAGAATGAAATGAACTCGTGTATGGAGAGTTAAGCACAGTACTCAGTACACGGTGAATGCTCAACAAATTGTAGCTATTATTATTATCGGTGGTCTGCAAGGAAGAAAGGTCCAGAATTTCTGATTAGGATGATTTCTGGTCCTAGAATCCCAGAAAGCCCGAAACCTCACACCCCACAGTGTCCCTCAGCCATCCCACTACTGAATACTAGGTCACGCTCCTCTTCACCTATCTGAACCATTGGTGAATGGAATGTTCTCCTTTCTGCCCACCTCATACACACCACACACACTTTATAGCTCCCATCCCTCCACAATGCTCTATCCAAACAAAAGACATCCACAGACACACAACACATGCAAGCCCACAACATCACACTTCCACACATGATTCAAAGCACACTCTCACACACACCTTCCACACCACACACGTATACACACAGTCTTTCTATTTCTCTTGTTTGTTCCAGGACTATTACATGCAATGATGGTATTTACAACATGTAGGTTTAGAATAGTGGCCCAGGCCCACGTTGTGCCCCAAGATGCCACCTCCTCCACAGCGCTATGTGCCTCGTGTCTCTTAATGGAAGCAATGTGCTTTGGCTGGCCTTGCACAGCCCCTGTCCAGCTGGCTGACAAGTAAATGAGAATGCCTCGGATTAACTGACTGAGAGAGACCTTCATTACCTGAAGTTCAAAGCTCTTCTCTTTCCAACTCTGTATGGGTGCCAAATAACAGAAAGAGTGCCTTCATGCATCACAATCACTGCAATAATTGCTGCTTCAGTGGCCAATGCAAAATTACAGCATGAAACATGAGTGATCTGTATTCCCCTTCTAGAGTTTCTTGGTTGCTTTGTGGCCTGTGTAAACTGAGTCATTCTAATAAATATACCATGTTCTTCCATAGTTTGGGGTCCGGGTACTAATTATCGGGCCAGAAGAACACAGCATATTTGGAGCTCTAACTTATTTGGATGTCTCGAATTCTCTGCAACACTGGCTCAGGTCTCAGACCAGTCAATGAGAGCAGTAGGAAGCAGGAAAAGCTGCTATTTGATGGAAATTCAATTTAAGAAAATGAGTACCCCCTCTTCCACCTACCACCTTACACAATGACCATCCCTTCAGGGCTATTGAACCTCTATGGAGCACCCACTAGTCTCAAATTTTCTTTCACTCTTTAAAAATTCTTCCTCTCCACTGCCTGGTCAGTTGATGTGCTAGAGCAATCATACAGGCTACAATGTGCTACAGAGAAAGCACTGGCCTCCACTACACCACAATCCTGCTGTGAGACCTTGTGCAAGACACTTCACTTCTCCTCTCTGGGTGGCAGTTTCTCCACTGGCTATGTAAAGATTATAGGCCATGTTCTTTTTTTTGTTTAATCTTTGTTTTCTTCTTCTTCCCAAACCCCCCAGTATATAGTTGTATATTCTAGTTGTGAGTGCCTCTGGTTGTGCTAGGCCATGTTCTTGAACTTCCTCTTTGCTGAATTACTTAAAATTATCACTTGAGGTGTATACTTATTTCTAAAATCAGAAAAGGTTATGTCCTGGATCTGAAAAGTACGCCTGACCCAGGAGCTGTCCGTATACCTATAATCATTCCCTAAAACAAACAGGATTCAATGATCAGGGCATTGAGTAAGGAAGTGTGGCTTAAAAGCTTCTACTACTTATAATTGGAAAGCCACTCTGATGGAATCAGATCTCACCTTCTACAACTGGAGACACCTGAAGGCTTGAATCCAGGACTCAAGGGCCCAGAGACAGCACAATGGGGTGGGAGGGGACTGGCCTTGCAGTTGGTGGACCCAGCTTCTGGTCCTGCTATTGCCATGCACCTATTGGGTGACCCGTTCATGTCTCCTCTCAGGATCCTTGTTTTTCCATTTTTAAAAAGAGAGAGTTGGACTAGATGATCTCTAAGGTCTCTTCTAGTTTTGATATTTAGTTTTTCTCCCTAAGGCTTTTACAGAGAATATAACCCATTTTAGAGTCACACACTCTGTCCCCAGTCTTGGACCAGTGTTTGGTTGCCAGGGGAAACAGGTAAGGAGATGTATATGACAATCCTTAATGCCCTCACCAATCGTCAAGTGAACATCCATCCTGCTGACGGTGTCAGCAGCGTCACCTTTGTGTCTGGATGACAGCATATTCATATTATTGCTTGACTTGAATAGGAGCACCATTGACTACGTGACAGACAAAAAGGCAGTGGGTCCTTGCTGACTGCATTCTGTGCTCCCACTGTCAAGGAAACTGATTATCTGATCATGTGAGCTGATAGATGTGGAGGGGCTGTGTAAAATATAAAGTATGGTAGAAACTAGGGCTGTTATTAAAATAGTAAAACATTTATCCAGATGGTAGTACTCATGTAACACTATGGTTAGTTCGTGCCTCTTTTGATGAAATAGGTAACTGATCTTAACATCCACCTAACCATAGGAAGATTACCCAGCATGTTGTCTTTATAAGCTCCTCCCTACCTGAGGCGAGAGAAAAAAATAATTAGCTATCTAGCCTTTTTTTCCTGGGGCACCTAATTCAGTTTCAAGGTTTTAGACTTTCCTTAATAAGAAAATGCCAGCTTTTCTAGCCTGTAATGTGGTTATCTAATACCTTGCTAAAGTGATTAAAATTGATTAAAATGAGGAGAGAATGCTCTTCTAAAAAAAGAAAGAAAAAAGTGATTGGATTTCTGTGCTTTAGGTTATACTTAAGCAAAGATTGAATTAACTTGATCTTGATCGAATAAAGGACACTCTAAACAATTCTAAACTTATTCCAAGTCTGAATATTGTTTTCTGGAATGCTTCAGCACAAAATGTCACTGTCTCTTTTGTTTCATAAGCACAGATATTTTTTAATGAATAGATAATGTACTTTATAGAGGTTCTTAAAGCATTTGCACACGCATAGATATTTATTTACAACTGTTTTTGCTAAACCAAAATAGAAAAGGTTTAGTTGACTTTTAAGCACTTGCATTTTCCAATTTGAATACAGAGAATTATGACTGCAGAGCGCCTCATTTACGTAACCAAGAGGTGGCAGTATTACATCCATTATGTATTGAACCATGTATCATTTAACAATAAAAAAGTGAAATGTGTAAATAAAAATAGGTAACAAGTATTTCTGTCCTTTCTAAATGGCTGCATCAGTGCTAGCCATTAAAAAGCATTCATTAAAGTGTGATGTTTCCTTGTAAACAAGAATCATCCCCCCCAAAAAAATCAAAGCTAGGAACCACAATTTATTACCACCAGTGAGTTTATTGCAGCTCTGGGAATCCATACACATCCCCTTCAGTAATCACTTGTTTTCTGGTAAAACAGTCACCTCCTTCCCAAATATAGATGAAAATCAATTTTTAAAAAAACAATCACGAGACTCTCCAAAGTAAGAACCTCTGTTTCTATATAGAAAGCAATTTAGAAAAAAATAAGTCAAAGAGTTGATTAAAAACAGCATCTTACAAATTGATTATTACCACTAAATAATAACTATTTGAAATCAAATCCTTTTGATTACCTCCCAAGATTGTTTTGAGCATCTGCTAAGTTATGACTTGTGACTTGATTTATGGTCCGCTTACATTTTACCTAAGCTACCTCAATCTGTTTCATTTTATTTTTGGTTTTCGATTTCTAACCAGTCTAGGAGATCAGAAAACCATAACAGCAGAGGCAAAAACCATTTAAAAACTGGAACCTGTTGGGTCACCAGTTTCCTATAAAACTGCTTTTAGTAAGAATCAATACCATAAATACATGTGAGCAGTTAGCAATGGGTATTTGAAATAGAAGTTCTTAGAAAAATAGTTTAGATAGAAATTGAGTATTTTGCATCTGGTCTTATAGAAAGATAAGCAGATCAAACTTTTTGTCACTCTTCAGAAAATAAATTATTTTAAACCATGAACTACATTATGCAAAATTTCTCAAGGCCCACCATTCCTAAAATTAAGCCATTTAAGTATTTAGAAATATGTTTATGTTATTTAAATACTTATCCTACTGATTAGAATCAACACACAGTCTGTCTAGAGCATTTGTTGTACAAGTTCTAAAAGTTATCTTAATATAATTAAAGGGCATTTAGAGCATTAATATTTGACACATATGAAAATATTACCAGGCTTCAATTTCTAAAAAAAAAATATTCTATAGAAGAGTCGTGAGATTGACAGCTCTGATTGGTTGTGGGCATTTGACTATTTCAGATCTGTTCTTTCTATTTCTTTTTCTATATTTCATTTCAAATCAGAAATTATGATTGTGATGGAGAGTACTGAATATTTTTTTCATATATGGTACAAACAGCAAACACTTTTTCGATGTGTCTACACTGAATACCTAGCTTGGAAAAATTTGATCTATGGATTCAAAGAGTACTTGTGAAGATTATGTAGTAGAATGATAGAGAAGAGTGGCACTGTGCCACTGGCCACATGAGGAGATCAAATGCAAGGGTTTCAACTCCTGAAACGGGCTAGAGGGGTTAATTTAATTATTCTAATCCCCCCTAAGAAATCTTCCAGTTTCATCACTTTGTGGAATAATTTTTCCTGTCAATTTCATTCTTAATCAAATTCGATGCATTATGTTGTCATTTCCCACGTGAAAATAAAAATATGTTTTCATGTTTTAATTGGGTTTATAGTATCTTCCTATGTATGAATTATGTGGTTGTGTCGTGATAGTTGATGCTTCAACAATCCCTCACTTTCTTCTGTAAACAGACATTCCTGTCACACTCTCAGATTCTACCCCCATGCTCTATTTTCCCTCCTCATTAGGAGATTTCTTATTCCAGAGAAAGATATCTATTGGTCAAAAAGAGAAGAATGCAACAAGAATAGTATCAACAGTGTTTATTTACAACATGCCAGGTACTTTTCTAAGAGTTTTATACTGATGATCCCATGTAATCCTCACAACAGCTATTTCAGGTAGGTACTGTTATTATCCCTGTTTGTAAAATGAGGAGACTGGGACTCAGAGAGGTGACCTGTCTTTCCTAAAGTCACACAGCTGGTAAGTGCCAAATATACAACACAATTCCACTTAAAGGAGGCAACAACAATAGCTCCCACTTACTGAATCGCATTATGCATCAGGCACCATGCCAAGCACTTTACAAACACCAGTTCATTTAATCCTCACAAACCCTATGAGACAGAGACTAATATTCCATTTCACGGGTAAGCAAATGGAGACACAAAAGTTAGGTAGCCTGCATAAGGGCAAAGAACCAGTAACCTGGGATTCAAACTCGGGTTTCTCCTGACTCCAAACTCTTAAATGTCCTGCTCTAAAATAGAAGACAGAACTGAAGATGGGCTCCAAGGATAATTCAGCTTGTGAAAGCAGTTTCAAATAATCCTGGAGCTGACCAAAGACGTGAAATTTGACTTTATGCTTCTGGTTGGTAGCTCCCCTTCAAAAAAAGGACCTAGGGCTCTCTCCACACACAAGTTCACATTTCCCCATCACTCGGTATAGTGTTTGTCTCTGTCGTGTAAATAAGGGTCAATCCAGGATGAAACATGCTAATGTCAACCCTTTGACTTAGAAAAATTAACTAACCAGTTTCATCAAAAGAGTTGAAGATCTTGTCCATATAAATACCACTCACACATACAAGTGATTCCTGGCCAACGCTCATACCATCAAAGCACAATGAATAGAATAGATCCCTTTGCATTTTACAGACCCCTTAAAGAGTGGTGCTGATTGAGGAGGGAGGGGACTCTGGCCCTGGATATTTGCATTCAAAGGGACAAAATATTGAAGGCTAAGATCTAAGAGATCCAGATAAATGAATCAGCAACAGTAGAATTTCATACACATTGAGAGACAGAAACTATTTGCAAATACCTTTCATTTTATGGACTATAGTTCAGACCTAGGACTACAGAACATTCTTTTTCTCAGAATAAAAGCTTTTTGGCACTAATGCACCATGAGGCAGATCTATCTACAAAAGGCCACAATTAAAGAAAACTTTCTTTTACTTTGTACCAAAGAAATGATTTCTATCCTAGTCTCCAAAGATTAAAAAAGCTCATGTGCAAAGATCGAGACATCTATGCCTTGAATTATTAAAGTTGTCAGTCCCTATTTTTAAAAAGTCAAATTAATGTGCAGTCCTGGATGTCTGAGCCTCACTTTCATTTGCAGGAGGAAGCAGCAAGGATGCAGGCTTCATCTCTCCATTTCTTTGTTAAGTAATGAGCAATCTGAAAAGATGAGTTATTTGTAATCAACTCATCCGTTAAAAAAAGGACATGTCTAAGGAGAAATTCAATCATCATCAGTTGAAGTTTGGGTTCAGTGGCAGGCCTGTCTTTGGAAAGCTAAGTATTAAATCTCCTCTATCGGTTTGTGTGCATTAGAAATTTATTGCAGGCTAGTCTGCTTGGCTTTGGCTTGTGCAATGCACTATATTGCTGGTATTTATAAAGAAAGCTTGGTGATATGGTCTTACTTCAGAGGTTTTCTGTTCAAGCATTGTGTTAGTATGGGTCCTTTCAACCAGAGTAAATACCATGGAGATATGACTTCAAGTCAAAGCTCTGTCTCTGTGACCTTGGACAAGTTGCTTAACCTCTTGTGCCTTAATTTTCCCTCACGTAAAAGAGGATGCTTGATTCGCTCATCCCACAAGTGTTCATTGGGTACCTATTATATGCTCAGCACTAAGGGTTTCAGGGCGAACAAGATAAAGCCCTTGCCTTCATGTTGCTTATAGTCTAAGTGAAGAGACAGCCCATATATATGCAAGCAAATAATATCATGTATAATTTTAAAGAGTAGTACGTTGTATGAAAAAAATAAAGGAGAATAAGGCCATAGAGAGGGATGGATGGGCTATCTTTTCGATAGAATGTTCCACAAAGAATTCTTTGAGATGGGAACTTCTGAGCAGAGACCCAAATCAAATAAGGAGTCCAGCCATGCAAATATCTGGGGGAAGAGCACTCCAGGCAGAAGGAGACAGCACAAAGACTCCAAGGTGAGCGTGCTAAATATGTTGGCGGTACGGGCTAGAACAGAATAAGGAAAATTGAAGCAGTGGGAGACACGGCGAGATCATAGGGGGCCCTTAGACCATGGTAAGGGCTTTAGCTTTTATTCTAAGTGTGATGGGAAGCTTCTGGTACTTTAAGCAAGGAAGTGATTTGATGTGACCTACATTTTTTAAAGGATAACTCTGGCTGCTATGCAAGAATGGACTATAAGAGGGGCAAGGGTAGACACAGAGCAGTTAGGAAGCTATTACAATAACCCAGGCAAGAAATGATGTTGGCTTAGACCCTGATTGTTTTCATCAGAGGTAGTGAGAAACAGTCAGACTGGGAACATATTTTGGAGGCAGAGCCAATACAATTTCTTTTTTTCTTTTCTTCTGTAAATCATTTATTACCATCAGAGCACTTTTTAGACAATAGACTGCCCTTGGTTGGAAGTGGGACCCAGAAGCCAGAGTGGTCTTTCTGAAACTCAAACTGACTATGTCTTTCACATACTTAAAACCCTTCTGTAGCTCACAATTACATACAGAGGTATTGTTCAATATTTTGATTTCAAGTTAAACCTTACTCTGGAATTGAGTATATATAAAATGAGTCACTCAGATTGAGGGTGACCAGACCCTAGTCCTACTCTCAGGCCCACAGAGGAGCCCTGGAGTTCCGGGAAACTATGATTGAGAACCACCGCAGGATGAAGCTTAGGGCCTTTAATATGGTGTAGAGGGCCCTCCGCCATCTGAAACCTACCTACTACTCCAGCTGATCACTTGCCACTCATAGCTTTGTACTTGACCCTCAGCTTCCACAATCTACTGAGTTTCCCGGCACATTACCCTGATTCTTGTCCCATGCCTTTGACCATGCTGTCCCCTCTACTCTGAACCTCCCTCCCCCAACTCTGACTTGTCCATCAAGGCTCAGTTTGGGCTTTACCTTCTCCAGTAATTCTTCTCTGATCCTATCATTGGATTTTAATAGTTCGTTTATGGCCAATACAATTTCTTGGTAGATTAGATATGGTGTCAGAGGGAAAGAGAGGTTTTAGGCCTGGTCAAGTGAAAAGTTTCAATTGACATCAACTGAGATAAGGAAGATGAATGATTTAGTTTGGGGGAAAGAATCCTAAGTTCTTGCGGTCATGTGAGATTTGACATTCTTATTAGATATGTAAATTGAAATATCAAGTCAGCAGTTGAATATATGTGTCTGGAACTTAGAGAGTGCTTAGGTATGGAGAGATTGATTTGGGAATTTTCAGTGTCTAGATGGTTTTTGAAGCCGTGGAAATGGAAAAGCACCTCCTAAAGGAGAAAGTGTAGATGAAGGAAACAAGATGTCCAAGGATTAAACCTGAGTCACTCCTACATTAAAACATTAAGTAAATTAGGTGGAATCAACAAAGGAAACCCGCGAAGGAACAGCTAGTGAGGTAGGAGGAGAATTAAGAGAGAGTGGTGCTTCAGAAGGAAGTGTTTCAAGGAAGGAAGTATTAAACCATATCAAATTTTGCTGAGAGATTACGTAAAATGAAACTGAGAATTAGTCAATAGACCTAGCCACATGGAGGTTACTGAGAAATATAATAAGAGTGGTTGCTGAAGAATGCTTGCTGAAAGCCTGTTGGAGTTGGTTGAGGAAACAATGGAAGGTGAAGAAGGAGAGACAATGAGTATAAACAACTATTTTTAGGAATATGTTATGAATAGGAGCAGAGAAATGGTACAATAGCACTGCTGATCTTACTGATTATAATGAAGGTGCTTTGCAAACTGTTAAGTTTATATACAAATAATTAGGCTGTGAAAAAGATAATCACTTCCTAATATCCGTAGCTAGCAAGTTCACTTTACATGTTTTTATGCATTCGCACTTTACAAAGTTTTATTAATAGTTTCTTTGACCACATTCATTTGTATTGTAAGCACATGACAGTCTTGATTGGGTAAGGAATCCCATGATATGAAGCACAAACTTTTTGTCACATGCTGATTGGATTCCTTTGTTCACTGATAGCCAGAATCTAAGATGTCTATAATTTTCCCATCACCCTATCTCCCTGACCCATACTACCCACAGGGATTACACTTTCTCTTCAGTCTTCAATAGAAGCATAATATCTGTGAGGAAAATAAAACAGGATAAGTCAAAGTTCTGGAGACCGGCTTGAGGTCAGTGTCATAGTAATACAAAGAGATCCATCAGATTAGAAAACAAAACATCTTGATTTCTTTTTTTTTTATGAGACAACCAAGGAAAGGAAAGGGGAAGAAAACTTGTATTGGAATGAAACTTTCAAAAAGACCTTGAGGGTTAGACATGTGATTGTCAGATTTTTTTTTTCATTCCAGGGTATCTAAGGAGTTCTTATTCATTTAAAAAAGGAGATAGAGGGGGAGTTTATGCCAATAAGTGGCTGACAATTCTGGAGGTTCTGACCATTGCCAATAATCTCTGTAATCTCAAATGATACCTAGAGTAAAAGAGAAACAGAATTTGACCTAAGGCAAAGTAATTATGGATTGCCACTTCAAAGGTTTACCTGGCAGGCTTGGTAGCAGCAAAGAATCCCCAGTGTGCCAAGGAGAAAAAGGAATCCTGTCTCCAGGTACAGAGTCTATAATCGTCACTCACAGTCATTTAGGCCAGGAAAGGGAGCTTCTCAGCTTGGAAAACAACCTACATGGTGGATTTCCGCTCACACACACACACACACACAAAATATTTGTGCCACCTAATAGCTAAAAAACAACTCTGGATAATGTTCTTCATGGGGAGAGCAGTCAGCAGATGCATAAACTCTGTTGACGTATTTATTCCCAAAGCTGATTTTGTTAATTTCCAAAAACTCTTGCCTTGATAAGAGCGAGTGGGGAGGAAAAAGAAACAAACTCTGGCATTGTATAATTATATCCACATTTAAAATGTTCTTTTTCTTTCTCATCAAGATGCAAGGCTTACCATATATCACTGTGCACAGACAGCTCTAATAGAAGAAAAAATAAAGCAAACAATTAGCCTTGGGGAAAAGATATAAACTAATGAAGAATTCATGCATTTGCTACTCATTCATACCTGCTGTGATTCTAACAGAATTGATGAAATACAACAGTGAGTGATTTTGAACAATTTAGATTTAATCTTCTGAAAAAACACTTGGTGTTAGGATTATTTAAAATATGACTTCTTCTTATGGATTGTATGTAGAATAGGCTTTCTCTGACAGAGATTAAGTTTAATGATACAATTTGGTACAACCTTCCTAAGTAGGCCTGGGATGAGAATCAGGGCAGCTTCATTACTGCCAGAAAAGCACTCTTTGATGGGATATAGTTTCACAGACACAGGTTCCATCTGCAGTAGTCAGAACTTTGGGTAGATTCCAACTCCAGCCAGCTTATGCAAAAATAAGAATTTATTGGTTTAGGCTACCAAGTATAGAAGTAGGAAGGTTATAGCTGGTTGTCAACAATGCCTGGAACCAAGAAATTCATCACCCCCTAAATATGTTCTTTTTCTTCATTGCCAGTCAGTCTCTGTATCAGTTTTATTCTCTTGGATTAGCTTCTAAAATACTAGGGAAGAGATCCTATTGGTCCAGCCTGGGTATGGTTCCCACACTTATACCAATGAATGATTTTTTGAGTGCTACCTCTGGGAAATGTAAGACTATCCGCGCTCCCATGAAGCTTGCAGTAGCCGTAGAAAATTGGTTTCTTGGAGTATCAGTCACAGCATTACCTGGACTAAATCCAACAGAAGTAGTGACTGCCTGCATGAAGGTTGGAGCTACTCATATCTCAAACAAGATTAATGAAAGAAAAAATTAAAACCATGTTTCTCTCCCCAATAAATCAAATGGGTTTAATTTTGCTGAATTCCCTTCTAGGCACACAGGCACCTGTGTTGGAGTTGGGGGGAGCTCATTACTCAGCCTTTCTTCATTCTTTCTGAAAGCAGTCAAGAAATAGACATCAGAACCAGGTGAAAATTAATTATTTGTTTATAGTTGGTAAAGGTGGATTGGAAGAAGCTTCGGTCTAGTTGCCGGGTGGAGGTTTCATATTACCTCCTTTCAAGTTCATATCATGAAACTTACATATGGGGAGAGTTGGGTCTGTAGACCAGGCTTTTACCTAGTTAGCTACATGGAAAGTCATGACTTGACACATACCCTGGATGAGCAGGAGCCAGAGGAACAAAAACGATAGGGACTTCCAGTCCTATCTGTAGACACTAGATCCTGAGCCCTGATTTAGCTGTCCTTACCATATACGGAAGCAGAGGTAAAGAGAAGAACAAATTCGCCCAAAGAGAGCAAGTAAGAAACATATGTATGCACATATCCAGTGATCTTTTCCCTATCTTGTTAATCATATAAATCATTTTCCTCCCTAGGAGAGGAAAAAGTGAGAGATAAAGAGGAGGCCTTGAAATGTCAGTCTGATACTACTTCTTCCTGGGGAGTGGATCAGAAACTTTCTTATGAAAATACGAGGGCAGGGGAATAGGGTCCACACTGACAAAATATTTTTACATAACCATGATTATACTATACTAGTCACATTCTCACTTTATCTTTTTTTCAATTTTTATGTCATAAACATTTTCTGTGTCATTTATAATCTTCCAAATCATAATTATAATGACTCCATAATGTCTCATCATCTAGATGATTACTGCTTCATCAGCTGATTTACCTTTATTAAATATTTAGATGGTTTCTTATTTTTCTGCCCTAAATAATACTTAAAGGGACATTTTTATGACTATAGTTTATTTTGTCCTTTTGGATTATTTCCTCAGGTTGAATTCTCAGAAGCAAGATTAGTATGCCAAAGGCTATACATATGCAAACCCCAAATGTTAATGACAACCTACACTGTCACTAGTGAAATAAGCATGTGCCAATTTTACCACAATGTTGAGAACATTGTTGATAATAACATTTTGGTTTTGACTAATTTAATGGCTATAAAAAGCACTTTCATTAATGTTCTCTGTTTATTTCTTTGATTGCTAGGTTTAAATATTTTCCCATATGCTTGTTCACTAATAGCACTTCTTTTTATAAATTATCTCCCTTGCCCACTTATCTGTTGAGTGTCTTAATATTTTTCTTCACAATTTGTTTGAGCTTCTTAGATTATATAGATATTTATCCTTTGTCATATTTACTGGTAACTTTTTTCCTTGCCTGTTGTTTGCCTTATTGTTTTAACCATTTTTTTGTGTTTGTAGAGGTTTAGTTTTTATGGAGTCTACATCAGGCATTTCTCCCTTTAAATTCTTAAATAGCTTCAAAGCTAAAGTTATCAATCTCTTATTGTGATATCTTTGGGGGGATAGAGTTATAAAAAAACAGACATGTCACACTTCCAAAAAAGTTTCATGAGGATCAAAGCAACCTTGAACTCAACCACAGTTTGTAAAAAAATTAGTTAAGCTTCAAGCTGATTTTTCCTTATTCATGCTGAAAAAGACTTTTTCTCTTTAAGCAATCAAATATGGATCACAGTGGGAAGTCCTAACTTCTAACACTGCTCAAAGAGCACAAACCTTCTGTTATTCCATTCAAATAAAATACCAGTTGACAGATGGTATTTGCCAGAAAACAGGGGAGAAAATCATTTGAACACAGACTTATAAGTTGAAAATTCTTTCAAGAAAAGTACCTATTTGGTTGGATATTTAAGAGATAATAAGTCTAGGGTTAGTGTAAGAAAATGGAAAGACAGGGAGGAAAGGAATTTTGATCCTAAGCTTGGTTCAATTTTTAACTAGCTATGTGACTTTCATCGCTATTTACCCTCTCTGGGCCTACGTTTTCTCACAGATTTAATAAAGAAACTGGATTGGCTAATTTATTAAATCCCATTCAGTGCCAGCATCCTATCATTCTTCATTCATTCATTCATTTAATAAACACATTTTGAGCTCATAATATATGGCAGGTACTCTACTAGCTGATGGGGATACAATGTTAAATAAGAAACAGTCCTTATCTTCATTGACCTTTAGTAGGAAAGACAGAAACATAAGTAGAACACTGCATTATATGTGGTCAGTTGTATAATGGTGGTGGAAAGGTAGAGTTATGCACTGGGGGCTAAGGAAACACAGCAGCAGAGTACCCTATCCTCATGCCTTGCTCAGCACAAGCAGGGTTGTCAAAGAAGAAGATTTCTAGACCTCAACACCCCACTCACATCAATTGACAGATCATCCAGACAGAAAATCAACAAGGAAATAGTGGAGCTAAATGAAAAACTAAAACAATTGGACTTAATAGACATATATAGATCACTTCACCCTGAAAGAGCTGAATACACATTCTTCTCAAGTGCACATGGAACATTCTCAAGGATAGACCATATGTTGGGAAACAAGGCAAGCCTCTACAAATTTAAAAACATTGAAATAATAACAAGCATCTTCTCCAATCATAGTGCTATAAGGCTAGAAATTAATTACAAGAAAAAAGCTGAGAAAGGCACAAAGATGTGGAGACTAAACAACACACTACTGAACAAGCAATGGATCATTGAAGAAATTAAAGAAGAAATAAAAAAATACCTGGAAACAAATGAAAATGATAGCATGCCATACCAACTCATATGGGATACAGCAAAAGCTGTATTAAGAGGAAAATTCATCACAATACAGGCACATCTTAACAAACAAGAAAAATCCCAAATAAGCAACCTTAAAGCACACCTAACGGAACTAGAGAAAAAAAGAACAAATGAAGCCCAAAGTCAGCAGAAGGAGAGAAATAATAAAAATCAGAGCAGAAATGAATACTATTGAAACGAAAAAGGCAGTAGAAAGGATCAATGAAACAAAGAGCTGGTTTTTTAAGAAGATAAATAAAATTGGCAAACCACTAGCCAGACTTACAAAGAAAAAAAGGGAGAAAGCTCAAATAAACAAAATCAGAAATGAACGAGGAGAAATAACAACAGACTCTGCAGAAATACAACGGATTATAAGAGAATACTACAAAAAACTATATGCCAACAGAATGGATAACCTAGAGGAAATGGATAAATTCTTGGACTCCTACAATCTCCCAAAGCTCACTCAAGAAGAGGCAGACAATTTGAACAGACCAATCAAAAGGAAAGAGATTGAAACAGCAATCAAAAACATCCCAAAGAATAAAACCCCAGGACCAGATGGCTTTCCTGGGGAATTCTACCAAACTTTCAGAGAGGATTTAATACCTATCCTTTTCAAGCTATTCCAAAAAATTAGGGAAGATGGAACACTTCCTAACACATTCTATGAGGCCAACATCACGCTGATACCAAAACCTGACAAGGACACCACGAAAAAAGAGAACTACAGGCCAATATCACTGATGAACATAGATGCAAAAATTCTAAACAAAATTTTGGCAACCAGAATTCAGCAATTCATCAAAAGGATCATACATCATGATCAGATGGGATTCATACCAGGGACACAGGGATGGTCAACATCCGCAAATCAATCAACGTGATACACCACAACAACAAACTGAGGAATAAAAACCACATGATCATCTCAATAGATGCAGAGAAGGCATTTGACAAGATCCAACAGCCATTTATGATAAAAACTGTGAACAAAATGGGCATAGAAGGAAACTACCTCAACATAATAAAGGCCATATATGACAAACCCATAGCCAACATCATACTCAATGGGCAAAAACTGAACACCATCCCCCTGAAAACAGGAATGAGACAAGGATGCCCTCTATCACCAATCTTATTTAACATAGTACTGGAGGTCCTGGGCAGAGCAATCAGGCAAGAAAAAGGAATAAAAGGAATCCAAATAGGGAGGGAAGAAGTGAAACTCTCGCTGTTTGCAGACGACATGATCTTATATATAGAAAACCCCAAAGAATCCATTGGAAAACTGTTAGAAGTAATCAACAACTACAGCAAAGTTGCAGGGTATAAAATCAATTTGCATAAGTTAGCAGCATTTCTATACTCCAGTAATGAACCAACAGAAAAAGAACTCAAGAACACAATACCATTCACAATCGCAACAAAAAGAATAAATTTACCTTGGGGTAAATTTAACTAAGGAAGTGAAGGACCTATCTAATGAAAATTATAAGGCCTTTCTGAGAGAATTGGATGACGACATAAGGAGATGGAAAGACATCCCATGTACATGGATTGGAAGAATAAACATAGTTAAAATGTCCGTTCTACCTAAAGCAATCTACAGATTCAACACCATCCCAATCAGAATCCCAATAACATTCTTTACAGAATTAGAACAAAGAATCCTAAAATTCATATGGGGCAACAAAAGACCCCGAAATTCTAAAGCAATCCTGAGAAAAAAGAACAAAACGGGAGGCATCACAATCCCTGACTTCAAAACATACTACAAAGCTACAGTAATCAAAACAGCATGGTACTGGTACAAAAACAGGTGCACAGATCAATGGAACAGAATTGAAAGCCCAGAAATAAAACCACACATCTGTGGACAGCTTATCTTTGACAAAGGAGCTGAGGGCATACAATGGAGAAAAGAAAGTCTTTTCAACAAATGGTGCTGGGAAAACTGGAAAGCCACATGTAAAAGAATGAAAATTGACCATTCTTTTTCACCATTCACCAAAATAAACTCAAAATGGATCAAAGACCTAAAGGTGAGACCTGAAACCATAAGACTTCTGGAAGAAAATGTAGGCAGTACACTCTTTGACATCAGTATTAAAAGGATCTTTTCGGACACCATGCCTTCTCAGAGAAGGGAAACAATAGAAAGAATAGACAAATGGGACTTCATCAGACTAAAGAGCTTCTTCAAGGCAAATGAAAACAGGACTGAAACAAAAAAACAGCCCACTAACTGGGAAAAAATATTTGCAAGTCATATATCTGACAAAGGCTTAATATCCATAATATATAAAGAACTCTCGCAACTCAACAACAAAACATCAAACAACCCAATCAAAAAATGGGCTGGAGACATGAACAGACATTTCTCCAAAGAAGATATACTGATGGCCAATAGGCACATGAAAAGATGTCCCTCATCGCTGATCATCAGGGAAATGCAAATCAAAACTACACTAAGATATCACCTTATACCCGTTAGAATGACAAAAACATCTAAAACTAATAGTAACAAATGTTGGAGAGGTTGTGGAGAAAAAGAAACCCTCATACACTGCTGGTGGGAATCCAAACTGGTGCAGCCACTATGGAAAACAGTATGGAGATTCCTCAAAAAATTAAAAATAGAACTGCCATACGATCCAGCTATCCCACTACTGGGTATTTATCCAAAGAGCTTGAAGTCAGCAATCCCAAAAGTCCTATGCACCCCAATGTTTATTGCAGCATTATTTACAATAGCCAAGACATGGAAGCAACCTAAGTGCCCAGCAACAGACGAATGGATAAAGAAGATGTGGTACATATATACAATGGAATACTACTCAGCTGTAAAACAGAACAAAATCATTCCATTTGCAATAACATGGATGGACCTTGAGGGAATTATGCTAAGTGAAATAAGCCAGCGAGAGAAGGATAATCTGTGTATGACTCCACTCATATGAGGAATTTAAAATTATGGACTAGGAACAGTTTAGTGGATACCAGGGGAAAGGTGGGGTGGGGGGTGGGCACAAAGGGTGAAGTGGTGCACCTACAACACGAATGACAAACATTAATGTACAACTGAAATTTCACAAGATTGTAACCTATCATTAACTCAATAAAAAAAAAAAAAGAAGAAGATTTCTGGGGGAGGTGACACCAAACTGAACCTGAAAGTTGAAGAGATTTACTTAAAAGAAAAAAGTGATGTGGGCCTAAGAAGCAGTCTATGTGGAGGAATCAGTAGGAGCAAAAGCTGAGAAGCGAAAAAACAGCAGGAAGCAGGTAGAAAGCTACAAGTTTTGATGTTACGGAAACTTTGAGTGTGAGGCACAGAGACAAGGCTAGAGGATAGAGCTCAGCTCATGGAGGATCCCTTGCATTAGGCTAAGGAATCGGGAATTCATTCTCTAAGAAATGGAGAGCCATCATAGGATTTCAGGCATGAGAATGCCATGGTGAGATTTGTATTTTGGCAGAAGCATGTAGGGTGAGTTAAAGGCAAGTACAAGTGGAGGTAGGATCAGGTAGTATACCAAAAAGGTATTGTCATAATCTATGTGTGATCCCATGAGCTTAAATGAGGACAGTAAGGGAGGCTGCACATGGTTGTTCAGGTCATTCACTGCACAAGAGTACCTGACTGAAGAAGCAAATGGGAACTGAAATCTAGTCTGTACTTCAATCCCCAAGTCTGTGCCTTGGTAAAAGACTTTACACTTCTAGAGAAAGAGACGTTGTGCTTTAATTCACACAAAAATTCATAAGGGCTGGCATTGACCCCAAGGGTAGTAGTCATAGGCATGGAAATAGATTTGAGAAATATTTAGGAAAGATGAAGGTAGGACTTTTAAAACATTACTGTTAGTATTGAAGAATTTAACTATTTAGGTATTTTTTAAAATATCATATTAGGTGGCGTTGATCTTTCCCCTCATTTAATTTGCATGCGTAAGTTTGCACTATATCAAAATGAAATTCATTTATTTAAAGAAAAACTACCAGAGCTAACAGAAATTGTTAGTCCCAGCATTACCCCCACCATGTGTGGCAGACAACTGCTGTCAGATGGGTTGGGCTACGAAAGATAGAGACCAGGATCTCCTATGGCCACAGTGCTTCATGGTGATTTGGTATATTCACTTTCTTTGTTGCTTTTGATTTTCACATAAACCTTCTAAGGAAGGCAGAACAAATGGCCTAGCATTTTTGTATTTAAATTAACCTAGGATCAGAAAAGCTAAGGACCTTGACCATGGTCACACACATAGACTCAGATACAAGTTGAGAACCCAGGTTCCCAGGCTCTGAGGCCAGTGATAACCATTCCCTCACACCAACTGTCCTCCGTGACTACCCTGCCTACTATAATCCCCCTACTAAACTAGTCTGAGAAACACCATAGCTGAACATCCCTATGTTAATTTTTATCAATCATCATGTAGAATTCATATTGATACTTCATTAGTTAAGACAGTTTATTCAACTAGAAAAAAATACTAAGTATCAGTCCCATTAAATTAACAAAGCTGACTGAATCTGAGGAGGCAACATTTATCTGGCTTTCATTCCAGCATCTGTGCTTTTGGCTCCTGTATTGTTTAGTGCTGCACAACAAATTACCCCAAATTTCAGTGACTTAAAACAACAAATAATCATTTATTATCTCTCATCGCTTCTGTGGGTCAAGAAATTTAGACAGGACACAGTGAGAATAACTTATCTTTGCTTCACAATGCCTGAGGCCTCAGCAGGAAGACTGGTGAGTGGAATTATCTGAAGCCTTGCTCACTCACCTACATGGCTGGTAGTTGATGCTGGTTGTAGGTTGACAGCCAAGCTGGGATACTCAACCAGAACACAGTCATGTAGCTTGGGCTTCCTCACAACATAGCATCTGAGTTCTTGAGGTGGGGGAAGTGGGGGGAAGAGACAGGGAGACAGAGAGAGAGGTAGAGAGAGACAGAGAGCCAGGGAGACAGATAAGCAGAGAGAAAAAGAGAGAGTCAAAAATTATATTATTTTTATAACCTAGCCAAGGAAGTCATGTATTATCACTTCCCCCATATTGTATTGGTCATGGCAGTCATAAACCCCCATCCAGATTCAAGAGAAAGAAACCTCTTAGTGGGAGGAGTGTTGGTCACATTGTAAGATTATGTGGAATGGGATAAATATATTGATGCTGGAAAATACAATCTGTCATCATCCTTTATGCCATTTCTCTTCCCACATTTTCCCTCTGTGTTCTAAGGACCGAGTAGTTAACCTACTAGAGCTAAAGTCTTTAGTGGTCTATCAGTTGGCATCCTGGGGCTGTGTCAAGGGGTGATTTGGGTCACTGATGTTCAAAAGATAAGCCTTGGTTTCCAGAATTTGCTGCAACAATGTCAATTCTACAAGTTAAGCAGGCTGTGCAAATCCCCATGCCGCCTTCAATTTCCCCCAAATCCCAAACAAAGACCATTCCAAAGCCTGCGCTAAACCAAAGCATTATATGCAAGTTTCACCTTGTTTTGTCCTGAAATAAGATGTGAGAATGTCCTCGAAGACTAAGCAGACTGTATTTGTAACTGAATCAGTTGACTTTGAACGGTTTCATGATGACAGATTGCTTAGCCCTGCCTGGATAGCTTAAGCATGGTGAATGACAAGAGGATCTAAGAGTGAATAACTAGCATGGGGCAACTCTTCCATACCCCTAGAGGAACAGCTCTTGGCTTATTGTATTAATGTTAGTATCTTCCTCCTCATAAAAGTAGGAACAATTTAACAAGTGCACACAGCTGGATGGCCAACAGGTTCCTACAATCTATATCACCTTCTAAATTGAGAGCTCCTTGACACAGGTTAAAACTCATCAGGATGATGATGATGATGTTAATAATAGTAAAAATGCCTTATATTTACACTAACTCATCTTAATCTCCACAGGAACTGACATAAGCTAGCATTTAGTAGGTGTATTAGTTGGGGTTCTCCAGAGAAATAGAACCAACAAGAGACTCTCTCTCTCTCTCTATATATATATACATATATATATAGTTATAGTTATAGTTATAGTTATTATAAGAAATTGGCTTATACAATTATGGAGGCTGACAAGTCCCAAGATATGCAGTTAACAAGCTGGAGACCCAGGAGAGCCAATGATGCAGTTTTAGTCCAAGTCTGAAAACCTGAGAACCAGGACTACCAATAGTGTAAGTTTCAGTCCAAAAACCAGTGGCTTAAGACTCAAGATGAATTAATGTTTAAGTTCAAGTCTGGAGACAGGAAAAGACTGACGTCCCAGCTCAGCAGTCAGGCAAGAGGAGTTCCCATTTACTCATGAAAGCGTCAGTTTTTTTGTTCTATTCAAGCTTTCAACTGATTAAATGAGGCCCACCCACATTATGGAGAACAATCTACTTTACTCAGTTTACTGATACAAATTTTAATCTCATCCACAAATACCCTTGCAGACACACTCAGAACGATGTTTGACCAAATATCTGTGTGCCCCGCTGCCCACTCAAGTTGACACATAAAAATTGACCATCACAGTAAGTAAACCACAAAAATTTATGAAATAGATGAATGGATTCAACAAATTGTCCTCAATATCTACCATGTGCCAAGCTCTATACTAAGTGTTGGGGACACTGTAAGACACAGTCCCTGCCCTCATGGGTCTCACAATTTAGTGGGAAAAGCAAACAGGTCAGAATAATGGACTATGATGAGGGCTTTGGTGGGGGTAAGCCCAGGGTGCTCTGGAAGTACAAGGAATGTGAACTCCTATCTAAAACTCTGTAATGCCAGGAGAAAGAAGAAAGTTGTCAAAGAGGAGGTAACATATGATCAGAAACCTTAAATATAAGTTATTAAACCAATGGGAACAGGGACAAGGGGGAGGAAATAACATTGCTGGTAGCCAGAAAAGGAAGTGCAAAGTTCTAATAACAAAGTGTGTTTGGGTTACTGTATTCATGAGGGTTCCCCAGAGAAAGAGAATCAATAGTGTGTGTGTGTGTGCATGTGTGTGTGTGTGTGTGTGTGTATTCACACATGTATACATATATAGAGAATGAGTGATTTCAAGGAATTGGCTCACACAATTGTGGAAGCTGGCAAGTCCAAATCTGCAGAGTAGGCCAGTGGGCTGCAGACCCAGGGAAGAGTTGGTGTTGCAGTTTAAGTCTGAAGGCAGTCTGCTGGCAGAATTCTTTCTTCTTTAAGGGAGGTCAGTTTTTTCTATTAAGGCCTTCAATTGATTGGATGAGGTCCACCCATGCTATGGAGGGTAATCTGCTTTACTCAAATCCTACTGATTTAAATGTTATAATCTCATAAAAAAAATCTTCACAGAAACATCTAGAATAATGTTTGACCAAATATCTGTGTATGGTAGCCTAGCCAAGCTGACACAAAAAATTAACCATCACACTTGCTAAACGTGGTTGAGTGTGCCTAGAGAACAGAACACATGTGGAGAGAGAGGTTTTTCAAGAGTTGGAACTACAGAGGCAAATAGGATCCAAATCCCTAAGGATCCTATAAGTCAAGAAAGGAACTGAAGACTTTAACCTGAGGGCAATGAAGAGCTATGGAAGGACCAGATTTTCATTTTAGAATAATTCTTCTGACTGCAGAGTAGAAACTTAGTTGGGGAGGGTGGGATGTGGAGAACTAGCAACAGGAAGGCCAGAGAGGAGAAAATTACTGTAGCTCAAGCAAGAGGTGATGATAGCTTGGACTAGGGAGGTGGTGGTGGAGATGGAGATTAAGTGATTGTAATCCAGAGATAATTTGGAGATAGAAGTCCCAAGGATTGGTCATGGATTTGGTATGTTAGGGAAGGAGAAGGAACCTAGGATGACACCCAGTTTGCTGGTTGGGGCCCTGGGTAGAAAAGATTTAATTTATTAAGATGAAGAAATAAGAGGAGGAGGTTTGAGGGAAATGACGAGGAGTTCATTCTGTACATGTTGAGTTTGAGATACTGTGAGATCCTAGTTAGAGTGGTGACAGAATAGAGACAGGCATACAACCCTATCCTTCCTAAAGCTGTGAAAAGTGTTTTTCCCCTACCGTGATTCATCTGCCTTTTTCTGTTCATCAGAAAAGTACATTTCTTGTGAATTCCTTTTAACGTTTCTGTGATCTAATGATTGTCAGCCCTCTTCCCTGGATTCATTATGGATGCAATCTAGAATGATACAATGGACCTGCACACACTAGTAACAACACCAAAAATTTCCTGAATCTTCCTGAGATTTTTAGATTAAAATAATAGAACATGGATTTTTTTTTTTTTTGGACTAGATTCCAGGCCATTCCCATTGTCTCCAGAATCCTGACAAATTATTTGACTTAGGCAATGTCAAGTGGACTCCCACAGTACCCTCCTAAATTGTCTGCCTACATTTTTATCTCTACAGAAGCCAGTGGCTCCTTTTCAAATGCAAATAAGATCATTTTCCTCCTCTGCTCAAAACCCTCCCATGGCTTCCCATTTCATTCTGAGTAAAATCCAAGCACTAATAATGACCCAGAAAAATTACCCAGAAAGTCCTACAAGATCTGTCCCCTGCTCTTTTTCTGATCTCCTGCCATTCTTCCCCTCACTCCTTCTACTCTAGCCACAGCGGTCTCCTTGCTGTGTCACAAATGCACTAGGTTCACTTCTAGCTTTGGGTCTTTGTACTTGCTGTCCTTCAGCCTGGGATGTTCTTCTGCCAAATATCAACATAAATACTTTCAGTCTGTACTCCAACATCACTTCTTCTAAGAGACCCTCACTGATCACTCTAAATAAATCTTGCATAAGTGTGCCAAACTCAACACCTGCCTCTCTCCCCCACCTCACAATCATGCAGATTCAGTCATTTCTCTCTGAAAGGAGAGTTAGTTGGCTGAAACAATTGTTATTTTACAAAAGGTGTCGTGGGATAAGGCAGTGTGGTGTGATGGGAACAGGGATAAACAATGGAAGAAGGATGAAGTCAGCCTTTTTGGGGGCAGAGGTGGCCTGGTCCAGCCTAAACCTTACATCCACTTCTAAAATAGCTTTCTCTTCTTTTTCTAACACCTCACTGTGCTTGCCTAACATAGTTCCCTTTGTTAAAGTGGCATGTCTCTAGTTCTGCCCCAAGCTCTGGGTTCTCTGTGCTGATTACATACCTTCAGAAGAAAGGAGGCCTGACCTAGTTATAAGAGTAGAAGGCAGCATCCTAGAGGTAGTCAGGGCCATGGGACTTCCAGTCCCTCCTCTCTCTCCCTGAAGCCTAGAGTCTTATCATCTCTCTCCTCTGCACTGCAATAATCAAGTTTTTGTCCATTTATAGCTCTTCCTCAAACAGAGTAGGACATAAGCACTCCTTCAAGAGAGGGGCCTAAAATCTCCCTGGAATGATGAATCGTTGTCTTGGCTCAGAAGCCATTTGAGGGCTGTCACGGCAGAGGGCACTATCTCTGATCTGGCTGTCACTCAGCATCTCAGGAGTCTATGTCTTATTTCCAATTTGGGCCTCTGAAAGTAAATGTTCTACTCTCAACTCCTAGAGAATATAGTTCTGTTCTTTACCTGACGCCTATGTTCCCTGCCAACAACTCATTAGACACACTAGGGGAAAGAAAAAGGAGTGGGGGTGGGATGCTGAGGGGCGTAGGCCAAAGGGACAGGATATCCTGGAACATTTCATTTGCTTTAAGCTGTATTCTCATCATGTCTGCTCCCCCACCGTATCCCCAATCCCATTATGATCCCTGCAACATCAGTCTAACAAACGCACCATTATGATTGAGGAGCTTTTTACTATTGTTTGAAGGCATTAGGAGTTGGCTTAACAGCTTGGCTATTATATTCAACAGAGACTATTCAAATTATAAATAATGCTTCATCATTAGCTCTTTCCATTTTAATTTCTCACACATGTACAGTATCTCTGCTTGCCAGAATGACAGCTCACTATCAGTGAGCAAACACAGGTAGAAGAAGAAAATACCTAAAAGAGAAAATGAAACTAGTTGAGAAGTTCAACATGTATCCCTCTATGCTGAGTCTGATCTTGGAAGAGAGGAGAACATTTTCAGTTAGAGTTGGAAATCTAGGACAACGTGTCTCTAAAGAATGGAAATTCCAAATCCTGCAGTTAGTTTGTTTCTCCAAACGGTTAGGTATTTTATACTCCTGCAGCTTTCCCAAGGGGCTCACTGTACCTAGGTTGTCCTCCCGGAGTGGCATCCCTTTCCTTGTCTACCGAGCAAATGTCTATTTTTTCTTTCAAGACTCAACTCAAGCCCCACCTTCTCTGGAAAAACCTCCAGTAATATTCAAAGACTGGGTTTATTTTCATGCACCTGTAACGTTTTTAGACTTTTTATTTTGAAATACTTTTATATTTACAGAAGAGTTGCAAAGATAGTACAGTTCCCATTAACCCTTCACTCAGCTTCTTCCAATGTTAACATCTTACAAAGTGATTGTACATTCATCAAAACTAAAAAAAAAAGAAAAGAAAACATTGTTACAATACTACTAACTAAACTATAGAGCTTATTTAGGTTCACGAGTTTTTCCACCGATATCCTTTTTCTCTTCCAGGATCCAATCCAAGATCCCACACTGCATTTAGCAGTCACATCTCCTTTGTTTTCTACAATCTACGACAGTTTCCCGATATTTCCTTGTTTTTCATAACCTTGACACTTCTGAAGAGTACTGGTCATATATTTTCCAAAATGTCATATTTCTCCACTGTAAAGTTAATATCTTTCCCTTTCCATGCTATATTCATGAGAAGTGAGTCACTAATTCCAGCTCACACTCAAGAAAAGAGGCATGAAGTTCCACTTCCTGGAAGAAGGCACAGCAAAGAATTTGTGGACGTTTGTTAAAACCACCACAGTAAATATAATATAAATACATGGGGGGATACTTTGCAGCTATAGAAACATCTCATTTCACCTTAAAATTTCACCAATTAATTTTAGTACTTATCACTATAGTGCTCTAATAGTGATTTTATATTTCTCTCATTCCTCCCACAGTTTTAATTGGAATTCTTCTGTAACAAAGATTTGTGCCTTCTCTCCATTTATTTATTTATATCTACATGGAGTTATGGGTATTTATTTTATGCTTTGTGTTATAATCCAATACTATTGCAGTTTACTTTGCTCAAATTTTCAAGTGTTAGACTTAGGAGCTATTTTAGTTTGGTTTTTGTGTCATTTTAACATCACCTGTAACATTTTATTACACTTGCCTGGGTATGTGTCCATCTTGTTCAATTAGATTGTAAGTCCTTGAAGACAAAAATGTTGTCTCATTTATCTTTGTGTTCCTAGCACTAAACACAGAGCCAGACACACAGCATGTCCTTGATAAAAGTCTGTTGAATGAATTAGAAGAGTAAGGAAAAGAGAGTGGAAGATTTTTTCTATTAATAAAAAGAATCCATCACTTCAGTCCCACACAAGCCCATATGAAGCCGCAGAAAACTTGGATCCAGAGTTGTTTATAAAGAGTTCATCGTTTTTATTTGGATATCTTCTAACACTGTTGTAGACCAATTTGTGAACAGAATTGCTGCAGCCAAAGAAGAAGGGGTGTTGTTGAATGACTGAGCAGAGCTAGGATGTCTGAAATAGTAAGAATGCTTCCGGAACCACGGCCTCCCGGGTTGGAAATGTGCTTTGTGAATAGCACTTGGAAGAAGCCTATACAACTTCCCTGAATGCGGGGCCCTCACAAACTCCTTCAGACTGGGAAGTTGTCACTGACACCTTAGACAGCCACACTCCATCCAGGATCAAGAGAGAGGGATAGATTTTAAAGTAAGATTATTCAGCCAGTCAGAACGTTTGGCCAGGCAATTTAACGCTTTAAGGTAATAGCTCCTATATCTCAGTGTTTCTGACATTTATTTTCATTTTTGGCTTACATTATCCTGGGAGAAAAAGCAAGCAAGTGGCATAATTTTAGAAAATCTCTGATTCTCCTCCATTTTTGTCTTCTGTTGAGGACCATCGATCCACGTTTCTTGATAGAAAGTCTAAAGCTCCTGAAGGTAAAGCTGTATGAAACTGGGCCAGGATGTTCTTGGTCTCTGCCCAGGTATTAAAGAGCCAGAAGAAGCTTCACTGAGGCCAACCCGCAACTACTCTGGTCTTTCAGTGTCCAAAAGAGGAAGACAACCAATAATCTTTGGGGCAGTGTGGAAACCTTTCTAGAACAGTAGCAGAGTAGGCTAAAGAGTCAGTCAGACTTGAGCTGGACTCTTCTCAACCTCTTTCTTGCTGTATGATCTTGGACAAATTACCTACCTCTCCAAGCCTCAGTTTCTTCATCTGCAAAATGGTGATAATAATAGTGCCAACCTGATAGGTGGCTATAATGAGATCACGGATGTAAAGCCCCTAATGGAGTGTTTGATTCATAGTAGAGCTCAAGAATGTCACCTATCACTAATGTGTCCCAGAGGCTCCAAACACACAGTCCCCAAGCTCTTCCTCTTGTGATTTTGAGCTCCTGTCTGGCCTGCAGTAATACCTGGTGCTGCTCTACTCAATACCAAATGTGAAAACAATTAGCAAGCCTTTGTGCATACAGCCCCTGTGCCCCCTGGCCTGCAACCTTTCCTTCTAGTCTGGGAGCATGTTTATAGCACTCCTCAAAATGACTCCAAAAATGTTTCAAATTGTTACCAACTGTAAAAGCCTCCAAAATCAACCTCCTGCTTGTATTTATTGTCCTCTTCAGCCCATCCTGTGGCTCTTTGGACAATACACCATGTTGCAACAGCTTGTTCTAGTAGAACGGGATGAAGTCTGTTGTGTTTATCACTAGGAAGCCATGTTGCTTCCTGATGAAGTGTTACAAGTGTTTTTCAGCAAAAGGAGAAATAAGGAAAAAAAGATCACTCCTCATCAGCCAGATTCCCAAGAAGAAAAGTCCCCACATGCGGAATTTATCATCACCTGGAAGCCCTGATTAGAATACAGCAATTAGTTCAGTTAGTTCAGATTGTTGCTTGACTTCTGAGTAGCATGCATGTAAAAAAACAGAGCTCTTGCATGCATTTCAGCTTCCTCTGCATCCACGCTCCTCCCCAGTCAGGCTGACAGAGACGAATCTTTGAGAGCAAGCCTTTAGGTCAGACTCTGGCTAGCACAGCACTGAACATCCTATAAACTGACAATAAATAATAAAAACATATCATAAGCACCTATAAAAATTATATGACCTGACCTCTGGCAGTGCAAGATCTAACTCCTGTAATCAGGACCTAATTGGCCATTTTTAGGACACTAGTTCCCTGCCATCAATCTCCTGCCTCCAGGACTGTGATTTGATCTGTGTGGCTGAGAAGAAAGTTGGTAACTGGGTAGGATATTTTTCTCTACACATCTGAGGAGGAACCATAAAAAGAAGAGCTGAAAATTATTCGATGTGGTCAGTGGGGCAAGAAAGAGATTACAGAGCTTAAATTGTGTTTTTCCAAGCATCAGGCTAGCTGCATCATTAACGAAAACAGCATGTAACAAAAGGTGAAACAGAGGGCATTCTTGAGACTCATCATTAAAATAATCTCACTACCTTATATATGTAGGCAAGTTAGTCAAGGATAGAAGACTACAAGTCTCCTTGTAAGATGAGTCTCCAGAATTGGGGGACAAGGTCAGGCAGTGTCACTCTGATTGGAATAATAAGAGTTGAAAACGAAATAGATGGGATTAGCCATCTGTGGAAATCTTTTCAGAAGTGACCAACCCTAAGAGATGACTTGAAAATGTGCTGCTAATGAAATGAAGGCAAGTCCCTAAAATTTCCTCAGGAAGATGCCATTTAGGATCCGCTGTGATCTCAGAATTGTTAATTAGATTGGGAGTCAGCAAGAGCTGGAATGGAACACGTACTGGCTGAGTGACCTTGGGGAAGGTCTTTGACCTCTCTGAGACTCAGTTTCTTCATCTGCAACAAGTTAAAGGCTAATGCCTACCTGATAGAATTGCTGTATTATATGAAAACATTCATTAGAAAGAGTTTTGTAAACGATAAGAGCCCTAAAATATTAGTTTCATGAGGAGGAAGAGGTGGAGGAAAGTGACAAAAATGCAAGTGGGCATGGGCTGTAGGAAAAAATGAATTGTGGTGTACATTCCTTTTAACTAATTGGAACTAGGCCTCCCTGCCTGGTTTAGCAATGTCTTAGGCGGCTACTGTCTCCTGCCTACCTCCTTTAAACCTCTTGGCCACAATTACCAGTGACTTGTTATCCGAAGTCCCCACTCATCTCAAAGTCATTCTTTCTACCTGGAGACAAGTATCTTCCCTTACTTTGCCAAACCTTTTCCTTTCCTATTTTCTTCCCCCCTCTTTCCTACTTTCAAACACCTTCCATTTCACCTTGAAACCAATTCTATGTAATGGAAGGGGGAAGGGTCATGGTTCACTCTCCCCCCAACATCTTTCTCATTTTCCTACCACTTGTCTTTTGTTTCTTACTCCCCAAAATACACATGTATGTAAAATAAGTCAAGTCAAAAGTATGTGCCTTTGATTAGGTCAATAGCCTTAGCCTTGATCTAGGTTCCCCTCATCCCCTAGTGGAGTAGGGACCATATTAGTTCATTTTTCTGTTTAGGGTCTAGCCCAGAACCCCTGTAGTATGCGCAGTCCTAAATGTTTGGGGCCTGATAGTGCTACAATCCTAAGAGATCACCAAGTCTCTATTGAATGTGATATTTTATCATGTGATTCTGCAACTGATTTCAAGTAGACATGTGTCTTCTACTCAAGCTTCCACCCCCACCAGTTCTTTTGTAAGTCCCACTCTAGAACTCCTGAAGTGTCAAGATTGTGTTCTACATTGGCTATGCATTGTCAATACATATAATTCACTTTGATTGTTTTGGAAAACACTTGAGATAAGGTTCTGTACTGGAAAGAACATTACACCAAGGAATTTGGGGAACTGGGTTCAAGTTCTCAGGCTACCGTTAACTAGCTGTGTGACCTTGGGCAAATTACGTTATTTGTTGAATCTTAGTTTCCTCATCTGTAAAACTAAGATGATCATTGCATCTCCACTTGTCTCACAGAGCTGTTGCAAGGATTTCGTAGCATCCTACACTTATGCTTCTTACAGCATTTATTATATTGTGTTTTGTTTACTTATCTGTGTTCTTCACTACAGTTAGCAGTTTCCTGAGGGCAGGAGCCTCTGTATCCCCAGAATCTGGCAGAAAACCAGACACACAGTAGGTTCTCAATGATATTTGTTGAAAGAATCAGCACATGAGTGAATAATGTAATGGTTGTGAAAGTGCTCTGTAAATATGAAAACATTCAAAATTATTTCAAAATGTTCTAGTGGGGAAAGTATTATAGGTACTTGCATGCACATTTTACAGATGGAGAAATATACTCAGAGGATAAAGTACATTATCAAAGGTGATACAATGAGTTGATCAAAGAGAAAGGAAGAGCTCTCTGTCTCTTGACACGTTGTCAAGCTAATTTTCCACTACAGTATACTGTCTTTAATTTTGCTATCAGTATCGTTATTCTTATTGGTCAGAGTTTTCAGGTATCTTACCTTGGACCATGTGGGATGAGGTTGTGTTAGTGCCCAATTTGGCCTGGGACTTTTGGAGACATTACAGAGTATAGAAACTGGTTGTTTGTACGTAAGTCCCATTCTATAGCTTTTTTCTTATCAGTTTGATTGTAAAGTAATCCAACAGGCCAATAAAATCAGTGCAAAAGGACACAACTTTTGAGCAGAGTCGAACTCAATAAGAAACTGGTACCAAAGCCCTGAAGTTTAAAATATTTTCTGAGTAGTCTTCCATTGTGTATACATACCACATCTTCACTGTCCATTCCTCCCTTGATGGGCGCTAGGTTGCTTCCAAGTCTTGGCTATCGTGAATAATGCTGCAATGAACACAAGGGTGCATAGGGTGCACCTTTGTGTTTTCATGTTCTTTGGATAAATACTCAGCAGTAAAAAATGTTTGAATCTGGCCATGTATGACAACATGGATGGACCTTGAGGGTATTATGCTAAGCAAAATAAGTCAGAAGGAGAAAGTCAAATGCCATATGATATCACTTACAAATAGAAAATAAAAACAACAACAAACAATCACATAGACACAGAGATTGGAGTGTTGGTTACGGGGGGGAAGGGGGGAGAGAAGAGGATGAAAGGGGTGATTAGACACATGTGTATGGTGACAAATTGTAACTAGTCTTAGGGTGGTGAACATGATGTAATCTACACAGAAATCGAAATATAATGATGTACACCTGAAATTTATATAATGTTATAAACCAATGTCACTGCAATAAAAAATTTAAAAAATTATTTGCAACAGTGACAATTTGCAGATAATCAGACAATTGCCAGGAAGCCAGACTCTCCTAAAGCTCTTTAAACCATTTTTTTTTTCTCAGGAAACCAAGTAACTTGCCTGTATTTTATTAAGAAACTGTTACCCTAGGATATTTTACACCTCGAATGGATGCTAAAGAAGCAGCAATCACCTTTATAAAACAAGTGTAGGACAGGTTTCAGGAGCCCTGCAATTGCAATGTGACGTCTCAATCAATTACGTTGAAATAGCAGCAGCTGCAGAGGCATTGTTACCATAGAAACACAAAAAGCATAGCTTATAGAAGTGGACAACAGGACCTAAGCACCCCACGCACTTCTGTGTGAAGATAGTTCAGAGCATAATTATGCCAACTCATGCCACACACAAATATCCATTTTTTTTTAAAGATTTTATTTTTTCCTTTTTCTCCCCAAAGCCCCCCGGTACATAGTTGTATATTCTTTGTTGTGGGTCCTTCTAGTTGTGGCATGTGGGACGCTGCCTCAGCGTGGTTTGATGAGCAGTGTCATGTCCGCGCCCAGGATTCGAACCAACGAAACACTGGGCCACCTGCAGCGGAGCACGCGAACTTAACTGCTCGGCCACGGGGCCAGCCCCAGCACAAATATCCATTTTAATACACAGCACACATCCTCGACATCTTCCTTAAAGTTCCCTTTGGGCACTGTATTATAGCAATTATACTGAATAACCAAACCTAGATGCACTCCCAGAAAACCCTATATTGAATTCAGTTCCATACTAGAACAGGTCATCCTTTCTGTTCCACCGTCATCCTCCTGCCCTAAGCATCTTTTTTCATCTTTTCTCATCTGGGCTCTTGAAATAAGCCCTTAGGTGGTACCTCTGCCCTATTTTTGGAACTCCTACAACTCTTCCTTTACATTGTTCTCAGAGTGATCTTTCTAAAATTCAAATATTTGATCATGTTACTATCCTATGAAAAGCCTTTCCAGTGGTTCCCCATAACCTCAGCTGTGTTTCCAAAACTGTATTCTGGGGTTCCATTGTCAAATAAGTTTGAGAAGTGCTTCTTAAAATGTTCTCACTTCTGGGCATTCACCATGAATTCTGGTGTATTAAGAGCTCTGAGAAGAGTACTCTGGAAATATTATTTTTTTACAGCCCAGTGCTTCCATACTTATTTGCCCACAGAATCCCTTTTCATACTACCTTTATCAACATGGCCAGAGCGCTGATATACCAATTTATTAGTCTCTTTGGCATCAAAGCCAGGTACCACCTTCCAAAAAATGTTTGAGTAAGATGTCAAAAGCTGAAAGCTGATTCATTTCTTAGACCCATGTTCTTTTCTAGTTACAACTTACCTAGAAAACGTTGAGTTCTTTTTTTTAGCTCGTTGACTTGAATTTTGTGTTAATTAATAAACTTTATTTTATAGAGAAGTTTCAGATTCACAGACAAATTGAGCGATAAGTACAGAGAGTTTCCACATACTCCTGCCCCCACACATGCACAACCTCTCCGACTATCGACATCCTGCATCAGAGTGGCACATTTGTTACAATCGATGAAACTACACTGACATATCATTACCACTCAAACTCCATGGTTTACGTTAGAGTTCTCTCTTGGGTATACCTTAAGTATTCACTATGAGTTAAAGTTGTTTGTCAATTCCTAATATCTACTGGGATTGCTCTTTTATTTAAAGTAGCAGCACCAAGCAATCTATTTTTAAGAATCAGGTTTTCAAGACTCAATAAAGGTCCTTTATAAAGAACTTTGCTATACCATGAACTTGTTTATACATCAACACCTTAGGGAATCAGTTGTTTTCATTAGCAGCGTTTCCAACAGAGCTGAAGGCTAAGCCCTACCTACCATCAAGGGCATGACATCAAGGAACAATACACAAACAGAAAAGATGTGAGCTGAATTTCAAAGAGGGGAATAGACGTTTGCCAGTTGAGAAGTGGAGGAATGGCAAATGCTATGGACTGACTTGTGTTTCCCCTAAATTCATATGTTGAAGCCCTAACCCCCCATGTGACACATTGGAAATAGGATCTTTATGAAGTGATTAAGATTAAATAAGGTCATAAGAATGGAGCCCTGATCCAATATAATGGGTATCCTAATAAAAGAAGAGTCGCCAGCACACTATCTCCCACAGGGGAAAGATGACTGTCTTCAGGACAGGAAGAGATTCCTCACCAGAACCCAAGCCTGCTGCACCATGATCTCAAACTTCCAGGCTCCAGAGCTCTAAGACATAAATTTCTGTTGTTTAAGGCACCCAATCTACGATATTTTGTTATGGCAGCCCAAGCCCACTAATACAGCATCCCAGCAGAGAGATTAGCCTATGCAAAGGTAAAGCATCAAAAGAAAAGAGTTTAGCAAGAGTAGTAGGTGATGAGGCCAGATGTAAAAGCCCTTTATTTCATGCTAAGGGTTTTCAAAAACACTAGGCCTATAGGATTAAGTCCAATGTGTGTTCTTTTCAGCAACTTTTAGGAAAAAAATTACAAGAAAAGAGAAACCAGTCAGGAAATATGGCTGGAGCCAGTGAAAGCTCCAGGAACTGATGAAAAGAACGCTGCAAGATTGATAAAGGATGGTTTAATTTTCAGAAATGGAATCTTCAGCACCTACATCATCTCTGAACTGAGTTATCATAACAGCCTCTTAACTGTTCTCCCCACATCCGCCGTTGTCCCCTCCCACCCCTGACAACCCACTTTTTCTATTGCAGCTAGATTCGTAGATGAATGGTTCTCAAAATTGAGCATGCATCAGAATTGCCTGGAGGGCTTATTAAAACACAGATTGCTGGGCTCACTCCCAAGGACTCTTCATCAGTAGGTCTGGGGTCTGGGCCTGAAAATTTGCACTTATAACAGCTCCCAAGTGGTGCTTTTGTTGCCAGACCTTGGACCATCCTTTGAAGACCACTAATATAAAGACAAATCTGATCAGTCTCCTGCTAAAAACTCAATAACTCCTGAGTGCCTCAGGATAAAGTCCTTAATTTCGCTAACAAGGTTCTAGATTATCTGGTCCTTGCTCTTTCCTTCTGCCTCATATCTCATCCCTTGTTGAACTGCTCGAAGATCTTTATTATTGCTTTCCATTTAACGCTTCTATGAGTTTGCATATATTGTCCATCTGTCAGGAACTCCCAATAGAACCCTTTCTCCACCCAACAACTTCTTATTTATCTTTAAAAACTCAACATACCTATAACCTACACGAATTCTCCTCTCAACAACTAATCTGAGATGCCCTTTATCTGTACTGCTAAAGCATCCTGTACTAACACTTGTTGTTGTACTTAACATGTGGTATTGAATGCATCTATCTGCACGTTTGTTTTCTCCTTTAGAACATGAGCATGTTGAAGGAGGGGATCTTGTATTGTATTTCATTCATTTATCTATTTTCCCATGCCTAGCACAGTGCCTCTACATAGGGTAAGTTCAATTATAGTAGGGTAAACAAGAATATGAATGAGGGCATAGGCTCTGGCTTTGGTAAAGACCAAAAGCCACTGATCCAATTCATCTCTTCAACAACTTATGAGGTAGGTACTATTAGAACACTCATTGTACAGATGAGGAAACTGAGTCTCAGAAGTTAAGTAGTTTGCCCACAGTTGCACAGCTAGCGAGTTATGAGCAATGACTGGAACCCACATACGTTTGACTCCAAAGCTTGCTCTTTTAACCACTATCCTATACTGTCCAAATGACTGCCTATATAGAAATGAAACATTCTGTGAGCTACATCCACTTTCACACACGTAGGCAGTAGAAAGTGACATTTCCGAAGCCATATATGAGATATCATTTTACTAATAGGCCTTGGCAGGCCTGAGAAATGTTCCTTTTCATCATCCCTTAATGTAGCGTTTGGGAAATATGTGTCCATCCATGAGACTCCACAGAAATCAAGAGGAAGAGACTCTTAGCTTAGCCTTGTAGGACATCAAAATCCAACGCACAAACACACACACACAATGGAAATGTCCCTCACACTTCCCTTGGGTCAGAATCGGAAGCTTGCGGATAATTGTAGGTAATCTTTTCTCAGACGTTTGATTATTGCATTCAGACAAACCCAGTTTGCAGATGCATTGCTGTTTATATTTGTAAACACCAAATCTATAAAAGTGGGCATAAATTTAATCAGTCAACAAGATTTTGGCTGGGAAATAAATCAGATCTCTGGTTTGTTAAATCAATTAAAATATTTCAACTGTAGCTTATAGCCCCTGGATATGTGTGTGCATTTTTAGCAATGCTGAAACGCAGCTATTTTAGAAAATAAATTTTATAGATAGTGTTAAGGACCGACAATGAAAACCTAATACCACATATCTGAGGAATCCACCAATTTCTGTTTTGGTATCATGAGCCATTCGTTGAGGACTAGGGGATCACCATGTCAATTTGTCTCTTGTTGTCCTCCCATTGCCACCCAACTAAGTTGTGCAGCCAAGTCAAAAATACAGGTGAGGGTCAGGAGATCAGGAAGTCCAAATGTTTGGTCTGCCCATATTTTGTTTTTCAATATTTCCCCTAACCATAGCAACAGCAATTCCAGAATATGTTGAGTAGGAAACGGAAGCACTAAAACCCTAGTTATGGTAAGCACTATATCATAATGGTCCCAATTGTCACTCCCTTACCTGGCATCATTGGTCTGTGGGAAAGTATTCATCTGGGCAGTGGAAAAAGGTAAAATATGTATATGCACATACACACACACACACACACACACACACACACACACACACACTGTTAAGACAGCTCTCCAGAAGCATACTTCTGACAGAGTATATTGTGAGGGATATTTAGGCTTAGCACTTTTACAAGGAAAGGGGAGAAAGTGAGATTATGCAGAGGGAAAAGTTGAACAGTGATGCAGGTCCAGCACAGCCTCAGCCAACCGTATGGAGAGCTCTGTAGTGAATACTGCCTGATAGGGGTTTCTCTGGTTGGGCTAGAATGTCCAGGCTCTTAAATGCTCACCTTTTTCAGTCATCAGATGTGTGCCACCAAAGAAATACATCATCATGGGTGAGGTGGCTCAGCTGAAGCAGGCCCGGAAGGAGCAGTCTGTTGGAGGCAGTCTGCCTACTGCACTCCCAACAGTTGGGCAGCAAGTCCTTCCTTGAAGGGGGATTTAAGCTGAGCATTTCTGTGTCCACCATAGTCCACCCCTTCTGCCACTGAGACCTACTTCATATGAGTGAGGAAGAGCTCTCTCAACTATTTGTTGTGGTTTTTTTTCTGAGGAGAAAATCAGAGAAAGGTAGTTAGTGTAGCCAACTATAGCACCTGCCACTGCGAATAGTCTCCGTGTTGCAACTGATATTCATTCTCTCTTCTCCAGTATCCAATCTAGTTTCCTGTCATCTTCAGCTGCCACATATGCTGGTCTTGGTGGCTTCCTTGATGGTGTAACCTTGACCCTCATCCTTGAGTGATCTTGAACCTCTGGTTACCATATCTTTCTCAGGCTGGAACTGCTACACTTATACATTGAGAGTCATAATGGGCAAGTGAGGGTATCAAGAGATGCCTGAGTTGATCACCTCTGTTCCGTAAGTATTCACCCTGTGGCCATTGCGTAGTAAGAGCCCTATCTCTTCCTGCTCATTAGGGTCAATGACTCCTGCCAAGATGGGGACTCCTTTTGTCGCTTGTGATCCAAGAAGACAAGGAGCCCCAAGTGCTTTATTGGTAGTTGTAGCTTGTAATTCAATATTACCTCTACTGCGCCCCCTGGTAAAAGTGTCCTTCTGCTTTTATAGCTATTGTTTCCTAGACTGTGTACTCATCTTATTGGGTCACAGAACCATATGTAAGTCTTTGATTTTGTTTATACACTGCATCTTAAAAAAGAGATCCCATCTTTTCAGAATATCGCCTTCAAGATGGCACTTTAGCTGTGCCGTCAGCAGGCCTACTGACACTCTACCAGGCTGGCAATTTCTGGATGATACAAAATGTGGAACAACTAGTAGAACTCATGGTTTTGGGCCTACTCCAATACTCCTTTTCCTGTAAATTGGGCTCCCTTTTCAGATGATATGTTATGCGGGATTCAATTTTGATGGGTCCCTTCATAAGTCTTCAGATAGTGGTGCTAGCTGAGGCCCTAGCAGCAAGAAAGCTAAACTCATGCTTGGGATATCTATGTATTTCTGCAAACAAACCACTGGCCCTTCCAGGATTGAAAGGGACTAATTTGCCATGCTCATGGCCAATTGTTCTCTTCAAGGAATGGTTCCATATTGCAAGCTCAGTGTTGACCTCTATTGTTGACCAGTTGGACTTTTGCCACTAGAAGTTAGATCAGCCTTCATTAATGGAAGCCCATGCTTTTGGGTCCATATGTAGCCTCAGTTTCGGTCTCTATGCATTAATCATGCTACTTTTGGAGTGGCTGATGTCAAACGCTAGCTAATATCAACCAATCAAGTCATTTTATCAATTTGGTTGTTCAGTGCCTCTCCCATAGTAGATGCTCTCTGGTGAATGTTAAAATGTGAAACAAAGACCTTCACACATTATACCCACACAAATATGTCTATCCACACGGCTCTACTCCAGAATTCCTCCTCCGAGACTTTTCGACCTTTATTCTTTTTGGGCCCCTACCAGCGAGACAGTCATTTGCCACTGCTCATGAGTCTGTATACATATTCTAACCTCTGACTCCTTCTTCCACAAAAGGTGAACAACCAAGTGTACTACCTGAAACTCCACCCACTGGGAGAATTTTCCCTCACTATTGTCTTCCCCGGTCACCCCTGAATGAGATTTTAATGCAGCTGCCATCCATTTTGGGTTTACACTCATCTACCAAGCTGACTCATCTTTAAAATAAACTTGAGATTTTTAAAAACTCCAGCACCAGTTGAACCTATGGGACTCCCAGTATGGCCATAGGTATGGCTGAGGGAGAGGTGATGGTGCAAATATGATAGATGACATTGGGATCTGGCCTAATATTCTATGCAGCTTGCTGGTACCTTCTGGTCCTCCTTACATTTGATCTCAGATGTAGCATTTCCATCTTATGATGGGTTGTTTCTGGGCTCACCAGACCTTATGACAGATGGATCTGACAGAACCCACCTCAGGATAGAAAATTCCAGATGCTTGATGACTTGGTGTCCTAGGGTTAGATAATTTATCTTTACTAAGGTCCAGTACCATTACAAGAGTTGTTTTTCAAAAGGCTTTTAATTCTCAAATGCATATGACATGTCCTTACTCCAGAACTCCAGAGATGTGCCCACTAAACTTTCCACAAACTCCACATAGCATCTTTTCCCTCCACTGATATCTGCAAAACCATAGGATCTTCAGAGTCATGTGGCTCAAGCAGTAAGGCTGCTTACACCTTGACCTGCTGCAGAGATCTTTCCTACTCTGTGCCACACTCAAAGCTGGTAGCTTTACTTTTCACCTGGTATATGGGCTGCAGCAGTACTCCAAGATGTGAAATATGCTACCTGCCGAACCTGAAGAGGCCTTCCAGGCACAGTGCTTCCTTCTTTATGGTAGGTGGAACAAGTGCAAAAATTCATCTTTTTCTTTGATGAGAAGGTCCCAGCACATTCCTCACAGCTGGACCCCTAAAAAGTATAATGATATAGTAGACTTCTGCATCTTTTTGTATTTATCTCCTACCTCTTGGAGTGGAGTGCCTGTGTCTTACTAAGGTCTCCAGCATGCTAACTAACCATCTCTTGCTGCTATGGCCCGATTAACTACAAGTCATTGATTTAAAGGATCGATGTGATATTCTGCATGATATACAGATTGTCGAGATCTCTTCAGGCTACTTTATGTCAAAGGATCAGAGATTTTACATAACCCAAGGGCAAAATTGTAAATGTATATTGATTTTCGTCCTTGAGAAGGTGAACTATTTTTGATCCTTTTTGATTGGGATAGAAGAATTTGCCAAATCTGTGGCCACATGTCACATATCCTAGACCATATTAATCTCCTCTAACAGGCATATCTGGCACTGTGGCTGTAATTTAAGCTACCATTAGTTTAAGTCTATGGTAGTCTACGATCATCATCCAGGATCTATTCCTTTCCTGTAGGGACCAGACTAGTGAATTAAATGGAAATATGATGGAAACTACAACCTCTGCCTCTTTCAGATCCTTACTCGTAGTACTAATTTGTGCCACCCCCAGGATGCAATATTGGTTTGAATTTACTGTCTTCATCTGTGGCGGGGGTGGGAGCAGTTCCTACCCTGCATGCCAAGGTCCCAGTGTGTGCGTTATTCCAACTGCCAAGTATGCCAATCCAATTATACATTGGGGACCAGAGAAATGACCGTTGGGTGGGTTCATGGGCCCAGTAGACCCACAGTAAGCAAATCTTGGTCATGACCTTGCTTATTATCTGGCCTCTAATACTCCTTCACCCTAACAGAGGAGTCGTGATTTTTTTTAATTACATCTCGTTTTCCAGAACTGGGTCACATAGCCATTCACTCTTAGCTGCAAGAGAAGCTAGGAAGATGAGTATTTTTAGTATTCTTAATGGCTTGGAAAATTGTGAATCCAAAGAAAATCTGAGTTCTCTAAGTAAGGAAGAAGTGGAAATGGATATTGAGCAAGAAACTAACTAGCTGTGTCTGCAACAGCAATCCCTATTGGATCCAAGAAGTTTAACTTTTTTGACATGCCTCATTCCTTATATACTTGAAGCTTATATAACCAGTCTAGAAGAATTACAATAATGTTCAGTATTATTCCATTTAAGGTAATGTTTATAAAATACTGGGGTCTCCTGGTGTCAGTGAGGCCATATCCTCAGTGCCCACATGACTCTGAACAATAGCTCTATCTCTAGCTTTCCAACTTTCCAGAATCACATATTCCCCAAATTAATAGAAATTGTTGAAAACATTTTGTATTTTGTGCTGTCTGTAAGGGAGATAGAGAGGGCCAGTTTTTCATTAGTCTGGGATTATATCCTTCCTGTTTTTTTGGTGATAAAATTACCTCTTTTATGAAGTAAAGATGATAGTAGTTGGTAATTAGATAAGAATTAATTTACTTAATATTCTTATTTGGAAAAATAAATTTGTCAAACATATGTAGTATCATAGTTTAACCCTTAAGAGTAAAAAATGGAGAGTGTTGCAAACCTTAACCAAATTGTCTTACTGTCAGATCATACACAAATTCCTGAGTCCAAAAGAATATAAAAGTGTTTTCTACTTTTGCTTTAACTATATGTTCAAATCATTTGAAGTCCACAGAATAAAGACTGTCTCCTCTATGACATTCAACTCATGTCATGTTTCCTAATGGACATGAGGTCTTTATTCTACTCTTTCAGCTTACCCAGTTTGACCAACCCTTTTCCATTGGAGAGAAATCTCTTCCTTTTGAAACCACTCTGTCTCATTTCTCTTTTATGTGGCCACTTAGACTTACTGATTTTTCCTCTTGCCCTATGAAAAGGGTTATCAAGCATTCTGATCCTTGGGCACTTGACGGATTGCTTGGCGTATTAGAAAAAGGCACGATCTAGATTCTGAGGGATAAAAAGGGGAAGTGTGAAAGAAGCTTTTACCTTCGTCTTCCTTCAGGGAGGCGTATCTACAAAACAATCAGATATTTAACATGCCCAAGATCAAACTACTCTTAGCACTTTCACTCTGCATTATTCAGCTAAAAGAATTTCTAGTTTTTTCTTAGCATGGAGTTGCAGGATCAGAGAACAATTCTAGGTATACTGGCCTAGATATGCTTGTATACCAATAAGGAAAGCGTGAATAAAGAAAAGAAATTTGCATCTCATTGCACCTATATCACTCCCTACCTCAAACTGATTTCTGAAATTTGACAGGTATGATAGTTATATCATAGCAGACTTGTACCACGTAGTTATAATCATCTCTTACATCTAAATACCACTTTAAAGTTACAAAATACCTGCTGTTATCCATTACCTCATTTGATTTTCCTTGGACCCCTATGATGGTGCCTGAATGTGGTAGTCATTAGCACTAAGCACAAATGTTTAAGCTCTCTCTCCTTTTTGGCACATGAAAGACTACACTACCATGACCTCTTGAAGTTAGATATAGTCATGTAACTTCTTTTGTGCAATAAAATTAGAGCAGACGTGTCACTTCCAGGTGGAAGTTTTTACAGCCTGTCCATGCTTTGACACACTCTGTTCCCTCTGTCAGAGCAACCAATCTCTATCTCTGTCTCTCTCTATCTCTATCTCACTCATTCTCTTGCTCTTACTCTCTCTCTTAGTCACACACATACACACATCATATATGTTTCTCCCTATGCCTCTGCTTCATTCTTTTCTCTTGCCTATCTATTTGCATATGGCTCAGCATGCCTGCCTACAGCAAATGGCAGCCTTGGGCACCAAGTCTACATGAGCAAATTTCCAGAAAAGAGAAGCTGACTGCCCAAGCTTAAGAAAGATTTTCGTCCATGGATCATTTAGCTGTGGCCACAGGCTCAGGGTCATATGGGAAGTAGGCTGCTCACTTTATGCTATAGGCAAGGCAGAGTCTCTAAGAAAAGGGAACAGGCACAGTGAAATGATGGGCATTTCTAGTATACAAATCAAAGCTAGTAGGCTTCAGAGCAAGAAATAGAACTTAGGTGTTCTGATTTATAGTTCAGGGTTTTTTCCACTACACTATCTGCTGCAGCTTCAAACTCTTTTTTTTTTTTTCTTTTAAAGATTGGCACATTAGCTAACATCTGTTGTCAATTTTCTTTTTCTTTTTTCTTCTTCTCCTCCTCAGAATCCCCCAGGACATAGTTGTATATTCTAGTTGTAGGTCCTTCTGGTCATTCTATGTGGGACGCCGCCTCAGCATGGCCTGATGAGCGGTGCCATGTCCGTAATCAGAATCCGAACAAGCGAAACCCTGACAGCCGAAGCAGAGTGCATGAACTTAACTACTCACCCAGGGGGCCGGCCCCCAAACTCTTGTATTCAGAAGAAATTATTGGGCCTAAACTCTATCTAAATCCATGTAATGATAATACTTTTTATAATAGGACACTACTGTACTTTCTAAAAATAAGCATATACAGCAACACAAAAATAAATTGATATCTGGCAGAAGACGTTCATTTTTCACTGGACAACAAATCACACCCTCCTTGGATTTAGAGCTGTAGAATATTTATTTTAAGTGCTCTTTTCTCTTGTCTTATCCCAATGTTTCTGTATTGAACGATCTGTTTTTGTCCTAAATCCATCTAAAAAAATCTTGTCTTTGATTCTCTTCTTCAACTTTCACAGTCATATCTATTTTCTATCCAGATAGTTTTGGCTCGATTTATATTTTCCCTAAATTAACAGTAACTCTTTAACTTTTAGTGTTCCTGAAAGAATTTGTAACAGCATTAAGGTGAACTTAGTAACTTGTATTTCCCCCAAATTAATAAATATATTATTTTTATGACTGATATTACTATCACTACATGCATAGTGTACAAGTTCAACATGCAAAACTCAATTTCCTCTGAAGGATTTTTGTGTAATTTGGGTAAGCTACCATACACCAGATGAGCAGTGGCAACTTAGTCATGGTTCTGTGAATACAACTTCCCCTCCTAGGGTTAGTTCATCCAGATGAAAGGTGGTAATTCTTCTATCCTCTCCAAAGAAGGAAGAGATTTATCTTCTCCATTCACCCTTCCCCATCTTACCTATCAAACGTATTTCTGTACCTGACTGTGGTGTAAAATATTTTTATCACATGTTCTCCTTAGCAACCAATCATTGGGCTATGTTTCTTAAATCCAGAGCTTAAAGTTATTCAATCATCTGCTTGATCTAGACTTTCCCTTTGAGGCAGCATGATGTGGTAGAAAGAGCTCAATTCAGGATTGAGAAACTTGCATTCTAGTCCTAGTTTTGTTCCTTTATTAACAGTGGTCAATCTGTTAATCAAGCCATCCAACCTGTAACAAGCCATTCAAACTCTGAGCCTCCATTTCCTCAATTAGAAAATACACGTTATAATGCTCATTTAATGCTTCATTTCTCAGCCTCACTGAAGGCTAAAAGGAGATGCATGTAAGAATTGTTTTGGGAACTGAGACACAATATACAAATGTAATATACCATTAATATTCTTTTGCATAGGAGTCTTTCTCTTAAGAAACCCTTCAAAATCCACATTCAAAGAGAAAATTTAAGAATAATCTCAAACAAAGATAAGCAATCCCTGACTTAGCAGTATGTGGGTCATAAACGATTCACATATGCAGTTTGCCACAGTTATCCCAACTGTTGCTGTCAATGTAAAAACAATTGAGGGGGCCGGCTCCGTGGCTGAGTGGTTAAGTTCGCGTGCTCCGCTGCGGCGGCCCAGGATTCGTATCCTGGGCGCAAACATGGCACCGCTCGAAGGCCACGTTGAGGTGGCGTCCCACATCCCACAACTAGAAGGACCTGCAACTAAGATATACAACTATGTACAGCGGGGTTTGGGGAGATAAAGCAGAAAAAAAAAAAGAAGATTGGCAACGGTTGTTAGATCAGGTGCCAATCTTAAAGAAAAAAAAAAAAAACGATTGGAACTTTTAGATAAACTGTAGGTTCATAAATGGAAGGATGGAAGACTGTGTTTAATAAAGAAATCACTGAAAAAGAGACCCAATGGCAGATTCATAGTCACATCCTGTAGCTGATGCCTAAATCCTAAATTTCACATGCCCCCTCAAATTTTTCACTGCAAAAAATCCTACCAATTATAGACTCCATTGAGTTACTGTGCATCTTCTTTGAAAATGTGATAACTTCCTTTTAACCTCTGCTCTGTAAGGATGGATATTTTGGTTAAGATGGGGAAGAAGGTAGTTTTTTGGTCTGTAATACTTTGTGGGAGTATCAACCTGGGTGATTTTTCCCCAGTGGAGGACTAGGGAAGCACGAAGGTATTGGTCTCCTATCATAAAGAACAGGAGAAAAAAGGTAAGAATATCATAAAGACAAACTTCATTTTCTTGATCAAAGCACCTAATGATAGCTCTGTCACCTCAAATGGAAGAAACTCTCCCTCCACTTTACCCTTCCCCTCCTCTTCCTCCTTCCCCTTTTTTTGTTCTTTTTCTTCTTCCTCTTTCCCTTTCCCTTCTCCTTCTTTTCATTCTCCTTCTCCTTCTTCTTCTTCCAACACATGAGCCCTATGTTAGGGCCACAGAGAGTACACGGTTTCCAATATCTAGGAGTTTCAACACATCAACCCTACATTTCAGGAACATAGTTCTCAGAATCCAAAGATCAGACCAGTAGCATTAGATCTAGAGTTCCATTTCCAATCATTGTTTGCTCTATTTGCTGTCTTTTAGATCAATACCCTCAGATTGGTCAATCTGCTACCTCTTCTATCAATCTGCTTTTCTTATCACTCCCCAAGTATGTATATGACAAGGATGAAAGTGGGAGAAGGAAAGGATTGGGTTATGCCAATTATTATGTGTATGTGAGGCAACTGAAGGAAATGAGTGCTTTTACATTTAGGATTTCATTTTTATTGAGGGCAAATCAGATTGCTTATCTTCAGCTATATGCAAAAGGTTAATCCCTCCAACATACATTTATTGAGTGCCTGCCATGTACCAAGCACTGTGGTAGCTAATGTGGTATATTGAGAGATGAATAAGTCACTATCAACATCCTCAGGAAGCTTACTGTCTAATGAAAAAGCAAACATCAAATTGTAATACAATATGATGAATACTGTGTTGGGAAACACACAGGGTTCTATGAGAGATCAGGAAACACTTTCTAGAGGACAAGTTTTCAGATAAGTGAGGAGGAAGTTGGAAGAGTATTCCAGACAGAATGAATAGAATGTGCAAAGTTCAGCATTGAGATAAGGCATGACATATTTGAAGAAGTGCAAATAGTTCAGTGTGGCTAGAAGACAGAGTCAGGGGAGAAGGTGGGACTGTTAGCAAGAGACAAGGCTGTGGCAGGAAGCTTTATATGTTTTATTAACATATCACTTTGGTTTTCCAATTATGTGATGGGAATTCTGGGATATCTTGGAGCTGAATGAGGTCAATAAAGAATACCCTTCCATCACATCTGAGAGCAGAACCAACTGAGGGAGAAAACATGAGTCAGACAAGTGGGGATAAGAATATCATCTTTATGTTAAAGATCATGGCTTTACATATGTTAGTCAAGTAGACTTGTTGATACTGCACCCCTAATTTGAATTTATTCCCCCAACCCCAGGCACTACTGAAAAACCATAGGCTTCTTCTACAGCAGGTCATCCCCTACAAACCTTACAACATTGAGGAGCACAGAATGCATGCTTCCTGAAGGCAAACTGACTCCCAAAGAAAGAGCCCAGTAACTAAAGGACATGAGTTGTCAGATGCCTTGTAATGAATAACCACAACCACAACAACAACAATAAAACTCATCCAGACGCATGATAGTAAAATACAAGAAAGCCACCATAGAAGATCTTAGAACTTCCAAAAGGAAGAGCAAGGAAAAAAAGTTATACTACAAAGGAATCGAGATCAAATTGGCATCAGACTATTTACCAACAATTTGTGCCTGTCTGCATCTACTACTCAACAGTGAACATCCTGTCACTGAAGATAATGAACACTGAATGATGAATACATCATCACTGAATGTCCTGTCACTACCTTCTTGGGTTATCCACTGTTTCCTGGATACTTTGTATTCTTGCTTTTTAGGGTATTACCCCATTTTGCTGGATCAAGCAAATAAAATTCCTAAGGAAGGATGAGTGAGGGAATATTCGAGTCCTTGCATATTTGAAAAGATCTTTATTCTGTCCTCAAACATGATTGGTAATTTGTGAAAATAATTCTAGGATGAAAATTATTTTCCCTTAGAATTTTGAAGTCACATCATTGTGTCTTCTAGCATCCAATTTTTTTCTCTATAATCTTCCAATGTCTTTCTGAAACTCCCAATAGTCAAATAATGGATCTCTGGGGTTAATGCTCCATGTCTCTCATTTCTCTCATGTATTTGTTTCTTTGTCTACTTGTTCTAAATTGTAAGAAATCTCCACAACTTTCTCGTCTATCATTTTCTAAGAGCTTTGTTTGGTTCTTTGATTGTTAGTGCTTTTCCTGAGCCTCCTTTTTTTATGTTGCTGACTGTCCTCAAATATCTAGTTATTGTTTGCCCTTCCTATTTTCAGATTTAGCAATATAAAAGGTACCCAGAAGCTTCGTACATACAAGAAGCTTATTCACTCACAGATTTTGCTTTAAAGAGAGAAGACTATTTCCCAAAGTGACTCGTAGAAGCCAAATCATTTCTGAGGTAATAATTGCTACACTAGCTGCCCTAGTACCTCGAAACACATCATTTGACTTCTTTAGGAAAGACTCTTACAATTTTGTTTGCTTGTTTGTTTCCTTGGGTGATAAATTTCTGGTGGTTGGTAGTACAGATTTAATAAGCTTCAGTTTTTTGAGGTCTCATTTCTCTTTACTGACTCAGTACTGAAAGAATCTCTCAATGATCCTGCAAACTCCTCCACACCTATGGACTACAGCTTCCTCTGTCTCATCCATCAGTCACTAGTCTCCCATCCACTCTAGAACATCCTCTAGAAATTTTTTGCAATCTCTTTTTGCTAGTGGACTCCTCTAGTTATCTTTATGATTCTGGATTAAATGGAGCCTCAGGAGAAAGAGGGGTTAAAAGTCTGTGTTCTTCATACAACTCAAAAGCAAAAAAACTCCCAAACAATCTGATTACAAAAATGGGCAGAGAACATGGATAGGCATTTTTCCAAAGAAGACATACAAATGGAGAACAAATACGTGAAAAAGTGCTCAATACTAATCATCAGGGAAATGCAAATCAAAATCACAATGAGATACCACCTCACAACTGTTAAAATAGCTATAATTAAAAAGACAAGAGATAACAAAGGTTTGTGAAGTTATGGAGAAAAGGGACCCCTCATACACTGCTGGTAGAAATGTAAACTGGTGCAGCTACTATGGAAAACAGTACGGAGGTTGTTCACAAAATTAAAGATAGAACTACTATATGATCCAGAAATTGACTTCTGTGTATATATTCTAAGGAAATGGAATCAGTTTCTCAAAGCCATATCTATACTTCTATGTTCATTGCAGCACAATAGCCAAGACATGGAAACATCCTAAATGTCCATTGATGGAAGAAACATGTTGAGTGAAATAGCAAGTTGCAGAAGAATGTATGTGTACTAGTCCATTTATATTAAAGTAAAGAACAGGAAAAACTATATAATATGTTGTTAAGAAATACATACTTGAGACCGGTCCTGTGACCTAGTGGTTAAGTTCGGCATGCTCTACTTTGGTGGCCTGGGTTTGGTTCCTGGGCACAGAGCTACACCACTCATTGGCAGCCATGCTGTGGCAGTGACCCACATACAAAATAGAGGGAGACTGTCACAGATGTTAGCTCAGGGACAATCTTCCTCAAGTAAAAAGAGGAAGATTAGCAACAGATGTTAGCTCAGGGCAAATCTTACTCAGCAAAAAAATAGAAAGAAAGAAATACATACCTATGTGATAAACGGTAAGAAACACAAGAAGAGAGTGATTTTTAAAAAAATCAGAAAAGCAAGTCTTCTGAGGAGATGAAGGTGGATGCCATGCAGTTGGAGCACACTGGAGACATCTGAGGGATTGGTAATTTTCTCAGTAGTCTTTAAGCTGCACCTAACATAATATAGGCTCTTTGTGTAGATGGTATAGTTCATAATTTTAAAATGTAATGCAGTAAATTTATTACTTTATTTAGAAAATGTCAGTAAATGCCTGCCATATGCTAGGTGCTGGGGATCTGGTAGTGAGAAAATAAACAAAAATCCCTGTTCTTATGATGCTTACATTCTAGTGGGGGAAGACAAACAGAGCATAAAATTAATTAGTAAAATCGTTTGTATTTTAGAGAGTGATAAGTACTATCGATGAAACATAAATCAGGAAAGGAGTTATGAAATATTGTGGAGAGCGGATGGCAGGGAAACCCTTACCAAAGAGTGAGGGGTCAAAGATGAGGTCTGAGAAGCAATGGGGATGTCAGATCACGTAAGGTCTTATAGCGAGGACTTTGATCTTCGCTCTAAGTGAGAAGGGAAGCCATTGGAGGATGTTGAGTAGCAGAGTGGATATGACCTGACTTATATTTTAACAGGATCACTGTTATTAATGCCACACAATTTGCATAAAAAATAAAATGAGTGTCAGAATTGCTCCCCTGCAGTGTTACCATGACGATTAGAAGTAAAGCATTAAATATAACAAGGTCAATGCCCTAAAACATGGTAACTATCACTTTTGAAAGTTTTTGAGCATAGAGGTAATATAAGAGAAACAATAAAATCTTTAAGAAAGACATACCGGAGTGGGGGCTAAAGTCAAGGATATCAGTTTGGCCGCTATTAAAACAGTCCACATGTGAGATGGTGCTGACCCTGTGATCAGTGTGACAGCCAGGCTTCAAGGCATTTGCTGTTTGAGCCTATCTTTGTGTATGCTTCAGGTTCTGCAGTCACCCTTTCCTGTAAAGCTTTCCTTTCACCTCAAAATAATTCCAAAAAGAAATGACTGTCAAAATTCCAGGTAGGAGCTACATATTGTCATGTACAGATCATAGTTTCTAAAGTGACATAATCTGACAAACCACATAACTATTCATTACTCAGAGCCTGAGAATTCTTTCTATAGCTGAAACACTAAAAAAAGAACATACCTGAAAAGTATGAACCAAACAAAGATGTCCTTGCAGGGAAGTTTGAAAAATAAGTGCAAATATAATGGTACGGTTGTCTGCTCAGGTTTCAGTCATGGTGCCTTATCACTTTCACAGGCCCATTGAGGTAGGGAGTCTGCAAGGAGATACTGAGATTTATATGCTGAAATATTTATTTACTTCCATTTTAGAAGACACAAATATGTGAAATTTTATAAGTGAGAAATTTTGGAAAAATAAAATATTAGAAGTGTGAGTTCTCAAAATAGAATAATTTGTATTAAGAGAATACACTTTGCTATGCATAATAGCTGTACCCTCGACCCTATTTATTTTCCTTTAGAAAGTTTTATAAACTTTATCATTAAATGTAGACAACACAGTAATTTAGCATTTTCAAAGTCAAGTCTGATTCAGATAAATGATAAGATGCCATGAAATGACACATGGGAAATATCAAATATGTCGAGGGAAATTTAAAGAGTCATTTTCATTGATTTGTTTTCCACATATCAGAAGTCAGGTACTGGATTCTGAAAGCATAGGGAAGATACTGATATTAATTCAACACTGAGATATTAGGGAAAATAAATATAAATGGGATATCTATTCATGCCACAAGAAATTGCTACCTACATAAAGGGACATTTTGTCTCTGGGCCATTGGTTAAAATCAGGCTGGTGCCGATCAGTGCTGTTACAATGCCTTCTGGGCCACTGGCCACATTTCTTTCTTGTACAAGAATTTGAGTGCACTTAATATTGCTTAGAATACATGAGACAGAATCTGGGCTTTGCAATCTTTGTTACAGAAGGGTTTATATTCAGTGTGTATGGGGGCGGGCGGGGGGTGATAAAAATAAAACCTGAGTATTCAGTTTTTTACTTGTTGTATGGATTAATTGGGTTGAACACGTTTCAATATAGACTGACTTTTTTCCAAAAAAGAATAATTCACTCAGAAGTGAGTCAATCAGAAGCACTTTATGAGAGACAATCCTTCAGCATACAAAAGTAGAAAAAGAGCCAGGAAAAGTGGATTACTATTGGGTCTATGCTAGGGCCAGTCCTCTTCCTTAAAGGAGCCCACCCCCTGACACCTCAAGCCATGATTCTCCCAATGATAGGAAAGTTTCAGGTAGGGAAAATTCAGCAAAAGGAGGCTCTTAGTAAATGAATGAGCAATGAAATAAAGTAACTCTGACACTGAACCCTGCTGAGACTTAGAGTGTTTAAACTGGCCAAGAATTAGCTGAGGGAGAAGGTCAAGGCCACCTTATGTCAAGAAAGTTAGAAAAGAAATTACTATTCATTTTTTGTATGTATTTTGGTTTTTGAGTTGGCTACTTTATTATTTTAAACACATAGCACATTTTATTTGCTCATTCCACAAATATTTATTGAGTAACTATTACCTGGCAGGTACTTTGCTCAGTGCAGGTATAAAATGATGAACAAGATAGATATAGTCCCCATTCTCATCAATTTAACAATCTGGTAGGATAGACAAATATTAAGCAAGTTAATCTATAAATATATGAATGAATATATGCCTATAAATTGAGATAAGTGCTCTAAAGGAAAATAATTGTGTGCAGTAACAGAAAATAGGAGTACTTACAGTTGATTGTGTGTTAGGGCAGGCTTCTCGGAGAAAGTGACTCATTTGACTTAAAACTAGACATAACTGAAAGTGAAAGGTGTTTATCATTATCCTTATTTTACAAACAAGAAAAGAGAAATTCATGGTGAGTAAGGAAATTGCCAGTAGGTACCTCAGCTAGTAATTAGAAGAAACAGAATCAAACCAGGTCTGCTCGACACTATCCCATGCTCTTAACTACTAGCCTACGCTGAGCATCAGGTTGAGGAGCAGGTGTCTCTACCTTCTGACAGTAAGCAGGGGACATGGTGTGGTTCCAAATAACAATGAGGTAACAAGACCTAACAATAAAGCGATGGTCATGGATTCACAGGAGGATGCATTGTAACAGCATTTGATTGGTGTGACACAGTCACTCCATATTTTGAGTTAAGCTGGTTGTTTTCTACATAAATCTGTTTTCAAATTGAAGTTCCACTCCAGTTGAATAGTTGTGGAACTCTCTCCACCTTTTCCAGAAAATTGGTTTAGTCTCAGGCTAGGCAACTCAGAGAACTGTTGTTGTTAATGCACCTAGCTGTATACAGATCAAGTATTTGATTCAAATACTAAAAAGAACGAAGAGTAAAATCAAATGACAGAAAAAAATAATAGAAGGACAAGAGCAAAAATGAATAAACTAAGACCAAAATCATAGAAAATATTAACAAAAGAAAAGCTGATTCTCTGGAGGGGAAAGAAAAGACAAATAGCAAGAGCTAGTGTCAGGTCCAGGAAACATTTCTTTATATTCTTCATTGTCAAATGTACCACCTTAGCCTAATTTCATTTCTTCTATCACAAGCAAAAGGTAGCAATGCTGTTATTCCACACAATGCCATGACTTTTCTGTTTATACTGAAACAATATATTTTCTTTCCTCTGCAGTTTCCTAATACAATTCATGTGGTGCTGGTTACGTCATCACTGTGGGCCCTGACCCTGTGGCTGGGGACTCATCTTGGCCAGGTGGAATGGTGGTACCACACATGAGCTGAGGTTCCATTGTCATATCTGAATTCACTTACAAAACATAATTTAAAGGATAAAATTAAGAATTTCAAGATCGCAACCACAGAACTTCAACCTCCAAGTGTGAGACCTTTCTGAGCACAAGGCCTTGTATGACTGCACTGATAATATGTTCCTGAAGCTAGCCCTGGTGGCTGAAAGCTAAGTCCATTACACAGGGACTTTTGCCAATAAGCTCTTATAGCTTTAATAAGCAGACATACCAAGCTAATTCCACCAGATGATACATTCTTGAGGCTATAACAGTAGAATGACTCTTCCAACTAAAGGTTATTTGTTTCACTTTTAAAAATGGAGGCGTGGAACAATCAAATCAGTCAACAAATACTTGAGCTCCCACTGTGCTATGGGGGAAATCGAAGAAGGTAGAGACAAGCTTCCTGTCCTCCAAGAGCTCACAGTCTAGTTGGAGAGGCAGAAACACAGGATGATCAATAGATGTATATCTAACATTTTTAACAGCTGCATAATTCTCCATAACATGCCACTACTTTTTCAAGTATTCCCCTGTTGATGGGAAATCATATTATTGCCAGTTATATCAGCTGCCTTTTTTTTTTAATGTCAGTTAGCTTTTTTTTTTTAAATATGAGTTAGCTTTTGCTGTTACTAACCACTCCCAAATTTAGCGGTTTAAACAGCAATCATTGAATAATTCCTATGATTCTATGGGTTGTCTGGGAAGTTTTTCTCATCTGGGTCAACTCACTTCATCTCTGCTGGGCTCACTCTTGTTTCTATGATGTACTGGCAAATTCATAGAAAGTTGGATGTCCAAGAAGGCCTCAATCATACTGCTGACAGTTGACTAGCTGTTAACCATAGGTACAAGACTGACAGGTACAGATGTCTCTTGTCATCCAGCATTCTGGCTAGGTTCATTCACATGGTGGCCTTAAGCTTCCAAGAAAGCAAATGATCAAGCTCCAATGCATAGGCACTTTTGGAGCCTCTGTTTGGATCATAGAGGCTAATGTCCTATTGGCCAAACAAGTTATATGGTCAACCCAGCTTAAAGGGATAGAGAAATAGAATCTATCTCTGAATGGAAAAATAATTTGATCACTTTTACAATATATCACACCAGTTTTTTTGACACCACATAATATGCTATAATAAATATATAAGTATGGTGGTTTTATTCTATAAGATAGATTTCCTGAAATGGAATGATCAGGCTAAAGGGTATGTGAATTTTTAATTTTAATAGGTATTATAAAATTGTTTCCAGAAAGACTCGTAGTAATTTATATTTGAACAGCAATTTATCAGACTATTCTTTCTCCTGCATCCTCACCAGGAAAGGATGTTATCATTACTATATTCTTTTAACAATCAAATGGGTGAAAACAGTATCCCACTGTTGCTTTAATTTGTATTACCTTGAATACTACTGTGTAGTAAATTTCATAATACACTCATGATATATTTGTTGAAAGGTGATGTATGAAGATGATTGGGAACAAGTAAGGAGGAATGCTCAAGTGATTTAGAGATGGAACCTATTGATAATTTAGTTGTTGAGGTAAGATACGCATATAAGCCCAACATTTGGACTTGTGAAACACTATAACAGAAGTACAGATAGAGTATATGTAATAGAAATACCGAGGGAGTTTTGTCTGACTGGGGAGATCAGGAAGGGTTCCTGAATGAGGTGGGATATGAAGTGTTATTTCTTGAATCATGGGCATACTTTATCACATGTTTTGCATTTGAGTCTTACCTTTATAGCTCTATTTTGCATAGGTTATTGGAGCCAGGAATGAGAGGGTATAATATATGCCAGGGGGGTGGCTGGACAAAGCTATACATGATGAAAATTTCACCAGAAAAAAGTGCACATAGATGACAGAGATGATTAGGTATTTCATTAGTATAAGAATTAGTCTTTTGGGATTGAGTCTGGAAAATCCAATTCTGTCATTTCTTATTTTTACGCTAAGTACCGAATGCTTTTTGGCGAAGATGGTGGCATGATCACTTGTTTATGAGTTTCCTCTCATTTGCAACATTGTGGTTGAGTTGTTGGTGCCAAATTTTCTTATAGTCACAGAACACCAAATTGTCCAACGACTAGCTTTGTTAAATTTGTAATCCTAGATAGTTTATGAAATATCAGAATAGACAAAAGCTAAAAATCAAAACTACATCAAAGACAGCTATGTCTGAGCCTAAGTACTTATGTTTTCAAAACTTATAATGAGCCGGTTGACGTTTGGAATTTCTTCCTGTATATCTTATTTGGGGTTAAATCCTTTGGCTAAAATTCCTTCATGATTCATTAATACATCAAAAAAAATCACTCAATACTTAGTTTACACTTTTACACATTTAAAAACTACAATAATGGGGTCAGCTTGATGGCTCAGTGGTTCAGTTTGCACACTCTGCTTCAGCGGCTGCGGGTTCGCTGGTTGGGATCCTACGCACCGCTTGTCAAGCCATGCTGTGGTAGGCATCCCACATACAAAGTAGAGGAAGATGGACACGGATGTTAGCTCAGGGCCAGTCTTCCTCAGGAAAAAGAGGAGGATTGGTGGCAGATGTTAGCTTAGGGTGAATCTTCCTCAAAAAAAAAAAACCTCAAAACTACAATAAGCCTCTTCACTGTAGAATCAACTAAAAATCACTCACTCTCTACAGAGATAATTTTCATATGATAAAGGAAATGAAAATGGCAATAGCCTTATCTCCATTCCTCCAGGAAAGGAAATTGAATATAACATTTTGACCTTAAAAAAAGACACATAGATTGAAAGCTTATAACAAAGTCAATGATAGCTTTGGATAGTTGTGATCTGCTGCCCAAATCAACCAGGAGGACATTCAGCAGAATCCTGTCTTCCTCTATTTTCACTAATTGATTAAACTATAAAATCTTAAGATCACTAGAGTCTTCTGAGTTCCGAAAAACAAGCGGTCCAATGTCAGAAATGTTTGGCAAAAACAAATTGAGTAAAGATAAAATCCAATCCACAAACATATCCTGAGCACTTACATTATAGACAATGAAGTGAGTATCAAGAACAGGAACATAGCTGTTTTCCCTCATGTTATTCACAACCTAGTTTGAGAGACAAGATATGTATGTATACGGGGGATCATGATTAACAATATCATAGGGTAAATAAGCGGTGAATTTGTGAAATGGACAACATACAGTGAAGTGGAAAAAGCTAGAACCCTAGGTTCCAATCCTATGATTCCACAAATAACTATTTGACATTGAGCAAGTCACTTCAGCTCTCTGGTTGTCAACGTACTTATCCATAAAAGAGGAGTTGGATCCCAACTCTGGTTGCACATTGGAATCATCTGAGAGATATTTTTAAAATCTCAATGCCTCTGTCCCAAAGATTCTGTTTAGTTGTTCAGAGGTGGGTTCTGGGTATTGAATGTATTTTGAAATATCTCCCTGAGTTATTCTATGTGTGGCTGATGTTGAGCAACACTAGACCAGATGATCTTTGAGGTCCTTTCTGTTCAAATAGTACAATCATAGAACTTCTATGAATGTCCAGAGGATGAAGGGGTCACTTTCATCCAGGGGTAATGAGAAAGCCTAAATTTGTGTAACTTTGGGTAATTAGAATCTTAACAGCTAGAATTGAGAAGAAAGTGGGCATGAGAAGCCCTGCAGGCAGGAAAGCACAACATGGTTCAGGTAATATTGTATACATTATTTTTTTCTTGAATAGTGGAATATCATTTGTAAAAGTGAGTTAAAGTTCAATCTAAGGATTTTTGCACCGTAGCCTATAGATAATGGGGAACTGTTGGACGTGCCTAGCCAGGGGAGAGGTATGATGTTTTTGTATTTCTTTTTCAAAGAGAAGTATGGCAGGGAGAGCCAGCTACATAATTTGTGGGGCCCTTTGTTCAAAATGAAAGAAAACGTGCCACTAAGGGTACATATAAAGATATTTTCCTTTTTTCTGCAGCCTCTTAGCTTGCCATTGTGTTTTATACTTGTTATTCTGACATTTTAAGTAAAGAAAAATTAAAATTTTAAATTATTTACATGAATTTTACCATTCAGCTTTATATTGTGCAATGCCTGTTTTAAATGCAAATATCAGGGCATTTAACTTATATGCAAAATGGGTAACATTACACAATCAGTACTATGTGGCTTATCCCTGAAGGATTCCTAGAGCTGGCCAGAAGAGGAAAACACAAGTCAGATTCAGGAAGGCTGGAAGGAGCAAGAGAGACTACTGCCAGGGCTGGAGCTGGCTGAAGGAGCACTCCTGGGTACTGGGATACTAGCGAGGTGAGTGCATACCCTCACAGGTGCCCAGAAGGCTTGCCCTACAACACAGGGCATGCTCATACACTCTCTCAGGCTTAACTGTTGCTGGATTGCCGCCCCCACCAGCCACTGGACCTATGCGCTGCACCCTGGATGGGGGAGTGGTTTGGGGAAGTTCACCTAGGCATCTTACCAACCCACAGCAGACAAGTGACTCTCAAAGATCTTTAAAAACCTCTGCATTGGGCCATGCTTAGTAGTTGGATTGGAGGTGCATGGGCAAGAGGCTTGCTCCTACCATGATGCAGAGCCAGGCTGGCCACCCACTGGACATGCAATGGTGCTGCCAGCCCAGAGTGGGGATGGCTGCCACCATTCCCTGCCCTGAGATGCTGTGGGGCATGCATGGCCATCTCCAACTCTCCCCACACCTATGCCCAGGTTCCTGCTCAGGGCGGAGGGTAGCAGGGCCCAGGAAGAGAGGAGAGACCAGGCAGGGCCCAGGGTGCCAGAGGGTCGGCGAGTGGGTGGCCAAGAACCTGTCTTGGGGAGGTGGCAGGAGGTGAGATCACATGTGAGTCAGGACTCCAAGCCTCTGCTGCATACTCCATTGTCCCATCTGACTTAACCTAGAAAACACAATTTTAAAGATAAAATCATTTTTAAAATTTGACAGAAACTGCAGAGCATTTCTGAACATGGAGCCCTCTGCATCTGCACTGATCACATGGTTATGAAGCGGGTCCTGTGGCAGGAATGTGGAAGACAGATGCCAAGGATGGGTGAGGTTAAAGAACAGATACAGTTGTGAGGCTATTCTAATAGTTTGAGTTTACACCTGACCCTTCATATTCCTACTTTACACGTCTCACTTAACACCTGCCACTTCCCTCTTCACACTTCACAAATCGGATAATCTCACGATGATTTAATCCCATTCACTTGCCTCTTATCAGTTGTTCTCTTGGTGGCATATTTCTTACTTCTACATACGTTATAAACCTCTTTTTACGGTGTGATTACTTTTACTTTAATTAGTCAGCTGTCTTTTGATTACGTATGAGAAAAAAATAAAACCAAGCATTTTATATCTACTTGCTTATTTGTAATTTCTGATATTCTTTTTTCTTTTTTTAGATGCTGTTTTCCATCTGGTGTCATTTTCCTTTAGTTTGATGAGAATCCTTTAGTGTTTCTTGTATTAAAAGTCAGCTGATGACAAATGTCCTTATTTTACCCTCAATCTTGAAGAATATGCTTTTTGGATATAGATCAGTTGACAGGTTTTAATTTTTCCCTTTAAGTACTTTATTTTTTTTTGCATTTTATTTTTTATTGAGGTACCACTGATTTATAACATTACTTTAGTTTCAGGTGTACATCATTATATTTCCATTTCTGCGTAGACTACATCATGTTCACCACTCAAAGACTAATTACCATCCATCACCACACACATGTGCCTGTTACTCCTTTTGCCCTCCTCCCTCTCTCTTCCCCTCTAGTAATCACCAATCTAATCTCTACATCTATGTGTTTGTTTGTTTGTTTGTTGTTTTATCTTCCACATATGAGTGAAATCATATGGGGGTTTGACTTTCTCCATCTGACTTGTATCACTTAGCATAATACCCTCAAGGTCCATCCATGTTGTCACAAATGGCAAAATTTCATCTTTTTTATGTATAGTATTCCATTGTATATATACACCACATCTTCTTTACCCATTCATCTGTTAATGGGCACTTAGGTTGTTTGCAAATCTTGTCTACTATGAATAATGCTTCAATGAATATAGAGATGCAAATATCTTTTTGAATTGTTTTTTGTGTTCTTTAGATAAATACCCAAAAGTGGGTTAGCTGGATCATGTGGTAGTTCTATTCTTAACTTTTTGAGGAACCTCCATACTGTTTTCCATAGTGGCTGCACCAGTTTACATTCCCACTAGCAATGTATTAGTGTTCCCTTTTCTCCATATCCTCTCCAAGACTTGGTATTTCTTTTATTTTTAATATCAGCCAATCTGATGGGTATGAGGTGATATCTCATTGTAATTTTGATTTCCATTTCTCTAATAATTATTGATATTGAACATCTTTTCATGTGCCTGTTGGCCATCTGTATATCTCCTTTGGAAAAATGTCTGCTCAGATCCTTTGCCCATTTTTTAATGCATTCCTTGTTTTTTCTGTTGAGCTGTATAAGTTCTTTATATATTTTGGATATTAACTCTTTATCAGATATATGATTTGCAAACATAGTCTCCCAGTTGTTAGGTTGCCTTTTTGTTTTGTTGATGGTATCCTTTGCTGTGCAGAAGCTTTTTAGTTTGATGTAGTCCCATTGTTTATTTTTTCTTTTGTTTCCCTTGCCAGTGGAGACATGATATTCAAAAAGATACTGATAAGACTGACGAAGATCATACTACCTACATTTTCTTCTAGGAGTTTTATGGTTTCAGTTACATTCAAGTCTTTAATCCATTTTGAGTTCATTTTTGTGTATGGTGTAAGACAATGGTCTACTTTCATTCTTTTGCATGTGACTATCCAGTTTTCCCAACACCATTTATTGAAGAGACTTTCCCTTCTCCATTGTGTGTTCTTGGTTCCTCTGTCGAAAATCAGCTCTCCATAGATGTGTGAGTTTATTTCTGAGCTCTTGATTCTGTTCCATTGATCTGTGTGTCTGTTTTTCTGCCAGTACAATCTTGTTCTGGTCACTATAGCTTTTTAGTATATTTTGAAATCAGGGAGTGTGATAACTCCAGCTTTGTTCGTTTTTCTCAGGATTTCCTTGGATATCCGGCGTCATTTGTCGTTCAGTATAAATTTTAGGATTCTTTGTTCTACTTCCTAAAGCAATCTACAGATTCAGTGCAATCCCTATCAAAGTCCCAATAACATTTTTTCATGGAAATAGAACAAAGAATCCCCTTAAGTACCTTAAAAATGCTGTTTCACATTCTTCTGGTCTACACTGTTTTGATGGGAAGCCAGTAGCCATTCTTATCATTGTTCACTATAGTAATGTGAACATTACATATTTGGATATTAAGTCTTTATTTATTTATATATATATTTATATACTAATACCATTTTATTGCTGCCTTCAAGATTTTCTTTATTTTTGATTCAGTATTTTGACTATGCTGTGACAATTTTGATTTACTTTTAGTGGCTTTACTTGGGGTTTTTGGAGCTATTTGGATGCATAAGTCAATAATTTATATCTTATTTGGGAGATTTTTGACCATTAATTTTCAATTTATTTTGCCATATTACTACTCTCTTCCATTTGGGGATTCCAACTACAAATATGGTGTATTTTTCAATATTATTTCACAAGTCTGTGAGGCTCTTCTCATTTTGTCAGCCTTTTTTCTCCATCTTTCAGGTCAAATAATATCTATTGTTTTGTCTTTAAGATCACTGATTCACTATTCTGCCATCTTCAATCTGCAATCTGATATTAAGCTCAGTCAGTGAATTATTCATTTCAGTTATTGTACTTTTCACACCTAGAAATGTCATTTTTATACTTTCACTTTATCTGCTTAGATTCCCTATCTCTTCACTTCTTAAAGTCATGCTTTCTTTTAGTTTTTTAAACACATCTTTACTTCTTTGAACATTTTTTTTAAAGATTTTATTTATTTATTTATTTTCTTTTTCTCCCCAAAGCCCCCCGGTACATAGTTGTATATTCTTAGTTGTGGGTCCTTCTAGTTGTGGCATGTGGGATGCTGCCTCAGCATGGTCTGATGAGCAGTGCCATGTCCTCGCCCAGGATTCAAACTGAGGAAATGCAGGGCCGCCTGCAGCAGAGCGCGCGAACTTAACCACTCGGCCTCGGGGCCAGCCCCTGAACACTTTTTAATAGCTGCTTTAAAGTCTTTATCTGTTGAATGTAAAGTCTGAACCATCAATGAGTCAGTTTCTATAGACCTTTTTTCCTTGACCATGAGTCACATTTTCCTATTTCTTTGCATGTCTACTAATTAATTTCTTTTTAATTCTGTTCTGGATATTGTTGATGGCACATTTTAAATACTTTAGATTCTTCTATCTTCATCTGGAGAATGTTGATTTCTTTTTCATAACTAGCCCATCATCTTAAACTATGTCAGCTTAGGTGTACACTTTGGTAGGTAAGATCTATGGAAATTCTTCAGTGTTTCCCAAGCTCCTCTTACTTGGTGGAACTCAACTTCCAAATTTTGTATCCCCTGAAAATCTTTCAGAGTTTGGTTTTAGTCTTTGTTAGGGTAGATCTAGAGTGAGCCGTGGTGTACTTCTTAATCTTAAGGCACAGCCTTTCTGGTGTCGCAGCTCAGGATGTGACTGAAGTGTTAATGAGGACTTTATACTCTGGCTATGTCAGACTTCCAATTTTTCCAAGCACCAATTGATCTCTAGTATCTCTGCTGCCTTTCAACTCATGGCAGCTGCTCTCCAGTAAGCATCATGAACTCTCACCCAGCACTTCCACAGGTCAGTCAAGAATTCATGGAATACTCATGACTCAGACTCCTGGACATCCTCCCTCTGTGCAACAGCTTTCTCTTCAGTGCTCTGCCCTGAAGATTCGAGCCATTTCAGCTTCCTTGAACTCTGATTTCTTCCTTCTCAGTTCAGTGGGAGCACTATGCTCAGTTGGATTCCAGTCCTCTGCACCATGTTTTGGAAATTGTCCTTGGGCAGAGAGCCATCTGTTGTCCAAAGTCTGAAAACTGTTGCCTTACACATTTTATCCAGTTTTATGATTGCTTATGGTGGTAAGGCTAATCTGGTACCAGTTACTCCATCATAGTTGGAAATCATATGATTTTTGATTCAACTCCTTTCCTACCGACAGTTGCTTGCAATCACCATGCTTCTGGCCAGAGACATGGAGTGTAACTCTAAATCTTAAATGTTCTACTTTTAATATACTTATTATCACTTTATAAAATTACATTTACAAGGCCAGAATTAGAGTTGATGCTAAAGAGACAGTGTTAGTTATGCTAAATATAGCACCATGAAAGGTCCATCATTTGTGTTGCTGTTTAATACTTCATTGATCAGCAGTTATTTTTAAGATGGGTTAAATGTTATTCATTATGCCTCCCGTTTCCCTTCACATTAATAAGTGTTCTAGTTTTTCATACAATTAATTTATTGAACCTTTACTATGTAACACACACACACAATGCTGTGTGCTGTGGATACAGAGATTAAATGCAGTCCTTCAAGAAAATTACTGTCTAGTGAAGGAGGCAGACAAGTAAATAGATTATTAACATAATGCCCAAGTTGTTGGAATATTTAGTATAATATCTTGAAGCTGACAAATAGGGAAGTGTTGATAACTTTCTCACTGATCTGTTATAAATGATCCATTAATTTCATTATTCTTTGTCAGCTTATTTTTCTATCAGCCCATGCTCAAACTTGTGTGTTAGTCAAAATCTTCCTGGGTATTTATTATAATCCACAAAGTTAGTCCCCTTCATTCTTGCTACATTGACTAACACAATCTAACCTTTTTCAGATATAACATTTTAGACACAAATATAAATTGTTTTAAAAAGATGTTTTGATCAAACTTTATAAATATGCAATGACATTAGTAGAAAACATGAAATATAATTTTATTGCCCCTTTCCCTATGTAGGAAAAATACTAAAGCCATTCATTAAATATACAGTACTTTTATGATTAATCCATAATTGAAGATACTATAGTTGGCTTCTCCAAATGTATAGTGAGACAGAAGGAATTGAGAGGAAGCACATAAAACACTTAGTCCCTCTTTACTGAAAGGCTAAAGGTTGGAATAGTTCTATTTGATGGCTTAAGTACTGACCTATAAAAATGGAGAAAGTAGGCCAGGGAAGAAGGGGTAAGCCTGGTGGAAAGAAGTTGAAGTGTGGTTGCTATAGAGTTATAAAACTCCTAGACCTGATAAAAGAGAGCAAAGCCAAAGGGGTTCTTTCATGTGCTGGAATAGGAAGTTTCAGAACATTCTTATGAAAAATAAGCAATGATCTTGCTTAACTGCTAACCGAGCTTCCTGGAGACTTTTTCTGTCCTTTTATTCCAACATCAGCAGTTTAATCAGGTTTATGAAGAGAAAGAAGAGCTTGTTAAAACTCCTGCTTTGACTTTTCTTTTTTTCCCTCTTTTCTGCAAACTGTTCAAAATCAACCAATAAATGAAAAACCTACATGGTAATAATGTCTCAGCTCATTAATGTGAAGGGAAATGGGAGGCATATTGAATAACAAATAAGTAACCAATCTTAAAAATAACTGCTAATTGACGAAGTGCAAATGATGGACCTTTCATGCTGCTATATTTAGTAAAATTGTCATTCATCCATAAAAACTTCATTTTAGAGGAGATGGGAAAATTGAGCATTAGGAGAGCAAAAAGTGGTTTTTCAAAAATGAAGAGGAAATGGATGCAGAATATCCAAATGCCTTGGAAGATGGTAGGACTATAATCTCAGTGATAATCTATTTGTTTCTCTTATTCTCTGAATTTTTATCTTAGAGCACCCAGGTTTTCAATACATTGAACACAAAAGTTGCATTAGATCAGTAGAAAATATTTAGTATCAGAGAAAGAAAAACAATGACTTACTGTTTCCTGCTTTGTGGCATTGGGTAACAGAAGAAGGAAGAAAATGAATATCTTCTCTATTTTGATTGCTAAATTTCAATAGAAACTACAAGACTAGTATATATCTTTGTGGACAGAAACGCAAACATTTTTAGAAATACAGTGAGTTGCTGCTTAATCAAAAGATCAAAGTAGAATTTTCAGATATAATTTTCTGCATGGTCTTCTGTTTTAAGATTGATTCTGTGTTAAAATTTGTGAACTGTGGATCCAAACTACTTGGGTTCACATCACATCTCTCCCAAAAGTCAGAATAGGAATTAAACAGAAGAAGGAGATGTATGTGTCGCAGACTGATTTCTGTGGGCTAGTTTCAATAATTTACCTCATATTCCACCTCTCCCTAACACAACCTCATAGTTCAGTGAAATTAAGCACCCTTCCAAATTGGGCATTTAAAAAGATGTTTATTTGTTGAAAGGATTGATAAAAATGGAAAGATAGAAATGAAACCAACCACTCAACATTTCCACCTCTCACTCCTTGTCCCTTGGCTGTGGCATGGAACACTTTTATGGTTTGTGCACGCTCTACCTTAGGGATGGATGTTGCTTGTGGTGGAAAATGTTAATGGCTCCTATTGGACCACTGCTCAGCTGCAATAGGACCCTGATAGCCTCCATCTCTCATTTTTTTCCCATCCCAGGGAGTACCAGTGGATAGTGGAGCTGGCTTTCAGGGCATCATCCTGAGAGACATGGATTTTGCAATGCCTTTTGCAATTCTTGCCTATCAGAGCAGAACCAACTTCCCCCTGGAGATCCTCCCCCAAGCCTGGAACACTAGAAGTGGGGAGAGGCACTTATGACTCATTGATTTACTGCTTCCTTAATTACAGACAAAGGAGAGGGAGGTCTGGCAATATTGGCTCAGCTACATTATCTTCTTTAAGGAGAAAATTTTTAAAACTCAAAACATTCCTCTGACTGGGTCATACTGACCAGTACAGAGTTATCTTTTGAACTTTGAGGTATTTTGAAAGGACAAACAAAAAAACACTAGTTTAAATGTGAACATCAGTTTGGTCTTTATTTGGCTTTATTTGTTACAAAAAAGAGGAAAACTCATATACGGAGTCTAAAATCTGCTTCACCATTCTTTAGTCCAACCCTTGAGATCAGATAATCACAAACAGACCTTTCAGCAATGTCCTCTACTGTCCATCAGTCCATCTATCTCATCGAGACAGAGGCATAGTAATCTTCCTTTTGAGCCACTGCTTTTATCTTAAAACCTCACAAATTCTGGCTAAGAAAAAAAGGCCGACATAACAAACCAGGTTTCACAGAACACTGATTATACATGTATTTGCCATTACGTTGTCGGTCTTTTTGTCTGTACGGGGGTTGAATTAAGTCAATACATATAATATTTTTTCAATTTTAATTATTTATTCCCATGAATATTTTTTTAAACCTCTGGCGCTTGCCACAATATGTCTACTAGTGAATATTCATAGATTAACCAAAATAAATTAGCAAATGGAAAGTAGATACTAACAGAAAAAAGCTAACAAAAATCTTATCCACCCTCTGTCAAATTAGTGTAGCTTTAAAGTATTTGGTAAAATGTTTCAAGTTCATTTTTCAGGCAAGTTTTCCCTCAACATATGCAGTTGTGATCACTCTCAGCTTGGAACCATCTTGAGGACTTTCATTTAAGTCAGTGATTTATCTTCTGCTGAAGCTCTACCCTCAAAGAAAATACTGAATGTCTTGTCCCAAATATTAGCAGTTTGAATCTTATGGACTAATTTGAGGAGTAGAAATGACACTTCAGTTAAACTAGGCTTCTGTATTTCTTTTTGGACTATATCTACACCTATCCCCAGAACTTGAATTCCAATTAACTGAGCCCACACGAAGTGCCAGGCACTTTGCTAGTTGATGGAGATAGAAACCCCTATAGGACATGGCCCTTACCCTCAAGACCCTCAGAATCTACTGAGAAATAAAGAAATACAAGCAAATCATTCTGATACAGTGCAGAATAATACCAGTGATAACAGAGATATGTTCCAAGCACCAGATGTACCAAACAGAGGAGGTACAAATCTACTTAGGTGGCAGTAAGGAGGGACTTTCCTGAGGAGGGGATATTCACTTTGGGTGTTGAAATATGATTAGGAGCTCTTCAGACAAAGCAAAATGGGTAAGGGCAATGTGAAAGTGTAAAAACCGATATGAAGTTAAGATGACTGGTACAGCCAAATATATGGGGCCAAATAAAAAATTCAAAAAAGCCCACTGGCTTTTTCTACTGATTTACTGCTTAATCATATGAGCACAATGAATATTTAGAGACTGTATGATATAAAAAGAACAATCAGAATAAGCTATTATGTCTTCCTGAATCTCATTTAAAACCTAATTAGATCTGGCGGGAAGCTGGCAGAGTCCCGTCAGGGTGGAAAGAGATAGATGTGTCACTGTAAAAAAATTTTTAAAAGTCAGCTTATTTCTCTACAAGTCCAGCATTTATCTTTAAAATCCACTTAGCAATGCTAGAAGAGTGGATACTTGTGTTAGAAGAGACATTTCTGTTTATAAAGTGTTTTATTAATATGTTTTCTTCTGATCCATACAACCAACCTTTGAGACACGGACAAATGGAACATGTATTATTATCCATTTTACCCATATATAAACCAAGCTCAAAGAAGTAAAGCAACTTGTCCAAAGTTACACAGCATGTCAGTTCGCAGAGTCAAGGCCCAAATCCAGATCTTCTGATTCTAAATTCTTCGCTCTCTACTATGTTGCACACTTTATTTACCAAAATCTGCAACACATTTACAGAGCCAATTATACCATTGAATTGTAATTGCACTTAAATTGTTCTATGGTGATCTTCAATTATATTGATTTCTTCACAATAAACCTATTTATAATCATATCCAGTTTGAGAGACATGCAGGCGTGTGGTAACTTTTTTCCAGAAATCCTTACAGTGGAAAACTCTGCCTTCTTCTGCACCTTGCTCATTTCCCTGGGAGCTTGACTTGTGTAGACTTACATCAACAAGCTCCCTTGCCTTCAACTTCCTGTTGGGTTTGGCCAGTGGGACATAATGGCAGGTGAGAGAAAAAGGTGAAAGTGAGATTAGGATATGCATTCCCCTGCCTCCCTCCCTGTTGACCTACGGTGGGATGGCAGTGTCCTTCTGCTAAAGGCCACAACTCCTGTCATGTGGCCCCCTGTATATAACTATCCCCTCTGGGTTCCAACAATCATTCCTTCTTTTGTCCCTTCAAGCCTAGAGTTGGTAACAGCTCCTGTTGTTACCCTGGGGTACTTCACAATTCCTTGGTGCTCTTCCTAAACAGTATCTATGCTTTTGGAAATAGTCCCTGTGTTAATTTCTCCTCAAATTATCGAAGGTGAGTGTACCATCTATTTCCTGCTTGGAGCCTGACTGATAAGCCCCTAACTTTTCTTTTTTGTTTATTTGTATCCGTTCCTGATAATCTTCTCATACAAGCTCCTAGTTTTCTAAGAACCAGTGTATATTCACTGAGGCATTCTCACTCTCAGTTCCCCCAAATCCTCATTGTCCAGTGCCAGCTCTCAGTCATGAAATCATTCACATGAATTTATCACTGTTAGACATGTTTAGTGGTTAAGGATGTAACCCTTTAGTCTCTAAAGAGCTATGGAATTGTTGGTGCTTAAATGTAACCACACTAGTTTCACGGCAAGGCTCATGACACATCTCACAAATATAGGAGATACATTACATGTATATATCTATATAAGCTGGGTCTAGGTTTGTTAAAAATTTTCAGCTGTAAGTGGTCGATAGTGCACTAGTAATCCAAGCTGTACTCTTAAATTATGATGATCATGAATCCTAGAAACTGTTTTTGTCATTTGGACACAGTACCTTTCTCTACACTATTTATTTTGTTGAAGGAAAAGTAAGAAAACTGACAATGGATTCTTATGCAATGAATATTTACTAATGGGAAGAGAGCTGTTATTTTAAGTACTAACATTCCCATAGACTGTCAACATAAATTGGCTTCTCCGTGACTACAGTTTTGCCTACATTTAAAACGAGAACCCTTTGAAAATGGGTCACTGTGTTGCAGGTTAGCACCTGCAGCTCAGGCAAAAGAGTGTCTACGAAAATCAGAGAGCTCCTGGGAACAATTATCCATATGTCAGAGCAAAGCCTATGTAAATACCTATTGAATAGCTCAAATAAGCATGACCATTTGAAGAATGAGATTCTGCAGAGCTGTACACTCTGAGTAGTATTTAACACTGAGTAGTATTTCTGAAGTCCTACCTCACAATACTATAACACAGAGAAAGAAGAGCAAATACGTCAACAACAGACATGCTTGTTTGGTGTTAGAAAACCACATCAGTTCTTTTTGATGGATTTACTGATTGGCTCCATGAAACAAACTCACAGCTGATTCAAATAACTCATGTAGCTCTCTGTTGTTGTCCACTAAATTGACACATTTGAGCAAATTACTAGTTGCTGTGGTTTTCTGTAGCAGAGGGTAAGTTCCGACAAGCTCTAGTGGATGGATGAAAACAATGCAGTTAACTTCGTAATGAGCACCCACAAATGATCATCAGAAACAAAGCATCCTGGCAAAGATTCCTAAATCAGCATCAGAACCTGATTTCTTTAAAAACAGCACAACAACGCAAACACTTTAGTGATAACTTCTAAACTTTTACCTGAACCAGGGCAACTTCCATGCACAGAAATGGAGAATTTTTTGCCAGGATGTTTCTAGTGTCTGTGGATTTTAAAAATAAGTCCCAGTTTTACTCTCGATCTGAAACATCTCATTATCATCATCAAAAGGAATATTTGGTTCTGATGTCTTACATATTTACTACCTTTAAAATATAGCCAGGGGATTGCAGTCCTTGATGTTTACATGTATCTAATTTATTGTCCACAGGCTTTGAATTGCTTATTTAATTTAAATTAATGGGCCATGTTCAAATCAAAGAAAGCTAAACTAATTAAGGCAGAATAGTCTAATCTGGTACTTTAAACTCTAAGATTTATTGCAGACATTCAAGACTTAAATTTGATTGCATTTACTGAATCAAGCCAGGAAGCTATTTGACTCTAATGGTTGGGCTAGGTCAATCTGGAACGAAGTCCAACCTAAGATGAGAGGTGGTAGTTCAATTTAGTTCAACATTTGAGCACTGTGTGCCATATAGGTGCTGGGTACTGGGGATAGAGAGATGGCGAGACCTCATACCCTACCTTCGAGGAGCCCACAGTCTATTGAGAGGAATCAAAGAGGAGAGGGAATGTCACAAGAGATGAATCTTCCTATCTTCTCTCAGTCTGAAGCTCACCCTTCTGAAGAGGATATGACTTCCAATGATATATTCAGTTCAAAAAACTTTTCCTGAGTACTTACTACTATGTGTCGAAAACTGGTACTAGAGCTAGTGACTGGGAATTCACAGAAGAAGTTGCTAGTGACTGGGGAATCATAGGTGAAGTCTTTGTTTCTGTTGTTGAGATGTACCTGGATAAGACAGAGAAGAGAAATAAACATTTACAATAGAGAGGACTAAAGAGATATATGAGCACCGTGAAGAGAAGCATAACTTGTTCTGAAAGAGTTAGGGATTATGACATGCTGCCAACTGATGCATTCAATAAATATTTAATAACAGCCCACTAAGTGCCAGGTCATGGGGATCAAAGATGAATAAGACATGGTTCCTTCCCTGGAGAAACTTATGATTCAGTGGAGCTGTGCAAAGTTCTGAACATGTTGGCATCAAATGAGTCATTATAACAAAAAATGTTTTAAAAATTGGAATCTTCAACTTTCTGAAAGACATATTACGGGCTTAAGGTACAAAAGCAAATAGAAAATTCCGTGGAGAGAATAATGAACAACGCACATTTAAAGACTCAGAACTGTCCATTAGATGAAGATTAATAAACAATTTATTTGAGTTGAAGAGCTAAAGTTCAAAAATGATTCACAATGAAATTATGATTCCCATAAATTAAATTATGTTAATTTGCCTCAAATATTTTCCTTGGATTAAATTCCAATTTATGACATTAAATTGTTTACACAATATAAAAATCACTGGTTGAAAAGTGTAAGATTTGGCCAACTAGTTTTTATCTATTTTATGCTAAATGATTTAAATATAACAACAATAATTTTCTATAAATATAACAATGTTCAAACACTGAGTCACAAAATTGTTGCCTTAGTACATTTCTGTACAATGGGGATTTGTTGAATTGGTTAGGTGCAGAACTTCTTACAGTTACATAAAGCAATTTGTTTGCATTTACACAGGCCATATTCAAGTTCCAAAATTCACAAATATTAAGATTGGAAATAATTTCTCACCTAAACCTTCTGCTTTATGGCTAAGAATCTTTTTGGGGGGGAATTTTCTTACATGCATCAACAGCACTTGACTTATGGGGGCTATTTCTCCCCATGTAAGTTTGTATCACTCAGAATTATGTGAGGTTGAGTAGAGAACAACCATGCCACTTGCATAGGAAGTGCTCGTCTGTCCACTGGCTTTACTAAGTGGCCATCTAAGTGAATCCTGAGGGCTGCTGGCAGTGTGGGAGAGAGACAAATTTTTACATCATCAGCCTTAAGGGTCACTTGAAATTATTTAAGTGTTCTTTTTTTTTAAAGATTGGCATCTGAGCTAACATCTGTTGCCAATCTTCTTTTATTTTCTTCTCCTCCCCCAAACCCCCAGTACATAGTTGTATATTCTAGTTGTAGATCCTTCTGGCTCTGCTATGTGGGATGCCACCTCAGCATGGCTTGATGGGTGGTGCTAGGTCTGTGCCCAGGATCCAAAACAGCAAAACCCTGGGCCACCAAAGCAGAGCGCGTGAACTTAACCACTTGGCCACGGGGCCAGTCCCTATTTTAAGCCTTCAATAAGAAACCTAAGAATGCTGTACTGTAGTATATAAAAAATTATATCTTTATATTTTGACATAAATACCTGGCAATATCTGTCTTTCCAGGCAATAGAAGGATTTTAGAAATAACTCCAATCATCCCTCCTATTTTCCAGTATTCTAGTCCCACCTTCTTTTTGATCACACTACCTCAAAATTAGTCATTAACATGATTGTTTATACCAAAATTAGTCATTAATATGATTCATCATTAATATGAAGTTAGCAAACTTGTTCTGTAAGGATGAAATAGTAAATATTTTCAGCTTTGCAGGCCATACAGTCCCTGTCACAACTACTTAATTCTGCTGATGTAGCACGAAAGTGGCCACAGACAATAGGTAAATGTACAGGAATGGCTGTCTTCCAATAAAATTGTATGCACAAAAATAGGCAGTGGGCTGCATTTGGCCCACAGCCCATATTTTGCCACATCTTGGCTTATATAGTCAGATCTTTGTTCAGCTTTACTTTTTTAGTACTTTTTTTCCTTTTTTTTAACTTTTGCACCCCACTCCTTATATGTTTGATTTCCTTCTTTCTGAAATGCATCCTCTTGTAGATCTTTCAGAAAGGGTCTCTAAAGTGTAATCACTCTTGGACATCAAGTAATTCCTGAAGCCCTTCAGTCTAGAGCTCATAATTTCACTTGATTGGTAAGGATTTCAGGCTTTATGTAAAAAAAAATTCCAAGTTCTGATTATTTTCTTCTAAAGGTCCTGCTCTAATACAAAATTGTATCTACCCTATATTTAAAACTATTTAATCATGATATAAATATGGACGAGGACTGAAAAGGAATGTGATAAAATAAAAATAGTTGATTTCTTAGAATGGTAGGATTGTAGGTGATTTTTTTTCTCAATATGTTTGCTCAATAAATAAACTTTTTAAAGTTCTTGTTTCAACTGATTCAACTTTTTTTTCCCTTAGAGAAAAAAGATATTTCTGGCTTTCAAGCAAATTGGTATAATACCGATATGTAAATAGATGACATTGCCTCCCCTTTGTAAGTTCTCAGTTTCTCAAAGAATACCTTAGGGAAAGCTTTTGACAACTCTCTGTAGTTATCCTGTCTGGATGAAACAAATGCTGTGAACACTGATTCCCAGAAGTATACACTGGTTCCTTCCCAAGAGTCCTGTGTGCCCACTTTATGAGCTGACAATTGGCGTCCTTTTGGCATAGGAGATGTATGCATAGTCACAGCCTAGCTTCCATCACTATCATCTGTTTTGCTGATTTAATCCCAAGCATATGTCGATCTTAAAGTCCTTGGCAATGGCTGTTCCAAAAAAGAACAAAAAAAACTGTTCCTACACTACAACTAGAATCACCTTAACCTTATACTCATGGCCTTTAACGATTACTGTCGTAACCTAATATTCTGTATCAGTTATCACTACATAATAAACTGCCTCAAAAATTAATGGTTTAAGTAAGCGACTGTTTCTTACCTCTCAAAACTCTGTGGGTCTCCTAGGATATTTTTCTGGTCTAGGCTGGTTTGATTTATCTCTGCTATGCTCACTAGTATGTCTGTGGTCAGCTAGTAGGTCGAGTGGAACCTGGGTGATCTAGGATGGCCTCACTCACGTGCCTGGCACTTGGCAGGCTATTGAATGGAACACCTGGTTCACCTCTGAAGTGACTGCTATGACACGCAACCCGGGTCCCTCTCTTCAGGGCCAAGACATGTTTCCCACAATGCCTAGAAGTGTTGCCTGCTGACAACTTATTGCTGAATGTCTACCCCAATAATTGTCAAAAGTAGCTGCCTAGCCCAAGATTGTACTTCCTCCTCGAGGGTAACCCTCATCAAATGACTGGTTGATGCAGTCATTAAAATGCTTTGCCCCTTTGCCTCAACTTGAAACAACTTTTAAGGGCCATCTCAGCTCCAGAGCTTCTCAAGGGTTGAACTGAGACCTCTGTTTTAACTGTGTTGCAGCCTAACTTTCCCCTATGACCAATCCTACATTTATTACTGCCTCACAGTTGTTGTTGCTAACATTCCCCAATAAACTTCCTGCATAAAAATCTCCATCCAAGAATCTGTCTTCTGGGAAACATGACCTAAGACGTCCTCCATGTGGTCTCTCATCCTCCAAGTTTTCTTGGGTTCACTCACCTGAAGATGGTTTATAGTGTCCCAAAGAGCATAATAGTAAACTGCAGTCTTTTAAGGTCTGGGCTCCGAACTTGCACAATTTCTCTTCTGTCACATTATTTTGGTCAAACATATCAGTTATTAAAATAATTTTATTTATTTATTTATTTTAAGGAAGATTAGCCCTCAGCTAACTACTGCCAGTCCTCCTCTTTTTGCTGAGGAAGCCTGGCCCTGAGCTAACATCCATGCCCATCTTCCTCTATTTTATATGTGGGATGCCTACCACAGCATGGCGTGCCAAGCGGTGCCATATCCGCACCCGGGATCTGAACCAGCGAACCCCGGGCCTCGGAGAAGCAGAATGTGCGAACTTAACCACTGCGCCACCAGGCCGGCCCCTAAAATAATTTTAAATGGGATAAATAATCTTAATAGCAGTTGATGAGGACGATGCCTTCTCAATGCTTAGTTCGTGCCAAGCACTTCTCTAAGCACTATATCCATATATATCTATATAGATATATAGATATATATAGATACACACACACAATATATATATATAATACATATACAATATATACAATACAATATATACAATAACTTACTTAATACCATAAGCTTATGAGGTAGGTCCTGTTGTTATATTTTTTTACAGCTGAAGAAATGGTGGAGTTTCATCAAATATTTCGCCAAACAAGCTAAATCTACCACATGAAATCTATGAAGTACCTCTGATCCTAAAGCGGAGATGGGTGACACAGCTCTTTGATGTAGAGTGCAGTCATTCCAATTGGGTGATTTCTCATTGGGGCTTTAAATCATTTAACAGTGCTGATGCTAGTGAGAAGTTTCACTAATTTGAGAATTTCATCAAATGATTGAGACTTAGGTAAAGCAGGAACAATGGGAGTCCTCACACATTCTGAACTATTTTGGACTCTGCAAAGGTTGTGGCCTTCCGTGAACTCGTGCTCATGGACCTTTACCATGTTTTATTCACTAAGGGATTCCTATGCTGAAAGAATTTCAGTTGAAGGATTAGTCTAATGCAGTCAAATTCCCAGTCGTGCATCAGAGTAGACATTTTAAGCATCAAGCCAGCTCATATTTGAATAGAGGTGGATTTAGTTACTGATCCCATGTATTATGCTGTCTGCCTTTTATTTTAATGATTGCTTTTCTCCAACCTCCCTTGATAATCAGAAACTTTATTTTTGGCTATCCAAATGCTACAGAGGCAGCATGGATTTAGCATCGAACTTTATACAGCTAAGAACTAACTAACCGTCCCCTCATTCCTCTAACTTAAACATTTCTAAGGGAAGGTGAGAGCAATGTTTTTGCACCATTTTCACCCCACTGCTTGGCAGGATGGACTTTTGGTCTGCTTGGCTGGGTGGGTATTCCCTTTCTCCTGCACATACTTGACAAAGAGGCTGACTTGGTCATGGGAATACAAGTTGCTGTCCTCTCATGCTAGAATTTCCAACCAAGCTTCTAGAGAACAAAAAGGACAACTTAAATCCACTTCAACTACCAACATACGCATTTTTCACCATTTTGATACTGTAAGTGGCCTAGAGTTGTCTTTTTGGATTGTATTTTTTTGGGGTTTCTTTTTTTTTTTTTTTTTGAGGAAGATTAGCCCTGAGCTGACATCTGCCGCCAATCCTCCCCTTTTTGCTGAGGAAGGCTGGCCCTGAGCTAACATCCACGCCCATCTTCCTCTACTTTATATGTGGGACGCCTGCCACAGCATGGCTTGCCAAACGTTGCCATGTCCGCACCCAGGATCCGAGCCGGTGAGCCCCGGGCTGCCGAAGCAGAACGTGCACACTTAACCACTGTGCCACCAGGCCAGCCCCACTTTTTGGATTCTTAACCTACAGCTCTCACACTTCCCTGTCACTTGTACTGTAGCCGGAACACTACAGATATGATTCATGATATAAACACATGTACCTTTCCCCTTTAATACAATAAAATAAAAAGTCATCTTACAAAGTGGGGTTCCGTTCAGTTGTATTCTTTAAAAACTGGTCTACAATGCATTATCAGAAAATTTTGGCTGAGAAGGAAGGATGTGACCTAACTACTTCCTCTAAAATATACTCATTGACTTAAAAAAATCATAGCCATGCCCCTGGGATAGTTACTAAAATCATTAATAAAGTTTGAAAGGTTCCCCAACGAACAGCATCTAGCCAAATCAGAATATTAACTTTAATTTTATTGTATTTATCACTGTTGAGCAAATTAAATTAACAGAGCTCAATGTTAGGCTTCTTGACCTCAGTATTATTATTGATATTACTCACAGAGTAAGATTTTCACCCAGGGAAATTATTTTGATTAATTTCTCAGTGGACTAAGGAAACATTCCATCTCATTTCTGACTCATAAACTTGCTATTTCATTCACTTCAGTCGGCACTGGAAAAGATAATTCTCTAAAATTGCCCAGGCCCCTCATGCCCTCTTTTATATTATATTATATTATATTTGAGTTTGTCTACTTCTGTAAGTAGGACAGGACCATAACCTTGGTGACAGAGCTCCTGGAGTCCCTGACTAGTCCTCTCCACAGGCTGCTGGGTATTGTGTGCACCTGACTCAGGGAAAATTCCGCCTCACTAAATAGGGCCAAACTTTTCAAACTGAGAGATTACCAGCATTTTCATTCATAGAGAAATGTGCTAAAAATATCTTCAGCAAATGATTTGTTATAACTGAGTTAAAAATGTGTAGAACTTCCTGGTTTTTCAGCTAGATCTCTATTCGTTTTTACCTTATGTGACTGAGATATCAAATAAAAGGCAGAAAGATGATTTTTTTAATTGCCCCGAATAAGGACAAATAAAGCCCTTAAGAAAGTTTATTTTCTCTTCTTAAGTCTTTCCAATTCCACAGATGACATCTTGTTCCAAGAGAATTAAAATCAAATCATCAGTTAATTGTATCTATATACACAGATTTTTTTTCAATGTTCAAATTCCTTTGAAATTGTCTTCCCTTTAGCTCTTAATTTCTTATTAAGTGTGTTTTTGGTACAAGCCTGAAATCATCATTAAATTGCCACAGATGGTTCTGCCTTGAGCATATTTTTCCTCAGTCAGTCTCTCATTTGATGTAGCTAGGAGCTATCTTTCTGCTTTGATTTGCCTGAGATTTTGAAAACCAGAAATGCAAATGTCATTTTACACCATAAACTGGACTAAATTTCTTTTCCTCCTTAGAATTCCTTGAAGGATCTTTGTTAATACTGGTTTAAGCTGTCTGGCTATTTCTAGCCACGTGGCATGTGGATTATTTCCCTGAAATTTGTTTGAACTGATTTAGTCTTCAACTAAAGGCATTTTTCAAAATCATTAAAATAAACCCGTTTTTCATTCATTCATCTATCTAGATGTTTTGGATAGACATGTTTTAGGACCAACATTTCAAGCCACTTTCCCTAGCTTTCCTCTTTTTTATGACACTGTAAATCTTAGCACCAGTAGTCCCTAATAATAGCCATATGCACAGAAAAAGAATTTGCAGATGCTAATGCTGATGTTTGTAATCAGTTTTTCCAAGTTCATGTGCAAAATTTTATTTCCTTTGTGTGCCTGATAGATAGTGGAATTCTGTCCCAAATATCTGTAGAGAAGAGCCACCTATTGATTCAAGTTGTGAGTTCTTTAAGGATGGAGACCTCCTTGATTATGGACTTTCAAGGGCCAGCCTAGTCCTGGGGGTTCTGAGCAAATTCTTGGTGAATTACAGACTGACTACCTAAAAATCACAGGCTGTGAAGAGACTGTAATTAGGAATTAAATTGTAGAATAGATTAAATATTTTTAACACATTCCATGAAAATAAATTTACTCTAAAAGATACGAACCCTTTAAAAATGATGAACACTATAGAAACTGTAATTGGAGGTAAACACAAATGCAAACAGTCCAGAAAAAAAGGGCAGCATTGTATTGTGACCAATAAAAGGCTTGGATCCCCCCGCCCCAACACACACACCTAACATGTGCCCCTACTTCTTTCTCCTTTCCCATTATCTGGAGAAGAGTAAAATTAAAGAAAGGAAATCATATGGGAGGTCATGTTGTGCTTCTCTTTCTTGTTTACTTAACATGCTTATTATTCTTGGTCATTTCTGGTTTACCTTGTTCCATATAAGTACCTGTATTTGTATATATGGGAAGTAAATAGTAGTAACAACATAGAACTCAGTTACAGCTTAAAACAACACAACTAATTCAGTTTCTGTCTATTACCGTGACCCCAAACAATTGCAGAATGTGGGTGGGTCTTGTTAATGTGTAAGTTGGATCTCCTCCTGAATATCCAAGTACTAATGATGTTAAAATAAAGGAAGTAGTTAACTTTAATTACCTCATCTCTTTAGCAACTCACGTGAAGCAAGAAGAAATGGTGTCCAATAACAGTGCAGTGTTTTTGTTCCCTCTTTCCCTACAGGTCACCTCCAGGTTAGGATTGGCAAAAACTGCCTTTAGTGGCTTCCTAGAGTCTGGTACCCCAAATGCATGTGCTTCTTTGTACCCCTCTACTAAAGCCCTGGTGAAATATTTAATTGATTTTGTCAAAATATTATAGATAGAATATTAGCACTAGATCTCTTCATTCTACAAATGAGGAAACCAAGGTTCAAGGAGGTAAAGTGACTTGCCTGATATTCTCCAGCTAGCTGATTACACTCAACGCAAATACAATTATGCCATAATCCAGGATCTGTAGAAACTGTTTTACATTACTTTCAAATGCAGTTATACTGTTATACAGTCGTATGTCACTTAATGACGGGGATATGTTCTGAGAGGTGCATTGTTAGACAATGTCGTCATTGTGTGAACATCATAGAGTGTACTTACACAAAGCTAGATGGTATAGTCTGTTACATAGCTAGGTTATATGGTACTAATCTTATGGGACCACTGGTGTATGTGAGGTCTGTCATTGGCCAAAACAGTGTTATGTGGGACATGACTGTATTACTATGCAGGAACCATTTGTAATGGGGGAACTGATGAAATGAGAATTTTGTTAAGATGAAGGATGGAAGAAATCCCTACATGGAATTGATAACTTTCTTCATTTTTTGTGTATGTCATGAAGACAAATGGTGCTTAGGTTATAATTTCAGCACGAGGAGACAATAATAATAATTATACTGCCAATAATAATAATTCCTCATTTATTTTTTGTCCTTTTTTTGTTATTGTGAAATTTACATACAGTGAATACACATATTTTAAGTGTACCATTGGATTAGTTTTGACAGTTACATATACCTGTGTAAATACTACCTAATCAAGAATATAGAATATTTCCATCACCTCAGAAAGTATCCTTGTGCCCCTTTCCAGTCAATTCCCACCCAACCTTAATGTAAACATGTTTGGATAGATTTATTCTGCCTATTTTTGTACTTCATATAAATGAAATCATAAAGCATTTACTTTTTTATTTTTCTGGCTTATTTAGGTCAACATACTGTGAGATTCATTCAAATTATTTCATTTTTAAAAATCTCTGTCTAGTATTCCATTGTATGACTATAATATAATTTGTTTATCCGTTCTCTCTTTGATGGACATTTAGGTTGTTTCCAGTTTTAGACACTTATGAGTAAAGCTACTATAAATATCCATGTACACGTCTTAGTAAGAACATATGTTTTCATTTCTTTTGGGTAAATACCTAGGAATGGAATCTCTGAGTCATAGGGTAGGTGTATATTTGACTTTATAAGAAACTATTAGACTATATTCCAAAATAGTTGTATCATTTTACACCTCCAACTACAAAATATGAGAATTCCAGTTGCTCCATATCCTGACCAACATTTGGTGTTGTCAGATAAGATATTTCAATTTTAGCCATTTGAGGGGTATGTAGTGATATCTCGTGGTTTTAATTTGCATCCCCTTGCTGCCTAATGATGCCGAGTAAACCTTCCTGTGCTTATTGGTTACTTGTAGATCTTTGTTGATAAAATTTCTGTTCAAGTATTTTGCACATTTTTAGTAGGTTGTTTGTGTTTTTAGTTTTGATTTGAGGAGTTCTTTGTATATTCTGCTTTCAAGTCCTCTGTCAGTCTGTGCCTTGCCCTTTGCTGCTTCTTTCTTTCTTTCTTTATATGTACTTAATTATTCTAGCACTATGTGTTGGAAACATCTTATCTTCCCATTCAATTCCTTGTTGTGTATGCTAAAGACTTCTTGTATATGTTTAAATTAATTTCTGTAATCTCTGCTGTTTTCCACTAATTTATATGTCTATGCTTACATCAATACCATACTGTCTTGCTTACCATAGTGTTATACTAAGTATTGAAATCAGACACTAAGAGTGTTCCATCTCTTTTTCTTTTTCAAAATTGTTTTGTCTGTTATAGATATTTTACATTTCCATAATAATTATATAATCACCTTGTTAATTCTACAAATAACTTTCCTAAAATGGGATTTTTATTGGAATTGTATTGAATCTCTAGATAAATTGGGGGAGAATTAATATCTTAACAATATTGGGCCTTCCAACTCATTTACTTAAGGCTTCTTTATTTCTCTCAGTAATATTTTTTTGATTTTCAGTGTAAAGGTCTTAGCTTTCTTTTGTTAAATTAAGTCCTAAGTATTTTTGATGCTGCTGTAAATGGTATAATTTCTAAATTTTACTTTCCAAATGTTTTCTGCTAGTATATAGGAATGTAATTGATTTTTATAGATTGAACCTTGTATTCTTTAATGTTACTAAGTTTACTTATAAGTTTCAGTGGTTTTCTGTAGATTCCTTACACGTTTTATGTCAACAATCATATCATCTGTTAAACAAAGTAAGTTTACTTATTATTTTTCTAGCAATATCTTTCATTCATTTTTCTTGCCTTACTGCATGGGCTAGGTCCTCTAGATCACTATCAAATAGAACTGGTGAGAGTTGACGTTCTTGCCTTGTTCTTGATCTTAAGGGGTAAGCATTCTGTATTTCACTAGTAAGTGTGATGGTACCTACTACTGTTTAACCAACCAACACAAAACTTAGTGGCTAAAAACCACACTGGTTTATTATTTCTCACAAATCTGTGGATGTGCTAGGGGCTTCCTCTGCTATTCTTTCCTGGGCTAACTCTCGTGGATGCATTCAGCATGAGGTGGAGCTTGGCTCAACTGGGGTGCTACAGCAGCTAGGCCTTTCTCCATGAAATCTCGGGGCCTTTCTCTCCATATGGTCTTTCATCTTTTGATAGTTTGGTGAGGCTTCCTTACATGTCTGCAAAAGCATTTCAAACAAGCAAAAATGGAAGCTGTGAGGCCTCTTAAAGACTAGGCCAAGAAGTCACAAAGGGACAATTCTGGCACATTTATTGGTCAACAGAAGCCACAATGCCAGCCTAAATTCAAGGAGACAGAAAACAGGTCCCACTGCTCTCCGGAAGGAGTGATATGTATTTAAATGGATACGAGGAATTGTTGGTGACCATCTTTGCAGAAAATCTGCTACATTAGCTGTAGGGTTTTTTGTAGATGTCATTTATCTAATAGGAAAATTCCCTTAAATTTCTGGTTTGCTGAGAATTTTTTACCATGAGAGAGTGCTGAGTTTTATCAAATTTTACTACATCTATTGAAACGATCATATAGTTTCTCTCCTTTATCCTGTTAGTGTCTTGATTTATGTTGATTGATTTTCAAATACTAAAGCAACCTTAATAGCTGCCATTTATTAAGGACCTACTATGTATCAAGAACTTCATGTGCATTATTAACTCATTTTTCCTGAAAAGTGGGCATTATTTTCCCCATTCTATAAATAAGAAAATTGAGTTTCAGTGTTGAAGTTACTCACACAGGGTCATTCAGCTAGTAAGTGGCAAATCCAGTACTCAAATATAGGTCAGCTGACTCCAAAATCAGTCTTCCTTCTACATCCTGGTAGTGGAGTACTTAATAAGGAGATAGAAAACCTCCTGAGGCCAATTTTTCTAGTTTCGTAATTTTGATACCTAACTATAGGTAGGTCTAGCCTTTGAACTTCTTGAAAGTTCTTCATTATGTATGGACCTGGTGTCACCCACTATAGCATTTGACAGTTCACATTTTCTTTTATGAAATAATGAAACAAAATATTAAGAAAATTCGGAAATGATTGAAGCTGAAAGATTTCAGCTTCCCTTTCAGACTCAAGTCACATTACAGTGGCTAAGTTCAGAAATGTATAAACAAAAATTACATTACAGAGCATTCAACCCCAAATTCTGTTGCCACTGACTCCCTAATGTGATTAGACAGAAGAAGAACACGCAAAATAATGTATTATATTTCTATCAAACACAAGAAATGATCTTAGCTATGACAAAAATGTTGAATTATAGTGAACCTGTGACTCAAAAATTGCAGCTCTTCCTACACTACTAATATACTTAAAAATATATCCATGAAAATTGTCCTTTGTGATAGAGCACTAGAGGGAATAATATTCTGTTTTTAGTCATATTGAATTAATTTAGTCATATTGAGCCATACTGAGAAGTTATCTGTATTCAATCAGAATTTTCCCACTGCAAAAGATACAATATATTTTTGTAAGTCACAATACAGTAATCCTTTCTGGTGTAATAGTTATAAAGCTCTGTCTCTATCACCATGTTAGTCTGTGTCTATAAATAACAGATCCATGAATATAAGCCTCTACCATGAATCATACTTAAAAATAATGCTCAGATACCTAAAACTGAGGTTCACGTTCAATGGTCTCTCACTGTGCAATAGCTATCTCTCAAAGTATTTTCATATATTGCACCTCTATAACACTCTGAATTTGTAGTTCCAAAGAAAGAAACTGGGCCAATATCAAGAAGCTGCCTTATTTAACACAGACATCACTGGTGGTATAATGTGAGGAACACTAGGTATGTTCCTCTGCCCACAATTATTTCTGCCACACATCCCTCACTGCTTATAATTCACCATTTGGATTGGCAATCTCCTTTAAAATATAAACAACTGGGGCAGGCCAGGTGGTATAGTGGTTAAGTTTGTGTGCTCAACTTTGGTGGCCCAGGGTTCCCGGGTTTGGATCCTGGGCACAGACCTACACACCACTTGTCAAGGCATACTGTGGCAGTGTCCAACATACAAAATAGAGGGATACTGGCACAGATGTTAGCTCAGGGACAATCTTCCTCAAGCAAAAAACAAAAATAAAAAAATAAACAACCTAAGAGTCAACACATTAATCCAATGATAAACCCAAGTAACAATCTCTAAGATGTGCACAGTGTTCTATATTTTGTAAAAAATAATTATAGTTTGGAAATTATAGTTGGGAAATTATTTCCACCTCCTTTAACTTATTTGATCTTCATCAATACCATATGATTTAGGTGGTTGTAGTAGTAGTAGTAGTAGTAGTACTAGTAGTAGTAGTCGTCGTAGTAGCAGCAGAAATACTAGTAGTGATAATAATGATAAAACCATTACATGGCACATATTATCTACCGGACACTGTCTTAAGTTCTTTATATATCTTAATTCATTTGATCATCATATCAACCTTACACACTAGCTTCTATTTATATTACCATTTTGAAAGATCATAAAGCTAAGTCAAGGAAAAGTTAAGCATCTTGCCCAAGGGCAGAGGACTAGTAATCAATGAGTCAGGATTCAAATCCTGGCAGTTTGGTTCTAAGGGCCAATGCTCCTAACCACTTGCCCAAGATCATTTACTTGTTCATTTATTCAAGAATTATTTACTGAATGTATACTGTATACCAGACACTCTTTAAGGCCTTGAAGATATAGCAATGAATAAACAGATTTGGTCTCTCCTCACAAGGAGCTTTCATTCTAGAAGGTAGAGATACAGTAAATAGAAAGGGAAATTTCACTTAGTAATAAGTTATATAAGAAAAATCAAGAATGTTGTGTGAAAGACAGTGATAAGGATAACCTACTTTTGATTGGGATCTAGGAAGGCCATTTTGAGGAGAAGACATTGAGGCTGAGATATGAATAAGAGGAAAGAAGCAGCCATGTATAAGATTTTAGGATAGAATTTATCAGGAATTAAGAATAGCAATAGCTCTAAGGTGGAATGACTTTGAAAAGAGAGGAAGTGAGTGGGGCTAGAATGTAGAGAATTTGGGGGGAGTATCAGAACATGAGAATGGAGATGTCAAGGGGTTTGGTTAGGTAGAAGGATTTTAGATTTTGCTCTGAGTGAAATGGAAAGTCATGGAAAGCTTTTAGCAGGGGAACATCATGATCTAATTTAAATTTTAAATGGCTATTTCTGGCTAATTTGTGGACAAAGAACTTTATAGGGTTAAAAATGGAAGCAGAAAAACCAATTAGGAGAATACTGCAGTAGTTCACATGAGAAATGATGAAGGCATGGTCTAGAGTGGTAGCGAGAGAGATGATGAGAAGTAAATGGCTTGGGGGCATGTCTTGGACTCACAGTAAGGAGAGAAACTGGAAAAACTCAGTTTGTTCTAACTCTAAATTTATGCACTTATTGTCCACTCCTAAAAAGCTGGTTTCAATTCTAGCAGCGATGAAGTGAATATTTTAATTGTGGGAGGAGAGAAGAGGAGAGAAATGTGAAGGGCAAAGGAGGCAGAGAGGAGAGAGAAATTTTGGAGTGTGGAGCTCTGAGGAGTATCCTCCAAGTGGATTGACAGAGTTAGGACTTTAGGCAGTAGAAAGTCTCTAGATTTGAGGGGCATGTATTTAGTTTCACATAACAGTAGAGGTCAATTTAGCCTAGAAATTTGTTCATTATAGAACAAGGCCAGACAGACTTTACATGGCTTCTAGGGTGAGAGACAGAATATCAGTGTTTATACTCATGAACATGGCTTCCCCTTTCTCCTCTCAACTTACACACCCCCCTCAAATTGAGAAGCATTATGGAACTCAGTCAACTGAACTTCATTTTTCTTTTGCTTCTTTATAGAGAGTAATTTAGTAGAGTTCTGCCATTTTCCTTCATCTGGGGCTGTGTATAAGCAAAGCATATGTCCCCTGTGCATCCTAGCCAGTCTAGTGTGCTGCAAAAGTCTGATAAATGTCCAATCACTCTAATGACCTAAGACTTCTTCCTGGATGTCCTTAGGCTTTTCTCTGGGGTGTAAAGACTACATTATTCTGGGAAGCAGTAACGGTAATGGTTTGGTCAATTAGTATAAGTATTAGCTGTGACTAGGTCCAAATGATGAAACTGTAGTTTTAAGCATTTTGGATGTAAGGCACAATATATCTAAAACCTCTCCTGTAGATTAAATCAAGTTACAGCCAATATTTCATCAAACTCCATTTAACAGCACTTGGCAAGACTTGGAGGATCATCTCTCTCAACCTTGTTTCTCCTTTACTTCCCATCTCTTGTCAAAATTCATTCTAAGGAAAAGATTTGAAAGTCATTTGCAGGAGTATAAATGTCTAATAAGGCTTCCGGTATTTGCTCCCCTCCAGAGACATTCTCATTTTAACAGAAAAACAAGAAATCCAGATCCAAAAGAATGAAACCCCACTTATGGAATTTGGCCATCAATAAAACGGGCAAAGCAAATACATTAAATGCCCACTGTATTAGTCAGGGTTCTCCAGAGAAACAGAACCAATAAGATGTGTGTCTGTATACATACACAGAAAGAGATTTATTTTAAGGAATTGGCTTTGTGATTATGGAGGCTGGCAAGTCTAAATCTGCAGTGTGGGCTGGCAGTGTAAAGACCCAGGAGAGCCGATGCTGCAGTTCCAGTCTAAAGGCAGTCTGCTGGAGAATTCCCTCTTGCTCAGGGAAGCTGGTCTTTTTGTCGTATTCAGACCTTCAAATAACTGGACGAGGCCCACTTACGTTAGGGAGGGCAATCTGCTTTATCCAAAGTTCACCGATTTAAACGTTAATCTCATCCAAAAACATCCTCCAAGTTGAAATAAAACTAACCATCACACTGCTCTTTTATAAGAACTGTTAAAAATATGATTCTTTTTTTTTCTGCTTTATTTCCCAACCCCCTCCCCCCCCCCCGCCGGTACCTAGTTGTATATCTTAGTTGCAGGTCCTTCTAGTTGTGGAGTCTGGGACGCCACCTCAACGTGGCCTGACGAGCGGTGTCCACGCCCAGGATCCGAACCCTGGGCCACCACAGCAGAGCACGCAAACTTAACCACTCGGCCACGGAGCTGGCCCCTAAAAATATGATTCTATTTGTTTAATTCTTATATGGTTTATGTTCCCCATTTGATCTTCTTTCGTTTGCAGTTCTGTACAAACTGAAGACAGTCGTGTACATATCCTCATACTTGAAATGTTATTTTATCTTCAATTTGTATATAGATATGCTAAAGAACTTAGGAATGATTGATCACGCTCAATTTGACAAATGTATATATCGAGCCCTTATTATATGGTAGGGATTGCAGAAGAAATCCAAAATAACTAAGACACAGTCTTTACTATCAAATGCAAGGCAGAATATTAGTACTCTTATAAAAGAAGTATAAGCACAATGAAGGGGGGTTCAGGGAAGGGAGACATCACATTTCATTGAGAGAATACATCCATTCCTTCCTTCTTTCCTTCAAAAACCATTTACAAAGTTTTACTATAGGTCAATCACTATTTTAGATTCTGGAGATACAGAAATAAAAAAATAAATAAACTCCCTGCCCTCATGGAATTTAGTTTCTAGTGGGGGAGACAGATGCTAAACATGAAAACAAGTAAGTAGGGTGGTTTCAGGTCCTGATAGAATTTCAGATAGTGATAAGTGAAATAAAAGAAATACAATGGGGTAATGGGAGAGAAGGTGACTAGGGTTGCTATTCAGGTTAGGGTAGTAAGGCCTTTCTTTCTACAGAGTGGCATTGGAGCTTACACCTGAATGAATGGAAGGAGTTATCTATGCCTATGTTTAAGGGAAGAGCATTCTAGTCATAGGGAATAACAAACATAAAGCTTCTGAGGAAGAAATGAGTTTGGGGTGTTCAGGAAAATCTTCACGAGAGGTAGCATTTGTGAAGGAACTGAAAGAAAAGGTGAGATTTTTACAAGTAAAGATTGGGGAGAGATAAAGATGTGTTGATATAGAAACACAAAACTTTCTATGGAGAGTATTAGTTTTATATTAACATGGCTTTATAGTATTGAGTCAGATGAGTCCAAATATATTTCAATATTTTATACCCTAAGTGCTTTCATTTCTTTTCCATTTTGCACAAGTAGTGAACAATCAAATACATTATGAAGTACCTGTCTGAGTGTTAGCCTCATCTTTCTGGAACCATGAATAAAAGGAGTGAGGTGGTCAGGGGTGCTATCCAGAGTACATACAAAGTAATGGAAAGTTCTCTTTCCTCAAAGACCTGTGCTCTCTAATTTCACAATGGGATTAATACAAAGAAAATAGCTCTTTTTATATGCCTCAGTAGAGGGTTAAATCTACCTGCCATTCACATGAAAGTGAGAACAATTTTGATGAGGTAACTGAATACTTTCTATGCATACTAGTACAATCTCAGGTAATCAGAAGGAGACTTAAAAATTGTCTCATTTAAGCACCTCCTGATGCTTTTGTCCCCACCAAGTGATTGTCCACCTTATAATTGAGCACAGCGAATCATCTTTCTGAGGCATCCCATTCCATCATTGGTCAGCTTGATGAAATTATTAACCTTGCAGCACCTATCCATTGGTCTGAGATCTATACCTGTATCAGTAAGAGTTGTTAGTTACAGATAATAGAATCCACTCTAGCTAGCTTAAGCAGAAAGGAATTCTTTACAGGTTGCTCGATAACTTACAGACTATCTGGGAGTGTAAGGGACCCAACCTTGGATATTGCACAGCCAGTAATAACACAGCCAGCCAAACCACACCTTGAGGCTGCTCTAGCAGGAACTCCACTAACACCACTGCCTATCACTCAGCACCTATAATTTTGGACAACAAAGAGTAGAACCTCTGACATCGATTTCCTAGAAGATTCTCTCTCTTTATTCACAGCCCCCACCACCCTCTCGAATTTAACAGGCAAGTACATCTGATTGGTGAAACCCAGATCACTTGCAGAAGCTTAGATGCAAAGGAATCAGGGAAATGCAGTTCTGTGATCACAAGACTCTTAGTAGAGGATAGTATGGTAGAGGAGTACTGGAACGGGTATTGAGTGAGCCAGATTGCAACATTTTTCATATTTACTCTCTGAGCTTTCTTGAGATTAAACATTTCTAGTTCCTTTAAATGTTGAAGGATGCTGAGGATTTGAGTCTGTTCACCATCCTGGTACTTCTCCTCTGAGCCCATCCTAGTATAGGTCCTTCAAAAGGTCAAAACAAGAACACAGTAAATTTTTCAGATATCTTTTGACCTGTGCAAAATGGAGCAGGCCTATCACCTATTGTAGATACTGAACATCTGCTAATATAGCCTCATAACACTATTGACTCATGGAACCTACTGAGTCAGCAAGTCTTTTAAAATATCCCTTATTTTTTTAAAGCAAGTCCCCCCCAAACTGTATTACGGTACTTACACAACTTATTTTACACATAAAGTCAGGATATTGAAATGTGTCACTATTAAATTTCACCTCGTTAAAATCAGAATCCAAAACCCAATATCAAGAGGCTAAAGAGATGGGCAAAATCTAATTTCCAATATAAGTCATTATCCCCACTGGTTTTGTATCTACTAATGGTTGGATAAGCATGTCAACTATGTTCTCACTCAATTTGTTAATATAAATGATTAATATGACAAGGCATAAGATAGATACCCATTACAGATGGGTTAGTATTGATCTATTAATTAGGACAAAGATAATTTAACCCGATATGTATCAATACAATTGTCTGCTCCCAATTTATCCATCTTATGCACAGGATACTAGGAAAGGGTTTGTAACATGTCACATAGAAATCCAGTTACACCATTTTCACAGAATACCTTTTATCTGTCAGTCTGACAAAATTCAACATAATCCATCTCATCACCGTATCCCCATAACAAATCTGCCCCTTAAATTCCCTATTTCCACCAAAGAGGCCCTTTCTCCTTCAGGCAACCCAGGAGTGAAAGTTAAACTATCTCTGATATCTTCAACTCTCTCTCCCCAGGATGAATTAATCACTAAGCCAGTTGTTTGTCTTTCTTTATAATGCTCTGGGACTCCATGTCTCCATTTTCCACTTTCACCACCCTAATCCAGACCCTTATCTTCAGACATGGACCACTGCAAAAGCTTAACTGATTTCCCTCATTCTTTTAGGTAGTGACAGTGTTGAAGAATGGCTCCCTTGTTCCTGTCACTCCCATCTAAAATACTCTCACCCATTACCTCTGTACATATTTATTAGACATTTGGGAGACTTGTTTCTTGTCTCTTCCAACCTTTTTGTAAACAACTTGAAGGCAAAGACTATAGCATCAACCCCCTCCCAATAATTGTTCACAAAAATATTATACAAATACTGTTTAATACCTATACAGTACACAGGTACAATAAATAGCTGTTAACTAGAGATTGAATCATTGAATCAATTCACTTATCAAAGGTAGATATGGGATATTTTTGTAGTACTATAGCTATGTGAAGATAATTATATGCAGTTTTTTAGAACCAAGAATGCCACATTGAATTCATCTGAGTGGTCTTGTGGTAAAGTATTAGGAATTTGTCATTTGAGAATCTTCCAAAAGTATATGATGCTACTCCAAGCAGAACTCTATTGGCCAAGAAAATGCCTTGAGTTCAGTGCTTCACATGCAGTGTTAAGGTGAATCATATTTGGCAGCAAAATCCATCCAGAGACCTCCAGAGACTCATTAAAACCATATAATGCTGAAACATAGCAAAATGGTTTCCATTTGGACCATGGTGCCAACTTAATAAATGTATGAAAAATAAAATGATTAAGAAGTTTCTTGTAAGAACATTCATCTAACTAGGCAGTTCCTGAAGGCAGCCAATATGTGCACACTTATTAGGTCAATGTAGTCGACCTAACTTTGAACCATATGACCTAAACACAAGTGACAAGAGAGATGGCCCAATATCACACCATGTGTGTGCTAGAATAGTAAAAATAAATTAGATAACTTTAAAGTTGGAGTATTAGTACATAAATACGCCTCATTCGTATGACATTAAAAAACTAGAATAGTCATTTATGGGAAAACCACTTACTGATGGGCACAGAGCTCAGTGGTTTCCAATCCTGCACATGATATACATTTATCTCAAGTCTCAAAGCAATTAAAAATGTTTTTCTAGTCACTAGAGTAATTCATTGCCATTGTAGAACATTTGGAAAATACATAAGCACAAAAGGAAAAGGAAATTCACCTGGATCCTACTTCTCAGATATTACTCCTGTTACCACTTGCTAAAACTGTATAATTTTAGCATATTTTTTTGTAAATAGGAATTTCACTGTGCATATCATCAAAAGAAATACTTTCTCTAATCAGAAAAAATTGTTCTTAATTTTCTTATGTCATTGATGCTTCCTAATTAACACTCATACATCTGTTCTTATCAATTTTAATCTTTTTGTTGATTTTTATTAGTGCTCTAAGAGGGAAAATCAAGAGTATATGCATTGTCAAGATAACTCTATGATGTTTGTTTTAGCAATTTTGCCAGTTATTGTGAAGCTCCCTTTTAAAAGACCTCACTGAAGGCATGGTAACTTCCAACAAAGTATGAATCACTTTGGTAGCTGTCAACAAGTGTCAAATAAGCTCCTTGCAGGGAAGACTGAGCATATGTCTTACTGTTTTGAGCCTCTATGATTAAAAACCACCAAAAATTGGGACTACTGCTTGTCTGGGAATTAGGAGATTTGCACTCGAATTTTGACTCTGCTACTAAATCATTACTAACTTCATTTTCTTATCTAGGAATGGAATGAGGGAGATGTTAGGAGAGGGAGAATATTTGAAATGATCTGAAAACTCATCAAAAACATATTCTGATCTAGATGGAAGGTACAGGTGATCAAGGTATTATACACTGGATGTTGAATGAACAGCATATCCAGTTCAAAAAGGTCATGATACTAAGCAGTTATAGCTATAGCATTAAATTAACTGGAGATGCGGGAAAGGGTAAAGGAAAAAAATTGTGTCAGCCCTTCTAAAAATGCTTTTCAGTGAAAAACAGAATAAAAAGGTCTCCTTTACAACTATAGATATTTGTAAATAGTCATTACATAATGCTAGGTCACTGATTTGCTGAGGTTAGAGTCTTGACCCCCATTGTCCTCTTCCTATCATAACATTCTTTTTTCTTCAGTTATTTTTCATTCATTCTAGTCCCATAGTAGTGGGTTGATAGAGGCCCATGGTAAACACCAAGGGAAGTCTCAAGCTTGGTAGTTCATTATATTAAGATTTTGAATTATAATATCATATTCCCTATTCATATATTCATAGTCTTATTAAAGTAGTTATGCTTAATATTTCCTGAACTGTATCTGCAGTTAAATCCTTTTAAAAAGTAATAAAACAATTGTATATGTATATCAATAAGAGTTATTAATGAGACAGCCTGTTTTTGTTTTTTGAGGCTCAATTTTAGTGAGTCAAGTTTGGAGAATGTCATTAACTATGTGGCTCTTCAAGACCTCACAGCTGACAGAGTAGATTATGAATGATATAAAGGAGCAGAGCTCTGACAAGCTCCCACAATGATAAAGCACTGGGACCAGAGACAGGAAAAACCTAGAAATCTCAGATTTCTGTCATCGGAATCTCTAAGTTTTTAACACTAATCACAGCCACACTTCCTGAATAAGAGTGAGAAGCCCCACTTTCCTAGCCATCTGCCCCTTTCCCCTGCACTGCTCCCATGTTTACCTGCCTTAGACCTGGTTTCTCTTCAATTCAAATTGTTTCTTGGTTTGCTTTGACCACCAAGAGCATAAAGCCAGCAAGAAGTCTTTGAGAGGTGGAGAGAGACAAGAAAACTGGAGGAATCAAAGATTTTGTCTGTGAAGTACACTACCCTACTATTCCCTGTTACTAGCCATAGGAAACCGGGAAAAAAGGATGCTTCCTGAAGGACAGGAAGTATCAAGTACCTTTCTTTTGTTCTCACAGATCTATGGGGGTGTCTCTCTGAAAGACATCAGGAAATATAAGGGGAAGTGACAAAGCACTGTCACAAGTAATTTGAAGTTTGGCAGCAGGAAAACAGACTGAATGATATATAAACCTTCCTTATTGATACTTGGATCCACATGCCACTAGTTCCCAGCAGCACAGCCATAAATACCAGTTGAGGACTTTACAGAAATGAACAGGGAACAAAGGATTTTGCATGGAATCAGCAGCCAGTTTACAGCATCTCAAGAGAATAAAGGAGTGATAAGGCAGAAAGGCATTCAGAGAAGCAGCCAAAAGCTCCATTTTCTTTTGTTAAGTTTTCTGCTCACATCCTTGAAAGTTCCTCCAAGACAGCTTTTGGCAGAGCCTTGGAGAAATGAAAATTCAAGTTTCTACCTAATAATGGAAAGCAAAGGGTTAACTAGATGACCACTAAAGCATGTCTCTAATCTTTCTTGGTCATACATCCCTATCAGTAAAATAAGAATAATTCCTAACATGGCTGACATTCAGCTAGTACATTACTCTACAAACCTACCTATTGTTTGCATCTGTTCTAATTGGCCAGTGCCCAATTAGGCTATAGTACTGTTTCAGGAGATTTTTGCAACATAGAGTTTCCAGTCATGATTTTACCTGAGATGCACTGTTCATGGATTGGAAGGCCTCTTCTAGAGAGTCACTGGAGAGAGGTCAGGGGAGTTCTCATGAAGCAAACTTTCCTATTTTACATTTGACAGCCCAATGCTGCCAGCTATTTAAGGAATGACAAAATTAATAAGACAAAGAAGACTTGGGGAAGGGGTACACATAGCTAAAAGAACTAATAGATACCAGATGGTTTAGCAGTCCAAGGAGGAACCTATTCAACCTCCCCATATCACCTCTGCCTTCCTCTATTGCTGGTTGAAGGAAATTCTCATAGCTGCTCATCTCTACCAAAAACCAGGAGACCCCAGGAGTTCTAGCTACTTCAAAAGCCACACGGCCAAAAGAAGTCTAGGAAACCTCAAGAAGCAGCAGGGATATTCTTGGTAGGCTCCCCTGAACAGCACCTATAATAGGTGGAGCAGCTGAAGCAACAGTAGTATGAAGTGGTTATCAGTGGCATCACTAAGCTTTACAAACCACAGGGTAAGACCCACATCCTACCTGGGTCCTTGAGATGTGGAAGCATTTAGTGTCTCTGGTCACATGCCTATGCTAGTTTCCTGCTGCCTTTTCAGTCTACTTTGTGGTTATTGGGTGAGAAGGAGAAGTACCACAGAACAATACCAACACCAGTCATTTAACTGTTCAATCTGAGGGCTGAGTGTGAGAAAGGCTGTGAGTGTGAGAAAAGTAGCATTAAAATGCAAACATTATGATTCTAAAATAGAAGATTAAGTCCACTCCTATAAGCAAGCATAGGAGGATCTTGGAGGTTCACAATTCCTGCACATCATCTCATAGTGTAGATGCAGCCCTACCAAGAGGCAGAGAGATGAGTTGTAATAGCAAAACACCTCTTTTAGTTTGATATAATGCTGTAAGGGATATTGTCCAGCCATGAAGACCTAGTTCAAAATGTATAGGAAACTCAGAGAGACAGATGCCTTACATCAGGGTATGATGAAAATTGCTCAGATTTTGGAGCCCAATAAACCTGGATTCAGATCCCAGGCCTATCATTGAATGTGACTTCAATCAACATGGTCTCAGCTTTCTCATTTGTCCAATGAGACTAATAATAACACCTACTTACTAAAGTTTAATGAAGATTAACTGAAACACTATGTATAAAGCCCCTAGCACAAGGGGCACATAATAGGTACTCTATGAATGGTTGTTCACTTCCCCTATACTTTGACCTCATTTTTTCTTCACTTTTTGGAGTACATGGGATTAAATCACACACACAAAGATGGGCCTAGGAAGGCCAGAAAGTAAAAGGTGACTAAGCATGACCATTGTTGCCTTGTGGGCTCTGAAAGGCTCTTCCATAACAATCTGGGGTATATAGAAGAGAGATTAAAATAAACAATTCATTAAACCAGAACATTAAATATGCTAGTAAAAGAGGCAGGAGGAAAAATTTAATGACCTCTCAAGGTTCTTTGGTCTGCTCTGTGCATCTTTGCTCTGAAGACTTCAGCCAGATGGGCCTGATAGAGCATGGGCTTGTCAGGGGGACTGCAAGCCTCCAGCTTCACCCCAAATACCTGATAATCATCTGCACTCATGAAGATCTCATATCAACTGATCAAAGAAGTCTAGGAATTGGAGAGCTTAACTGAAAATCTTTATAGGTAGCCTTTTTTGAGAACAGAGAAGGGGAAGACCAACAAAGAAGGAGGCAAGTAGCAGTGTTGCCAAGTAGGCTGCCCTACTTGCCTTGCCTAGGATCAGCCACAAAGTTTTCTCTCAGACAAACCTAATGGAGTAGTGGCCTAAAACCCAGACGTTATAAAGAATTTACTTTGAGCAACTAGCAGAAAGTTACAAATGCCTATCAGAGGCAAGTTGTTTCCTTAGCTAGACTCTGCAGGTGCTTTAAGAAATGCTGGCAAAAAGCAAACATGTTACAAATGTGTCATATTTTATATGTAAAATTGAAATTTCCTGTGTTGAATTTGATTGAGGGTAAATTAGAAGCTATTTCTTTATAAAAAAGATTCACACCAGGATTTCTTTCAATAGTGCATTTTCGAATGGCTTTTCTCCATATGCAACTCCTCAAGAATGTACCTCTTGGGCAAAGGCAGCAAGTGCTGCACAAAGATGGAAAGAAGTGATGATTTATGAATAGCCAAGGAAAGCAAGCATGAACTGGACACAACTCTTTATGTTTGTTCAACTGCCTTCTCATTGGTCATCTAGTGCTAAAACCCAATCACTAGGAACAGCTGAAAAAGTTACTTAAGGAGCTGAAATTATAAGTGTGGCTCCTGATTGTCTGCTTGGAATCAAACATTGTCACAAAGTTGCTACGTGCACTAGAATCTCTTATAATAAGTATTACGAACTGTAGCTATGCATTATTGTTAAATCTATTAAATATTGATTCTAGGCACCCAGGCAGTCCACATGTGTCAGCTATAGCCCTTTTGGTGATAGAGGAGAAATTATAATTTAGAAAGGCAAGAAGGAAATAAAATTAGTTTCTATTAAAATTAAAGAAAAGCATTAGCTGACTTCATTAAGACAAGTCAGAACCATTAGGAAATCAAATTACATGTCTAAAACCATGAAGCCCACAGATAGAGCAATAAGTATGGAATGGATCTATTTCGCTTCTAAATTTATCCAATATTACTTCAAAACTCTGCCAGAAACAGAATTTATTTTCTCATGTCCTTTTCCTAGTTAGAGTTATAGAACTTTATATTATAGGCTAAAATTATCCTATATTGTAAGACACCTACAAGGTTGTTATTCTCTGTTCACTCCTGGAGTTGTATCCTATACAAAAACAGTATATACAATCAAGAGTAATTTCAGAATAAGCCAAATCTTTACTTGTATTTTTTAAACATTGCTGTACAATCAGAGTCCGAGCAGGACATAGATGGCCATACTCAAATGGGTATAAATGAAGAAAGTTTAATATAGGAGCCATTTTTACAATGATGTAGGCAGGGTAAGAGAAACCAACAAAGATGATAAAGTGCCTGGGGACTAAGAACAGAGGGAAGCTGCTACCATACCTGTGACTGAAGGACCCAGGGGAGAGAAGTGGTGTTACTAGAACTCAATGAGAGCTGTAGCCATGGGAGAAGGCTCCTCAACAGGAATTCTGGCTCTTAGTAAAGGACTGCAGCCACTGTCAAAAGCATAGCCCTGTTAGGTGTGGGGTGAAGAATCAATATCCTACCCAACTTCTCTCTCTTCTTATCCTTTGATCTTATGCTAGTGTCTCCTATTGACTGAATCTTACCCTAGCCCTAGCTAGAGACCCAGGAGATGCAGTACCTAGAGCATCTGTGGGTACAAAGCAGAGCAGAGAAGGGTAGACAACAACTCTGCAGAACAAATGGAGAATTATTGTGCATAGGGATTCATAAGCCACATCAACATTTCCTTAAAATGTCCCATTTCTCTTTCACCTACTTCCTTCATAAATCACAGCTCTTCTCCTCATAACCTATAAAAAGCCCCTCCAGCTCGCCACTCTATATGCCTCTTATTAATGTATTATCATCCTGCTCTCCCTCTTACTCTTGATTCATTCTATGTCACAAACCTCCAAGAGTGAAACTGAGAAGGCAGAACTCTCTTTCCAGGGTGCAGGAAAAGAAGAGATTGACACATACCAAGCTAGAATTCTCTTTAGCAAGCAGGAGGAGGGAAACACTAGAGGACTTCATTTAGTAATCATCTTTATCTCTTTACAATATGACTTTCTAAAATTCTAACCTCACCACTCATTCCTTACCATCAGCACCACCACTACTATTACCATCACTCAACTATTACTCTGCTAAGGCCATACCTGCTAATCCCCAAGGTTTTCAGTTTTGTGTATTGACTCCTCCAATAGCCAATACCACCATGGTTTCTGCAACCTCTTGCCTTATTTCTCAAGAAATTAGAGTATTCTGGAAAGACATATCATGATTTTTTTAATTTTTAAAAATTAGAGCAATATAGTAATGAGCCTGCAATTAGTGGAGCTTATCATCATCTGCATGTAGTCAGGAAAGAGACAGTCAAAGAGAGCCCTATTAAACCACTGTTATCCATCCCTGGATGACTGTGTGCATGCCCAGTCTGTACCCTCCAAGGAGCAACATAGGGAGCTTCACACTACAGGGGAAAATAGACTTCACTGAAGTAATCCAGCCAATTACAAAAAAAAAAATGAGCAGGCAAACAATAATAACAAGCCCAAGAGGTGAGAGTGGGGCCAGTATCCAGAATTTCTACAATATATTACCTAAAATGTCTAGTTTCCAAAATAATGTATGTGAAGACAAAGGAAGATATGTGAAGAAACAGGAAAGACTGACAACATAAGGGGGGAAAATAAGACAACAGAAAACAACCTGTAAGATGGAACAGATGTCATATTTAACAAAGACTTCAAAGTAGTCATTAAAAGTGTGTTCAAAGAAGTAAAGGAAGTTATGATGACAATGTCTCATCAAATACAGAATAACTATAAAGAGGTAGAAGTTATTGAAAAGCACCAAATGGAAATTCTCGTGCAGAAAAGTACAATAACTAAAATGAAAATTTCACTAGAGGGGCTGAACAGTAGATTGAACATAGCAGAAGAAAGAATTAGTGAACTTGAACATAGATAAATGGAGATTATGCAATCTGAAGAACAGAGAAGAGAAAGAAAAAAATGAAGAGAGCCTCATGCAAGTGTGGGATACCATTAAGGGCACCGACACACGTGTAATGGAACTGACAGAAGGAGAAAAGAGAGAGAAAGGGAAAGAAAAAGTATTTGAAGAAATAATGGCTCAAAATTTCCCAAATTTCTTGAAAAACATTAATCTACACATACAAAAATCTCAATGAACTCCAAATAGGATAAAAGCAGAAATCACAAAATAGGCACATCATAGTAAAAGTGCTGAAAGACAAAGAAAAGAGTAAATCTTGAAAGCAGTAAGAGAAAAATGATTCATCACTTATAAGGGAGACCCAATAACATAAATATCTGACTTCTCATCAGAAGCATTGGAAGCCAGAAAGCAGTCTAACAACATATTCAAAATGTTAAAAGAAAAATTGTCAATCAAGAATCCTATATCCAGCAAAACTATATTTTAAAAATGAAGAGGAAATAAATTCATTCCCACATAAACAAAAACTGAGAGAATTCACTGCTAGCAGACCTGCCTTACAAAAAACATTCAAGGAAGTCTTTCAGGCTGAAAATAATTAATCCCAGAGAGTAATTTGAGTACACACACATGTTAAGGTAATTATATATAATTATATAATTATAAAATTATAAAAGATAGTATATATTAAAGATATATAATTATATATATGTATAGAAATACATAATTATAAAAGATAGTGTGGATGAGTGATATCAGCAAAATGGTGGAGTAGGCAGCTCCAGGCTTCCATCCATCCCTGTCCCCAAAGAAACATCAAAAAGCAAGCAGAAACTGTCAGACCAACTTTGTCCTAGGTTTGTAAACAGTCAAAAGTTGACAGCTATCAAGCAAACACTGAATCAAGGAAAAGGCAACTTAAAAATTGTACATAAGTTTTGTGGCGTTTTTACCTGCCTTTGTCCCATCTTCTCCCCTGTGTGTCGGTGGTTTTGGTCTCCAGCAGTCGGAACCTGTATTCCAATATGAGATTGTGGTCCATGGTTCTGGAGGGAGCAGAGCAGATGTTACTTGAAAACTATTGTATATGTCTGTTCTAACCTCTCTGGGGCTACCTGAAAGACTGACACAAGGACCTCATCTCTGTTTATCCAAACTCAGGTCTCAGGCTAGAAAAGTGGTAGACTTTGCTCGAAAACACTGCAAGCTGGACTAACAACCCTCAGACACTGAGGGTAAAAAGTTATAGTTGAAACATACAATAGACCACCTAAGGCATGGGAATAAGACCTGGGAAGAGCTTCATTGTGACTCTAGGATATTCGAAAGCAACCATGTGTCTGTGGTAATTTAGAAAGCCACATGCATGCCCCGGGCAAGACTTATGCTAAAAAGAGACCTAAGAATACCCTAAGCTGTCACCTTGGGGTGGTTTCTACATTCAGTGCAAGCTTAAATGTTGAAGGAGTGCCCTGGCATAGAGCTAATCTGCAATAACTGAGAGAGGTGTCATTTATTTGTTTGTTTGTTTTAGCTCCTGAAGCTCAAGGAAATCTCTTTCAGAACACTAGCTGAACACAAGCTAAAGAACAGAGATACCAGTGACCATACATGACAAGGAATACAGTTTTTGCAAAAAATAGTTTGGATTAGTCACTAAACAGACTAATATAGTTCTTAACAATCAAAAAACAGAAAATCCTGGGGAAGGGGGAGAATTTCAGGGAAACTAATAGTTGAGGAGGACCTTAAAGAATGAGAAGATTTACCTTTAACAATGCAATGAAGAGTAAGGAGAGGAAAGCTTTTACCATGGAGAAAAACAGGGAGGCCACACTATGGAAAATAACAATATCAAGTCACAGACTTAGGACAAATCAGCCTCCAAGATAAAAAGTCCTGATTGTCCTTTGGGGAAGAAGAACAGGGAAAAATTATACCACTCAGTATTTCCTGATGAAGCTTCAGGAAAATAAGTTACTTTTCCAATTAGAAGATTATCATTTGCATTAGGTTGGCAAAGGTTGAAACTAGTTCAGCAGCTCTTGTTGAAGTGGATTAATAGAAATGTTGGGAGTTGAGAGATAGTTACCATCTCATGGTGGAAATAAGAACTTTGTCCAATACCTTAGTTTACAGATGGGGTATATAAGGCCAAGGGATAGAATGTGACTTTACCACCAAGATGTTAAGGATCTCGATTTTGAGCTAGGCCTTAAGGAATGGTTTGCATTCTAGCTTTTCTATTCTTTTTTTTTCATTATACATTAGTGTCTTTTGGCAACAAGAGAAACAAGCTATGTGATACTGAAAATACTTCATCAATATCTCCTTTTAGATACCTTTACATATTGAGGAAAGAAGATACAGATATCATTAGTTGATCTTCACTGTACATGGATCTATAAATATCTGTCAGTACCCCCTTGAGATATAGTATTTTTAATGAGGTAAATAAAGTCTGACTTTTATGCAGTACCTTAGATGACAAAGCATTGTTATATAATCAATCTAATTCACACAACAGCCTTACGAAGTAGGTATTAATATCCTCAATTTTGCAATAGGTGAAACAAAACCAAAGACCATTTAAACAAATCCCCAAGTGGCCAAAATCACACAACTAAAAATGGACTAAAATTCAAACCTAAATTTCCTGACTTCAAGTCAACTTTAGGAATTATCCTTGACTGCTTCTTCCTACTGATCGAATCCTGCATACATTCTGTTAATAAAATTTGCCTGCTAAACAGGCCTCAAATCTGTCCCCTCTACTCCATGCCTACTAGCACTGGCCTGTGTAATCCAGGCTCTTGTTGTGTCTCCCCTACACTGCTGCAATAGTATCTTAACTTTTCTCTTTCTCCATTCTTATCCCCATTAAATTTAAATTTATGCAACAACCAAGGTGTTACCTAAATGCAAACCTGAACACATGTTTATGATATAGCAAATGAAAATGGAAGAGCAAATCAAAAATTGGCAATATTTTAGTCCAAATTCATTAACACAATGTTATGGGGACTCCAACCATGTAGTGCCATGTAGTGCCATGTACTGTCTCTCTCTCTCTCTCTCTCTCTCTGTGTGTGTGTGTATGCCTTTAAAAGTTTTTAAAACCTTACTTGGGAGACAGGATTAACATTATCAACACAAATACACACCCAAAAATGGGAGTATACAATAAAGTGCTAAACTTCATATAATTAAAAGCTGGAATGTATGATAAAAATATCACAGAATTTATTCTCTTGGTTTGAAAAGCTGCTTTGAAAAAATTCCTTTTTTTTCAAATTAAATAATTAGTATAACTTTAAACTCTCTGTAGTCTTTTGTTTTTCTTTTCATCCTTAAAACACATGCATACAATCAAACACATAAAATGTTGAACAATTTCATTAAGGTTTCAAGCTCATTAATGAGAATGATACCTCTGATGGAAACTGTGATTGCTTTCCACTAACACTTTCACACTGAGTGGTACCATCTCTATCCTCAGACCAAATGGCTTTTCAAGTTGCTGAAGGGAGATTTTCCTCATCATCAAAGTGAACTGCCAGGCTTATAATAACCACTGCCTGGAGACAGGAGCTAACAATCTATTACACCAAACCCTGAGAATCAATTAAACTACTTTATTGAATCAATGAGTCAAACTTTCATCAAGCTTGCTCTCTAAGGCCCTAAAGCATAGCCATCCTTTCCTTGGATATCCATTTATCTTGGTGTTTTCCCTCCTTTTTAATTATCCTATGTATCTATTTCAGCAAAATATGCATAGTATATTTATTTGGTAGGCAAGGGAAGTGGCTGTTAGCATAAGACCACTAAATAAAATTTTTAGTGAAGCAGAAAACCATCCGGTGAGGGTGGGAGGGGGAAGAAATAAAATACCTAAGAACTTTATTTTTCTAAGAATAAATTATTAAGAAATATTTAAAATATACCAAAACATCACAAAACTTTATTTAAGGAAAACAAAACTGCACAAGAATAAGTGAAGTCTCATGCCATGTTACTGAATATAAGACTCGATATTATACAAATGTTCATTTTTTCCAAATTAGTCTGTACACTGAACACAGTTAAAAAAACAGTGAAATTTATTGTGGAACTTAAAATTAATCTTGTGCTCATCAGGAAGAATAAACATATGTGATCCACCAAAAAAATTGTATGAAAGAAAAAATTAGAAGATACTTGTATTACAAAATAATTTTAAAAGCATAATGTTACCATAGAAAGAGTCAGCTCAGTGAAACAGAATAGAAACTCTTCAGAGATATTGAAGACTATATCAGATATAAATATATGATTAAAATGTCATGTCAATTTAATAGAGAAAGGAAAGTTGTCATGCATGATGCAACAAAACCCAGCAAACCAACAAAACCTTATGTAAGGAAAAAATAGTATGAAGAAAATTGAAGTCGAATGACAAATCAGGAAAAAAAGCTGTCCTATGTAAGCCGCTATTACAAATCAAAAAGAACCGTAACATTTTCCCCAAATTGATAACTATATGAATTCAAAGAGGAAATACAGAAGGCAAACAAACATGAAGACAAGATAAAAAATGAAAAAGTTCAATCTCACAAATAATAACGTGATATAAATAAAGATACAATTTTTACCTATTAAAATGGCAGAACTTTAAAAAATTATAATTCTTGTTGGCAATGAAATGAGCAATGGGAATGTTGATAGGCTGAAATTGGGAGAGCAAGCTGGCGAGTTTCTGGAGGCATTTTGGCAGCATATACCAAAAAACCTTAAAAACATACATCAACTGGGGCACAGCAATTCTGCTTCTAGGAAATAATCATGGAAATATACAGAGAGTTAGCTACTAGAATGCTCATTTTAGTGTTATATGTGATACGAAAAATTAGTTCTTTCTCTTCTTTTTATTCTCCTTTTTTCCCCCTAATTTTCTACGAGGAACAGTTACTTTTGTTATAGGAAAAAAAGAATTGTTTATGAGCAGGGCTGAATAAATAAGAAGAAAGCCATAATTATTTAATGGAAAGCACACTGGGCTAGTCACCAGAGATTGTGGATCCCCAAACCAGATGTGCATCAGAATCACCTGAGTACCTCTTTTTAAAAATCATCTTTCTTGGAGAATGTGTCAGTTCTGGCTTCTAGACTCTATTACTCAATTACTTAAAACCCTCATGGCTGTTAACAAGGCATGCTCTGTGATCGCCCCTTCTGCCATCATCCCTAGCCTGTAGAAGTGTGTACCATTTATCTTTTTTTTTTATTCTTCTCCCCAAAGCCCCCCAGTACATAGTTGTAGATTGTAGTTGTGAGTGCCGCTGGTTGTGTCAGCATGGCCTGACGAGCGGTGCTGCCATGTCTGCGCCCAGGATTGGAACCAGAGAAACCCTGGGCCGCCAAAGCAGAGTGCTCGAACTCTACCACTCGGCCACGGGGCACGGCCCCTTTGTTTTTCTTTTTTTTTTCTTCATTTAACTTCTTCGTAACGCTAGTGCCCCTCTCGCTAGCACATTCCTGAGGACCTTGGTGAAGGGTGAGTCTTTTGGGTTCCCCTGTGGAACATAATTCTATCCCTTACAGTATTTCCCCTTTCCTGAGCCTTTTTCTTCCTTCCTCTGCCATCTGCCAGGGCAACTATGAAATTTTCACTTCTCACAACGTGAGATCTAGCTTTCTCCAGGTTTCTAAGAAACACACTAAGTAAAGTTGTACCACCCAGAGGGGTCTTTGTCAGGGTGTTAAATCCTGTGCCCTGAGAAAATGCTCAGAGTCAATTAATTCTTGATAACCCAATCTTCTATTATGGATCCCTTGTAGAAGCATCCTCAAAATCCAATCCCAAGGAGTACTATGGCTTCTACAGGACACGCTAGCAAATTCTTGCAGCTCCTTCACGGTGTGCTTTCTTTACTCCTTATCAGACCCATCACACCCTGAACTAGGTTATGCAAGGATTTAACTGTAGTTATTGGCTTGGCAACCAGGAGAGGAGGTGAGGCATCTCTGAGGGCTGAGGGGTACCTATTGCCTTGTATTGGAGAAGACTGCAGTTTCCTCCCTCAAGGGAGAAGTGTCAGTTCTCATTCCAGAATGGTGGGCCATCTCTGCAAGCTCTGGGGGGGTTAGGGGGAATCTACAGAGCCCAAATCTCCAAGAGCATCTCAGACATCCCCATCTCATGTTTCAGGGACCCTCTCAACAACAGTCTTGACTTTGGCTGACAATTTAATCATCTCTGGAGCTCTAGGATCCTAACTAGCAGATCCTGAATTTGCTCCTCAGCTGTGCCTGTTCTCCCACTGGAGGAGAGACAGGCTTCTGTGTGAGCTCTCTCATGTGGCATTTAGCTGGTTGTTAACCATCCTTAGTTTCTTATACTCTCTCTGAAGGGCATTAGTTCAACTTAATAACAACCAGCAACCCCTGCTGGACTACATCAGAATTTAAACCTTTAGCTCTTAAAGAGGCATTGTTAAGAAAAGTGCACAAGTGACATTCACAAAGATAGAACATCTTCTGGGTCATAAAACAAAGCTTAACACATTTAAAATACTTCAAACTATACATACCATACTCTCTGATCCCCATAGGTCAAAGTGAAAATCACAAGGGAAACGGGAAGATATTCTGAGTTAAAGTATAACATAAACACAACATACCAGAATTTGTGGGACACAGCTAAAGCAGTGCTGAGAGGAAAATTTATAACACCTTAAGTTTATACCATAAAAGAAGAAAGTTCTCATATCAGTGACCTAAGATTTCACCAAAAGAAACTAGCTAAAGAGGAGCAAATTTAAGAAGAAGTAAAGAGAAGGAAAAATATAAAGATAAATGTAAGAGCAGTGAAAATAAGAAGTAAAAACAGTAGAGAGAATCAAGGAAACCAGAATCAGACTCTTGAAAAAGTCAATGAAATTGATAACCCAGCTGAACTGACCAAGAAAAAATAGCCATCAATTACAAATATAAGAAATGAAAGAGGGGAAATTACTATAGACAATATGGATAGTAAGAGCATTATAAAGGATACTACAAACAACAGTATGGCAATAAATTTTACAACTTAGATGAAATGGGTGAATTCCTCAAAAGATATGAGCTTCCAAAGCTCACTGAAGGAAGCATAGATAACTTGAATAGTGCTATGTTATTCAAAGAAATTGAATTTGTACATTAAAAACTTCCAACAAGGGGCCAGCCCCGTGGCTGAGTCGTTAAGTTCTCGCGCTCCGCTTCGGCGGCCCAGGGTTTTGCTGGTTCAAATCCTGGGTGCCGACACGGCACTGCTCATCAGGCAATGCTGAGGTGACATCCCACATGCCACAACTAGAAGGACCCACAACTAAAAGTACAAAACTATGTACTGGGGGGCTTTGGGGAGAAAAAGGAAAAAATAAAATCTTAAAAAAAAAAAACTTACAACAACAACAACAAAAACCTGGTTCAGATAGCTTCTCTGGCAAATTTTATCACACGTTTGAGGAAAGAATAATAACAATTCCATACAAATTCTTCCAGAATATAAAATAGGAGGAAACCTTTTCTAACTCAGTTTATGAGACCAGCATTACACTGATAAGGAAACCAGACAAAGACATTGCAACAAAAGAAAATCACACAATATCCTTCATAAACATAAATGCAAAAATCCTCAACCAAACACAAAATAGACACAAAACAGAAAAATAGAATCCAACAGTATATAAAAAGAATAATGTATCATGACCAAGCGGATTTATCTCAAAAATATAAGGCTAGTTCAACATTCAAATATCAGAGGAATTCACCATATCAACTGACAAAAGAAGAAAACCAAGTGATCATTTCAATAGATGAAGAAAAAGTCTTTAACAAAATTTTACATCCATTCCTGATAAAAAAAAGAAAAAGACTCCCAGAAATCTAGTAGTAAAAAGGAACTTCTTCAATCTGAGAAAGGTTATCTGCAAAAACAATTCACATTTCTCTACTGATGATTGACTCTCACTATTTATTCAGTCACAGATAAAGTTTATTTTTCAGTTTATACTGAACAGTGACTTTTATTCACAGCGTAAAAATGCACCATAAGCTTTTGACACATTGGATTAATGGGGAATATTCTAAGCTTACCAATGATTAGACATCACACTAGGCAGTCTAGAACCTCTATAGTATGTACTATTTCTCCAAAAAATCAACCTCATGTCTCTTAATCTTTTGGGATAGACATGCGGCTACATGCATTGGTATTGGGGACCAGGAAATCTAACATCATTTTATTTAGATTTTTAACCAGTCTTTATGCTTTCATATCCCCTCAAGTTCATCCATGCTTTCTGGGGTACTTGGGGCCTTCAATCAAAGCCTCGTTCAAGTTTGACAAAGAAAGTTGAGCTCATTTCCTGTTATTCCCATCAGTAGCTACTTAGGCTTCAGTTCTGCTACCACACCGTCCTTACCGATGTAGTCTTATAGGAACTTTTGAATTGGGAAGTCTGAGCCCTCCAATGTTGTTCTTTTTCACTATCATTTTGTTTATTCTGGGTCCCTTGCATTTCCACATGGATTTTAGGAATAGCTTGTAAATTTTTGCAAAAAGTCAGCCAAGAATTTGATTGTGATGAATCTATAGGTTAATTTGCTATCCTAATCATATTAAAATTTATAATCCATGAATATGAAATGTCTCTCATTTATTTAAATCTTCACTAATTTCTTTCAACAATGTTTTATAGTTTTTAGTGTACAAGACTTGACTTCTTTTGTCAAATTTGTTCCTAAGCATTTTTTTCTTTTTGATGATATTGTGAATGAAATTGTTTTCTTAATTTTATTTTCAGATTATTCATTGCCTTACATAAAATCCTTTATGATGGCCATTCCCGGTCCCTTCATGTAAAATACTAACTGTATGTTAGTGTGTGAAAGTGAACATAAATATGGTTTCCAGGACCATTTGGAATAACTCCATGGACTCTCTCCCTCAGAAATCCAAGGCCCAATGTTTAAGAATTACTTTTATATAAATATAAACAACTGGGTACCTGGAAGTGTGATTTTTAAAAAAGAGTAAATATTTCTTTCTGAATTGAAATTTTCTTAGTTGGTTTAACTCCTGACAATCAACTTTCATTAGAGAATATAGTTAGGTTTTAGAATTATAAGTAGACAGGCTAAGAGAAGGAAATAAAATCATTTTGATAGGATACATCTGTGTAATATTCTATAAATCTGTTTGGTCTTCACCCATGATAAACAGAGTTCTTGTTATGACACAATATTATAAAACATTTTACATATGTGTACACAACTTATCAGTTAAGTATGGCCACAATAACACTATATGGCAAACAACCACGAAGTCTCAGTGGCATAATTGGCAAGCATGTTTTTAGCACACAACACTGTGAGTCAACTAATCTAGACTGGTCTCCGCTGGGCAGATGTGCCAATCTCCATTTTGCTTGCTCATACATCTAGGAGTTGGTTTATCTAGGTTGGGGTCAGCTGGGCAGCTCTCCTTATCTCAGATGTGTGTGCTTGCTCACACATTTGGGGATTGGTTGATCTCATCTGGGATAGACTAGGCAGCTCTACCAATCTCAGATATGCTTGCTGGCACACCTAGGGTTTGCCTGATCTAGGCTGGGCTCTGCTGTGGTAGCAACTCTGCTCCTCTTTTCTCTCATCCTCCTTTGAAGTCCAGTGAGCTATCCTAAGCTCACCATGTTCTTCTTCTGGCAACAACAGAAGTCCAAGGACAAATGAAACATGCAAGTCTATTGAGGCCTAGGTTTGGAATTGGCTCACTGTCACTTACATCTTATTCTACTGTCCAAGGCAAATCACACAGTCCTACTCAAATTTGTGTTTGGGAGGACACTACTGAACACAAACATATGGAAGGATGAGGAATTTGAAGCAAATAATGTAATCTACAATAAAACTTTAGTAATAATTGATTATTAAAATTCTGAAATCAATATGAATGAGTCATGATTATTCAAACCATATTTGAGAGTCTCACCCTTAGACCTTCTTGAAATGAACTTCAAGAATGCCAACTCAGTGTCAGAGTCAGAGACTACTGAAAATGTCTTAGTACCTGTACCTTTGTTCTACATTATGCGATTTAAATAAATATATACATTTCTAATACAGGGCTATATTGGTGTGCTGACCTGCACAGTATGCCCTGAGCTACAGATATTTATCTAACAATGCTTTGGAATATCACAACTAATATATTGAATTTGATAAGAAAAATAAATGGCTTTGTGCTTTTGAAACTGTGCTCTAGGCATTTGTTAGCCATTTGTACACTGCTCCCTGATTGTTATCCAGCTCTAATGGGTGTATGCTTTAACACTCCCTAAGCCTCTTGTGTTGAGGAGACTCTGAATGGGATGTTCAGCAGTTGCTATATGATTCCTAGTTGGAAAGTTTCCAAATAATCACTAAGTGTTAGAAAAATATCTTACTGTATCACAATAAATATTTGACATGTAATTAGATTGTACTTATTTAGTAAATTATATTGGGAGCAGAGGGGAATTGCATTTTGAACAAATATATCAAGAAGCTAGTATTTTATTCTAATTTGTAGTTTGACTACGGGTTTCCATTCAACTGTGACTAGGAAATTATTTCACTCAGTGAACTCTAAACATAGAAAAAATGAAAAACAAGAACTAATTAATGTAAATTTGAAATTTTCTACAAATCTTTTGTTAGTCAAAACCCTAACAATATTTCATAATCTGAAACCCCGTAAGAAGTCACATGACACCCAGATAACACCATGTCTACAGAATGCTACAAAATCTAAGAGAATCGTAAGTTTTGGTTATAGTTAGACATATGTTTGGATAAGAACAAACAATTGGCTCAGTACAAGTTCTCATGTATTCACAAATGTGTTGATACACTAGAGAGCTATCCATAGCTCCTTTTGAATCAATCCATGTTAACAACTTTTTACTGGGTCCTCATTATTTACAACACCCAAGATAAATGCTGTTTGCATCCAGACATGGTTTTGGAAAACCCAAGTCTAAAAAAGGAGAGAGACATCTATAAAAATACTAACAAAAGAGCTAACATTTACTGAGTATTTACTTTGTGCCAGGCACTGTGTTGTGTGTTATGGTAATTATGACATTTAATCCCCAGCACAACCCTATGACAAAAGTATTATCATTATTCCCACTTTACAGATGTGGGGACAGAAGCTTAAATGGTTAATTAACTGGTGCATGGTTTCTTCACTAGTAAAAAAGGCAGAGCTTCAATTTGAACACAATTCTGTTGGACTCAGTATTAATCACCATTGTCCAATAGATGATAAGTGTTCCTACTAGAAATAAAGCCCAATAGTTTCAAAAAGAAGTAATATATTAAATATTAAGGAAGGGAGCATAAAGAGGTGGGGTGCAGTGAGGAAGGGAATTCCAAGCAGAGGGATGCATGAGCAAAGCTAAAACTCTATAGAATATATTCAGGCAATGGCAAGGAATTCTGACATGGCTGGTGCATTCAGGGTGTGAAGAAGAGGGAAAATGCAGGAAAGGAGCCTGCAATAATAGTTTGGGCTGAGTTTGTTCCAATTTTTGAATGCTTTTCATAGGAAGTTGGGCTGTATTTTTGAAGGCAGTGGGCTGCCATAGAAGGTGTTTTATAAGAGTGATGATGAGTTTAAAATTATGAGATCTCTACACTTACCTAAGTGGTGCTGCCATGTGCTATTATTCAGAAAGCTGCAAGTTTCCATTATTATGGCATGCTGGCCCCAGGGTGGATGGGTAAGAGAATGAGCTTGAAAAGCCCAGGGTTGGGCCAATTTCGGGACTGAACATGTAGTGAAGCTATCACATCTATTCTATATTAATCCCCATATGTAGATATTTATAAAAGCTGAGCCATTTGAAATTTATTTCTCAAATGGATAAAATTGATAGTAAACACTCAAGGATCAGAAGATTCTTCTGGGAAATGTATGAGTCACAGAGTGAAAGAAATATACCATTGATATAGAGGTGACTTCTGAAATGAATTGTTTAATAAGATGATGAGATATCACACTAAGACTAAAAATGAACTTTTCTATCCTATTGAATTTCTTGCTTGTTTTGTTACTTCCAGAATTCCCATCCTGACTCTCTTAGTCTTAGCTCAATGTTTTGCATGTACTGATCACTCTGTCTGGAATGCTTCTCCCCTGTCTCTTTGCTTGATTCACTCTTCATCGTCATGTAAGACTTGGCTTGGTCATCACCACCTTCTCCAGTAAGATAGCCTAGCACATTTTCCCTACTCTATTCTTAATTAGGTATACATTTTGTGGGCAACCAAAGCTCCTTGTTCTCACTGCCAGCTTTTCTCATAGTCACTCTTATACTGGATTGCAGTATTCTGTGTACTTTTCCATGTCCCAGTGACTGTGAGCTCCATGAATGCAAAGACAGTCTTATTCACCTTCGGGTCCCTAACTTTTGTATAATTTTTCCACATAACTACATATGCAATAAAAAGTATGTTGAATGTGACTTCAAATTATATTAGAAAGTGAACACAATTGAAACAGTATGGTACTGGCATAAAACAGACACATACACATGGAACAGAATAGAGAACTCAGAAATAAACTCATGAATTTACAGTCAATTGATATTCAAAAACAGTGCCAAAAACACACAATGGGTAAAAGATAGTCTTTTCAACAAATGTTGTTGGGAAAACTGGATATCTACATGCAAAAGAATGATAATGGACCACTATCTCACACAATACACAAAAATAAACTCAAACTGGATTAAGGACTTGAACACAAAGCTTGAAATAGTAAAACTCCTAGAAGAAAACATAGGGAAAAACCTTCCTGACATTGATCCTGGAAATAATTTTTTGGATATAACACCAAAAGCAGAGGCAACAAAAGCAAAAATAGACAAGCGGGGTTACATCAAACTAAAAAGCTTTTGCACATCAAAGGAAACAGTCAACAATATGAAAAGCCAACCTATAGAATGAGAAAAAAATATTTGCAAACCACATATCTAATAAGAGATTAATATCCAAAATATACGAGGAACTCATACAACTCAATACCAAAAATACAAATAACCCAATTAAAAAATAGCCAAAGAACCTAAGTTGACACTTCTCAAAAGAAGAAATTCAAATGGCCAACTGACATATGAAAATATGCTCAACATCTCTAATCATCAGGGAAATGCAAATGAAAATCACAATGAGATATCACCTCGAATCTGTTAGAATAGTTATTATCAGAAAGACAAAATGTAAGTGTTGGAGAGGATGTGGAGAAAAGGGAACCCTTGTGTACTGTTGATGGAAATGTAAATTGGTGCAGCCACTATGGAAAACAGCATGGATTTTCCTCAAAAAATTAAAAATAGAACTACTGTATGATCCAGCATTCCCATTTCTGGGTATACATCCAAAGAAATTGACAACAGGATTGCGAAGAGGTATCTGCACTCCCACATTCACTGCAGCATTATTCACAATAGCCAACGTAGAGGAAACAACCTAAATGTCCTTTGACAAATGAATGGATAAAGAAATTGTGGTATATATACACAATCGGATATTATACAGCCTTTAAAAAGAAGGAAATTCAGCCATTTGCAACAACATAAATGAACCTGGAGGACATTATGCTAAGTGAAATAAGCCAGATATGAAAAGAGAAATACTGCATGATCTCACTTGTATGTGGAGTCTAAAATAGTCAAACTCATAGAAACAGAGAGTAAGATGGTGGTTGCCAAGGCCTGAGGAGAAACGGAAATGGAGTGACGCTGGTCAAAGCATACTAACTTTCAGTTACATAAGATGACTAAATTCTCAAGATATAATTTACAGCATGGTGACTACAGTTAATAATACTGTATTGTATACTTGAAATTTGCTAAGAGGATATATCTTAAATTAAATCTTATCAACACAGACAGAGGTAGAGGTGACAGATATGTTAACTAGCTGGATTTGGGTGATGATTTAACAATGTATATGTATATCAAAACGTCAAGTTGTATACCTTAAATATGTTCAATTTTTATATGTCAATGATATCTCAAAGTTTGCCAAATGAATGAATGCATAAGTAATTGTACAGCTAATACCTCTGGAGAAGCAATTTGACTGCTTAAGAGCCATCATTTTAATCTTAAATGCTATTAAATGAGGTGAGATATCCTATATTTCTTTCTTTTAAATGAATGTTTTCTTTTATTTAATGGCTATGTATTTAAAAGAGAGAACAAATGTTGAAGCTAAAAATTGGGGGAAAATGAACTATTGGAACAGCCCTTACTCTGAGAAGGACTATAAAGATATTCAGAGGATACTATAGAAATGATTAACTCTAAGACCAATTTGAGGTAATTTTATTCCCTCATCACATTAAACCCAACGCAAAGTTGACTCCACTTCTGAGATTTTTGCATTTGTTCTTTAGTTCTTTTTTCCTTTACTATTAAATTTTGGACATTTCCTGTGTTTGGACCAAGACATAGGATTCATTTTCTACTTTCAACTTATTGAAAGGAATCTTTTGATAGGTACTTGAGCTACTGGCTTGATATTCATAGCAAGAGTAAAGGAAAGCCGTCTTTTAAGTATGACAAGTTGACACCCAACTATTTATCTGGTTTGATCAGTTTGATTTGCTGAATTTGAGTATTATAAATTCAAAACAAATAATTGTTTTTCCTTCCATTGTGTTTATAATACAAAAGTAGCTTCCAGTCCTTTTCATGAACTCCGTAAACAAATACCCAGAAACTGACTGGTTTTCCCATTGGCATATGGGCCTCTTGAAAATGTAGAACTCTTGAAAATGGCACATATTTCTCTTCTACAAGGTGTCCTCCTTATTATATGAAATTTTAGAGGATTTTTTCTTCGTCTTGGAGGAATTTAAGACCCAAGACTCCTCTCCTGGCAGGAGTGAAGCTCTTATCTACAGTGACCAGTTCAGGTCATGGTTGGAATATACAGGGCCTAGAGGGCTGTGATACACTGCTGGTCATGCCATGAGCATGCTAGGCAAGGAGCTGAGCCAAGACCAGCCTAATGCCTACCACCCTGAAGGGCAGAAGATTTGAGCCAGGTCCAGCGTGGTTCCTGCCTCTACAATCTGGTAATAACTGTACATACTAGGAGCTTAATATATATTTGTTAAACTAGAAAGTCCATCTGCTGGGCCATTTTTTAGGTTAATTTGGTTCTTGCATGCCTACTGATATCAATTATTAAGTGATTAATTTGATTACTCCTGCTTAAATTGCATTTTATTTTCTGAATGTATCATATCTTTGTAATTTCATTTCTTCCCTTGGAAATTAGAATTCAGATGTCCATCTACATTTTAGCAAAATCATTGCCTCTTATCAAGTCTGCTCTCAATTAACACAGTCCAGAAATTTCATTCATGTGCATAACTTTTTAAAAGTTTCTGGCGTTAGATTTCTCTTAAGGAAGACATTACCAACACAGTTTCACTTCATTTTGTATTAGTGTTCTCTTAAAATCCAAGGATTTCTTTTGAAGACATCCTCAAGGATAAACATAGTTTAATTATAAGGAGAGAAGCCAACAGAAATATTTCTGGCACAGAAAATTTGTACTCTGCCAGAGTATAATTTATTCCTGGATTCACACACATAAGAATATATTCTCCTTTCAGAGCATATTGTTTACTACATACCCATAAAGATGATGGGAGAAAAGGTTAAATAACACATAAAGCCCATGATTTTCACATTCAGCAGCAGAAATAAGATGAGCATTCACTCATTCATTCTTTTAACTAATCTTTTGACTACCTACTAAATGCCACAAGTGTGGGTTGGATTCCCTAGGAAGTCAGTTCTGAGATGGACTTCAATGTGCAGGATGTTTACTCAGGAGTACCCCTGAGATAAACACCTACAGAAGGGAGAGGAAAGGAGCAGGAGTGGGCAGTGGGAGAAGTCAAGTTAAGATGCAGCCCAATGATAGCCTTGTCCAACCCCAAAGGGATCTCTGAAGCTTTAGTTGCCCTTCAGAGTTGCCCTCCTCATGGGTGGATATTTCCAGGCCGTTAGGCCTTTTATGGGAAGGGAGGTGATCTTGAGCAAGGCAGCTCTGTGTAGCTGAGGTGATCCCTGAAGGAGCTAACAACTGAAGGCTGTGTGCCAACGGTTCTCCCAACAGCTGGGGCAGCAAGTCCTTCACTGAGAGGGATCTGGGTGGCACATCATCTTATCCACCATAGCTACGCACTATGCTAGGGCCTGGAAACAAAAATAGGCACAATTCTCACCCTTGGAAAGGTCAAAGTCTAGTAAGGTAGAATGTCTTGGAAACACACAAACAAAAATAATATTCTTATTTGTTTTGTGCTTATGGTATTTAAAACACTGTTAGATTTTACATACATTATCTCTTTTAATCCCCACCAGGCCTCAATGCGGGTGGCACTATTTCTATCCCCACTTAACAGAAGGGGAAAAAGAATCAGTGGTAAAATTATTTGCCCAAGGTCCAATGGTAAGTGCCTGATGGATCCAGGATGCAAATCCTTTCAGTCTGACTCAAGTGTGGTTAGCGATAAAAGAGTACATACTGTAGAAATACACAAAAAAGCACATGATCAACTTTGTTTGCAGAACGCTGTTTCAAAGAGCACGATCTTTTCTAAAACACAGTGCAGACCACGTCACTTCTTCGTTTTAAAGCTTTCAATGCTTACTCTTAGGACAAGGCCAAACTCACCAGCATGGGGTTTTCCAAAGCCCTTTATGAGCTAGTCATTCTAGCCCTTCCTCCTTATTTTTTATTAATTGCTTATGGCCTCTCTCATCTTTCACCTTCTCATTCACCCACACTGTCAGGTTGAACAACCGGAAGTTTCATTAACCAAATAAGGTTACGTTGTTTTAAACTTATAAGCCTTTGCACACACAGCTCCCTCTTCTGGGAATGATTTTACCAGGATGATCCATGATCATGCAATCAACTTCTATATGTTCTTGAAGACTCTGCTCAAGACTCAGTTTGAAGACTCTTGTGTCCTCTCTAAAGCCTTCCTCAAATTTTCCAGGTAGAGTAAATCACTTGCTCCTCTTCATTTCCCACTGTAGCTTGTACATTTTACTGTAGTTCCATCATGCTGTCTTTTAATTATTGATATGCAGTTCTACTTCTTTTACGTGAAGACAGGAATTATGTTTTACTTATATTTGGATTTCTAGGCTCTAGCAGTTTCGGTAAAAAGTAGGAGATCAATATATTTTTGGAATGAATGGATGAATGTCTTTCTAGGCTCATACCTCCACTACATCCCCCACACCCAATCAGTCACCAAGTCTTGTGGCATCTGCCTCTTTAAAAAGATTTGAATCTCTTATGTCCTCTTCATTCCTGCAAGCATTGAGTAGTTCAATACCTCATCATTTCATACCTAGACTATGTCAGCAGCCTCCTAAGTGGTTTTCTTGCCTTTAAATCGTACTTCCTCCTCTCCCTGCTCAGGCTAGCTTCTGCATGGCTAGCAGAGCGATTTGCCTGAAATATAAATGGGATCACACCAATCTCTTAGCTAAATCCTTTCTGTGGATCCCAATGACACATAAGATAAATTTCACATTTTACCTTGCTTATATGGTCTGCTAGTTATTTGTCCCCTGCTGATCTCTGCAGCCTCATCTCTCATTACTCCTCACATTCAGACCAAGAATGATAAAAAGTAGTATAGTAATCCCAGGATGGCTAATAATTTGGCACCCAATCAAGTCAATATTCTTTAAATATTTATTCTGCCATTTTTAATAGCAAGAGTGGCAAGAAATGAATTTCCTAATAATAAAATTTTGCTCTTCTTTATGTTTAAGGTAAAGGATTTATGACATTAATTTATTCCATACAGTTTCTAAATCCTAACAACTTCTTGGGATGCATAGTGAACAATTTAAAATCTAGCTACTAGATGAAATTTCTTACTCCAAATAAATAGTCTTATACTTTGCTGCTGAATTTAGGTGACTGTCCTCTAACTGGTCTTGGGTTTAGCTATGCCACCTGTAATTGGAACCTGCAACTTGCATATGTGTGTTGCAAAAACCATTCAACAATGAGAAGTCAGCATCATTAAGAATCTTTTTATTACTATTCAAAGTACTGAATATTTCAGTCAAAAGGAGTCTGACTTTTGTTTTGCCACTTATATAATAATTTGCAGATAGAAACATGAATTAACTGGTGTCGTTTACCATTTAACACTTTAAAGTTTTTGCCCCCATAATAGATTGACAGCCTGTGGAGTTGCCTGCCTGCCTGCCTTCCTCCTAAATCTGATTCTGCCCCTACCCACCTTGCTTAACCATACGATATATCTGCAAGTCTCCAACATGCCATAGTTTCCTAAATGCATGTATTTTGGGTACACTGTTCTCTCTTTCTTCAACACCCCTCATTTTATTTTTTATCCACTAGATTTCTTTTCAGTGTCATCTCCTCTGTGAAGCTTTCCCTAATTCCCATTCTCTAGCCACCACATGCAGAATTAGGGTATTCCTTCTTCTTTGCTTCTATAGGGCTCTATGTGTGACTCCTAGGTTTATCTTCAGTCATTGGGTAAGAAGTGAATACTACCAGAATAGATTATGCATATATTCGAGAGAAAAAGAACTCAATTTGAATACGTTTAATTTGAGGTTTCTTTTAGGACATCCAGGTAGAGATGTCCAGTATGCATTTGGATATGTATGAGTCTACAGTTCAGACGACAAGTGTTGGAAGACAGTTCTCTACGGTTTCTCACATTTCTGCATGTCTTGAGAGCAAAGTATTCTATGTAGAAGTTCTAGATTTAGGAGAATTTATTTACTATGGAATGAAGATTCCTAAAAGTATAGTGATATAGGCCAAGAAAGGAGTCAATAGTGGAAGGGAAATTTAATGCTGAGCACTAACAGGTGAGAGCAACAATACCCTTCACTTAAAAAATAATCTGCACTTAAGGACCCTTGTCTGCCCAGAAAACTCCTAGGAATCTTTTTATTCTCAACCTAAGGGTCACCACCTCTATGAAGCCTTCCCAAATTCCCCAGAAGATTTAGGTTTTGCTTTTCTATTATATATTTATATAATTATCTACTTAATCACTTATCACACAGTATTGTTACTGGTGGCTTATATGTTTGTCTTTTCCGCTAGGACAAATATGTCAATAAAATACAAAGAACACACTCATTTTCTTAAGGTATATTGTAAGTGGGTTTCATGAGAAAGGAGAAGAGGGATGTTTGAAATTGGGCTGATATAGGACAACTGTAAGTATCCATATCCAGAATAATCTTATACAGGGTAGAAGTATGATCGAGTTGTAGGATAGGGTTAAGAGGCTAAATTAATTCAATTATGGAATTCCTTTTTTCACAGACCAACCATTGCCATCTCTCATGACACTAGTATCAGATTAGTTTGACAAATGCTACACTCCACCACAATAGCAAATGTCACCTATGTAAAAATCTTATTTGTGTTTACACAGGAAATGTGATCACAACAAAACTTCTATGACTTTCACCCACTCACTGTCAGTCTTAAGTTATAAATAAGTGGACTATATGACTCAGAGTTCCTATGAACCAGTTCACATTGTTAGTTGCTAACCTATCGTTCTACTGCAGAGTACAAAAATGGACTTATTCCATACAAAGGCACTGGCATTCCACTTATGATCGACTCTAGGCAGGAAAATGCCTCTCCCTACCTTAAAAATACTACTCAAGTATAATCACATATGAACAAAAAGACATGCCAGTTATCTCACATCAATTTTGGAAACACCAGTGTCAGTCTTCTTAAACTAACCAGACTTTGTATGTAAAGTCGTGATTACAAACTCTTTAGGGAAAGACACTATTCATGATTACACACAGCTAAACAGTCTACTTATTATTCTTTGATCATTGTTTTGCTTTAGGTGGCCATTTGGTATTTAATTGCTCACCTTATTTGAGAACCCAGTTCACACTGAGCGCATGTGACTATATAGACAAAGGAAGATGGAGATAATAACTAGCTAGTGGAGACTTCATATTTCCATTTAGGTATAATTTAAGATGGTTTGCATTTCTCTCACAATCTCAAAATAAATGTAATCTATACTAACTGCTATTTTATTATAGGCAAGCGACATTACGATTCCATCTGCTATTTAAAGTAAATACATGAAAATAAAATTTTAATTCAGTTTGGCATAGTAGTTAAAAGGATGGACTCTAGAACTACGCCATGTGGACTCCATCCCTCACTAACCATGTGACATGGAATAAGTAACATATTCTCCCTGTGCCTTTGATTCCTCAACAGCAGAATAAAGATAATACTAGTCCCTGCCTCACAGAATTTTAGGTGGATTTAATGAGCTAACGTAAACTGCATATAGCAGTTAGTATAGATTACATTTATTTTGAGATTGTGAGAGAAATGCAAACCATCTTAAATTATACCTAAATAGAAATATAAAAAGTAGTCTCCACTAGCTACTTATTATCTCCATTTTCCTTTGGCTATATAGTCACATGTGCTCAATGTGAACTGGGTTCTCCAATAAGGTGAACTGTTGTACCTGAAACATACTAATGCTATATAACTGGTAGCAGGTTGATTAACTGCAGGGCTTCATCATACCTTTAATATGCATATGTTCATTGTGAAATCTCTAAGAGCCTAGCTGATAAGAAACGGACCAGCATCCTATCTATTCAACACTCTACTAGAGTTCCTAGCACTGTAAGACAAGAACAAGAAACAGAAGGTGTTAGGTTTGGAAAGGAAGAAAAGAGGACTGATAATAATCACAAAGTTTATCCACATAGAAAACCAAGAGGACATACAGAAAAAATTTGGGAAACTAACAAGAGGGTTCAGCTACATTGCTGAAAATGATATCAGTATACAAAAATCAATTTCAATTCTACACACTAGCAATGAAGAGTTAAAAATTGCAATTAAAATATTTAAATATCATTTATCCTAACAACAAAAATACTAGGTACCTAGAAATAAATCCAATGAAATATGTCAAAACTAATATATACAAAATTAAAAGTTTTTAATTGAAAATATTTAAAAAATCTAAATAAATGGAGAGCAGTGGTCACGGGAAGACTCAGTAAAGATATCAATTCTTGCCAAATTAATCTATAAAGTCAATGTAATTCCAATGAGGGGAGTAAGTGTGGATACAAACTCCCATGGCTCACATTCCAATGAAGCCACTTGCTATGACCTTGCACAAGTTATTTCATCATTTTGTACTTCAGTTTTTTGGTGAGATAAATGAAGATAATGTAGTATTTTCCCCTTTGAGTTCTTGTGTCACAATAAATAAAATAATAAATGTAAAGTGCTTAAAATATTCCTGGTACATAGTTAGGTGCTCTAAAAATGTTACTTATCTTTGTTGTTATATTAAGAACTACAAATCCAGAAAGAAAAGAAACAAACAACCTAATAGAAAATAGGCAAGCAAATGAAAAGGAATTCGTGAAATAAGAAATAAAACTGTTCAATATGCATTTAAAACAATCTTTACTAATCACTGTAAAAGTCAAATTAAAACTCTAAGATATCATTCCTCCAGTGATATTGGCAAAGATTAAAATGTGTTGGCAAGAATGTAAGAGAAACAAGTATTTTTGAACACTGTGAAAGTATATATTGGCACAATTTTGTAGGAAAATATGACAGTAACTAACAAATTACAAAGTGTGCATACATTTTTGATCGACCAATTCCATTTATGGAAACTTATCCTACAAAAACTGTCATGTAAGTATATCAAGATGGAAAGATGTGTATTGCCACATTGCTTGTAATATCAGAAACTTGGAAAATCCTAAAGATCCATATTATTCAGTCAATGTAAATAAAGAGACAGATAGCCATACATTAACATGGAAAAATGTCCAAGATATAACGTTAAGTGAAAGAGCAAGACGCAGAATAGTAAGTTCAATAAAGTACTATAATTTAATTTTTTAATATAAATATTAGTATACACATAAAAATCTTCTGGAAGAATATACAGAAATTATTCACAGTGGTAAACTCTGGGGGTTGAGTGGGAGGGGAATGCATGTAACTTTTTTATTGTCTATTATACGCATATCTCAATTGTCTAAAAACATTACAAAATGAGCACACTATTTTTATGGTAAAATAGATGTACTCATGCTCAGCTTTATTTAATTAACATGATTCCCACTGTTAAGCATATTTCTTAGCTTGATATATATGTTAAACTATTTATCTTAAATTATTTGAAGAAATACTAAAGACTTCCCCAATTCAATGGGATTGGATGTTTAGTTTTTAAACTTACCAAAACTTTGCAATGATGATTCATTAAGTGTTAGTTCTACCTTTTCAGATGCATGCTAAAACTCATTATATATTTCACCAGAGCCAAATGACAAAGGTTTCAGTTCTCTGAATGTTTGAACAATTTTTGTCATTTCCCTATATGTATTCTTCCCCAGGACAATAAAGAACCATACCCATAGGCTTTGTTTGGTCACCAAGGAATTTCCCCAGCAATGGTAACTCTGGGGTGGCTTGGATATTAAAAAGAACCACTCCTGATAAGTTGGGGGGGGTGGTATTTTGGAGAAAGGGAGTAATTTATTAGCACTCTCTAAAAATTCTTCCCAAAATGACCTTCCATCTTTCCTCATCTCCCCATGTTCAATTCTGACAGCCCACAGGGCAGAGAGAGGGTGTTCCCTCCCATGCTTTCACCACCCTATTCAGTGGTTCATACTGTTCTCGCCCACCCTTCTCCATGCGTGACCTTCTATTTTGGATGTCATATCCAAAATCCTTCCAAGGTAATGTGACTATATTTAATATTTAAGTCTTGGAGAACATGTGAATCATCTCACTTCCTTCCTACAAATTTCCCTTATGTGCCTTGAAGATGATTTACTTCTTGGCTATTACCAGGTAACATTTCCATCCCTCCTCATTTTCTCAATTTCCATGTAGCTCTTCTCAGTTTTCTGTTTCCAGTCTGAAATCCCTGCCTTCTGAAATCCCTGCCTTCATTCTGTCAAGATTTTAGTGAAGTAAACTTTCCCTACTGGGTATCCTAGTTTTGTTTTATTTTATTTATTTTTTATTTTTTCAATTGCAGTAACATTGGATTATAACATTATATAGCTTTCGGATATACATTGTAATATATTTTGAATTCTGTGTAGATTACATCATGTTCACTACCCAAAAACTAATTATAGTCCATCCCCTCACATGTGAGCCTAATCAACCCTTTTGCCCTACCCCCCTTCCCCATGGTAACCACCAATCCAGTCTCCATTGCTATGTGATTGTTTGTCATTGTTTTTATCTTCTACTTATGAGTGAGATCATACAGTATTTGACTTTCTCCCTCTGACTAATTTCACTCAGCATAATACCCTCAAGGACCATCCATGTTGTCACAAATGGCCAGATTTCATCATTTCTTATGGCTGAGTAGTATTTCATCGTGTACAAATACCACATCTTCTTTATCCATTCGTCCCTTTATGGGCACCTAGGTCGCTTCCAAGTCTTGGCTATTATGTATAATGCTGAAATGAACATAGGGGTGCAAGTATCTTTATGTCTTTGTGTCTTCAAGTTCTTTGGATAGATACCCAGCAGTGGGACAGCTGGATCATATGGTAGATCTATTCTTAATTTTCTGAGGATACTCCATACTGCTTTCCATAGTGGCTGCACCAGTTTGCACTGCCATCAGCAGAGTACGAGGGTTCCCTTCTCTCCACATCCTCTCCAACATTTGGTCCTGTCTTGTTAATTATAGCCATTCTGACCGGAGTGAGGTGATACCTCATTGTAATTTTGATTTGCATTTCCCTGATAGCTAATGATGTTGAGCATCTTTTCATATGCCTGTTGGCCATTGGTATATCTTCTTTGGAGAAGTCTCTGTTCAGATCTTTTGCCCATTTTTTAATTGGGTTATAGGGTTTTTGGTTGTTGAGCTGTATGAGTTCTTTGTATATTTTTGATATTAACCCCTTATCTGATACATGGTTTGCAAATATCTTCTCCCAATTGTTAGGTTGTCTTTTTGTTTTGTTGATGGTTTCCTTTGCCGTGCAGAAGGTTTTTAGTTTGATGTAGTCCCCTTTGTTCATTTTTTCTTTTGTTTCCCTTTCCCAGTCAGACATGGTACTTGAAAATGCTGCTAAGACTGATGTCAAAGAGCATACTGCCTATGTTTTCTTCTAGAGGTTTCATGGTTTCGGGTCTTGCATTCAAGTCTTTAATTCATTTTGAGTTGATTTTTGTGATGGTGTAAGGTAATGGTCTCCTTTCATTCTTTTGCACGTGGCTGTCCAGTTCTCCCAACACCATTTATTGAAGAGACTCTCCTTTCTCCATCGCATGCTCTTGGCTCCCTTGTCGAATATTACCTGTCCATAAATGTGTGGGTCTATTTCTGGGCTCTCGATTCTGTTCCATTGACCTGTGTTTCTGATTTTGTGCCAGTACCATGCTGTTTTGGTTACTATGGCTTTGTAGTATATTTTGAAATCAGGGAGTGTGATACCTCCAGCTTTGTTCTTTTTTCTCAGGAATCCTTTGGCTATTTGGTGTCTTTTGTTGTTCCATATACACTTTAGGATTCTTTGTTCTATTTCTGTGAAAAATGTTGTTGGAACTTTGATAGGGATTGCGTTGAATCTATAGATTGCTTTAGGAAGTACGGACATTTTAACGATGTTAATTCTCCCAATCCAAGATCACGGAATATCTTTCCATTTCTTTGTGTCTTCTTCGATTTCTTTCAACAATTTTTTATAGTTTTTGATGTACAAATCTTTCAGCTCTTTGGTTAAGTTTATTCCTAGGTATTTTAATCTTTATGTTGCAATTGTAAATGGGACTGTATTCTTAATTTCTCTTTCTGCTACTTCATTGTTAGTGGATAAAAATGCAACTGATTTTTGTACGTTGATTTTGCATCCCATGACTTGACTGTATTCCTTTATTGTTTCTAAAAGTTTTTTAGTGGATTCTTTAGGGTTTTCTAGATATAAAATCATGTCACCTGAAAAAAGTGACAGTTTCACTTCTTCTTTTCCAATGTGGCAATATGGATCCCTTTTATTTCTTTTTCTTGCCTGATTGCTCTGGCTAGGACTTCCAATACTATGTTAAATAAGAGTGGGGACAGTGGGCATCCTTGTCTGGTTTCTGTTCTTAGAAGGATACTTTCAGTTTTTCTCCATTGAGAATGATATTTGCTGTGGGTTTGTCATATATGACCTTTATTATGTTGAAGTATTTTCCTTCTATACCCATTTTATTTAGAGTTTTTATCATAAATGGATGCTGTATCTTGTCAAATGCATTCTCTGCTGTATCTTCTCAAATGCATTGAGATGATCATGTGATTTTTATTCTTCATTTTGTTAATGTGGTGTGTCAGGTTGATAGATTTGTGGATCGTGAACTATCCCTGCATCCCTGGAATGAAACCCACTTGATCATGATGTATGCTCTTTTTATGTGTTGTTGTATTTGATTTACTAATATTTTGTTGAGGATTTTTGCATGGATGTTCATCAGTGATATTGGCCTGTAATTTTCTTTTTTTGTGTTGTCCTTGTCTTGTTTTGGTTTCAGGATGATGTCAGCTTCATAGAATGAGTTAGGAAGCCTCCCCTCCTCTTCAATTTTTTGGAAGAGTTGGAGAAGGATAAGTATTAAGTCTTCTTTGAATGCTTATGGTTTTGTTTTAAATCTGAGATTTATGTTCATCTCAGAAAGAGTGTTACCCAGATTTAGATATTTTTGAGTGTAGATGGAGAGGAGGCAGATATTCACATGCTGAAAGTTGTTCTGGGTGTTTACATCCAGGAAACTACAATCTAAAACTGATGAGCTCACCTGGAGGTGGGAAGGGGTTGTTCAACTTTGCACTGAAGGTTCTATCCAGTGCAAGACGAGAAAAAAATAAAGCCTTCCAGATTGGAAAGTGAGACATAAAACTGCCTTTATGCAAATTGCAAGGTAGTGTATGTAAAATATCAATCTAAAAAGATGCTGTAAAAATTAATAGTTGAGTTTAGCAAGGTTGCAGTATTCAGGATTTATATACAAAAATTCAATTGTATTTTTACGTACTAGCAATAAATGACTAGAAACTGAAATTAAAATCAGTTCATTTTAAAATACATACTGATGATTTTCTTAAAATCAGAAAATATGAAACACACTGCCATAAATCTGACAAAAGTAGAGAAACTGTACACCAGAAACTACAAATCACTGCAGATATAAACTAAAGAAGACCTAAATAAATGATGATGTGGGAGGGGGAACACCTCATCTATAGAAAAAGAGCTTTTAGTGGATTGAATTGTGGTCCCCCAAAAGATACGTATAAATTCTAACCCCCAGGAGCTGTGAATGTGACTTTACTTGGAAAAAAAACACATTTCTTTGCATTATGTAATTACATGAAGAATCTTGAGATGAGATTATCCTGGGTTATCTGGAAGGGCCCTAAATCCAATGACAAATGTCCTTATAAGAATAGAAAAGATACAGAATACACAAAGGAGAGACACAGGGGAGAAGGTCATGAGAAAATGGAGGCAGAGATTAGAATTATGCAGCTCCAAGTCAAGGAATGTCTGGGGCCACCAGAAGATGGAGAAAGCAAGTAAGGATTCTTCCCTAGAGCCTTGGGAGAGAGTGTGGTCCTGCCAACACCTTGATTTCAGACTTCAGTCCTCCAGAATTGTGAAAGAATAAATTTCTGTTTTAAGACAGCCAATTTATGGTAATTTGTTATGGCAGCCCTAGGAAACTAATACCCAGATATAAGAATTACAGTGGACTTCTCATCAGAAACTAGGCAGAAAAAAAAGGGTGAAGTGAAATATTTAAAGTATTGAAAGAAAAAAAAAATCCATCAACCTAGAATTCTATATCCAGCAAAATTGTTCTTCAGAACTGAAGAGAAAATAAAGACTTTCTCAGATAAATAAAACCTGAGAGAGGGCCGGCCTGGTGGCACAGTGGTTAAGTTCGCACATTCCACTTCTCAGCAGCCCGGGGTTCGCCGGTTTGGATCCCAGGTGCAGACATGGCACCGCTTGGCATGCCATGCTGTCGTAGGCATCCCACATATAAAGTAGAGGAAGATGAGCACAGATGTTAGCTCAGGGCCAGGCTTCCTCAGAAAAAAAAAGGAGGACTGGCAGTAGTTAGCTCAGAGCTAATCTTCCTCAAAAAAAAAAAAAGAGAAAAAACTGAGGGAATCCATTGCCCATAGATGCACCTTGTAAGAAATGCTAAAAAGAAGTTCTTCATGCAGAAGGAAATATATAGGTCAAAACTTTGGCTGTACATAAAAAAGGAAGAGCATCAGAGAAGGAATAAATGAAGAAGAAATAAAATGATTTATTTTTCTTATTCTTAATTGATCTAACTGGGGGTAGAAATGGGTGTAGGTAGTCAAAGGTTACAAACTTGCAGTTAGTTATAAGATGACTAAGTTCTGGAGATGTAATGCACAGCATGGTAACTCTAGTTAAGAATACTGTATTATATACTTGAAAGTTGCTAAGAGAGTAGATTTTAAAAGTTCTCACCACAAAAACAAACTGTAACTATATGAGATGATGGCTGTGTTAAACTTACCTTATTGTGGTAATCATTTTGCAATATATATATATATCAAATTATTATATTGTATACCTTAAACTTACACAATGTTATACATCCATGATATTTCATTAAAGCTGGAAAAATAAGTATATTTGATAGACTATGAGATTGATAGATTAAGAGAGGAGATGAAATGGAATCACATTACTCAATCAAAATCAGAGAAGGCAAAAAAAGAGGAGAGAAAAAGAAATGTAGAATAAATGAAACAAATAGAAAACAGTTATAAATCTGGTAAATATTAATCCAACTATATCAACAATCACTTTAAATGTGAATGGTTCATGTACACACATTAAAAAACAGAGATACTCAAAGTGATAGAAAACAATATACAATCATATTTTATCTATAAGAAATTAATTTTAAATAGAAGGATTCAGATATGCTAAAAGTAAAGTGATGAAAAAAATTGTACCATATTAACAATAATCAAAAGAAATCTGGGGGCCGGCCAGGTGGTGCAGTGGTTAAGTGCGCACGTCCTGCTTCAGCAGTCCAGGGGTTGCCAGTTCGGCTCCCGGGTGTGGACATGGCACGACTTGGCAAGCCATGCTGTGGTAGGCGTCCGACATATAAAGTAGGGGAAGATTGGCATGGATGTTAGCTCAGGGCCAGTCTTCCTCAGCAAAAAGAGGAGGATTGGCAGCAGTTAGCTCAGGGCTAATCTTCCTCAAAAAAAAAAAAACAACAAAGAAATCTGTTGTCGCTATATTAATTTCATAGAAGCAGACTTTAGAAAAGGGAAATCATCATGGATACAGAGGGACATTGCATAATTAAAAAGGAGTCAATTCTTCAAGAAGATATAGCAATATTATATGCAACTAAAAACAGTGTCAGAATGTGCAAAGCAAAATCTGATAGAGATGGAAGGCGAAATAGACAAATAACACTTATATTTGGAGACTTCAATACCACTCTGTCAGTAATTGGTAGATCAAATAGGCAAAAAATCAGTAGGGATACAGGTGACCTAAACAGCATTATCAATCAATTTGATCTACTTGACATTTATAAAATACTCTATCCAACAACAACAGAATACATATTATTCTAAAGTGACATAGAAAATGTATCAAAATAGAACAAATTCACAGCATTACACACATTAATAAATTTAAAAGAATATAAATCATGCAAAGTATGTTTACAAACCACAATGGAATTAAACTGAAAAATCAATAACAAGAAGGTAGAGTATCCCACAAATATTTGGAAATTAAATAACACACTTCTAAATAATTCATGGGTCAAAGAAAAAAGCCCAAAGACAGATTAAAAATACAAATTTTGATCTAAGTGAAAATGAAACTACAACTTAACAAAATTTTACAGAAAGCAGAGAGAAAAATGATTAGAGTAAAAATCAATGAAGTTGAAAATAGGAAAATAATAGAGAAAATCAATGAAACCCAAAGCTGGTTCTTTGGAAAGATCCATAAAATTGATAAACTTCTTGAATTACTGATTTCATGTTCTTTGGATAAAAACCCAGTAGCGGAATAAATGGATCATATGGTGTTTCTATTTTTAATTTTTTGAGGAATCTCCATGTTGTTTTCCATAGCACTTGCACAAGTTTGCATTCCCATCAACCCAGGTGTCCATCAATAGATGAATGGATAAAGAAGATGTCGTGTGTATATATATATATATATATATATATATATATATACACACACACAATGGAATACTACTCAGCTATAAGAAAAGACGAAATTGTGCCATTTGTGACAACATAGATGCACCCTGAGGGTATTATGCTAAGTGAAATAAGTCAGACAGAGGAAGACAAATACCATATGATTTCACTCATATGTGAAAGATAAACAAATGAATATATAGATACAGAGGACAGACTGGTGGTTACCAGAGGGGAGGGGAGTAGGGGGAATGTGAAAGGCATAAAGGGGCACATATGTATGGTGATGGATAAAAACTAGACTATTGGTGGTGAACACAATGCAGTCTATACAGAAACTGAAATATAATAATGTATAGCTGAAATTTACACAATTTTATAAACCAATGTGACCTCCATAAAATATTTTTTTAATAAAAGAATAAATATAACCAAAGAGGTGAAAGACTTGTACACTGAAAATTAAAAAACATCAGTGAAGGAAATTAAAGATCACACAGATAAATGGAAAGACTTCCATGTTCATGGTATGGAAGAATTAATGTTGCTAAAATGTCCTTACTACCCAAAGTGGTCTAAAGATTCAACACAATCCTTATCAAAATTCCAACGGCATTCTTTGTAGAAAGAGGAAAAAACAGTCCTAAATTTCATACAGAACCACACAAGACCCTGAATAGGTAAAGCAAACTTGAGCAAGAAGAACAAACTGGAGGCATCACACTTCTTGATTTCAAAACAGAAAGCTACAGTAATCAAACAGTGTGGTACTGGCATAAAAACAGACATAGAAACCAATGGAACAGAATAAAGAGCTCAGAAATAAGTCAACACATCCATAGTCAACTGATCTTGGACAAGAGTGCCAAGAACACACAATGAGGAAAGGACAGTCTTTTCAATAAATGATTGGGAAAAGTAAATATCCACATACAGAAGGCTGAAACTGGACCTGTATCACACACAATACATAGAAATCAGCTCCAAATAGATTAAAAACTTAAATTTAAGACCTGAAATTTTAAAACTATTAGAAGAAAACAGAGACACTCATCTTGGCACTGATATTTTGGATATGACATCAAAAGCACAGACAACAAAAGCAAAAATAAACAAGTGGGACTGCATCAAACTAAAAAGCTTCTGCATACCAAAGGAAACAATCAACAGAGTGAAAAAGCAACCTACAGAATGGGAAAAAATATTTGCAAATCATATATCTGATTAGAGGAGAATATCCAAAATGTATAAGGAACTCAAACAACTCAATAGCAAAAAGCAAATAACTTGAATTAAAAAATGGGCTAAGAACTAGAATAGACATTTCTCAAAAGAAGGTACTCAGCATCATTAATCATCAGGGAAATGCAAATGAAAACCATAATGAGATTATCATCTCACACCTGTGAAGATGGCTATTATCAAGACAGGAGAGAACAAGTTTTAGAGAGGATGTGGAGAAGAGGGAACCCTTGTGTACTCAGTTGGAATGTAAATTGGTACAACTGTTATGGAAGACAGTATGGAGGATTTTCAAAAAATTATAAAAGAACTACCATATGATCCAGCAATCTCACTTCTGGGTATACATCCAAAGGAAATGAAATCAGTATCTGAAAGAGATATCTGCACTCCCATATTCATCTCAGCATCATGCACAATAGCGAAGATATGGAAATAACCTAAGTGTCAGTTGACGGATGAATGGATAAAGAAAATGTGATATGTAAGTATATATATATATATATATATATATATACACACACATATATATTTCCATTGTTTGTGTATATATATATATATATAATATTTCTCAATGTGTGTGTGTGTGTATATATATATACTTGAATACTATATTATTATTCAACTTTTAAAAAGAAAGAAATGCTGCTATTTGTGACAACATTGATGAACCTGGAAGCTATTATTCTAAATGAAGTAAGTCAGACAGGAAAGGACAAATGCTGCATGATCTCACTTATATGTGGAATCTTAAAAAGTTGAATTCATAAAAGCAGAGTGAGATGGTGGTTGCCAGGGTCTGAGATGCGGCGGAAATGGGGAGATGGTGGTCAAAGGGTACAAAGGTTCAGTTATGAGGGATGGATAAGTTCTGGGGATCTGATACACAGCATGGTGACTATAGTTAATCATACACTATAGTATACTTGAAATTTGCTAAGAGGGTAGAACTTATGTGTTCTCATCATACGCAAAAAAAAAGGTAAGTATGTGAGGTAATGAATATGCTAATTAGCTTGATTATCATAATCATTTCACAATGTATATGTATAGCTAAACATCACATTGTACACACAATTTTTATTTGTCAAATATAATTCAACAAAACTTGAAGTAAAATAAAATTAAATTTTATAAAGGGATATTGCCCTTTCTCTCCTTGACAATATAAACTTTTACTGATTTGTCTCTAGGAAAAAGTATAGGATAATAAATGTGTTATGAAATTTTTTAAAATATCCCGTTCACAACAGCATGAAAATCCAAAACTTATCTAAGAAACAGCTTCACAAAAAACGTTCAAGATCTTTATGGAGGCAACTATAAAATATTCCTGATTGATTCAGAATATTGGAAATATGTCAATTGTCCTTAAATTATTTACAGATTTATTGCCTTACCTGTATATGCCAGGATGACAAGCTTGGGTTACTTGCTGTCTTACACTTTTGTTTTGAGGTGGATGGACTCAGCGCTACAAAAGGAGAAGGCCAACTCAGTGCCAGGTGTCAGTGTGATGATCCTGAGGGAGGACTAAGAAGAATTCCTACCACAGAAGAGACTGGTCCCCACGTCCATCCTACCCCAGCTGTTAGCCTTGAAAGACCTTCGGGTATGATGGCCACATGTGGCAGACCTTGACTTCCACCAGGAGACCGGGTACATTTTCAGGGAGGTGGGAGCTTTGATCCGAGGGGGCTGGACTCCAGTCAGAGGGAGGAATCCCAAGCCCTACCAGGCATCAAAGCAAGGACCGTTATGAAGGGCTGAATTAGCCACCCACCTAGCCCAGACAGAGGAGCCTCACAGAAGTGCACCCCTGCTTTCAGCCCTGGGAGGACCCAGGCGGGACTATCAAGAACAGGCGCCACTACCCACACCATCTTCATTTCTGTGGTGGGCATCTCAGAGATATGGACCTTGTGAAGGCAGGGGGTGCAGGCCCTGTTAGGAGAAAACACAATACCCTGGGGAGGACTGAGGGTAAACCCCAACCCAGAACACACAGAGAGCCACACAGAAACCCACTCTGCCCTTGCTTTCACTTCTGGTAGACCTCACACAAGCCTGTCAGGCTGAGGCCCGGTCTCACTCCTATCTTGGTAGTCTTGGTAAGGTAGGGGCTTTGATCTGATGGGTGAAGCCTCAGGTTGACAGAGGGGGGAGCCCAGGCAGTACCAGAAGTCAAGGTGAGGACTGAGGGGTTTTCTCATCCCAAGTAAAGTGGAATGCAACCCACTCTGCCTGTGCTGTCAGCCCTGGGAAAACGCCAGGCAGGATACTCCGACAAGTTATATCCTGACTTCCACCTCAGGAATCCGAGGGAAGCGAGATCTTCCCTGAGGGAGCTGGACTTGGGTCAGCAGAGAGAGGAGTCTCAGGCCCTGCCCAGCTTCAAGGTGAGGATCCAGAGGGAGGAGTGAGGGGACCTCTCACCACAGGTAGAAGGGCCTTCAGTCACGCTGAGCCCCTGCAGTCATTCCTGAGGGAGGTCCCAGGCAGGGTTCCTGGGTGTGATGTATCCCGAACTTCCACATTGGGATTCTGAGGGACCGGAGGCTTCATCAATTGGAGGCGTCCCAGGACCTGCCGGGGATTAAGGTGAGGAGCCAAAGGACTGAGGAGCGCTCTCACCACAGAGTGTGCCCCAGCCCCTTCTCCGCCGACCCTGCCCCCGCAGTCATTCCTGGGAGGCCCCTGGCAAGCCGGATGTATTGTATCTGCTCCTCCATCTTGGGAGTCTGAGAGACCTGCGGGCTTTTTCTGAGGGGCAGCCCGGCCTCGGGTCCTCAGAGATAGGAGTCCCAGGCTCTGCCAGGCTGTTAGGTGAGGACCCTTATGGAGGGCTGAGGGGAGCTCACCAGACAGAAGAGGGCCACAGACCCCCATCCCTGCTGTCAGCCTTGGGAGGCCCAGTGCGGGGCAGTTAGGAAGAGGCACTTCCGCCAGTCATCTGTACTTGTGTGTGGGCGGTTTCCGGGACTTGGGACCCTTGGCTTGAGGGCTGCGTTTTCAGGTCTGCTGAAGGGAGACCCTGCAGGCCCTGTCGGGAGTAAAAATGAATCATTTGGGAAGGACTAGGGCTATGCCCTTCCACAGAACCCAGAGAAATCTCCACAGAAATTCACCCTGATCCCTTCGGTCAGCCCTGAGGACTCTGGAGATAAAGCAGTGAACTTCCCCCTTTCCCCCCCCCATTTCCAAATCCGGGGTCTTAGGGTGGTGAGGGCCTTGGTCTGAAGGGTCCAACCTCTGGTGATCAGAGGGAGGAGTCCCAGGCCCTACCAGGCATAAAGGTGAGGACCTTTAGGTAGGGCTGAAAGGATAAAGAGGGCACCACAGAAACCTCTGAGAGGCCCCAGGCAGGGCTGTCAGGCACTGATGTCCCCTCCATCCTCCTCACTTCCTTGCCTGGTGTCTAGGAGAGATGGGGGACTTTGCCTGAGGGAAGCATCCTCAAGTTATCAAAAAGAAGGGGTTTCAGACCCTATAGGGAATAGATATGAATTCCCTGAGGAGGACTGACGGTAACTGTCAAGCCAGAACACAGAGGGAGTTGTGCAGCCTCTGCGTCATCCTTGGTAGACCCTGGGCAGGCCTGTAGGCTGAGGCCCAGCCTCACTCCCTTCTTGGCAGTCTTAGTGAGATGACAGCCTGGGTCTGAGGGGTGCAACTTCAGCTCGCGGAGGGAGAAGCCCCAGCCCCACCAGGAGTCAGATCGAGGGGTCTCCAGACCTGTCCTGCTCCTTCTCTCAGCCCTGGGAGACCCCAATTGGGGCTGTTAGGCAGAGGCATCCTCCTCCTGTCCCCTGTGCTTCTCTCACTTCCTCATCTGGCATCTCTGGGAGACAGTGCCCTGGCATGAGGGATGCATCCTCAGGACAGAAGAAGGGAAAGAATGCAGACCCTGTAGGAATAAATATGAATAGCTTCTGAAGGGCTGAGCGTGACTCGCACTCCGTACAAAGAAGTTCCCACAGAAACCTGCCCAACCCCTGTTATCAGCCTTGGGAGTCCCTAGGCAGGTCAGTCTGAGTCTCATCTCATTTCCAGTTGGCATGAGGAGTCCCAGGGAGGTGAGGATCTTTGTCTGAGGAAGCCAGACTCCCGTCACCAGAGGGAGAAGTCCCAGCCCGTGCTGGGCACTGAGGTGAATACCCTGAGGGATGACTAAGTGTACACACCACCCCAAAACATACTAGGTCCAGGCCCTGCTGGCCTGGGGAATCTGAGGCAGGGGTGGCTGGATGTGGCATCTCCTCACTTTTGTCTCATTGGTCTCAGGGAGGTGCAGGCCTTGTTTTGATAGGGCAACTTCACATCAGCAGAGGGAGTCACATTGGTCAGCCCAGGGAGCAGCCCCAGGCGCTGCCAGAAGTTAAAGTGAGGACCCTGGATAAGGATTGAGGGCCCCCCAGCCCTTGGAGAGATAAGACCCATTCTCTGCCCTGCTTCTACCCTGGGAGGCCCTGGTGCATGGTGTCCAGATATAGAACACCCTCACTCCCACCTGGTGGTCTCAAGGGGCTGGACTCAGTTCAGCAGAGGGATAAATCTAAGGATGGGGTGGACCCCCTACTCAAGAACAGATGGGGCCCAGCCCCTCCCTGCCCTGCTGTCAGCCGTGATAGGACCCAGGGCTTGGTGGTTGAATGCAGCACCCCCTCACTTCCTCCTCTGCTGTATCAGGAAAGTGAGGCCTTGGTTTAAGGAGGGTGACCTCAAGTCAAATAGAAGGAAGAATCCCAAGATGAAGATTGATGATGATCCCCTATTTTAGGAGAGAGGGATCCCCACAGAGATCATCCAGCCCTTACTTTCACCCTAGGGAGACCCTAGAGAGGTGTGGCCAGATGTCTCAGGATTGTGAGCTCTTGTTCTGAGACTTTTGTCTCAAGCCATCAGAGGGGTGGAGTCCAGGTCCTGCCAAGAGAAAGATGAGGACCTGAGTGAGCAGTGAGGGGACCACCCACCCCAGGACAGTGGGGACATAACAAAGTCTGGCCCTCCCCCTCCTCTTAGCACTGGGAGAGCCAGGATTGTAATTGCAGTCTGCAGCCTGAGGTGCCCCCTCAACTTCTCTTACAGGGGCTCAAGTAACCCTGGGAGGGAGGGCCTTGGTCTGAGGCATATGTCCTTGGGTGAGCGGAGCAGAGGAGGCCCAGGCAGTGCCAGGAGTCAGTCAAGGTAAGGACCCTGAATATCTACCAAGGGCCCCTACCCACACCAGAACAGAAGGGACAGCACAGTGGCCAACCTCACACACCCTACTGTTTGACCTGGAATCTGCAGGCCGTGCCAGCTGGCTACACCCTGAGGAAATTTCTCAGGTCTTCCAACAGGTTCTTAGGGGACAGATGAATCAGGAAGACAGGAGACCCCTTGAGCACTATCTAAGGGAAGACCTGTTAAGATGGCCTTTGTCAGAACTGACAAGGTTGAGTTTCTCACACTCTTCCTCTCTCCCTCAGACCAATTGGCACCCATCACCCACCTTCTGCCCACACTCCTGCCTGCTGCCCCCAACACAAGTCATCATACCTCACGGTCAGAAGAATCAGTGCTGCAAGCTTGAACTAGACCTTCAGGCCCAAAGAGAGGTTCAGGGCCTGATGGGTGCAGACGTTCCTGTAGCTGAGGGGAAGGAGGTCGCCTCCTCCTCTGTCTCTCCTTTGATCCAGGGCACCCCAGAGGTGGTGCCTGCTGCTGGAACAACAAGTCTTCCCCAGAGTTCTCAGAAAACCTGCTCCTCCCCCACTGCCATCAAAGCCACTCCATTGAGCAAATCAAATGAGGGCTCCAGCAGCCGAGAAGAGGGTCCGAGCACTTCTCAGTCTCCAACAGATCCTAAGTACTTGCTCAGTGATGAGCTAAACAAGAAGGTGGCTGAAGCGGTGCAGTTCCTGAGTGTTAAGTATATAACAAAGGAGCCTGTCACAAAGGCAGAGATGCTGAAGAGTATCATCAGAGAGCACCAGGGCCACTTCCCTGCAATCTTCAGGAAAGTCTGTGAGTGCATGGAGGTTGTCTTTGGCATTGAAGTGAAGGAAGTGGATCCTACCAGCCACTCCTATGTGCTCATCAAAACACTAGACCTCACCTATGATGGGATGCTGACTGATGACCAGGGCATGCCCAAGACAGGCCTCCTGATACTTATCCTGGGTGTGATCTTCATCGAAGGCAACCGTGGCCCTGAGAAGAGGATCTGGGAGGTGCTGAATATGATTGAGGTGTATGCTGGGAGGAAGGATTTCATCTATGGGGAGCCCAGGAAGCTCATCACCAAAGATTTAGTGCAGGAAAAGTACCTGGAGTACTGGCAGATGCCCAACAGCGATACTCCATGCTACGAATTCCTGTGGGGTCCAAGGGCCCATGCTGAAACCAGCAAGAGGAAAGTCCTGGAGTTTTTCGCCAAGGTCAGTGGGGCTGACCCCACTTCCTTCCCATCCTGGTATGAGGAAGCTTTGAGAGATGAGAAAGAGAGAGCCCAGACCAAAGTTGCCACCACCGATGGTACTACTGCTATAGCCAGTGAAAGTTCCAGTGTCACATCTAGCGGCTTCTCCTGCCTTGAGTGAATTCTGAGGGAGATTCTCCACTCTGTGTTTGAAGAGGTCAATTAAGGTTCTAAGCAGTGGAGGGTTGAGTTGAAGATTGTATCTTTTTTTGCTTTTTGGTATTTTTCAAATGTTCTTCCTTGTAAAAGGATTATTAGTTTCAGAGTCTAGGTGCATTAATGACATTGGTTACATATTTATTGCTGCTTATCAGATTTAAGAATAAGAATTTTGCCATTCCGTAAAACAAATTCAGAAGCCTTCCATCTTATTTTGTGGCCTGAAGCAGGATAGCATGGCATTGGAATAGGAATTTCCTTAAAAATGTGAAAGAGCCCAGCAATAAAATAGATGGGATCAAGAAATAGGGAAAAATATGAAAGATGATTATCCCAGGATTCCCATATCCCATTTAGTCTTTTGTTTTGTAAAATTAAAGCTATGTGCCTGGATTTGCTTGGCTAATTCAAGAATGTATGTGAAATTAAATCTTAATAAATGAGAGCCCTGGCTCACTGGCTCATTTATTCCTATAGGTGTGTCTTACAGATGAGAGCAAAACCTAGAATGGGAAACTTCTTTTAGCAGTTCCTTTGGGATGTGGGTAAACCAGAGAGAAATCTCCACCTGGAGCAGGTGTGGAAAGTGTCCTGCAGTCTTGTCCCCATGCCACTCAATGCAGTGTGTAAAGTGTTCTATACACATTGTCTGCAAGGATTTCCTGATGATAGGGTGATAATCCTTTGAAGTGGTGCCCAGAGGCTGGCACTTTTTCCATAGTCTGGCAGAGCCAGAGCCCACTCCCTTGAAAGGATGTTTTAATTAGGTTATCTTGAGTGTAATTTGGCCAACTCTAAGCAATAGCATATTTTCAAAGAGGATGAAATGAACGAAAATAGTGGTTTGAATGGAAGGGCACTGGGAGGGAGGAAAGGAGTTAGTCCTTGATTCAGATTCAAGGAGCTTTGAGTTGCGTTCAGCTGGAGAAGACTTCCTCATATCCAAATTAAAAATACATCCACTAATGGGGAAAATTTACTGTTATCTACAAAGTAGCATTTTTGACTCACTTGATGTTTTGTGTCCCAGAATGCTGCATATTCTCTGAGATGTCATGGAATGCACACACACACATACACACACACACACAGTCCCAGAGGAAAGAGTGATAAAGTTTTAGAAATTACTGCCATTCATTAATGATCCAACAAATGCCAGGAGGCACTGTGCCAGTTGCTTTACTTAATTACATTACATTCCAGCAGTCCTACAAGATCGGGCTTATCAAACCTACTTCACAGACGAAGAACCTAAGGCTTATAGCACTTGGCAGTTGGCCCAAGATCACTTGTATAATAAGTGACAGGACTAGCACTAGATCCCTGATCTGAATTCACCTAGGCCCAGGCTGTTCCCACTCCTCTCAGCCCAAGGCAGACCTTCTGTCTCTTAGTTTATCTCGCCTCTCAGTACTCAATAACGTCTTTCAGGCAACAAAAACAAGGGCCCTGTGGCCGAGGTACTAAAAGCAGGGCTAATGAAGGAAGGTGACAGTGAGAATCAAACACGATTTGGGGATCATCTGTGGGCTTTATTTACCTAGTGTCCTCTCAGAGCTCCAGGGTTCCTTGAGAGCTGACTTTACCCAGGTGCTAGCATTTTTGTCTGGTCTAAGCACTTTCCTACTTTATAGACCTCCCCCTGGTCTTCCCCTGTGTGTCTTCTGGAACCTGGCCTGCTGACCAACTCGTCACTTCCTCTTTGTCTGACACTGTGTGCTGCTCCCGGTGGAACAACCCAAAATCACCTGCCTCAGCCCTGACATAGAGCATTCCTACTCCCTGCAGAAGCCATCTGGCTGTTCCATTCTCCTTTCTAGAACCTCCGTAGCAACAGCCCCTTTGAAGTAAAAGCGCACTTTGGAGAATGTTTACGACACCTGGGTATCCCTCCTGGCTTCTTCAACACACTCTCAAATTATTTTTCAAAGGAGCTAGTGAATAGAGCCTGATTTGCACATAATCTACTGGTTCTTGGGATATAACCCTGAAGTTAGGGGTTTTGAAAAGTCACTGATATTTGCAGTAGGATTCTAATAAGATGTATAATTTGAAACAAGCCACTGGCCACATCGACAGATGGATGAGATTACATAAATGGTCAAAAACTAAAGCCTCCCTCATAAGCGGAAGGTGAGGAAACACCATGGAAATCTCTGTATAAGCGAACATCTGCAGGGGCTGAATTCCTCAAACCCTAGAGTCCTCCTAGGAGGTGAACCATTGTTCCTTAATGGACACGTTAGCTCTGATTAAATAAGAAAAAAATAATTAATCATCCTTCCACTGCCTCTTGTCTGTGTATCTGCCCCGCGGGAAACTCCTGGTTTGTGGTATGCCTAACAGCACCTGTACAGGTGCTTGAGAATGTTTGGTCATGTGGAGGGTAGCAAGACTCACAAGTTAAGACTTTATGCCCTTTAAGAACAGAGAAAATTCTCAGCCTACTGAGATTATAGAGGCTATTGCAAAGGGAAGTGCAGAGCTCCCTGCTAATATTTACAGTATCCTTTGAAAACTACATGTGATCCTGTATTTAAAAGCACCTATCCCATAGCAGGCTCGTGAAAATGTTGGTGAATTTCCAGGCAAATTTGGTCTTCCCAGGAACTCCTTCAAGAAATGAAGAAGATTGTCGTCATAACAAATTATGGTAGTTGCTTTTATTGAGCACCTATATGTGACAGTTTATGGGAGAGACTCCAAGTGCTCATCCACTTCTTGTCTTTCTCTCCTTCCTGGGCGGTCCACTTGGAGCTGGGCAGGAGCCAGTATGCCATTTCCATGTCGCCTCTGCCACTCAGCAGCAAACATGGAGGCCTTGTGTTGAGATAGCGGAGCTACAAGATGGAAGCGGCCTGGGCCCCTGGGTCACCTGAGAGTGGAGAATCCCTGCCAACCCACATTGGAATTTATGTGCACAACAACAACAACAACTTGGTTGTATTAAGCCATTCAAATTTCAGGATTTGTTTGTTGCATAAGTTAGCAGTTGCTTTAACTGATTAATGCCCAGTGCTTATTTCTGTTGTTAGGCTTATGTAAATATTTTAATTACAAAGGTAATTGTGTATATATACTTATTTGCAAAACATTCTGAAAAGACAGATCAATCACAATTCTTTCCTTTACAAAGTACCCCCCAAATGCAGCCCTCTCCTCAGGGGTAACTGCAGTTAGTAATCTGATGTGTATTATGTTAAACCTGATTCCAGGCTTTTTTCTATAGATATACTATAAAAATATATTGTGTTTTGTCAACATGCATGGGTAATGAAGCACATATTCCTCTGACATTTGCCTTCGCCGCTTAATAAAATGGATGCAGAATCTTCCCACGGCAGCACATATGGATCCACCTCGCTTTAGTAAATACTCTCTAGAATCCTGAAGTATGTATATGCCATAATTAATTAAACACTTCTTCTCCTGATCAATGCATAAGTTGTTTCCTATTTTTTGTATAATTAATAGAACTTAAATCTACACCTTTAAGCATGAATTCTTAGGCAAATGTGTGTGTTTTCTCATAAAAAGACATTTTAATGTGGAAAATTGGATTAAAGTGGAAAGGGTGTGAATATCTTAAGTTTTTATAAATATTGCTGAAACTTTATTCCAAAAATGCTGTAACAATTTGTTTTCTCATAAATTAATGTACTTTAATAACCTACATGCTCAGAACCATTTTATACTATCAATCTTTCAAATTAGGGGCAAAATTATGGGAGAAAAAATATTGTCTCACTATTGTTTTATTTGTGTCTTCCATTTCCTCACTAGATTAAGAAGCAAATTAACTTACTCCCTCACCCATAAAAAGCTGGGTTTCTGCAGCGATGGCCTGAGTAAAAAGATTCCTCTGGGCATAATTTAAAATTCTAAAATGTCAGCAGGACAGTTCTCCTTTACTTGAGCAAGGATTTGGCCAGAATGACCAGGAGCCAGGGAAGTGGACCAGACAAGACGTCCTCAGTCAGGGAAAGGCATTAAGAGCATCTGGAGAACAGCAATTGCCAGAGTCTGTGAGAAAGACCACATGCAAAACCAAGTCCAGAGAGCCCCAGGCAGGCTGGCAGTCAGGGCTCTGAGTCCAGAGTTCAATTTAGGGATGAGAAGAGTCCAGAAGGAGAGATGATGGGGAAACTGGGTGGATGGTACTGGACAATTTACATGAATAGGCTTGGGAAAGCTCAGAATCATCATTACCAGCTGGAAGTCTCCGTGTGGTCTGAGTAGAAGGCGAACTGGAAGAGAGGCCCAGTGACATGCGAGACACTACCTCCTCCCTTAGAGTCTCCCCTGTGTCCTATCAGGAAGAGCATAGCTGCTCCCCTGCATTATTTGGGTGAGCAACACTCTTGAGTACTCTAGTGGTCCAGTGCACCCTTGCCAGTGTCCTAGGGCTGGGAGCTGTCTTGATGTCTGCTGGAGGTGGGATGCTCCCTCTGTGTACAGTGGACCCTCCATAGAGACTGGGGCTACGTGAGTGAGTGGGGTTGGGGACTGATGTTTGACAGTTGAGACAGGTCAGGGACACTAATGAGCAGTGGAAGGGAGTGTGCAGCTGCAGGGAGGGAGGAATTGGAGGGGCAATGCCCTGGGAATAATCACCTCAGTGACTGTGCAAGTAAAGGGCTGGGTGTGGATGTGCCTTGAAATAGTTCCAGCTAGTGTCCCTGGCTCAGGCTGATTTCTGCGGATTCTGAGCTGTTGACACAGTAGAGGGCAGGTGCCCTGTGGCTATGACTGCTGGTCTACGCTGCCACCAGATACTGTCTGGGATAGAAGATTGGCCCACGGTGCAGACATTTGCAGGGCGGATGGAAACCTGTGGAGATGGTGCTCTTCATTGTTAAACTGAATGGAGGCGAGGGGATGCGGGAAGTCCGATGCAGAAAGCATCATGTACTATCCTGTTGAGAGCATCTCCACCTCTAAGACGGTGTCTGCTCATAGGGAGGAGATGTCCAGAATGACACTCTCAGTGAGAGTTTCCCATGGGAATTCTGAAGTTACATGAGCAGCTGTAGCACTCTGCGTTTTTTCTCCACAGAGGCAGAAGGCCCAGGCATGTGGTAGGCTCCACATTTTGAACCAGCAAATGTGAACTTCTGGTACTTAGATTCATTCATTCAATCATTCATTCATTTATCCAGCAAACATTTCTTGAAAATATGCTCAAGAAAAACAAAAGAAAATGACAAAGCACTTAATTCAGGCTGAAGATTAGGTTAGGCTGCATCAATAGAGGTCATTTGAGGCCATAGGTTTAGGTAAAATTGAGGTTTGAATATATGGCGGTCATCTCCTCTCCTGCAAAAACAATTGGCAGCCAAAATCACACAAAATTTGATATATCCAAGGGAAAAAATTAAAGGGAGAAAGTACTCACTCAGAAAAATGCATCAATCTAAAGAAAATTTTCTGTTTCTATATACATATACTCATGTATATATGCATATATATATATATACACACACATACATGCAAACACAACACAGATATATGTGAGTATCTCAGGTCCCTTTTAAGAATCTACTCTTGGCATCCTTTGTCCAAGTCCAAGCTTACACCCACCAGTACCCAGGCACTTATTTCCTCTAAACTAGTGTGTCTGTTTTAGGCACCTGGCAGCCGTGTAGTAACTAAAATTTCTCAGAACAAGAGGCTGGAGGTCCAAGGTAAGTAGAGGCTGAAATTCCATAACGCACCTATATCTAATTGGTGGACAGCAATTGTCAAAATTTTAAATGTGGGACCTTGCATTCCAACTGAAACCTTCAAAAGAAGCCCAACCCATGAACAAGAGGAAGGCAGAGCAGTCTGGTTGAAGTGAGGACCACAAGCCCAGAGTCCTGCCTACCCAGTACCTTTCTCCCTGGGGGGTAGTGGGCCCTGTCACCCAGCCACATAACTCTAGCCTTCCCTCTGAGCACTGCTGGGAGAGCTCTGTGCTAGAAGACCCCTCCTCGGGCTGTGGACTTCATCGTGTCCCTGCACGGGCATCTATCTGTGTGGACTCCATTCTGCCCAACACATTGAATCCCAATTTTGCTGCCTGGCTTTCCAGCACTGCCAAAAACTTGTGAGCCCCCAACCTCTGCATCCCCAGCTGGCTTTACCATCCCATTTCTCATTCCCCAACTCTTCACTGCCCCACCCCTGACATAGACGCACACAGGAACACACTGTCCTCCTACCCACACGTCTAGTCTCCATTCTCAGCAGGTTTTTCCTTCCTGCTGACCCCAATCCCAGTCTCTACCTTCCTTCCTAGGCTTGCTTCGAACTCTCTTCTGCAGATAGGCCTCTGTTAGTGTCTTTACCTCACAGCTTCTCAGCATAAAATTATACAGAGGGCCTTCTCTGACTTTTTACCCATGTTTCACTATGAAGGCAAAACCCTTCCAAGTACTCTAACTAATGCCACATGAATTAGGAGGATTTTGACTCTGACTAATGGGAACAGGAACTATTTCTAGCCCCATATTAGTGCCAGAGTTCTCTGTCTGTGCAGCAATCTCCTCTCTAGTATTCTTTCATGAAAATTCTAGCCACCTTTGCCTTGCTAGACTCCCAGCTTCATCTCCTCAACTCAAGGAGACTGTCCGGTCTCTGCCTCTGTGCACTGTGGCCTGCATTATCTTCTCAGGAAATAAACTGTGCTACATAGGACTTATCTCGTTTGTTTTCCATTTTTAGACATCACTGTCCTTCATGGTCTGTAAACTGTCCAATAAGTTCAAAATTGTTGTTTCATATATTTCATCTGGATTGTTCGATATATCAGGTAGGAGTTTACTTCCTGGTACTCCATTGTGGCCAGAAGCAGAAATCCTATAATCCAAATTTAAAATCTAAGTTATCTAGGCATGACAAATGTCCCAAAATTTCAATCTTACTCAAATTAAAATCGGGATTGAAAGGCTGTGGGACACACTTATGTTAATATAGACATACTTATATATAATTGGGAGGATATGCAACAAAATACCAACAATGCTTTTCTCTGCTAGTAGAAATATAAATGATTTTTTCTTATTTTCTTATTTACATTCTTAAAATTTTCCAACATTTCTGAAACACACGTGAATTACCTTTATAATTATAAAATATAAATACTTTAAAATGTGATTTTGACTACCAAAAATAAATACACATTCTCTAGATGGTTTGTTTGCGATATTGATCAACCTCTTGACGGATTCTACCGAACCTATAGTGTGCCTACTGCTTGTTTGACAAGAAGGAAAAAAATATACAATCCAATTAGTAAGCGATGTGTAGTCATACAACTTCCCTCACACTTTCAAAGACGATGCTGCCCAGATAAGAATCCATCTTCTTTTTAAAGCCTCTCTCCAGAAAAAGTATTAACTTACATTTTAGAAGAAAAAATCATATTTACATCTAAATCATGTTCCTCATGATATAATTAGATCCAATATTTATATGAAGGACTGAATACAAGCAATTTTGGGAGAAGGAATTATAATTATCACATTCATTATTATGAATGTTGTTTATACATCTCTTGTCAAAGCTCATAATAAATAAATCATGTTATTTCAAAATATGTTCTTCAGTCATTACTGCATTAATTCCAGGTTGTGCCTGAAAACGCACTTTTATTTTCCTATAATTGATGCAACATTTTCATAAGAATGTTTATCACTTTCTTTCATAGACTATTATTAACACACAGCTTCTTAACACATGATTATTTTTCACAAAGTAAACATCACGTACAAAGTGCTGTGATTCATAATTTTGATAGTGCTTCTCTACTGTATGTATTATATGCTTTGTTGTTAGCTACATCTGACATACTCATTTTCAGCCCTCAACAATTCCACAGTTTCAATGGCTACAGTCACACACTGCCCTAACAAAGCTTAAATGGTCATTGATAGGACTCCATATTAATTGTGTGCCTTAGGATTTTCTCATCACTGGATTGCTTGTTCCTTGTTCTTTTCTTTTCATTTAGAAGACCACACAGCCTCTTTCCTCATGTGAGCATTTTCTCTTTATTTGTTAGACCATAGCCCTCTGTGTGAAACTAATCAATCCCTGAGTTTTACCAAATGAGGTTGATGCAAAGATGTTTCTATAGATTTTCAGTTATAAAATACATACACGTTATTTATTTCTTTGCAATGGAACAATCTTATAATGCTTTTATTTTTCCCTTTTTACAATATGTGTTCACATTCTCCAAAAAAAGATGCAAATGAATTAATAAGGACCAGTATCCTTGCCAATACCATTTATTTAACCAACACCATTTAATAGATAGAATTTTCAAAATTAAAACTTAATTTGTAAAATGCAAAATTAAAAGTGCTCCTTAGTTTCCCACATTATCACCTTATTTCCTTTATATGCATTTTCTGTAAATCTAAATAATTTGATGACTATTCCACTTTTAAAGAATTCCAACCTACTACTATAAGATACTTATTCATTTAGATGATTACCATAAGTGTCCTTTCATTTTTACCCTTTCTGCAAACTCCTTTATCATATTTCCTTTTCTCTATACGCACAGTTTCACATACTTTAGACTGTGTCTGCAATGGACTCAATCCTCAAATAACACTATTTCCCGCAAATGCATATGTGTTTGCAGGTGGGACATTTGGGAGCTAACTAGGTCATGAAAGTGGAGTCCTCATGAATGGGATTGGTACCCTTATAAAAAGAAGCCAGAGAGCTGGCTAGTTCTCCCCCTGCCATGTGAGGATACTGAGGAGTTGGCAGTGTGCAGTCTGGAAGAGGGTTCTCATGTGAACCCAACCATGCTAGCACCATGATCTCACACTTCTAGCCTTCAGAACTGTGAGAAATGAATTCTGTTGTTGATAAGCCACCCAGTTTATGGTATTTTGTTATAGGACCCTAAGCTGACTAAAACAGTGTGCAAAACCATTGTTTTATTATACTCTGTTTTTGGTGATGATGACTTGCCCTGAGCTAACATATGTCGCCAATCTTCCTCTTTTTTTCTCTCTCGCTTGAGGGAGATTAGCCCTGAGCTAACATTCGTGCCAATCTTCCTCTACTTTGTATGTGGGATGCCTTCATAGCACAACCAGTGAGTTGAGCAGGTCCACGCCCAGGATCCAAAGCAGTGAACCTGGGGTGCCAAAGCAGAGTGGGCGGAAGTTCAACCACTCGGCCAGCGGGTGGCCCCCATAATGCTCTTTTAAAAAAATTCTTGAATATTTCGGCTTCTCTGATCCTTTCAAAGAACCAGATTTTGATCCACTCATATTATTTATTGTTTTTCTAATTTCAATTTCATTGATTTCTGCTCTTATCTATATTATTACTCTCCTTATGTTTGCCTTGGGTTTAATTTAGTTTTCCTTTTTATAGCTTCTTAAAGTGGAAGCTGATAGCTGATATTTATTGAACTCAGTCTTTTCTCCCTTTCTAATATAAGCATTTAATGATATAAATTTCCCACTAAGCACTACTCTAGCTAAGTCGCATAAATTCTGATATGTTGTATTTAGATTTTCTTTCAGTTCAAAATATTTTCTAATTTCTCTTATCAATTTCTCTTGAAATATGGGTTAATAAAAATGTATTGTTTAATTTCCAAACATCTAGGGACCTTGCTGACACAAAATAAATAAATCTGGGGGCCTTAAATGGCAGAGTGAGGAGTTTGTACCTAATGTGTCGAGCAATAGGGAGCTATTGATGATCTTTGAAAGTATACTGACGTGATCAGACCTATGTTTGAGAAAAGACAATCTATCTTGACGGATAGAATAAACTGGAGTCAGGAAGTAGGTAGGTAGCTAGGAGTCAGCTTTTCATTCTAGCCAAATATGCCATATCATGCACTTATATCCACTGAATTTTTCTCCATTTCTTTTTTTATCTTTTTTTATTGATTTTCATTTTTTTAAAAGATTGGCACCTGAGCTAACAACTGTTGCCAATCTTCGTTTTTTTTCTTTCTGATTTTTTTGTCCCCAAGTCCCCGAGTACATAGTTGTATATTTTAGTTGTGGGTCCTTCTAGTTGTGGCATGTGGGACGCCGCCTCAGCATGGCCTGACCAGCAGTGCCATGTCCGCACCCAGAATCCGAACCAGCAAAACCCTGGGCTGCGGCAGCGGAGCAGGCAAACTTAACCACTCGGCCATGGGGCCAGTCCCCAATTTTCATTTTTTTATTGCAGTAACGTTGGTTTATGACATTATATAAATTTCAAGTGTACATCATTGTATTTTGATTTCTGTGTAGAATACATCATGTTCACCACCCAAAGACTAATTACAATCCATCACCATTGCATGTGCCTAATCACCCATTTTGCCTTCCTCTCTGGTAACCACCAATCCAATCTCTGTCTCTATGTGTTTGTTTGTTGTTTTTATCTTCTATGTATGATATTTGACTTCCTCCTTCTGACTTATTTTGCTTAGCATAATACCTTCAAGGTCCATCTGTGTTGTCACAAATGGTCAGATTTCATCCTTGTTGTGGCTGAGTAGTATTCCATTGTGTATATATACCACATCTTCTTTATCCATTCATCCCTTAATGGGCACCTAGATTGCTTCCAAGTCTTGGCTATTATAATATTAATTAATAATATTATTTTAATTATTAATATTATTATAACATTATATTATATATTATATAATATATTATGATTAATATTAATATAACATTAAATAATAATGCTGCAATGAACATAGGAGTGCATATGTCTCTACACATTCATGTTTTCACATTCTTTGGAAAAATACTCAGCAGTGGAATGGCTGAATCGTATGGTATTTGTATTCTTAATTTTGTTAGGAATCTCCATACTGGTTTCCATAGTGGCTGCACCAGTTTGCACTCCCACCAGCAGTGTATGAGGGTTTCCTTTTCTCCACATCCTCTCCAACATTTGTTATTTCTTGTCTTGTTAATTATAGCTATTCTGACGGGCATGAGGTGATATCTCATTGTAGTTTTGATTTGCATTTCCCTGATAATTAGTGATTTTGAACATCTTTTCATGTGCCTGTTGGCCATCTGTCTATCTTCTTTGGAGAAATGTCTGTTCAGATCTTTTGCCCATTTTTTAATTGGGTCATTAGTTTTTTTTGTTTTTGAGCCGTGTGAGTTCTTTATATATTTTGGATATTAACCCCCTGTCAGATATATGGTTTGCAAGCATATTTTCCCAATTGTTATGCTGTCTTTTTGTTTTGTTGATGGTTTCCTTTGCTGTGCAGAAGTTTTTTAGTTTGGTGTAGTCCCATTTGTTTACTTTTTCTATTGTTTCCCTTGCCTGGTCAGGCATGGTATTTGAAAAAATGCTGCTAAGACTGATGTCACAGAGCGTACTGCCTATATTTTCTTCTAGGTGCTTTATGGTCTCAGGTCTTGCCTTCAAGTCTTTGATCCATTTTGAGTTGATTTTTGTGTACGGCAAAAGATAATGGTCTATTTTCATTCTTTTGCATGTGGCTGTCCACTTTTCCAAACACCATTTATTGATGAGACTTTCCTTTCGCCATTCTATTTTCTTGGCTCTCTTGTCGAAAATTAGCTGTCCCTAGATGTGTGGGTTTATTTCTGGGCTCTCAATTCTGTTCCATTGATCTGTGTGTCTGTTTTTGTGCCAGTACCATGCTGTTTTGATTACTATAATTTTGTTATATATTTTGAAATCCGGGAGTGTGATACCTCTGGCTTTATTCTTTTTCCTCAGGATTCCTTTGGCTATTTGGGGTCTTTTGTTGTTCCATATAAATTTTCATATTCTTTGTTCTATTTCTGTGAAAAATGTTGTTGGAACTTTGATAAGGATTGCATCGAAGCTGTAGATTGCTTTAGGAAATATGGATATTTTAAGTATGTTAATTATTCCAATCCAAGAGCACAGAATATCTTTCCATTTCTTTGTCTTCTTTAATTTCTTTCAACAATGTTTTATAGTTTTCAGTGTACAGATCTTTCACCTCTTGGGTTAAGTTTATTCCTAGATATTCTGTTTGTTGTTGTTGCATTTGTAATTGGGATTGTATTCTTTTTTGTTTTTGTGTGAGGAAGATTGGCCCTGAGCTAACATCTATTGTGCATCTTCCTCTTTTTGCTTGAGGAAGATTGTTGCTGAGCTAACATCTGTGCCAATCTTCCTCTATTTTATGTGGGATGCTGCCACAGCATGGCTTGACAAGTAGTGCTAGGTCCATGCCCAGGATCCAAACCTGAGAACCCCAGGCCACCAAAGTGGAGTGCACGAACTTAACCACCGTGCCACAGTGCCAGCCCTGGGGATTGTATTCTTCATTTCTCTTTCTGCTACTTCATTGTTAGTGTATAGAAATGCAACTTATTTTTGTATGTTGATTTTGTATCCTGCAACTTTACTGTATTCATTTATTTTTTCTAAAAGTTTTTTGGTGGATTCTTTAGAGTTTTCTATATATAAAATCATGTCAACCACAAATAGTGACAGTTTCACTTCTTCCTTTCCAATTTGGACCCCTTTATTTCTTTTCCTTTTTTTTTTTTTTTGCCTGATTTCTCTGGCTGAGTCTTCCAACACCATGTTAAATAAGAGTGATAAAAGTGGGCATCCTTGTCTGGTTCCTGTTCTTAAAAGAATATCTTCCAGTTTTTCTCCATTGATAATGAGATTAGCTGTGGGTTTGTCATATATGGCCTTTATTATGTTGAGGTACTTTCCTTCTATATCCATTTTATTGAGAGTTTTCTCATAAATGGATGTTGAATCTTGTCAAGTGCTTTCTTGCCTCTTGAGATGATTGTATGATTTTCATTCTTCATTTTGTTAATGTGGTGTATCACATTGATTGATTTGTGGATATTGAACCATCCCTGCATCCCTGGAATAAATCTCACTTGATCATGGTGTATTATCTTTTCAATGTATTGTTGTATTTGATTTGCTAGTATTTGTTGAGGATTTTTGCATTGATGTTAATCAGTGATATTGGTCTGTAATTTTTTTTGTGATGTCCTTTCCTGGTTTTGGTGTCAGGGTAACATTGGTTTTGTAGAATGAGTTAGAAGCTTCCCTTCTTCAATATTTTGGAAGAGTTTGAGAATGATAGGTATTAAGTCTTCTTTGAATGTTTGGTAGAATTCACCAGAGAATCCGTCTGGTCCTGCACTTTTATTTTTGGGGAGGTTTTTGATTACTCTATTGATCTCCTTACCTTGTGATTGGTCTAGTCAAATTCTCTATTTCTTCTTGATTCAGTTTTGGAACCTTGTATGATTCTAAAAATTTACCCATTTCTTCTAAATTATCCAATTTGTTGGTGTGTAGCTTTTTGTAGTACTCTCTTATAATTCTCTCTGTTTCTAAAAGAGCATTTCTCTAACTATTCAGGTCACTTGAATTTAAATTCCAATTTAAATGTACTAGCAAATTCACTAGTTAGTATCCTCTGCAAACCTAATTAGCACACACTTTATCTACATGAATGATTGATCTAACCATTATTATGGCCAAGCCAGTTAAGTTGCTCAAATTAGGCTAAAATTGTTGTTAGTGGAATAGATATTTACATTTAATATATGCACTTCAAACTATAAGTAATTGCTACTTAGCTCCTTAGAACCTAAAATGTAATTGTCATGGGACATAATTAGTGTGAAATCAAAAATGTAAATCTCTGCCTAATTATTCTGAATCATATACCTAGAAGTCTGATTGCTATATATTTCTACAAGGTTTCATGCTCTTTTAAATCAAAACATTTATTTCAACAAATCTCTTGGAACTTACAAATACTGTGGAACTAGAACAATTGTCACCCAACATGTGTGACCAAGTTAGCCTAGGTTCATAAAATAACTTTACATTTTATTCAGCAAAGATTCTGCAAATTTAAAGATTTTTATTTTTTCAATACATCTAAGTCCAACAATACCCATATTATATAGGCAGGAAGTTAGCATATTCTGTTGAATATATATGGAAATAGGAATAATTACTTTTCATGAATGGGAGAAAGGCAAAGCATATTAAGCCACAGCCTGCAGTTAAAAGAATCTGGTAGGGCTGTCACTTTCCCTTACTTGGCTCTTCATAGACAGTCAACATAAGAGAGACTCTCGAATCATGAATTGGATATACAACACTCATTCTGAAGTCACATAGTAGTTTTCAAAGAACACTCCAGAACTTTGTTAAGGACACACTTTTTGACAATCCCTTCAATGTTGCTTTCATTAAGACTGTGGCTCTTAATGTTTTTGAGTATGGATCCCTTTCGGAATCTGATGAAAGCAGGGGAAACAGGAACTTTTGCCAAGAAAATTTCCTTATATGTGCATAAATCTCATAATTTTGTCTATAATTTCAGAGGGTTGATAAATTCCTCCCTCCCCAATAATTTAATTGTGTCTCTCAAAAAGATATGTTGGAGTCCTAACTCCAAATACCTCTGAAGGTAACCCTCTTTAGAAATAAAGTCTTTCCAGGTGTAATCAAGACGTTAGGATGGGCACTAACCAAATATGATTGGTGTTCCTACAAGAAGAGGGAAAATAATGTGAAGACACAGACATACAGGCAGAATGCCACGTGAAGACAGAGACAGAGATTAGAGTGATGTGCTTATAACTCATGGAACACCAAAGACTGCAAGTTGTCACCAGAAGCTAGAACAGAGGCATGGAAGACATTCTCCCCTAGAACACTCAGAAGGAACCAACAATGCTGGCTCCTTGATTTCAGGCTTCTGGCCTCCAGAATTGCAGAACAATATACTTCTGTTGATTGAAGCAACTCAGTTTGTAGTACTTTGTTTTGGCAGCCCTAGGAAACTAATACAGATTTTCGTACCAGGAAGTGGGTTTGCTGCTGTAGCAAATAGCTAAAATAGAGAAATGGCTTTGGAATTGGGCAATGGGTAGAGTTTGGAAGAATTCTGAGGTGTTGATAGAAAAAGCCTAGATTGCCTTTTAAGAGAGGTTGGTATAAATATGAACATTAAAGGTGCTTCTGGAGACACCTTAGAAGGAAATGATGAATATGTTATTGAACACTGAAGGAAAAGCAATCCTTGTTATAAAGTGGCAGGAAATTTGTTTGAATTGTGTTCTGCTGTTGGGTAGAATGTAGAACTTGTAAGCTATAAACTTGGATATTTAACGGAGAAATTTTTGAAGCAAAGTGTGTAAAATGCAGCCTGATTTCTCATTTCTGCTTGTACTAAAATAGAAGAGTGAAGAAGATTAAGGAATAAGTTATGAAGTGAAAAGCAACAAGCACTTAATATTTTGGAAAATTCTCAGGCTACCCAGGTATCGTGATCTGGAAACAAGGCCAAGAGTGCGGCTGAACAACTGTTTGCTAAATAGATTAAGTATGCACCTTATGGATCCAATCAATCATCTCAGCAAAAGCCAGGAATACAAATGTGGTTATCCAGGAAGGATCTGGGAGAACTCCCATGCCTAATGGTGTGGATTCCCTTGACATTCACAGAAGCCCAAAAAGGTTTCTGAGAAATATACCAACAAAGCATTGCCAGCCTGAATTGAAAGGGACAGAGGTAAGACAAAATGAAGGAAGAATGCAGTATGAAGATTTCTCAAAAAATTAAAGATAGAAATACCATATGATCCAACTATCCCATTATTGGGTATTTATCCAAAGAACATGAAATTAACAATTCAAAGAGATTTATGCATCTCTATGTTCATTGCAGCATTACTCACAATAGCCAACATGTGGAAGCAACCCAAGCGCCCATCAATGGATGAATGGATCAAGAAGATGTGGTATATATACACGATGGAATACTACTCAGCCATACAAAAGACAAAACTTTGTCATTTGCAACAACATGGATGGACCTTGAGGGTATTATTCTTAGCGAAATAAACCAGACAGAGAAAGACAAACAGCATATGATTTCACTTATATGTGGAAGATAAACAAACACATGGATAATGAGAACAGATTGATGGTTACTAGAGGGGAAGGGGGCTTGGAGTAGGGTGAAAGGAGTAAAGGGGGATATATGGATAATGACAGATTAAAAACTAGACTATTGGTGGTGAACACGATGCCATCTATACAGAAACTGGAATATAGTAATTTATACCTGAAGTTTACACCATGTTATAAATCAATGTGACTGCAATAAAATAATTTTTAAAAAATGAAGGAGGAATGACTCCAAGGGCAGAGCCATGGATGCAAAGGACAGAGAAAGCACAGGTACAAGGGGCGGAGTTGCTACCTCCTTGTTACCTGAGGGTGGGGCTGCTGCCCAGGGCTAAGAGGACAAAGCATCAAGTCACAGAATTAGTCTTAGCCCTTGAAATCTAATGGAATTTGTCCTGCTGTGTTGTGAACTTACTTTAGAGCAATGACCCCTTTTTTTCCTTCCAATTTCTCTCTTTGGAACTAGGATATCTATCTTATGTCTGTCCGATACTTGTATCTTAGAAGCAGATATTTCTTTTGTAGGTTTCATAGGTCTCCAGATGGAAAGGAATTTTGCCCCAGGACAGACCATACTCAAAGTATCACCCATAATTTATTTAAACGATGAAGATGATAAGATTTGGAACTTTTTGAGTTGATTATATTTAGGTGATATTTCAGACTTAAAATTGATGCCGGAATGGGTTAAGATTTTTGGGGATGTTGGGATGGAGTTAATGTATTTTGTATCTGGAAAAGACAAGGATTTTTGGGGTGCACAGAGGGAAGATTGTTATGGGTTGAATTGTGTCCCCTCAGAAGATATGTTGAAGTTCTAATTCCCAGTACCTGTGAAAGTTACTTTATTTGGAAATGGGTTCTTTGCAGATGTAATCAAGCCATTATTGTGGGCTCTAATCCAATATGACCACTGTCCTTATAAAAAAAGGAAGATGGCATGAAGACACAAACACAGAAGAATGCCATGGAAAGATGCTGTCAGAGACTGGAGTGATGCATCTACAAGCTAAGGAACGCAAAGGATATTTGGCTGTCAGCAGAAGCTAGGAGAGAGGAGAGAAACAGATTTTCCTTCAGAGCCCTCAGAAGGAACCAACTCTGCTGACACCATGATTTCAGACTTCTAGTCTCTAGAACAGTGAGGCAATGAATTTCTATTGTTTCAAAACACTCAATTTGTGGTACTTTATTTTGGCATCCCTAGCAAACTAATACACTCACTTTCAAGTCTCATCCATAATTTTTTCTTTAGCAAACTGTAAAACCCAGGATCTTTCCATTTTCAGGTATTTGTTCAGCAGCTAGAACTATGACAAAGACTAGATAATATTATACCTTTTAAAAATCATAGCATAATTTAATGAACTCCTAAAGAGTGTGCTTTGAAAACAGGATACACTGGTAGCACAAATTTCATTCCAGTATTCAGATTCTCCGTATGACTAACCTTTGCTTACTCATTGATGAATGTGTTTACCTGTCTCCTCCATGAGCATAGACTTGAATATCAAATTTGTAGCTGACTCATTTTTTAATGGATATTCAAACACAGTCTTTTTCAAATGCTAAGTAAAAACTTATCCTTAGTGAAATAAAATGTAGGCGATGGGCAAATAAACTTGTACCTACTGAATTGTTAGTGTGAGTTCCTTCTCAGGTTATTAATGGGGATTTATATGAGTTTCCCTGCCCTTAGATCTGTGAAATATGGAAAATATAGGAGTTTAAAGTTGTATGGGAGCATATATCAAAAATCAAAAATATGATCCAGTACGTCATGTTGTTTTGAGGTCAAAGAAGCTGCTGAAAATTCATGAAGTAGAATTGGTTTCACAATGTTAAAAAACAAAGAAAAATTGTTTCCATTAAATTTACTTTAATTTTTTAATCTCTAGGGAAAAATATATTGTCCTATCAAATTTGAATTTGGGGTTCCGTTTTAGGAAGGGTTTTCTTTTTATTTTATTTTGTGTAGTGGTAAAAATATTCTTCCTGTTGGATATAAAGAGAAAATATAAACATTGGTATCAGCGGAATCATTTATTTGTTAAATATTTACTGTTTCCTATATATTCGGCACCATGCTGGACAATGGCAATACAGAGACAAATAAGATATGGCCCCTGCCCTTAAGGAATCTCACTGATAGGAGATGGCAGAAAAAATAACAATTATGGTATGTGATGATAAGAGAGTCATCTCATTCATTTAGGATTGGTGAGAGAGAGTGTGAAGGATGGGTGTCTTATGAGAGATAGTAAATGAGCTGAATCTCAAAATTGGCAAATGCATTCCAGGAAGATGTGATAGCATGAACTAAAAGCAAAGGCAAGAAACAACATGTTACATGGTACATACTTATACTAAAAAAATATTAATTGTTTATTTGAAAAGTCATTGTAGACTCTCTCTTTTATTGAAGAGTTTTATTGAAAAGACTCCCTTTTATTGAAAAGTTTTTAGCAGAAGAGTAATACAATCAGACCTCTTTTAGATGGGATATTCTGACAATACGTGGAGCATACATGGAAGTAAATAAGACTAGGGACAGGGAAATTATTATATAGACTAAGGTTGATCCACGAGAGATGATGGTAGTTTAAACTAGCACAGTTGTTGAGAGAGATGGAGATAAGATGATGGAAGAAACTTTTAGGAGTAAAATCCAGAAGTTTGGGAAGTTGACTAAATGGAGCGATAAGGGAGAGAGGGAGTCTACAATGACTCCAAAGATCCTATCCTAGTGACTGGGTATATGACACAGGAAATGTAGAAGAGCAAGATTTTTAGGGAAGATAACAAGTTATATTTTAGGCATGTTGAGCTGGTAGTGCTAGTGGACTAGCCAAATGGAAATGACCAACAGGTATCGGGAGCATTCTATGTTGACAATATAGACTTGGGAGTCATCTGGATACGGTCAAAACTATAAAAGCCATAGAACCAATTAAGATCACTCATTCTTGAAGTTGGTATAATTAAAAATCTTCTTGAAGGAAAATTGCTACTCAATGTAGTTCTAATTTTTGCTCATCAATATACCATAAAAAGATTCAATACAATGAAAATATAATTATGGAAGGGCACTGTACTTACTGTAAACCATGTGGTGGAGTTCCTTTTTATCTTATTTGTGGAATTGTCTCATATTGAATATTCCTGAATATAATGTGAGAAATTGCAGCTAGGAATAGGTCAACTTGTAGAAAAAACTATCAATCAACTTGTGGAATGCATATGTCATTCTCATAATAAGGTATGACCTAACATGAACAGCAAGATGACTTATCCGGGCCAATGTCAGCATTTATAAAAGGGAACTTCTGACCTTTAATTCAGTTTAAAACTTCTACTTGGTAACGTTGGTTATAGCTTCAGGTAGCAAAGGATCTTGTTCAATTAAATGCCAATATATAGAATAATGTAGGTGCAAATGTGAGGTTCATATGAAGAGCAGTTTAACTTGGAGAGAAAGAACATTTATATGTTAAATAAAAATGGGTCTTACATTGCCTATCAAAGCTCTAACATATGTACATAAATATAAGCATATGGGTGGATCATGGAGAGCTTGGCATGCCGAGCATAGAACTAAACAATTCACATAGTATCTCATAATTTTCATAGAAGCTCTGTGAGTTAGGTATATGGTCATTACCATTTTATCATTGAGGAAATTGAAACTCAGAGACGTTGCTTAACATTTACAGAGAGACAGTTATTTCCAAACTCTACATTTAAAAATATTACGTATATAATTTCTATAGAGAGATAAGACATATACATACATACACACGCATATATATGTGTGCATATATGCATAAGATACACATATCTTTATGAAAATGTATAGCTTAGTTACTTTTTATCACTGTTAAAGTAACCATTTCTAATTTCACTGCTTGGTTCACAGTTCACTTCTTCAAATGGAATAGTATAACATAGATTCCTCTCTCTCTAGACAGCTATGAAATTAAATAATCAACATATTGCTTTGTTATATGTCAGTTTACCTTCCTTGATTTCAGTCATAGAATCTCAAACTATTTTAAAGTTTGTCAAGTCCAACCTCCCTTTCTGTAGAGGCATCTCTCTTTGGCATTCTGGACATATGGTTTTTTAGGCCCTGCTCAAATATCTGCTGTGACTAGGAGGACAAAGGTACCAATTCCATTGTTGGACACATGAGGTACGTCCTAAATCTGTCTTCTAAAGATTTAACGTTCCATGCACGTTGTCACAAATGGCAAGATTTCATTCTTTTTTATGGCTGAATACCATTCCATTGTGTGTGTGTGTGTGTGTGTGTATACATATTCTAAAGAATATACATATTCTTTATCCATTCAGCTATTGGTGGACGTTAGGTTGTTTCCATGTCTTGGCTATTGCGAATAGTGTTGCAATGAACATGAGGGTGCAGATATTTTTTCAAATTAATGTTTTCATTTTCTTCAGATACATACCCAGAAGTGGAATTGCTGTATCATATAATAGTTCTATTTTTAATTTTCTGAGGAACTTTCATACTGTTTTCCATAACAGCTGCACCAATTTACATTCCCACCAACAGTATACAAGGGTTCCCTTTTGTCCACATCTTCAGCAACTCTTGTTACTTCTTGTGCTTTTGATAATAGCCATTCTAACAGGTGTGAGGTGATATCTCATTGTGGTTTTGATTTGCATTTCTCTGATGATTAGCGATGTTGAGCATCTTTTCATGTGCCTGTTGGCCATCTGTATGCCTTCTTTGGAAAAATGTCTGTTCAGATCATTTTTTATATATATATACTTTGTCTTCTGGCTCCTCCACAGTACTTCATAACTTTTGTTTGACCCCATTTTTTACTTCACTTTATTTTAGGAAACTAGGATTTTTTTTTAAGGTCTTACTATTTCAAAGAGAACCATAAGGGTGAAAAACCACTTTCTCCTATCACATTTGTTCGTTTTTATCTAATGCATCAGGAAACGTGCGTTACTGTTAATGATAGGGGTGGAGGGGAAGGATACAGTATGATGATCTGTGCTTGTTTCAATTCTAACAAAATTTATCTTTTAAACTAATCTGAAAATGAGGCAAACCTAACTTTCACATTGGAAAATCATGAGAGGAGAAAATTCCTCAGAGATCTATAGGCAAAAGCAAATCAACTCATCTTTGTAGATAATATCTTTTATATGGCAAATCCTAAAGAATACACACAAAACATTAGTGCTATTAAAGCCAGGTAGCTGATGGTTACTGTAAATATTCAATAAGAATATGGATACCCTCTGATCTTGTTCCCAACACAGACACACATGAAAAGAAGTTAACCCGCACATTATTATAAGCTTGTTAATTTGTGTTTTCTCATTTAACCTGAGGGAGGGCTCAAGGGTCACACGGATTTATGAGCTTGTTTTGCAGTAGAAAAAGAATGCTTTTAAGGAAGTTTTGGCCACCAGATAACCAGCCCCCAGCTGCCACTGATGCCAAGAATTCTGGTTGCCGAAGGTCTTATCTGGAGTGAAAAAAACACAGACTTCCCTTTTGTTTCTCTGAAACTCCACCTCCCCAGCCATTTAGCTCTATAAAGACCCCTTTCTTCCTTCTTTTGCTAAGGCAGATTTGTGATAACCTATCCTTCTGCCTTCTCATTTTGGTCAATTCAAATAAACCTTTCTCTACCCCCAAGCACTAGTGTCTCAGTGATTGGCTTACTGTGCATTGGGCGCATGAACTTGAGATTAAGAGGTTCAGTATCACTATTAAAAGAAAATCAGCCAAATTGCAGGATATGAAATCAACACACAAAATTCAGTTGTAATTCTATACACCAGCAATGAGCAATTTGAAAAGTAAATTTTAAAAATTCCATTTATAATAGCATCCAAAAGAATAAAATACCTATGAATAAATTTAACCAAAGAGGTGAAAGTCTTATACACTGAAAACTATAAAATATTACTGAAAGAAATTAAAGAGGACTTAAATAAATGGAAATATATGCCATATTCATGGATTGGAAGATACAATATTGTTAAGACAATAGTTAAATACTACCAAAATCAATCTACAGATTCAATGTGATCCTACTAAAATTGCAACATCCTTTTTTACAGAAATGGAAAAGCTGATCCTAAAATTTGTGTAAAATTGAAGGTCACCCTGAATAGCCAGTACAATCTTTGAAAAAAGAACAAAGTTGCAGGACTCACACTTTCCAATTTCAAACTGACTACAAAGTTACAATGATCAAAACAGTGTAGTATTGGAATAAGGATAGACTTACAGACCAATAGAATAAAATTGAGAGTCCAGAAGCAAACACAAACATCTATGGCCAATTGATTTTCAACAAGGGTGCCAAGCCCATTCAATGGGGAAAAGAACAGTCTCTTTAACGAATGGTGTTTAAACAACTGTATATCCACAAGCAAAAAGATAAATTTGGACCCCTACCTCACACCACACATAAAAATCAACATAAAATGGATCAGCAACCTAAATGAAAGAACTAAAAATATAAATCTCTTAGAAGAAAACATGGATGTAAATCTTCATGACCATAGATTTGGCAATTCAGTCTTAGATATCGTATCAAATCACAAGCAACAAAAGAAAAAAATAGGTAAATTGGACTTCATTGAAATTTTTTAAAAAACAAACTTTTGTGCATCAAAGGGCATTACCACAACAGGGAAAAACAGCCTACAGAATAGGAGAAACTATTTGAAAACTACATATCTGATAATGATCCAGTGTCCAGAATATGTAAAAACTCTTACAACTCAACAACAACAAAAAATCCAAACAAGCTAATTGAAAATGGGTTAAAGACTTCAATAGCCATTTATCCAAAGATATCCTAATGACAAACAAGCACATGAAAAGATGCTCAACATCATTAGTCATTAGGGAAATGCAAATCAAAACCACAATGAGATATCACTTGACACTTACTAGGATGTCCAAAATATTTTAAAAAAGCAAAATAAAAAGTGCTGGCATGGATGTTGAGAAATTGTTAGTCGGAATGCAAAATGGTACAGCTGCTATGGAAAGGAGTTTGGCAATTCCTCAAGTTAAACATAGAATTACCATATGACCTAGCAATTCCACTCCTGAGTATATGCTCAAGAGATCTGAAAACCTTCAAACAAAAACTTGAACACAAATGTTCTTAGCAGCACTATTCACAATGACCAAAAAGTAGAAACAACTCGAATGTCCATCAATAGGTGAGTGAATAAACAACAGTGGTATGCCCATACAATAGGATATTACTAAGCCAGAAAAAGGAATGAAGTACTGAAACATGCCACAATGTGGATGAGTCTTGAAAACATTATGCTGAGTGAAAGAAGCCAGACATAAAAGGTTGTATGTCATAGGAGTCCATTTGTATGAAACACCCAGAATTGGTAAACCCTTAGAGACTAAAAGCAGATTGGTTTTGTCAGGGACTGGGAGAAGGGTTGAATGGAGAGTGACTGATAAATGGGTATGGGATTTCCTTTTGGGGTGATAAAAAAAATTTGGAAGTTGATAAAGGTGGTAGTTGCACAACATTGCAGGTGTCCTGAATGCTACTGAAATGTACACTCTAAAATGGTTAATTTTATGTTATGTGAATTTCATCTCAAAAATTAAAGCTATATAAACGCAATCATATAGCATGTAACCTTTTGAGATCAGCTGTTTTCATTCAGCATAATTCCCTTGAGACTCATCTAAGCCATCTGCCTTCCATGTCTTTAAAGAAACTGATAAAAGGGCCAAGGCAAAACACAAAGCCAGCTAGCATGTCAGTGGCATTTTCTACCCATATTAACATTGCTCCATTCATATTTGTGTACGTTTCCATCAGGTTTGATGCCACTTACCTATCCTATCATTTTGTCCATGTTTCTCCCTCTTGTTTCTAAGGCTATAGTGAAATTCCTTGCTGAATTTAATGAATATCTGTATTAGTTACTATTGCTTCCGTAACGAATTGCTACAAACTTAAAGGCTTAAAATAATATGAATTTATCATCTTATAATGCTGAAGGTCAGAAGTCTGAACTGGGGTTGACATGGTCAAAATCAAGGCATTGGCAGGGCTGCATTCCTTTTGGAGATGCCAAGAGAGAATATATCTCCTTACCTTTTCCACTTTTCAGAGAATATTTGCATTCCTTGCCTTGTACTCCCTTCATCAATGTTGAAAGCATCATTCTAACTTCTGCTTCCATCATCACCGCTCCTCTCTCTCTGACCCTAATTCTACTGCCTTGCTTTTATAAGACTGATTACATTGGGTCCACCTGGATATTTCACGTTAGTCTCCCCATCTCAGGACCTTAATTTAGTCATATCTGTATTTTACTATGTAAATTATCATAGTCACAGATTCTAGGGTTTAGGATGTGAACATATTTGATGGGCTATTGTTTAGCTGTATTTTTTGCTGAATTTCAGACCTGTAGGTTCAATAGCATTCCCTTGATTTACTAGCCTAGTTAGTCTTTCAAGGCTCATCAACTGAATCCGTTAATTTAACTGCAATGCATTGAATGAATTGAGTGGAAAGTACCATAGTAAACTGGACATGCCAATTATTCTTCACCAAAGTCTGCACACACACAAAATGGCTTCTCTAGAGGTATAACTTTTATTAAAGTACAAGCTTCCTTACTGCTATTCACACTCTGCCTGTCTGGGACCAATGCTACGGATATTTTGCAGACTTAGTAAGCACTGATCAATGATTCTTTTCACTTATTTTCACGAAGGTATTATTTTGATGGTATGTGTTATTGCTTCACATTCTCCCACAGTAAAATCACAATGATAATTTGTATTGGTAAATAAAACAAACCGATGCTTAAATATTCATTTGAGCTATAATATGACCAGTACTTTCAGAGGCACAAGGTAATAGAGAAAAGGTAAATAATCTCACAATAGCTAAGGACTTCTTCTAAATATATGTAAAATACAAAAAAGCAATGTATATATATCTACACAATATATAATATTACATATAATATAAATATGAATATATATTTCCCACATCGAAATGTGAAGGCCTAGCTAGGCATATCCAAATAGCAGTATTTTTTCCTAATCCCTACCATACTGGGTCTTCAAAAGGAAGTTTCTCACTACCAAACTAAAGATGATTCTAATATATAAAAGTAAATCACTTTTTTAGTAGTTCAGACTCAAAGTTCCATTAGTACCTATGACAATTGCTAGTTGTGCATGTAAAAAATATACAAAATCCCACCATACCTTCTGGGTCAATTGACAACGAGTGTGCTGGGACATTTGTTCCGTCAGTCTGAGATTCTGAATGAATGTTAAAGGTCTTCTGGCCTAAACTCTAGCTTCTAGATTTGTGGCATCTGTCCATTTAATAAACATGCCTCTGTGTATTCATTGAATATATTGACGATAATAGGGCCAAAGAGAGGCTAAAGCAGGAAGGCCCCTTTAGGACATTCTTGGCAGGTAGGGCTTCAATCTTTGTTTGGACCCTTCGTAAGACTGCTGTGGTGTTTCCTAAGTTACCTCTACCCTCCCTCTTCTCTCCTTCCACTCCCACCCCATGCCAACTGCTTTGCTGATCATGGTCTTTCCTGTATTTACGTGTGTATCTGGTTGGACTGTTTTAATATGAGGAGTTACTGACGGTCTGTCTTTAAGTTTCAATTTTCTTCTGTGCCACTAAGTCAGTCTAGAGGACAGAAGTCTCTTTTTACAGACTGTGGTCTCTGTTAATGTTCCTATGACATCTTTACTGTGGTCTGTAGCACCTGGGGATTTGAATTACCTTACATTTTCCCTTTGTATCAAGACACATGATTTATTAACTTTTTAATGAAATGGTATGTATTGATATTCCATTGTTTCTGTGTTTTTCCTTGTTTCCATTTGTCTCTCTAAGCTGTGAGCTGAGAGGTTTGAGAGCCAGACTTTGAAATGAGTCAGCTGTTTAGAGTCCAGACACTGAAAGAGGTTTCCGTAGCAACGGGCGATGTGTGGGAAAGCCTTATGCACACTATAGCTTAAGAAGCAGGATTTGCTGGCTGAGGCGTAAAGCTTCTCCTCCATCCTGGAGTTATTTTCTCAGTACAAGGATACTTGATTTATGTTAGTTTTAGCTAACATTCAAACGTGGTCAATTTCTTCTCAAGATAAACTTTGCATTTTGTGGAAATAAATTAAATACCGATATTAAACACATATCGTTTCAAAAATAACCATAAAATCAATAAAGCTAAACTTTAGTCACTGGTAGATAGCAAAAGTATCTCACTGATCTCATCACAAACACATTCACTGCTACAGTGAACACAATCTGGCAAATGTCTTGCTTCCATCCTTATCTATAAAGTGGTCTTTAAATATATAGAAAATATCTCACACCTAGCAGGTTTCCTAGAAGAGATTTCATCTTTCAGACAACCAATCGTTATTTGATCTATGGTCAGCTAACTTGATTGGTTAAAAATTGTACTAAGCAAGCTAAGGCTTCTGGTCTGAGTCAATAATCCACTCAACCCTAGGTAGTTGCATTATGATGCAGCCATTGGTAGAAGTGAAAAAATTAGTGTATTACCACACCCACTGTTGGAGCAGCAACTCCAAGGGCACTCCAGGAAGCTCATCTTTCTGTAACAAAAAGGTCACATATTGCCTGGAGTTTTGAAAATCACAACAAAAGGAGTTGTGATCTAAGAAATATTGCAATTGGACCACGAGGGTAGCTTTAAACAAATTCTGCAACATGGAAAATTTTGCAAAATACTATATCTCAACCTAGAGCTAAACATGGTAATTTGCTAGACTACGGTTCTCCTCCTGTAGTCTTTGGGGCTATGGTGAGAACCTGGTTTATGAAGAACCACTCCCTTCTCTTTATTTCTGTTGATGTCCTCTACATTCTTCTGTCCTCTGTACTCTTGTTACCATTCTCCTGAAAGTAAGCTTTATCTCCTCTACAGAATCATTTTGTTGATTTCTAAAATAACCTCATAATTTTTAGTTAAAAACTGCCTCCAATTTCTGGTCATGATAATTAAAATATTGAAAGGTCTTTTAAAAGTGGCTATCACTAAAAGCTATGTGGGAGTGCATTCAAACTAACACAATGTTTTGTAACTTCAAGATATTCCATGATTCTAGACTCATGTCACAGCAAGGATTGCTTTAGTGATCAAGCAAGTAGTCCAACCTCCTCATTTTATGGATGGTAAAACTAAGGCTTTTATTGACACGAGAGTGTTTCTCCTGCAATTAAATAAAGTGAAGTTTGGTGATGACTTAATTTGAAATATATTTGTTTTCAATTCTCTGATAATATATATTTTAGTAACCAATAATGTTTGGTTAACATGTCTGTTTTTCTTCAAAAGATCTTATATGTCTGTAAGGTATTTAATGGAATTGGAAATAAAACAATCTTCTGTGTCTACATTCTATAACTTTTCTTAGACAATTAAAATGGTCTTCTCTCGGGGCTGGCCCAGTGGTGCAGCAGTTAAGTTCACACATTCCGCACATTCTGCTTTGGAGGCCCGGGGTTCACCGGTTTGGATCCCGGGTGCAGACATGGCACCACTTGGCAAGCCATGCTGTGGTAGGCATCCCACATATAAACTAAAGGAAGATGGGCATAGATGTTAGCTCAGGGCCAGTCTTCCCCAGCAAAAAGAGGAGGATTGGCAGCTGATGTTAGCTCAGGGCTGATCTTCCTCAAAAAAAAAAAAAAAACGGTCTTCTCTCTTTATTGACAATAAAGAGGAAAATGTTGAAAATGTCTAATATCATTCAGACTGCTATGTGATGTTCATAAATACTAAGTATGTAAGTGGCACACGATCTCTTATTTCTGTATTTATATAACAATATGAAAGCGATAGCTATAGACTCAGCAAGCTACTTCATTCAAGACAAATAGTGTTTTATGGTTCAAAGGAAGGAGTTTTTGTGTTGGTGGTCTTTTACTAGGCAGGCTCTAGACAGAAAGAATGCCTGTAAAACAACTTTTCAAATATTTGTATCAACTTTACTGTTGTTCCTGCTTTCCATTTTAGAAGTGCTGAGAGAGTAAAATTAACCCAAATCTCAATTATCAGTGTGTTGAGTACTTAATGTATTTTAACAAATACATGACGCATAGTTTACACTTAGTGAATGCTTGTTGAATGAATGAGTGAATGAATGAATAAATATTCCCAATTGGTTTTTACCAGTCTCTCTCATGGACTCCTTTTCCTCCATCTCATCTTCTCAAGTTGGGAGTACTAACCAATGCATCCTACTATGGCTTCACATATCATATACATTTCCAATCTGACCTTTTCATTTGAGTCCCAGTGCTAATAGCTCTGCCTGAATACTGGATACGTCTTCTTGAATTGTGAGCTCTTCCCCACAAACCCATTATATCCATAAGTGAACTCTCTTTTCCACTGTAACCTCCTCCAATCAAATTCAGTTTTACTCCAAATAATTTTGTCTCTGTCGATAACACCTTTATTCTCTTAAGCTATTCAGGCTTAAAACTTTGAATCATCTTTGGCAATTTCTACTCACGTAGCTCTCATTCCAATTAGTCACAGATCCTATCCTTTTTCTTTCAAAATGACTGTCCTTTTCACCCATATTATTTTCCTTCTTTATGCACATTTCCAAATATTTATCCCTTCGCCCTCTGAATACTGCAACAGCCTCCTAGCCAAGCCCCCAGGTTCCAAGTTCTCCCTCACCGAAATTATCTCTATTGAGCTCCCTCTCTGCTATCTCCTATAGTACTTATAATTTGTGTCTCTCAATTTAGCACTGAATTACATAGTTTTACACTGGTCCTCATTGCTGTGTGTAAAGCTCATTTCCACAATGTATTGTAAACTCCTTAAAGGCATGCATAATATCTTAAACTTCTCTGTATTTATTACAGCCCTGAGCACAGAGTAGCCACTCAAAAAATTAAGAAAGGCATATGAGTAAAAAATAAATAGAAGGCAGAGTAATAGGAAGCAGACAAGAAGAGAAAATAAAGAGAAAATGAAAGGGAGTTTTTCATTGGAAAAATACCCTTACAGGAGGGATATATCCCAATCCTGTCCCACCCTGCCCCTGTTCCACTGGCCCTAGTGGAGCAGTTACCAGGCCTCTATTCTTTACCTTAGTCGTCATTCTTCTCTTTGGTCCGAATAATCTGAAAGACAAGAGGCAATGGCAGATGGGAGCTCTTAGCCTTAGCATCAAAATAGGATCCACGGCAGAGCTGATACCGTTGATGGAGTACTGAGTTTTGAGATGGTTTGGAAAGATGTTGGGAAATGAAGTATCTTTGCTAAAGAAACAATATGGCCTCTAAATTTCCTTGCTGGGACCACCCCCAAAAGCTTTTTAGAGCTCCATATCTCTAGTTTCCCACAGACTTGCACAGAAAACCTCAAATAACAATGCCTTATTGTTTATAACACTGTGTCAACCAGAGGAGTCGTAGATGTGTTTCAGTAACATGTAGCCCCAAAATCTCAGAGATTTAAGACATGAAAATTTATTTTTCACTCATGAAAAGTCAACTGGAGGCCATTTGGGAGGTGAGGTTTTTCTCCGTTTAGTGACTCAAAGATTGATGCTCCTTCTGTTTTACAATGTCGCTATCTTAACATATTGTTTCCATGGTTACTAAAGAAGAAGAATAGAGAGCTTTGGAGATGGCATATGAACTCTTAATGCTTTAACTTAGCAGTGACACATGTCGCAGTGTCACACCTACTTACAGCCCATTAGCCAGAGTACTTACACGGTCCCAACATAACTAAAATGATTCTGTGCACTATAGAACAACACATGAAAAATTGCATGAGCACGAGTGTCTTCCACAAACACCTTATGTTATTCAAGCAATTTTACATCTATTTCTCACTTGATTCCCACAACAATTCTGTGAGGTCTCTGGGGCAGATAGTAGTTCCTTTGTGAAGATGTAGCAAGCAAGGCCCAGAGGGCGAGAATGACTTTTCTAAGGTTACAAATTTACTGACGGAGGTAGAATTAAAAACTAAGAAGCTTCAGGCCTGGCCCCGTGGCCGAGTGGTTAAGTTCGAGCGCTCCGCTGCAGGTGGCCCAGTGTTTTGTTGGTTCAAATACTGGGCGCGGACATGGCACTGCTCATCAAACCACGCTGAGGCAGTGTCCCACATGCCACAACTAGAAGGACCCACAACGAAGAACATACAATTATGTACCTGGGGGCTTTGGGGAGAAAAAGGAAAAAGATAAAATCTTAAAAAAAAAAAAAAAACAAAAAGCTAAGAAGCCTCTTTTCACTCCTGAGTTCTGTGTGCTTTAACATATTTCCTCCTAAAAGGAAAAAGTATCAAGGGCCAGGAGCAAGCCAACAAGATGAAGGTGATAAAGTCACTTCATACTCAGCCACTTTCAGCTTTAAAATAAAAATAGCTCTCTTCAGAATGTATTAATAATAATATATTTAAAAGCATTCATTCAGAATATATTTTAAAGAAATTATCATATATTTAACTGTTTTTAACTAGACTCATGGATTTCTTTCACTGGCGGAAAAAAAAAATCTCTCTACTGACCAAATGCAGTTAGCACCACAAAGCAGTTTAAAAGAAATAGTAGAGAAAAAATATCTTACTTAATAGGTAAAAGAGATTCTGAAAGAAAATCCAATCAGAGGACGTTTCATATTAAATATGTGGTCTTATGTCATGGTCATTTGACATTACACACATACCTCTGAACATACGATGCCAAACAGATAACTGGTCAACTAGACTTCGAAAAATGGATGTGTCTGTCCCATCTATTATGATGCCTCTCCTTACAGTGGTTTCTCCTACACTAACATACCCCTGAAGTAATAGTTGTCACATTGTGTTACAATCATTTATGTGCTTGTCTCTCCCTTTCCCCCAACTTTTGAAGACAAAGATCATGTGTTATTGGTTGTTACAGTCACAAAGCATATTGAAATGTTCTTACCTCTCTTGTTCCCCCTTTGAAGGTTCCGCAGCTTTGGTTGATCACTTCTGTGTTCCTCAATGCTCTGTCCTAGGTTCTATTCTCTTCTCAATCTATACTCCTCTTGGGAGATTTCATCTGCTTCTCTGGACTAAAGTACTGTCAATATTGTGATGATACCTAATCTCTGACTCTGACTGAGATTTAGACCCATCACTCACTGTCTACAGGACCTGTCTGCTCATCCGGGAACTTAACATATTTCCAGCTGACCCAATTATCTCCCTTACCACTCCCAAGCCAGATATTTGGGAGTCATTTATCCTCCTCCCTATCCATTATCCACAATGACCAATCTGTTACTAAATGCTATCTATTTCTTTAAACATATCTCAAGTCTATAAAATTTCTCTCTATCTCCACTTCCACTACATTAAGCAAGACAATATCACCTCCCAAACAGAATACTCCAGTCTTTCCTCTTTTATTCCATTTTTCATATGTCAAAGAGAGTGATCTTTTTAAAATACCAGTATGATCTTTTCACTGCCATACTTAAAAGTAACTAATTATCTGTTATTGCTAGGTGCTTTGAGTATACAAAGATAAAAATATACATCATTCTTATTTTTAAGGAGCTTCAAATCTAGATGAAGGTGGCATTATGTACTGAATGTGTCCCCTCAAAACTCACGTGTTAAAATCCTAATCCTAACGTGATGGTATTAGGAGGTGGAGCCTTTGGGAGGCAATTAGGTCATGAACGTGGAACCCTCATGAATGAGATTAGTACCCTTATAAGAAGCCAGAGAGCTAGCTAGCTCTCTTTCCACCGTGTGAAGATACAACCAGAAATCAGTAGTCTACCACCTGCAAGAGTCCTCATCAGAAGCTGTCCATGCTGGCACCCTGATGTCAAACTTTCAATCTCCAGAACTATGAGAAATAAATTCACATTGTGTTTATAAGCTACCCAATCTATGGTACTTTGTTATAGAAGCTTGAACTGACTAAGATAGGTGAAGATGGAAAGAATATACAGTCGTGTCACTTAATGAATAACAGGGATATCTTCTAAGAACTGCATTGTCTGGTGATTTTGTCACTGTGCAAACATCATAGAGTGAACTTACACAAACCTAGATGGCATAGCCTACTACACACTGAGGTTATGTGGCACTCATTTTATGGTACCACTGTCATATATGTAGTTGGTCATTGAGTGAAACGTTGTTATGCAGCACATGACTGTGTATTCTATAATCACTTGAAGCTTTGGGGTACAAATAACAGAAACTAACTCTGGCTAACTTAAGGAAAAAAGTGTATTGAAAGAATATTGGAGAGTTCACAGAACCAACAGGAAGTATGGCAAAGTTCTGAAACAGTCAAGAACCAAAGGTAACTAGGCAGTGAGAAATACAGCCAAAGTCACTCCACAGGAACAGCTGGTGTTGGCTAAACCACTGCCACTAGCCACTGACTCTACTCCCTCAGTGAATAATCTCTAACTTTCCCTGTTTTTTTTGCATCATTCCCTCAGAATTCAAAGTCCTAGGAAGGAGCATTCAATTGGTGAGGCCTAGGTTATGTATCTATGACCAGGCGCCAGGGAGGAAGAGGATGAAGTACCTGGCCACTTCAAAGTCCATGATGGAGATGAAGCCCTAATTCCCACCAATACTCACACAATGGCAGATTCTCTCAGAATAGGATAGCTGTTTAGATATTCAACAGCTAAAAAAAAATGACAACTGTATATAAATATAATCAAGTTTACAGTTCATATCCAAAAACCTTGGAAACAGATGTATTTAAGTATTCATAAATTTTCAGACTTAGAACAGTAATAAAACCCTCATACTGCATATTAAATACCACTGAGTTGGATTTTAGGCAGTAGCCCATTATCAAACACATATTTCTGACTTGAAATATATGACTATTAACATCGAACTGAGATAAATAAAGACTAGAGAGAGTCTCACATCACTTCAGGTTAGATTTTATTACCAAATAAGTTCAGGTCAGTTCTTAATGAATTTTGAAACATTTTCTATTTTCACAGCTTTGGAGATTTGAGAATGGCAATAAATAGATGGTTGGCCTGTGTTAGTGCTATAAAAACTCATCACTTTCTGGGAAAGAAGAATGTGATTATTCTGAAAGGATCAAGGATAATTCACTGAAGAAGGTAACATTTGAACCCAGTCTAAAATAAAGGATGCATAGGATTTGAATGGATCTGAATGTAAGGGAGAACATACACCTTGGAAGGCATGCCATGAGAAAAAAACCCTGGATGGAAAAACAAGAAAACATGTTTAGAATAGCATATTAGGTAAAGTTTTATGGTCTGTGAAGGGGAAGAGAAGGATATAACCATGAAAGGTAGGATAAATCATAGAGAGCCATATTAAGGGATTAATTTTATTCACCAGCCAGTGGGGAGCCATTGAAGGTTTTTGAGTGTGGAATTGTAAGATCAGAGCTATGCTTTTGGAAGTTTCATCTGGCATATTGTGTCAGTTTCAAATAGTCTATATAGATAAGTTTTATCTGACGTCACAGGAGGTGTTTAATTTATACTGTTGAAACCCATTTTCTCTTGTCCTTGTCTCAGTAAAGATAAACAGCTGCTCAACACCGCCAGGTCAATATTCCTATACTTGCAGAACATTCCTACTCAATTGCCTACTAAAAAGTATTGAAGAATTGTCAGAAGACTTGTGAGGAACCAGGTTCTTGGTGTAAGATAAACCACAAACACACAATGTAATGCAGAACACTGGGCTTAAATGTTAATATTTAACCACTTCTTCAGTTATTACTTGTTTTGTTCAATAACCTGATATCAGTATGCCAGATGCTGATCAGAATGAGTTAATTATAATTATTCCACGTGAGAGAAATAGGTAAAAATAAGATCAACCCCAGACATCATTTATTAAGTATTCAGTGCGAGCCAGACATTATCCTAGACAATTTCTGTACATGATACAGGGAACTATTACTTGGCCATGCACCAGGAACCAATCTCTCTCTCTTCCCTCCTCCCCCCAAATTCTGCCCTCCTTTCTTGGATACAAAACAAAACTTCCATTTTGGGCACTGCTTTGTCCTTAGGAAAAGGAACTGGTAGTTTTCTTTATTTCAAAGTATCTCCAGTCTTAGCTACCACAGAGATCAGAGTGGCTATATATCAAAGACCCTTGGCTGACTTAGCTGATTAGCAGCCAAAAGCACAAAAGAAATGCATTCTCAGCAATTTTTATATTAGCCCATTACTTCCTACTAAGTGTGAGATATAAAAGCATCTTCACTGCCTCCATCCCCACTACTGCATTTGGCTCAGTAGTACTGTCCTCACTACAAGCTGTTACCTGCAGACTGTGCCATGACACATATTGGCCAATTACGGTTGAGATTAAACTGCAGAATATTTTTGCTCTGTGGGCTAGAACATTTCCAGGAATTAAGGGATTTAAGAATAAGTTATAAAACAGTTTGTTTTTCATGCACTTCACCAATATCATTAAAATGCTATATAGTTCATCCCTTTAAATCCCGTAATCCCTCTCACCATCAACTCCTTTGCCAAAGTTACTCTCTTTAACTTGGAAAAACATTTTTGTCTCAATAGTCTTGAAATTTCCTGGCTGTAGTTAAAAAGGGATTAAAAAAAAAAGACCTCATATTCATCTCGCTATTGTTACTGGAAAGATAATGTGATAAATGTGACTCAATGCGGCAGTTCTCAACTTTATTCTCCCATGGCACATGGAATGGAAGCATGAATATGCTTACGCCACTCCTCTGAGAAAGTCTCAGTGCACCAGTCATAACTCATCCCTTTTACTCTCATTCAAGAAAGCAAGTCAGAATGTAAAGGACTGAGAGCGACCACACATATTCTTGGTTTTCTTTCCATTCCACTCAGTGTCATTTGTTGGCCCTTCCTCCACAACCTGACTTCCATATAATAGATGCTTTGGTATTCAGTCATGGGGACAACTCTTCTCATTCTATACTTTATTTTAAGGGACTTCCCTTAATATCCAAAGATCCATTTAATGTCTATATGCTGATGACTCCAAAAATTTATATTTCCAAGGCAAATCTCTCCTCTGACCTCCAGAAACGCTTCTGTTGCTCAGTTTACCCAATATTCCATTTTTCAAAGGCATTTCAAACTCGTTTTCCTTATAATCTTCCCCCACCAACTGGGTCTTCTTTCAATATGCCATGCCTCAGTGAACAGCTCTACATTCCATTCAGTTTGGTAAGTCAGAACCAAGGAAGTCAGCTATAATGTCTTCTTTTCCCTCAACATCTGTCTCTAATCTATCCCCAAGTCCTGTCTACATCCCCAGCTAAATGTTTCTCAAATCTGTCCATATTTCTCCCTTTCTACAGCTTTTCCCCTAGTCTAAGCCATCATCCTATTTCACCTAGACTACTATAATTTACTTTCTAAACAGCAGACATAGAATATAATGTTAATGGTGCCCTAAGGAGTTGCTCAACTCAGCAGTTCCCAAGCCACTGGAAAGGAGTAAAACCAGGGGATCATGGACAGAAGTCAGTTACCGGAACTGTAGAAGAAGAGACGCTCATCTTTAAGAAAACTATTGTGAAAGGCAAACATCTTTCTGTGGAACAGTCTAAGGTCGCAGGTGATGGGAACATATTAAGAGAGACTATAGGAGGTAAGATTCAAGAACTGAGAAGCATGGATTCATTTTCTGGGGAGAAGTTAGCTTGTACCTATGACTCTTATGACAATCCTGAACCTGCCTTTGTGGCTGCAACTCGGCCATCTTAAAAGTTCAGTACTCAGAACTGGCATTTGTTTTCCACAAAGATCTGCTCTAGCTTCTGGACTTATTCAGCTATGTCTGCTAAATTCAGTTCTCTAGGAGAAGAAGAAAAGAGAAGAACAGAGAGATGTAGATGAAGACAGGGATAAAGGGAACAGCGATTGAGTACTGGGAAAGAAAGGAATACATAAGATAACATAAAACAATGAGAAAATGTTTCACCCATAGCCACCCCTGTGCTCTTACAGAAGCACAAAATCAGTCTCATCATACATTTCTAATTAGACATGAGCCTATGGTAATGGTAGAGTTCCTAATCTCTTACCATTCTCCACTCCCTTATTCCCTTCCAGCAACATTGTCTCTTTGCTATTCCTGGAATATACTAGGCTTGTCCCAGCCTTAGCAATTTATACTTGCTGTTGCCTTATCCTGGACCCATCTTCCCCCAGATATGCTCATCACCTTCTCCCTCACTTCCTTCAAGTGTCTGCTCAGACAATATTTTATCAGGCAAAATTTCCCTAACTTCTCCCACCTGCTCTTGCTATCCCCCTTTCTGTCTATAGACCCCCAGTCAGAGGGTTAACTTGAGAAGAGTAAAGTCTTCTCTCTCTGTCTCTTCTTGCTTCCCTGTGGAATCTATAGCGTTATTTTTAAATTGAGGTATAATTGACATATAACATTATATTAGTTCCAGGTGTACAAATGATGATTTAATATTTGCATATATTGCGAAATCATCACCACAATGAGTCTAGGTAACATCCATCACCATACATAGTTATAGAATTTTTTTTCTTGTGATGAGAGCTTTTAGGGTCTACTCTCTTAGCAACTTTCAAATATGCAAAGCCGTATTATTAACTATAGGCACCATGGTGTACATTACATTTCCAGGATTCGTTTATTTTATAGATGGAAGTTTGTACCTTTTGACTCCCTTCACCCATTTCTCCCACCCCTCCACCACCTGCCTCTGGCCATTACCAATCTGTTCTCTGTATCAATGAGTTTTGTTTTTCTTTTTTTAGAGTCCACATGTAAGTGAGATCATACGTTGTCTTTCTCACTACAGCATTTTAGAACAATGCCGGACTTATAGTAGGTACTCAATAAATATTTGTTATGTAAAGAAATGAATAAATAATCTAATGCAACTTAGCAATGAAATACTCTAGTGAAAATTCTTCCTATTAATTACTAACAAATGCTAGCAAAGAAAGTCTTACATACTTAAGCAGCATCAATCTGGCTGGACAGAATCCAAGAACTATGACAATCTCTGCCAACACCCACTCAGAATTCCCTTTGCCCCATCCATCTGCTAAATGTTTCTATTCATGTATTTGCCTTGTGGCTTTGTTTTCAGTCCCATTTAAACTTCTCTTGTCCAGATGAAAAGGCATAATCTCAATGTCTGGTACATATTTAGCCTTTTCCTGTTCAAGACTTGGTGGCATTTCTTTTGCCAGGCATTCTGAACCACAGCCTCATCTCCTCAGTTGTTACCCTAAAGCCAGGCCACTTGCCTGCTCACCTCATTGCTGATCAGAAGCAGGTTCAGACCTTGTACAGGTTAAGCACCTGCCTCATACTGGGAATGTACGGTAAACTGAGTTGTGTGTGGGCAGTACAACTGTGGGAACTAATTTTCAAGCTGCTTTTATGAGCTGTTTGAGTAGTTATGTTTATGACAGTAAGCAACATAAGATTGTATTCATGCTCACTAAACTCTAGAAAAAAATTACTAAGAACTGAGTTCTTCAGGATTTAAAAATAGAAATGTATGCATATTTATGCAGGACCAAAATAAAACACTAATTATTCTACTGAGGTTATATTGGGTCTTTTTCCTGTGAAGGTTTTGCATGGAGCACTTTATAAACATGGCTAAGTTAGTCTCGCAGAGAGACTAACAGGAAACGTAACTCTCATGCAATGGTTAAATGGCTATAGAATGTCCATGAAATTTGTACTAGAGTTGTAATCAGAACCTCCACCTCTTACTTTCTTCAGGGTAATTTTTCCAACAGATGATATTAATTTAGGACACAAGAAATAAAAGTATCTCCTAGTTTATTTTACATTTTATTTTACATTTTAATTATAGTTGGAATATTTTCATGTCCAATCTCAGGTAAAGTACGGTACAGTTAAAAGATAAGTGAAATGAGAACCAGGGTTTAGTCACTAGTAGAATACCTAAATATTGTTGGCTGAGAGAAACTTGAGTAGGGAGGAGATACAATCCACTTTTTCTTTCCAACCCGGATGATGTTAATAAGCTTCACCACATTCTAATTACTGATTTCTGCCTGGAGGAACATCTTGGCTTTTCCAATTAACAATAATTTAATATGTTATTGCTTATCCTTTGTTCTTTTTCTTTGAGCTCATCCAATTACTGCATACTGCTTTTGTTTTCTTAGCCCTAAACACTAGTTTCATTATTTTTTCTTATGAGATTTTTCTTAGATCTTGTCCTAATTATAAATTATGTCCAGTTGTATTTAAAATCATGGTTAAATGCTTTATATTTTTGGCATGTATTGAGAGAATGAATAAAGTATCATCTCTTTGTTCCTTGGGGAATAATGCAAGTTACAAAATATTGTTTTGAAATTTTTTGAACAAACCATTTTTATCTGTTTATTCTCAGTTCAAGATATATGCAATTTTAAACTAAATTGCATCTTTGCAAATCAATGCCTTTGGAAGCAACCTCCTTGGTTGATTGAATCATCAGTCCAGGAGCCATTCGTCACTTTCCTGCCTTTCACATAGTATGGAACTCCAACCATCCAAGAAACACAGTTGTTTCACCATATTCCTAAAATATTTTAGAAAGAAATCAACCACTGGCACAAAATTTCCCAAGATGCCACTCCACCTATTTTTATTGAGTAATCACTATCTGCTACGCATTGTAATTAGTGTCTTCCAAACAGTGCTTGCAGTCGATACTTCATAATTTACTGTCTCAATGTTTTATAGTTCCAGAATGTAACTCTAAACTTCCTGAAGGCAGAAAAATTATATCATGCCTTTGTTTGCCTCTATAATAGCAAGCAAAAACTGAGAGTCAGAGTGGGTTTCCAAAGGTAAATTGATATGTTTCAGTGCCATTTCTCCTTCAATGTACTGACTCCATTTGTACTATGTGGCTCGCTCTGAGTATAAAATCCAACAAAATTAATCTTTTTAACCCAGTTGGTCATCTACAACTGCACTGAGATCATGCTTTGTCCCCTCTGTGGGCTCTTAGATATGCTCACTGATCTGCTGATGGTAGAAAAAAAGAAATGTTGATGACACGTTTCTATCAGTTTTTCCAGGCTGCATTAAAAAATTCTATAGCCTAGAGGCCAAAGGACAATTGTCATGATGACTCTATTAACAGAACTCATCAGCTTTATTTCATTGATTTGATTTATAGAATTTCTGGTCTAATAGAAAAAAAATATAAGCCCTGAACCATTTGTTACTAGAGGACTACACTTTTAATCAGGTTGTTTACTTTGAGAAAGGTTATACTTATTGGAATATCCCAATTACTTACCAACCCACCCTTCCCAAGAGATTGGGCAGTTCACCCCACTGCAATAAATCAATGCCTTGTAGAAATAAATTATTAACAATTTGTCTGTTAGCCCTCTCATTCTATTCAAATATGCTAAAGAGCTCTTCAGTTGATTTGTGCTTATGTAAGAGAATGTGTTCTAAATGTTGATCTAACCTCAGCTGTGAAAGTGTGGAATAGGCAGAGCGTAGTAGAATAAATTTTGAACTTGTAATTGGAAGAAATGGTTCTAGGCCTGACCCCATCACTTCTTAGTCATGCAACCTTGGGCAAGTCATTGTACCTCAATAAGACTTTGACTTGTCCGCTGTAAATGGAGAAAATGCTGCCTGCCCTTCCGGCTCTCAGGGCTGTGAGGGTTCACAAGCTTTGTAAGCAGCAGAGCATGATATACATATAAAGAATGAAAGCCATACTGTAACCAAACAAATTTCCCATACCTTCAGCTGTTCTTTATTGATTGAGTTAAATTTTCCTGGGTGAAATTCTAGCTTCTAAATGAGTAAAACTTAAAACCCTGTTGGCTAGGCCTTGTTTCTATTTTTCTTTCCTTCTTTCTTTCTTTCTTTCTTTCTTTCTTTTGCTGAGGAAGATTCTCCCTGAGCTAACATCTGTTGCCAGTCTTCCTCCTCTTTTATTTGGCTTGAGGAAGATTAGCCCTGAGTTAACATCTGTGCCAATCCTCCTCCACTTTATACGTGGGTTGCCGCTGCCACAGCATGGCTGAAGAGTGATGTAGGTCATGCACAGGATCCAAACCCAAACCCGTGAACCTGGGCCACCAAAGCAGGGCATGCTGAACTTAACCACTGCGTGCCACAGGTCTAGCCCCTAAGCCTTGTTTCTTGAATGGAAACATCGTCCAGCTCTCTCTAGAAATATGCCTTTGCCCCCTCTCTCTGACTAAGCTACCTTATTTCTAACTACTGCTCTCCCCATTCTTTAAGGACTGTTTCAAGTCTAGTTTCTAAATGATGTATCCGTACCACACTGATTTCTTCCTACACCGAACTCCCAGAGATTTTATGATGGCTTAACCCATTTGGTTAATGCTCGCTTCTCTAGCAATCCTTCATTGACCTCCTCCACTAGGTCTAGGTTATGAGCCCTTCCTCTGTGTTCCCAGAGGCCCCTGGGCATACCTCTTTTCTAGCACATGTCACACTTCAGGTTTGAAAGAGCATTATGAAATATATCCAACATAAAATGGAATAAAATAATATTTTGATCACTTATTTACTCACCACCAGGTTAGGAAATAGTGACATCATCAATCTATTGAAGCCTACTAGGTACCCCCCACCCCTTAGCCTTCAGAGGTAGCTGCTATTCTGAACTGATGTCCATTATTCCACGTAATTCTATATCACATAACTACACATAGATATCGTACTACACATCATGTAGTATGATTTGGTATGTTTTAAAAAACCTCATATGGAATTATACTGGAAGTATCCTTCTGTTATGTACACTTTTACTCAATATTGTTTGTGAGATTCCGCCATGTTGTATCCTTGAGTACACCACAATCCCCAGCCTTGAGATACTACAATGGAGTCATCAGTTCTTCTAATTCATGGATTATTTTTTCAAGAAATATTTTAAGGTAATTATGCTATGAACTTTTTTATACTTGTCTTTTGCTGCAAGTGTATATATTTTTCTGTAAAGCATAGACATAGAAGTGAAATTGTTGAGTCATATATTATGTATGAGCTAAACTTTAATAAATATTGCCAAATTGCTCTTTAAGTAGTTCTAGGAAACTACACTCCCATCATAATTGTGTGGGATTTGCCCTTGGTCTACACACTCTCCAACACTTAGCATGTTTAAAAGTATTTTAATCTTTTAAAATCTAATGGGTCTTGTACCGCTCCAGATCCACACTTCATTCTTTCCTAGCCTACTATGTGCTCCAGGAGGTTGAACTACATGCCGGACAGCAAAGGGCTCCCTTGTCTGTGACTTCTATTTGGTTTCACACGGGGAGCATCAGAAAGAAATTGAATGGAGGGCAGAATTTTCGTTTCTTCAGCCCCCTCTCTGTGGGGTCACCACATTATGAGCTAGAATCATATTTTTATCATTTCTATTGGAGTGACCTTTTCCTTATTGATTTGTAGGAGTCGTTTGCATATTCTGGGTACTAATCCTTTTTTCGGCTAAGTGCTTGCAAATATTTTCTCCCAATGTGTGGTGTGTCTTTTTATGTAAAAATTATTCTTGTATTAAATTTTTTTTAAAGTACAGTGGTTCTACTTATCAAGTTGTTCTTTTTACAGTGTATGTTTTCTTTGTCTTATTAAAGAACTGTTTCTCTACTGTGAAGTTATAAAGATATTTTCCTGAATTTTCTTCTAGAAAATTAATAAAATTTTACTTTTCACATTAGACTTTTAAGCCACCTAGAACTGATTTTTGCATGTAATGTGAAATAGAAGTCTATGCTTGCTTAATTTTCATATGGGTAGCCAATTTTCTAGAACAAATTATTGAACTGTTAGCCTTTCCCTACTATGAAACACTTCATGCTTCTGTTGAATGCTCCTCTTCTCTTTATCATTTCAGGTCTAGCATATGTGCTGACAAGGTGAGCACTCACACTTCACTCTACTATCTGGATACGTGGGTGTCTCCTTGTAATCATTTCCTGTTGCTTCTATAAGAAATTACCCCAAACTGGAAGGCTTAAAACAACACAGATGTATTCTCTGAACTGTAAGTTCTGGAGGCCAGAAGTCTAAAATCAGTTTCCCTGGACTGAAACCAAGATGTCAGCAGGGCCAAGCTCCCTCTGGAGGCTCTAGGGGAAAACTCATTTCCTTTCCTTTTCCAGCTTCTAGAGGGCTTTTGAATTCCTTGTATTCGTTGGCTCCTGACCCCTTCCTTCATGTTCAAAGCCTAGCAACTTCAAGTCTCTCTCTTTGCTGAAGTTGTCACATCGTCTTCTCTCTTCTTTAGTAGAATCTGCATCTGCCTCCCTCTCATAAGGGCACTTGCAATTATGTTTAGGGCCCATCTGAATAATCCAGGATAATCTCCCCATCTCAAACTCCTTAACTTAATCACATCTGCAAAGCTCCTGTTACTATATAAAGTAGCATTCACAGGTTCCAGGGACTAGAACCTAGATATCTTTGGGAGCCATTGTTCAGCCTATCACACTCCCCATTAGTCCTGTGAACTTCTTAAGGGCCTACGGTGTTATTAGCCTTTACATTTCTACTGCATCAAAAGTAGCAAACGTTCAGCCAACATTCCTTGAATAAACAGTTTTGTTTCATCTCTGTGCTATGATTGTAAACTCCTCCAAGGAAGACTTTGTATCTTTAGCTTCTTTCATACCTTCCAATGAGTCTGCAACAGCATGGATCCCTAGTAAATGCAATACTCTTGAGGCAACATGGTAGAGGAGAAAGAGATCTAGAATCCAGTCTTGGTTGTATCACTCATTAACAAGGAATTTTAGGGCAAATTCATTTTTACTTCTCTGGAATTCTCATTCTTCATTGACAAAATGGAGAGGAGGAGAGAATAAGCCTAGCTGGTAAGATCCCAAGTCCCCCACTTCGGAATCATCCAGAGAATTTCTACTTTTTATCTGTTCTATATAACTATATAACTACACATATATATATATATATATAGTTATATATATATATATGTGTAGTTATATATATATATCTCTGAGATTTTTTTAGATAAAAATTTGCTTGAAAAAATAAAAGGGTCTGCTCCTTTAAAAACTTTTGAAAATTACTGTTTTCGTCACAATCCACCATGGGGATACTGAAACTCAGAGAGATGTAATGCTTTGCCTCCTGAATTTACTTTGTGAAACCATTGCCTTCAAACTGCTTTGTCGAAACGACTGCCTTGAAATCATTGTGTTGAAAAGGCCACTAGGACCACTTGCATCCTTATCCGGGGGGTTGCTAACATTCTCTCTTGTCTTACCACACAAAGAACAACTATGGAAGCTCTAACATACAATAAAAATACGTGATTAGTGGCATATTTCCCATAGGCAGACCAAGATCCAAACCTGATGCACAGTCCCACCAAATTGCAAACCACACCAATCTTTTGGGAAGATGTGACAGAGGAACAGCAAGTGATTCAGTAAGCCAGGAAACTTACTATGTTCAGGTGGTGGGGTGTACAAAATGCTCCTTGAAAGTAAGAACAGTGTCTTATTCATATTCATATGCACATATTTATATTGAATAGATGACACAGTATCTGCCTCAAAGGGACTTATATCTTAGTATATTATATTGCATGTACAACTTTATCTCCATCAGTATGATAGCCAAGCCGATCAGACTGATTGTAGGCCAATATCTGCGGTTGCTCAGATATGACTTGCCTTGTCTCTCTCCAAATTTCGTCACAGAACTCCTAGCTCTCACTGTCATGTATCCCAGAGATGGTCAGTAAAATTACTGATAAGGAAGATTTTAGCTTTCTTTTTCATGTATTTCCATAACTTTTCTGAAAAATAAAGTAAACTCCCACCCTCATTTTGTTATATAAGAAAGAATCATGATTACGTATTCTGATCACTTACTGTCTGTGTGAACTTAAGTGGTCCCTTTCTACCCCTGTGCATCATTTTTCCCATCTGTAAAATGAGAAGATTCAGACTAAATGATCTCTGAATTCTTCCTCGGATTCAAGCGTCTATTCAAGATTCAAAGATCTATTATTATGAGTAAATGTATCACTTTAACCCACTGAATTGGTTTTCTTAGCTGTCTGCACCATTCGATAACTGTTTATTTAATGCTTACTAGCTGCAAGAATTTCACTCAGAAAGAAAAAAGCAGCAAGAGGAAAGTGTTGATTCTGTTCATGATAGATAATATTATTCATTGGCACAAATTGTGTTTTCTGGATTTTTTTTCTAGTCAACCAAGAGTAACCATGGCAACATAGGTTAAGTTGACTATTGCCCCATAGTAAAGTGTCAAATTCTTAACAAATTCCTCCTCTGCATCAGTGATAGGGGAGTAAGAAACGTGCTACTCATTTCTGAAGCTCCGTTAGTTAAAATTAATGCCGTAAGCTGGGTAATTTCAACAGACTCTTCAGAAATTCTGTGACAGATCTTTTAAGGGTAGAAGAGCAATCTACTACCAAAAAATGAGATTACCATTTTTTAATGTCCTTTTCCATCCATACAACTTAAAATCAATAAACTGGGTTCTTGAGGAATGTGGTAATCAAGAGGAGATTAACATTATAAAGATTTTGTTATAAATGTGAAGTCTAGGGGCCGACCCCAGGCCCAGTGGTTGAGTTCGAGTGCTCTTCGGTGGCTCAGGGTTTCCCCAGTTTGGATCCTGGGCACAGACGTGGCACGGCTCGTTGGGCCATGCTAGAGCGGCATCTCACATAGCACAACCAGAGGCACTCACAATTAGAATATACAACTATGTACTCGGGGGCTTTGGGAAGAAAAAGAAATGTGAAGTCTGGTCAATTTTTTAAATGATTAAAATCAGGAAAGAATTTATTTGTTTTTTTAAAGATTGGCACCTGAGCTAACATCTGTTGCCAATCTTCTTTTTGGTTTTTTTTCTTCTTCTTCTTCTCCCCAAAGCCCCCCAGTACATAGTTGTATATTCTAGTGACAGGTCCTTCTGGTTGTGCTATGTGGGATGCCACTTCAGCATGGCCTCACAGGCGGTGCCATGTCCATGTCCCTGCCAGGGATGTGAACTGGCAAAATCCTGGGCCACCAAAGCAGAGCACATGAACTTAACCACTCAGCCCTGGGGCAGGCCCCAGAATTTATTTTTTTAATTGTCTCCTAAGTAGCGTAAGAAAAGATCGATGGAAAAATCACATCATGTATGGGAAAAAATGAGAAATAAAACAGGCATCATGAAAAAAATGTTTTTAAGGTAGAAAACTTGAGAAATACCACTCAAAGAAATCACTTGAGATGTAGATGAAATTAATTACATTTGAACTGATGTTTATTTCATCTTAATTTCATCATTGTGTTACAGTGACTTTAACTATAGTGCCTAAGTTAACAAACAGGCAGTGTTCGTTAAGTTGAACTATCTCCGAGATACAGATATTTGAACATTTCTTATCATTTCCTTAGTATGACATGTTGGAAGTCATGCCTCTCTGCCTGCCTTTCATGTAAAGATTCTTCTGAACACTTTCCACATATGCCAAGTTTTTAATCCTTCCTTACCTCCTCTTACTCTCACCTCAAATTTTACAGGAAGACCCAAAAAGATCAAAGCCATCTTCTGTGAGTTCCCTCAAGTTCCTTTCCTTCCACTTCCGAAGTCCTCTCTATTCACTCATTTCCTCATTTTCTTTTTGTATTTTAGTGAAAGAAATGTCTCCTCACAATTTTAAGCCAAATTCATCCCTACCACCACTTTGATTCCATTACTCTCCTTTGCCTCTTCCCCTCAAGCATACTCATCTCTCCTTTTCTGTATTCACTTCCTGTACTTCCATCTCTAGCACATGTCCTTCATCTAGGCTCCAGATCAAACCTCACCAACTGTTGGGTGGATATTTTCAGGTAAATGTTTCCTAGACTCCTTAAACTCAATGTTTTTTTTTTTAAATAAAACTCACCATTGCCTTGTAAATTCCTATCCAACACGTTGACTCTCCTCATTTCATCATTTTGTTTAACGGTCCTATGCAGTTACTCTGTGTCATCTTGAACCATCCCTGCCCCTCACCATCCCCTACATCCAAGTAGTCACCAAATCCTATTGATTGTAACACTGTAATATTGATGACATCTGACTTCTGCTTTGTGGTCAAGTTAACCCAAGTCAAGCCCTCATTCTTTCCCAATCTTGCTACAACAGCCTCCTGAGTCATCTTTCTGTCTCTATTGTCATTTCCCTCCTTCCATCCTTCATACTATCACCAGGGTGATTTCTTAATATACAGCTCTAATCATGTTTAATCATGTACCTGCTCAAACGCCGTTGCTGGAATCACAGAATAAAACCTACAAAATAAAACCTAAACTAATTATCATGTTATTCCATATCCTCAGCAACATGGCCTGAATCATCCTATGAACCTTGCTTTTTAGACTTATTTAACAGCTCTCTCTGTTCTAGAGATAATCACAGTACATGCCTGTCTTTGTAGACCTTGCCCACTTTATCTGCAGCCCTGTTCTCATGTCTCTTTATCAAAACCCAAGGCCAGTCCAACTCTCAACTCTTCCATGAGGACTTTTTTTTATCCCTCTATTTGAAATCACTTTTCCCACTTTGTGTTCCCTTCATTCTCCACTTGTTTGTACGAGGTTTTCCTTATATTTGCTATGTTCCTACAAATTCTGGCACAATATAGACACTTGTAGTTGTGATGTGAATTGAATCAATGCATAACTGATGCAATACACTGAAGTATCGTTGTGGTGATATTGTGTTGTACCATGCGAAATCACAGTTTCTCTTGGTAAACAATGGTTGAATACCAAATGGTTATTTCATATGATTTACTTATAACCTAATACTTAGCTCTATAGTTGAATTTTCTACTATTACTTTTTTTCTGGAAGTGAATTTTCATGGTCTAGCTGGGTCATGATTTAGTTAGAGTGCCATGGTTTTCATAGTTAGAACAGAGAATGTCAAACATTCTTATTTGTATTCCTACCTTTTCAGCAGTCTCATTTTATTCCCTGGATAATGTCATCTAAATCACAACACTAAGGTCACGTATGCTTGAGGCTAACACCGAAACACAGTGCATCACTGAAAAAACGTTAGCACATGCACTTAACGGAAACCAGTAATTTTGGCCAAAAACAGTATGGCCAAACATCCTGATTCAGTGGAAAACTTTAATTTTGGTTCAGCTGATCTGGTTCCACTGAAAGGATACTACCACATTCTTGCTGCACTTTAGAAATGATCCGAATTCTAATTTCCTTCTTTAAATTCACATAGCCTGTTCACAGGAATTACTAAGGAGTTTTCACACATGCAAATTGAATACACTTGTAACCTCTCTATAATGCACTCCACTCCACTGAGCACACAGAGGTAAACGATTTCCTGGATATGGTGGATTACCCGGACGCCAGTCAGTGTATTTGAGTCACACCTTGCATTTCTTCAAATACCAAATAAGTTCTTTGGAAGTCGAAAATCACCAGTTTTAAAATATGATTTTATTGTCCTAAATTTAAAATGTCCTTTTTGATTATCCTGGTCAATTAATCTTCTTAATGGTCATAATCCATTATCAACTGTGTCTCAGATGTTATATTATTCTGGTAATTTTACATAATAGCATATTATGGGAAGGATAAAACGATTCTTTAAACTTGACTGGCTAATGTACAATTAATTATACACAAACTTTCAATAAATAATAATTTGGAAATACGTCAAGTTTTTTTTAATCATATGTTCTTAAACAAAATCAAGCATCTATTCATTCCTCCTTTGGATTCCGAAAGGAAAGAAATAGGTGCCTTACCAGCTCACATTCTGAAATAATTTCCAGGCTCAACCTATGTATCTGAGCCAGTGTGACACCCTTAAAAACTCTTTTTCACTGATTGCCAAAGCTGCAGGTGTACTAAAAAGAGGCTCAGTAAATTCCTCTAAGTTCCATCTTCAACTCTCCATCATCCATTTTGCTCTGGCCCTATATTTCAGATCTCTATCCTACTTTATCATTCACAGATTCTGCCCATCTGCCTTACTGTCTTGTTTGGAATCCTTGGTTGGGTTGTATGTTTATCTGGCTTCAATTTTTGTTTTCACCCTGGATCCTCTCACTTAACACTCTGTAGACCAAGGGCCAGATCCCTCAACCCTTGGGATTACAACCAGGCACAATACCCCAGGCTTCAGCTTGTCCAAGAACAGAGTCAGATACTCTACCTGATCTAATATTCACCATTCTGTAATCACAAAACCAAACCCACATACCAAATACTTTTGAAAGTTTTCAAAACACAGGAATCAGGGCAAATTCATTTTGACAACTAGATTAAAAATGTTAAAAAATAATGAGGGGGAGAGCGGCAGTTCTACAAAGTGATTTGGAGTCAGAGGATGTAAGTTTGAGTCCCTGCTCAACCGCATACTAGCTGACGACGCTGGACAAGTTCTTGATTTCTAGGAGCTTCTATTCCTCATGTTTAAAATAGGATAAGACCTTTTTTGCCAATTTCTTAGGGCTATTATGGAACTAAACAAGATAACAAAGACAAAACACCTTTTTTTCCCTGAGGAAGATTAGCCCTGAGTTAACATCTGTTGCCAATCTTATTTTTTTTGCTTGAGGAAGATTAGCCCTGAGCTAACATCTGTCCCAATCTTCCTCCACTTTATATTTAGGCTGCTGCTGCAGCATGGCTAGCAAGTAGTGCAGGTTCACGCCCAGGATCCGAACCCACGAACTCAGGCCACCAAAGCAGAGTGCACCGAACCTAATCACTGTGCCACGGGACTGGCCGCACAAAAACACCTTTTAAGCAAAGGAAAGTTATTCTTATTGAAACAATAAGGACAAATAAGATAAATAACATTTTGAAAGGAATGAAGCCTTTGACACTTTACACGGTGGCTAAGGAAATAACTGGTTAGAACATAAAGATACCCCAGCATATCCTAGTTTCCTGTGGCTCCTGGAGCCTTCTAGCAAAGTTAATTATTCATGCTAACTAGCTGTTGCCATTTTTTACTTACAATTTCTCCCATTACACCATCACTCTGATTTTTTACATGCAGAAATGACTGCCTTTATATTTCATGTCTTCTTTCCAATATCGAGACTAATACAGCATAGTGACATGAGTAATAGCCAATCTGCCACAGCATACGCTACACCTCATAACATGATTCATCGAGGTAGTTTTGGTAGTGCAATGTTCCTAGATTTGAAGTTCTGGAGGTCTATAGTTTCCCTCTATATTAACTTTGAACATTTTTTGTCAGTATTCTAAAGCACAGTGGCTTTGGCCTGAAGAGATGCTGTATTTTGAGGGACAAAGACTCTACCGTTTAGTATCGAGCCATGTTTTGAGATTAATTCAATCCTTTTCTTAGTTTTCATGCCCTTGTTTACATAAGAAATGACTGTCATGCCACAGTTTACATAATTATTGGTTTCACGAGGTATTCCATTGCTTTGCCTTGATATTCTTTTTGTAAAGAGCAAGGCTGAGTTAGTACAGCTACCACCAAAAGCTTTCTAATTGAATGAGCAGTCTATAAAGTAATCAGTGCTCCTGCTGAGGGCAATCCCATTGATGGTTTGTCTGCTTACTTGTAGCTTTAAAAAACATCCCGCAGCACTTTCTGGGAGATTCTTTCTTCAAGTCTGTGAGATATACTCTTTGTTCTAGGACATCAACCATTTTCACGTCCCTCTACCTCTAAAGTCATGTATCTATAGAAGAGTCAGTTCTCTATTTTTAACTGTGCTAATGGCCAATTTTCACACAACAGAGGAACCTGACCAAACAGTGACCTGAAACAGCATGTTAAGACAGATGACATGTAGGCTTGCGGTTATAATCCAAATTACTGCCTGTTAAAAGCTATATGTGGTAACAGTTAAATCTGGAGCTGTTTAAAGATGGCATGCACAGCATAACTTTGGGGGAATTATTTTCAACTCAGTTTCAGATAGACGCTGAATTCGTGCTCTAGGACAATGGAGCGAGCCTTTTTATGGGCTGAGGTTGACATTTCAACTAATTGATAATATTTCTTGAGCCCTTGCCATGTGTCCAAGGCTGTCAAAGTGACCGAATTGTTTGAGTTAGAAAGCAAAAGCTGAGTTTTAAAGCTCAGATCAAATTTATGAAGTAAAAAACTAAAATGAAAATGCCTAGGTGAAAGAGGCTGAGATACTTTAAATATTCCCCCAAATAGTGTGTCTGAAGAGCAGGCTGGAGGACAGTCACAGCAAGGGGTAGCAAGAGCCATGGTGTATATGGCCTCAGAAAGGGATGAGGACATAAGAATGGATGATCAGTCATCCCATCCATTTCCTCCCATAGCCACTATCTCCCTTAGGAGGGAACGCTGGATGCCTCTATTCTCTTTGACATGCAGGCAAATTAATCAATGGTAAATATGAACTCCCTACTGTGTAAACTCTTTAGGTACTGTAAGAGGAGGATACAAAGAAATATGTAATATGGGCTCCAGACTCTAGTTTCTTCTAATCTAGTTAGGGAGTGAAGATATATATGCATAACAATCCTACACTAAAAGTTTGCGCCATGAGCCAAATGAGAGGCAGAGGTTATAAAGTTTATGGGAGTTCATAAGTCCCCATCTGTTTGGACCAATTCCCACCTTCATTCCCTCACTTCACAAGCTGGGTTAAGTTCTTTCAGCATAGGCTCTCGTAGAATCTCCACTTTCTTTCCTAGTCCTTTTACAGAGTCTGTAACTCTCTGTGATTATTTTATTTCTAGCCACTTCCCCTGGATAACACTACATGAAGAGACCAAAAGCATGTCTCTTGTCATCACTGTATCTCCAGCACCGAACACAGTGCTTAGTTTCTCTCTCATGTATTCAATTGAGTATATTTTCTAATATTTATTTTTAGTTAACTTTAATTAAATATGATTTACATACAAAAAACTGAATTCATTGAAAATGTTCAAGTTTTGGTAGATGCATACAGCCATGGAACCACCACCACAACCAAGATACAGACCACTTCCATTACCCCAAAAAGTTCTCTTGAGCCCCCTTGCAATCCATCCCTGTCTCTGATCCTGGCCCCAGCAACCACTAATGTTTCTGTCTGCATTTTCTAAAATTTCTACAAAATTTCATTTTCTAGAGTTTTATATACATGGAATTATACAGTATATACCTCTGTCTTTAGCTTCTTTCATTCAGCATAATGATTTTTAGAATGCTTCATGTTATTGGGTTGCTACAACAACTTTTCTGCATTCTCCAACAGTGTTTTCTGACAAAGGGTGCATTTCTGTTTTGTTATCATATTTTCCCATATATTATTTCAGTCATTTTATCATGACAAATGAACAAATGTGTTCCAACTAGCATGTTCAATTTCGTATTTTGTTAATAATTGGGAATCCTTAGCAGAAGCTTCAAAACTTTCATCATTGTTAAATGAACTTAGGTAGAGTATTGGAACGAGTATCACATCATTTTATACGTTTAAAACTCTGGAGTTTGGGGCCAGACTGGTGGCATAGTGGTGAAGTTCACTCGCTCTGCTTTGGAGGCCTAAGGTTGGTGGGTTGAGATCCTTGGCATGGACCTATGCACTGCTTGTCAAGCCACACTGTGGCAGTATCCCACATACAAAATAGAGGAGGATTGGCATGGGTGTCAGCTCAGCGACAATCTTCCTCAAGCAAAAAGAGGAAGATTGGCAACAGATGTTAGCTCAGGGCCAATCTTCCTTAAGCAAAAAGAGGAAGATTGGCAACAGATGTTAGCTCAGGGCCAGTCTTCCTCACCAAAAAATAATAAATAAATAAATAAATAAAACTCTAGAGTTATCTTCTCTTTTTTTCCCCTTTTGGCTAACTCTTTGTCAGATCTATTAGATAGTCACTGTTTTTACCTTGTAATACAACTGACTAAGAGCTTGTGCCAGGAGTACGGAATGTGTCAGATCTGCCATTTACTCGTCATTAATTTGTATTTATGTTATTTGTACTAGCCTCAAAGCTGAGTTTCTTTGGAGGAATATTTTTAAGTTACTTGTCAATTTTGTAAAGGTTTCTTTATTCCAAGCTAGATTTTTGAAAACCCACAAGTCAACTTACCTTTCTGGGCTTACAGAAAATGTAATCAGTTATAATGAAGGGAAAGTAAGAGGATGAGTGAGGGCACCACCATAAGCCTGTCTGTGTGGTGGAGCTCCCACCCTTTCCTTAGGATGCCCTGCCTCCCTTATACAATAGGTGGTCACGTAAATACTGAGTGAGGGTGCCAGTGTATATCCATCTATTCAATATTAATAGAGTTTTTTTCTTCTTACTATTTGAGCTAAAATATATACATAGAACATACCTCACTTTGAAGACCATTGCCAGGCAGTAGAGAGTTATTGAGACTTGGTGAGCAGAGAATTAACAAAATAAAAAAGAGTATTATAGTTAGATTGCTGTGGAGATACTATACAGCATATGTTACAAGGAGTAGTGACTGGAAGGAGGGGGCATAATTAGAGGTTGTGTTTGTTTTTACTTCCATTTATTTTTCAATTAGTATATTTAAGTAATATACACTCAATGCAAAATATTTAAAGGAATAAATGGCATAAAGTCCTCTTCCTCTCCTCAACTTTCAGCCCAACATCATAGCTAACTACTGTTAACAGTTTCTTGTGCATCTTTCTGGATAGTTTCTACGTGTGTACAACATACACATGTATGCCTATACTTGTCTATCTGCATAAATGTGGTTAACTGTTCACCCTGTCCTGGACATGGCTTTTTAACTTAACAATAAACCTAAAACATCTTTCCACATATGTAAATAGAGAATCACCTGATTCCTTTTCAGTGCTACTGAGTATTCCATTACATGGATATACTATAATTTTTTTAACCAGTCCTTTTTTTTTCTACTTTGATCCATATTAGAAACACTGTAGTGGCCAAATGTGTTTATATGTCTTGCACAGGGTTATTTTGAGAAGCAAAATTTGCTGGATAAGAGCACATATTGGTTTCTGTTGTTGCATAGCAAACTGCCCTGTAAAACAACAGCCATTTATTTGTTCATGCTTTTGCGGGTTGGCAATTTGGGGAGGATTCATCTCTGCTCCACATGATACCAGTTGGACCCACTTGTGCATTTTCAGTCTGTTGATGGGTTAGCTGGTTCTAGATGTCCTTCCTCTCCCTATCAGGGGCTCCAACTCTAAGGGCTGCTACAGCTGGCATGGATGAGCCTCTCTTTCTCACCACATGATCTCTTTCTTCTTCTGTGTAGTGTTTATACTCAAGGAGGTTAACCCAGGCCTGTTCACAAGGTTATAGTGATACGAGTAAGAACAGAAGCTGAAAAGTTTCTTAAGGCCTAGACTTGTAAGTCACACTATGTTAATTCTGCCATATTCTATTAGTCAAAGAAAACCTATAGCATCCCAGGTTAAAGGAATGGGAAGATAAGCCACCTCTTGATGGCATTTGTGACAAAGTTACATTGCAAAGACGTGTGTATAGAGATGGAAAAAATGTTGTGGCAATATTTGTAAACAATCCTCCACGAAGAATGTTCACATTTTTATTTCGATAGATCTTTCTAATTAAGAGATTATTGTAATACTCAAGTCACTGTAGAATAATAATACAAGAATGAAGCAAGATGCATTGTAAAGGAAGAGCCAAGAGAAACTGTTAGCTGATTAGATATGAGGTGATAGGCAAGAATAGATAATTATTTTAATGTTCAAAACCAGGTCTCTTATGCCATTGCCAAAGTTTAGAATATTAGAAGTGGAAGAGGTCAGAGAACTAATCAGCCTCAACCCCATCTAATACTCAGAATCCCTCTACAAACCCATTCCTAAGGTGCTCGAGCACATCCAGTAATAAGGGACATCTCTGTCTCCTGTGATAGTCGGCCACATTTCTGGAGAGTTCTGCTATGTGGGTCTCTTCTGAATTGAGCCAAACTTTGCCTCCCTGAAGCTTCAACTCCTCAGTCCTACTTTTGATCTGTAGATTCCAGAGAATGATTGCATTCCTTTTTTGCCATAAGGCCGTCAACAACTGATGTTGACTACCATATCTTTCCTTAGTCTTTTCTTCTCTGGATTAAACATCTCCAGGTCCTTCATCTGCTCTCCATATCACATCTCTTCTAGAACATTCATCCTTTCTATGGATAGCAATACTTGGATATATTTCTGTTTGTCAATCTCTCTCAAAATATGTTGTCCAGAACAAAATACACAAGGATGGCCTGACTAGTATATAGCAAAGCAAAACTATTACCTCTTTTCTTTGGACATTCCATTTTGATTGATAAAATCAAAGCTACACTAGCTTTTTTGGAAGCTACATTTTATACTTTACTCATTTCTACTTTTAGTAAATGAAAAACCTATGTGTTTTTTTTTCAAGTATGCTTCTTTTAGTACTGTGCAAGGAGACATTTGAAAAATCCTGGCCTTCCAAGCCAGGAGCTTTTTGCCATTTTTCATGTGACAATCCATTATCTATTTTAAAAAATAGGCTTAATAAACTCTTTCGTATTCCTAGAGAGCAGTGTTACTCTACTTGACCATTCTATTCCCTAATGATAATTTATGCATTTCATGCTTTACAAGGAAAGGGAATAAAACATGAGATGCTCTGCAAAAATGTTATAACTTGCTTTCTGTCCTGAAACAATATGTATGTTGGTTACTTTGTAATTTTTTAAGTACAGAAGTCCGCTTCTCCAAGTCTCAAATGAGAAAGGAACATTTGTAATTAGACATTAAGACTATCAATCTTCTTCCTTATAAAAGTCAGGTGTAGTCTCCCCGAAACGTAATAAACAGACGATGCTCAAAGAGCTTGGTTTTCTTGAGAAGGGGAAGAGGGGCAGAGTTTACACTTTTCAGACTTTTTTTTTTAAAAAAAGAAAGAAACACTATCAGCATAGGCTTGAAAAACCATTAGAAATAAAGTCTAACTGTTCTTTAATATTATCTTTATTACCTTTTGTTGCAAAGCTCTTCTAACTTTCTTTTGGAGCTCAAAATCTTTCACTTGCTGCCCTTATGAAAATAATACATTAGTCAGTTTAGGGCCTGAAAAGGAAAAGTGTCCCCTGGTCTTTGACTAAGAATCCCCCTAGGGGCCGGCCCAGTGGCACAGCGGTTAAGTTTGCATGTTATGCTTTGGCGGCCCGGGAGTTCGCCGGTTCGGATCCCGGGTGTGGACATGGCACCGCATGGCAAGCCAAGCTGTGGTAGGCGTCCCACATATAAAGTACAGGAAGATGGGCATGGATGTTAGCTCAGAGCCAGTCTTCCTCAGGAAAAAGAGGAGGATTGGCAGCAGTTAGCCCAGGGCTAATCTTCCTCAAAAAAAAAAAAAAAAAAGGATTCCCCTAAAATAAGAAGTGACATTTTTCAACAGAAATGAAAAACTTTATATTTGTTTATATCAATCAAGTTTCATCTTTTAGATTCAGATGAGGAGTCTGAGTTGGAGAGCTCTTTAAGGCTCCTGATTATGTCATAACAATACATTCACTGTCCCTACCAAATTCTTGTGAGAAACAGATTTTATATATATGTTGTGAATGTCCTCCTCCAAGTCATTAAAAATTTGTTGAGCGTGGGGGATGGCAAAAGAGGTAAAGGAGCACATGTGTACAGTGACAGATGGAAACTATACTTTTGGTAGTGAGCACGATGTAGTCTGTACAGAAGCCGAAATATAATGATGTACACTTGAAATTTACATAATGTTATAAACCAATGTGATCTCAGTGAAATTAAAAAAAATTGTGCAACAAGACAAGCCCAAATTTCCAGCTCTGCAGTATAATACTAGAAAGTTCTTTCCAGGATTGCAGTAAGCCATAATCAGCACCTTCTGGCTACAGTAAATCGACCAGGGCTGAATCCACCAAGCTCTACTGGGCATCCAGCCCATGCTTCTCCAGCTGATCCAAAAGGACATCATGAAATACGCTAATATCTTCTTTCACGTTGCCCTCTTTTTCTTCCTCCCTGAATTCCTAGTTTTAAACCCAGCAAATTTAAAGTTGTCCACAGACTAGTGTTTACTGTATTTAACCTTCATAAGAAAAGACATTTCTAATGCAGAGGTATTTTTAAATGTCCTTAAAGTACTTTAATTAAAAAATGCCAAATTCATCTATACACCAAATAAAGTGAAATAACCCAATGCACACCATTCTTAGCTCAATCTGCCAGAGCATATTTGCATAATATCACAATGTACTGAGTTCAGCTGTTTGTAATATCAGGACCAGAAGGAACAAGGCCAGGAAACAGAGTGGAAGTGGCGAAAGATGCTACAGTACTGCTTTTCATTAATGAGAAGCTTAAAGAATGGCCTCTAAAAAATAACACTTGTCAGAGCCTTAAAAGGGTACTGTCTAAGGAGTATTGATTGATCTCGACAAGCCAGGAAATGGAAAGAGAAGAGTCATAGTGGAATAATTCATCTTTGTCAATAAAAGGAATCTCCGTTTCTATTGGAAACTCTCTCTCTCCTGGTTCATAGGATGTAGTCTTCAAGAACCGTATATTCTATAGCAATTTTCCTGTGTTATCTTGGAAAGTCCTGCCTTTGCAATAATTGTGTGTGCTTATACTTGCCACCTTAAACCACTTTTAATCACATTCAGCTACCAACTCGTAGTGCCATAGAAGTGAAATGTTGACTCAATGTACCTGGGAGTTGCTTAGTATTGTAACATTTAAAATGAAGGAAAGTTGTCACTTATGTCAATGAAAATTAAAAATTATATTCTGTTATGTTGTCTAGATGGTAATTTTGTCATTAGAATGTAAGTCCCATGGGAGCAAGGATGTTACTTTGTTCAATGCCATGTCCACAGCACCTAGAAGAGTACCTGGCACATAGCAGACGCTTAATAATATTCATGCGATGAAGAAATGAATTAATGGATAACTACTTCAATATGTATCTCCTGAATTTCTACTATGGGCAAGGCACCAGACAACATGCTATTGGAAACAGCCATTCTTTCATTCAGCAAATATTGAGTGCCTACTATGTCTCAGGCACTGAAGTAGGTTCTTAGGGTGTAACTATAAAGAAGAGAGTATGCTCTCTTAGAGCTTACGGCCCAACGACAAGAAGCTAGAAGCAAAAGATAGATTCTCTGCTCTTGAGACCTAGCTATTTTAAAATCAAGTTGGGGAGGCAAGACATAACCACAAGAAATTAAATAATGAGACTTTCACATATGTAATACAAAAGTTATCATATGTTTTTCGTGTATAGCTTTAAGGCTTACAGATTCCACCTGCAATTAAGCTCATGTCCAATTTTTCCTTCTGTTTTATGGGGGCTTAGATGCCCTTACCACAAACGCTTACTCCTGTCCTTTCCTTTCTCCTTCACGCTATTTTATTTTCACGTATCATTTTTTCTTTCCTGTATACTATAAACCCCCAACCAAATAGGAAACAAAATAAAGTGTAATACATCTTGTTTACTTTAAAACATCCCAACCATTCTGCCTACACCACTAAAAGCAATCATACTTCAAAGTCTGTTGGCTGTATCATCTCAGCACTTTTAATTTAGATGTAGTTACATTTGCATAACAGTTTAGCTGTGAATTTGGCAGGAAATTTCCGAAGAGTTATTTTGGTTCTACAGAGAGCGTGCCCAATGTCTAATAAGCAGATCTCCTGTGCAGTATTGCATTTTTATCTTTACAAAAAAAGTACCCTGGAGGCTCATACCTTGGCAAAAGCTTTTTTGCTAACAAATAATACGATTAGCAGCGTTGCCTTTCCTGAGAATGATAATGTGGAAAAGCCTGTTGAATTTTTGAAACCATAACAACAATACAGGAGAGACTCAATGAAAATGATATTTAAAATTTTTGTATAGAGTGCTTTTTATATTATAAAAGAAATGCATATTCAAAATTATATATTTGGAAGATGGAGAAAAATATAGAAAGGGTAAAAATCACTCATAATCCTACCATGTGAAGCTAAGCACTTTAATATATTGGAGTAAGTCGTTTTAGTCATTTTTTTCTGTGTGTGTGCCTGTTTAACAAATTCAGGAGTATATGCTACAGGCTAAGGTTGGAAAATAGATGTTATCACACGAATGGACCGAAGAGGATTCTTAGACAAGGATACTGTGATGGATTAATAATGGCTGCCTTCTTTCTTTCATTCTTTTGTCCTTTGTTTCTTTCTTTTTTCCCACCTTTTATTACAGAAGTTTTCAAGCATAAAAAATGAGCAAAATAATATAATGAAACCCCATGTACCCATCGCAAAGTTTCAACAACTATCAACATTCTACCATTCTTTTTTTTTTTTTTGAGGAAGATTAGCCCTGAGCTAACTACTGCCAGTCCTCCTCTTTTCTGCTGAGGAAGCCTGGCCCTGAGCTAACATCCGTGCCCATCTTCCTCTACTTTATATGTGGGACGCCTGCAACAGCATGGCGTGCCAAGCGGTGCCATGTCCGCACCTGGGATCCGGGCCAGCGAACCCCAGGCCACCAGGAAGCGGAAGGTGCAAACTTAACCAGTGCACCACTGGACCGGGCCATTCTACCATTCTTGTTTCATCTATATCTCCCTCCTACTTCCAAAGCTATTTGCTTATTACATTTGTACATTTCTTTTATAGGTAAAAATGGCATATGTTAAAAAGTACGCATTTCAACTGCACAGTTTCAATAAATGGATACATCCATGTAATCCACACCCATATCCAGAAAGTTCCCTTCACAATCAATCCTGCCCCTCCTCCACCTTGGAGGGAACCAGAATTCTGACTCTCCTAGAACTTACACACACATGCACATACACATAAATATACATACAGAGTATGTACTGTTTTAGGTCTGGCTGCTTCACTCAGCATAGTACCTGTGAGATGCATCCATATTGTTGTGTGCATCAGTAGTTCATTTTCTTTATTGCTGAAGGAATATACCATAGTTTGATTATCCATTTTCCTGTTGATGAACTCCCGAGCTATTTCCAGTTTTGGCTATCATGAATAAAAGTGATATAAACATTATGGTGCACATTTTGTGTGTGTGTGTTTGTGTAAATATATTTGTATATTTCCTGAATAAATACCCAGAAGAAAAATGGCTGTGTCATAGAGTAGGTGTATGTTTAGTTTTATAGAAAAGTGTTAGACTTTTTCCAAAGTTGTTGTAAGCTTTTTCCACTCCACTAACCACATATGAGTTCTAGTTGCTGTACATCCTCATTCACATTAGGTGTTATCAGCCATTCTAGCAGGTATATTGGTGTCACATTCTGGTCTAGTCATTAGGATAAACAAGTTCCTAACACACACATTTCTAGGCTGAGGCCTGATTAGGACCCAGTGGACACCAATGACATCCCAATATCTATGGTGTCACAAAGGCTGCCCCTGCTGACCAATGAGTGGCTGCTGTATGGGGATACAATGAGTGCAAATGTGTACTAGTATCTGGTGTCTTGAGAGGCTTAGGCCAGCTGGACAATCAAGCTAGGCCAATCAGACCAAAACACCATGTCTGGAAAAAGAAGCTGTCAGAACTATAAGCTTATGAAGCAGACATTCTCCTGCTCCGCAAAAACCAAGCTGCAGTTCCCTGTGAGCCATGTGGACCACCTCCAGCAAGAAAACCACTCTGCCCAGCACCTGAGCTTGTCCACCCAGGTTTTCCTCCCTGCCATCCTCAAATATGTGACCAACAACATTCTGGAGTGGGTAGGCAACGAAGCCCACAACAGCTGCAGGATTCGGAAGGCAGTAGCTAACAACCAGCAGCTTAGCCACCTCTTTGAGGATGACACTGATTCTCAAGTTAATGAAATGTTCTAATCCAGAAAGAACTGCTGATGACTGGGTTCCAGATCATGGAGGGAGTCTACACAGCTTCACCCGGCGCCAAAACCTCTCACAGCAGAAAGAGCCGTGTGCTGCTAACACCTGCGCATGCTATTAAAGATTTTAAATCTATGAGAGTTCTTCTGGCTCCTTCCTCTCAATTTTAGTCAAATTGAGCTGAAGGTGTCTGTGAGACATCCAAGAGAAGAATTTCCACAAAGAGTTGGAGGGAAAGAGGATGTGGTCAGTGTAGGGTGCTTGAATCAGTGATTTCAGAGGAGCAGTTTCTAATGGTAATAGTGTGGAGTGGCCCTGGTGGGTGTACCTGATTGAGGTGGTGGGAGAAAGAACACTTTCTCATTGACTCTGAGGAAGTAAAGCCTTGTGAGGTCAGAAGTTTGGATAGGGTCTTCTTGGGTATGTTGAATTCCCAGAATGATGGTAGTAGTTGAGGTGGAGCTGAAGATGATGACTGAGGTACAGAAAGCTTCATTTGTGATGGGGAAAGCCTAAAGGTCAAAAGGTGACAACAATGGGGATGGAGTGGAGAGGGCTGCGTGGCGATTGGCATGAACTTAATAGGGCCAGGGGCTTTTATGTGAAGATTGAGGAGTAATGAAGGAAATATTAAAGTCTACAAAAGAGAAGTCATGGTCATGTTGATTTCATTTATTATTTATTTATACCCTGCCTCATTCCAAAAAAAGACTTGAGGCAGGGATTGTTAGCTATCTAGTGCTGTGGTTCTTCCTGTGCGATATATTCTTCAGTCCTCTTTTGTTGACACACAAATAAGAATCCAGTCACGCGCTGCATAACAACATTTAGGTCAACGATGGACTGCATACACAACAATGGTCCCATAACATTAGTACCATATAGCCTAGGTGTGTAGTAGGCTACACGTGTAGGTATGTGTAAGTACACTCTATGTGACATTTGCACAACGACAGTTTCTTAGAACATATCCCCGTCATTAAGCAAAGCATGACTATTTTATATAAAAGCTACTCTCTGGCATAAGGCATGCAATTTAAGCAGTTCTTAATGGTTATTAAATATCAATAAATGGATTTATTTGTTAATGTATTCCATTGTAAATACAGTTATCAATCTCATTCTTAGATGAAACACCAATGAGTCTAATGATCATATATTTGCCAGAACCCCATAGAGTTGTAAGTGGTTGAATAAGTGTTTTAAAAGGTATAAGTATATTCTATGTAAATTCTGTTTCAAGTGATGAACTCAAAAGAAAATACAATTCTTGTAAACACTTTCATGCGTGATATTAACTTAAAATAGGTGTTATATTGCATGTTGTAGAAATCTGAAATTAATTTTTATGAACAGTAACTATTCGCCCTCCCTCTGTCAACATCTGAGGTTTTCACTTGTTCATCAGATGCTAAAAGGCTATCCTCTGCTGCCTCTCAGCCTTTTCATAGACGGCTGGAGACAGGCTGTCCAGATAACCCAAGTAACAGAATTAGACGAACTGGAATCAAGATAGCAGTTCACCACTTACTGGCCAAGTGATCTTGGGCATTCATTTATTCCCTCTGAGCATCGGTTTCCTCATCTATAAAATGGGAATAATAAGAGTTCCTCTGTCTTTGGGTTTTCACAAGGATTAAGTTAATTCATACTTGTAAACTGCAGTTAAGTACAGTGCCTAGCACAGCGTACCCTTAATGAGTAGCTGCAAATATCTGCTTCCATATATACCAGATATTTAGGCATGCTTCCCCAAGGTCCAGCTGGCCCTGGTTCTCACTTGATTGCCAGTTCTTGGGCCACTGCTCTGAAAACCATACCCTGCTAAACCTCATGGAGAGACAAAAGAGTGCTATGAAGATAAGAAGTCAGAGTTAGAACAGAGAACTAGACAGTCCATACACTGGTTTCCTCTTGCCTCCCCACTGCCTGGTGACCCACCCTTTCTCTGCTTTGCACCATTTGTCAAAGCAGAAGGACCTAGCTTGGCCTTTGCCTGCTGCACAGGAATACTCTAAGAATGAAAATAATAGTATTGGGATTGGGTTTACAGCTCTTTGGAATACGAGCTTGTATAAATCCAAGAAACCTTTCTTGCCACATAATGCTCATTAAACATCATATTTACAGATCACTCATTGTCAGAATGTTCACCCCACAAATTTGTGGATTTGTCGTAAAGTGCCATGAAGCCCTCCTAGCACTAGCCAAGCCCAAATCTTACTCTTCCATTCATCGGAATTCACAAGCAAGCCTCTTCCGGATAACTGTCCGTAACGATAACACCGGCATGGCTACTGCCGCCCCACTCCAAAATGAAGTATGTTTGTCCATGGCTCTGGTTTCTCACATTACAGTGCCCTTCAGCCTACAGCAAATGCCTCTATGGTGGGTAATGCCAGGGAAATTATCATTATACTAAGATCATACTATGTTGCTTAAATAGCTAATGTTTTAAAACTGCTTTCTTTTTTTTACTTATAACTGTTGCTTGTAGCATAAAACCTAGTCTCCTGGATACTTCACTGAACAGCAGAACAAAGAAATTCATTAAAAGTATCAAGAAGCCATAGCAGGTGGGTGAACTACGTCGTGGTCAGCAATTCCTTCCGGCCACATCATCAGACTGTACAGTCCACGCAGTAGCCAACAAGTAATGGTCAATCATGACTCATGTACGGAGGCAGGCTTCTGAAGATCTTTCGGACACTCTTTTTGATTTCTGTGGTGAAATTTGGAGACTGAGCATTTAGGAGTTCATGTTGGCAAGCCTTTTGGGAGTCACATAGGTGTGGAAGAATCAGGCAGAGCAATACTACCATGCCTTTAAAGAATTGAGCTTTGGCTATGCTTGTGGCTTTTACAGGAAACATGGGGACCATAACAAACAGCATCTGGCCTATAGCTTGCCTATTCATTTCCATAATGGTATCTTGTGAGGAGGAGAAATTTTTATGAAATATAATTTTTCAAAATTTAATCTTATTTTTTGTTAATACGGTAGACTACATGGAATATTTTTACCTTGTATTGCTAGGATAATTCTACTAAGTCATAATGTATTTTCTACTTTATATATTACTCTATACAAATTGCTAACATTTGATGCAATATTTTTGGATTTGTATTTCTCTTGTTGGAATGCTTTTGACAAGTTTTGTTATGAGAGTTATTCTGTTTTCTGAAAGAGCTTGTGTAAAATTGTTATTTCTTTTGGAAATGTTCGACAGAATTAACCAGTGAACTAATCTGAGCCTGGGTTTTATTTGGGTGTGTAGATGTTTCTAATAATAGCTTCAATTACTTTGACAGATATAAGGCTATTTAGACTTTCTATTTCATCTTGTGTTAGTTTTGATTGTTTTGTTTCTCAAGTACATTTTCTCTCATTTGTCTAATGTATTGGCATACTGTATCTCTTTTGATATCTGTAGAATCTATAGGGATATCTGCTTCTTCATTCTTATTATTGGTTATTTAGCTTTTCTCTCTTTTTTTTTCAGTCAGTCTTGCTAGGGTTTTATTAATTTTATTAAACTCTTCAAAACCCAACATTTTATTTAGTATCCTTTTTATGTTTTCTTTATGTTTTCATTTCATTGATGTCTGTTCTTATCTTTATAATTCCCTTTCGTTCTACTTAGTTTGGATTCAATTTGGTATTATTTTTCTAGGATTGTAAGAGAGGAAATTAACAATTATTTTTACTCATACTTTTTATGTAATATAAGCTTTTATAGCTATGAATTTCCTTTAAGCATGCTTTAGCTGCCAATCGCAAAGTTTGCTATGTTGTATTTTCATTTTCTTTCTATTTGAAATATTGTCCATCTTCCCTTTTGATTTCTTATTTGTACCATGAATTATATGGAAATATGCTGTTTTATTTCTAAGTAATTGGGGCCTTTCTAGCTTTATTATTGTAATTGATATCTAGTATAATTTCTTTGCAATCAGAAATGTGCTAAGATTTCAAATTTTTGAAATTTTTGAAACTTCTGCCCCTGTATATGGTCTATCTTGCTGTACATTCCTGATGCTTGTAAAAGGAATGTATTTTCTGCAGCTGTTTGGATTCTATCAATTCCATTTAGGTTAAGGTGGTTGATAGTGTTGTTCAGATCTTTTATATGTTTGCTTTTTTTGTCTACTTCTATCAGTTATTGAGACAAGATATTAAAAATCTGTGATTATGTCTGTGGGTTTATCTTCTTTTCTCTTTAATATAGTCAAATTTGTTTCATTGACGTTTTTGGCTGTGTTTTGTCACATGCAGAGTTAGAATTCTTATATCCTCTTTATGTATTGTTTACTATGATTGAGAAATGCCCCGCTTTCTCTCTAGTAAAACTCTATTTTTTTTCCCGAAGATTGGCCCTGAGCTGATATCTGTTGCCTATCTTCCTCGTTTTTTTTCTCCCGAAAGCCCCAGTACATAGTTGTATACCCTAGTTGAGGGCCCTTCTAGTTCCTCTCTGTGGGTCATTGCCTCTGCACGGCTTGATGAGTGGTGTGTACGTCTGTGCCCAGGATCTGAACTGGTGAACCCTGGGCCCCTGAAGCAGAGTGCATGACCTTAACCACTACACCACCCAGCCGGCCCCCTAAAACTCTCTTTTAAATTGTGTTTTGTACAGTCACTCCAGACTTCTTACATGTTGTTTACATATTATTTTCCATCTTCTAGCTTTAAATTTATTTGTGAATGTTCATTTAAAGTTCATCCTTTGTAGAAAGCATATAGGTGCATCTTGTTTTAACTATGTTTTTTTACATTTTCCCCCAGCTTTATTGAGATATTATTGACATATAACATGTGTAAGTTTAAGATTTACAGTATGATAATTTGATACAAATATATATTACAAAAAGATTACCATAATAAGGGAACACTTCCATCCCCTCACATGATTACCATTTCATTTTTGTGTTGAGAACATTTAAGATCTACTCTCTTAGCAACATGCAAGTACACAACACAGTGTCATTAATTATAGTCATCATGCCGTACAGTGGATCCCCAGAACTGATTCATATTTTAACTGAGAGTTTGTGCCCTTTGACCAACAGTTCCCCATGTCCCTCAGCCCTCAGCCCCTGCAGTCACCGTTCTACTCTCCATTTCTGAGTTCAGCTTTTTTAGATTCCATATAAGAGTTAGAACATACAGTATGTGTCTTTCTCTGTCTACTTATTTTATTTGACATAATGCACTCAAAGTCCCTCTATGTTGTCACAAAAGACAGGATTTCCTTCTTTTTCATAGCTGAATAATATTATATATATATTCATTTGCCCATGGACCCTTAGGTTGCTTCTATGTCTTGGCTATTGTGAATAATGCTGTGATGAACATGTGGGTATGGATATCTCTTTGAGAAAGTGTTTTCATTTCTTTCATATATATATTCAGAAGTGACATTGCTGGACCATATGGTAGTTCCATTTTTAATTTTTTGAGGAACTTCCACACTGTTTTTCATAGTGGCTGCACCAATTTACATTCCCACCAACAGTGTACAAGAATTCCCTTTTCTCTACAGCCTGACCAACATTTGTTGTCTCTTGTCGTTTTGATGATAGCCATTCTAACAGGTGTGAGGTGATATCTCATTTGTGGCTTTGCTTTGTATCTGTCTCGTGATTAGTGATGTTGAGCATCTTTTCATGTACCTGTTGGCCCTTTTTATATCTTCTTTGGAAAAAATGTCTATTCAAGTCCTTTGTCCATTTTCAAATTGGACTTGTTTTTGCTGTTGAGTGTTATGAGTTCCTTACATATTTTGACTATTAATCCTTTATCAGATAGATTGTTTGCAAATATCTTCTCCCATTCCATAGGTTGCCTTTTTATTTTGTTGCTTATTTCTCGTTGTACAGAAGCTTTCTAGTTTGATGTAATCCCATTTGTTTATTGTTGCATTTGTTGCTTGCCCTTTTGATGTTATATCCACAAAATCTTTGCCAAGACCAATGTTAAGGAGCCTTTAAGCCTTCTTAAGGTGTCCTTTACCCAAGATCTAATATATCTCCTTTACTAGGGTGCTATCCTTCTGACAGCTCTACCCTATGCTCTGTGTGTTATGAAGTTTTTCTACTCTGGCTAGTGGGAACACAAAATATTTTCAGCCCCATGGGACCTTTGGAAATTGTTCAGCCTAGTGCTGTTTACAGTGATTCTATTTCCTGTGTCTGGTCGTTTCCTCTCATGCATGCACAGGAGTAATAAGGCAAAGACTCAAGGGAACACCTCTGCACATCTCTGGAGTTTTCTCTCTGCAGATTTTTCCTCTCTAGTACTCTGCCCCATGATTACTAGCTGTGTTGACCTCCCTGAATTTTTATCTTTGACTCCTCAATTCAGCAATACCATCAGGCTGTGTTTGGGTGTCCCTCTGCATTTTAGCTTAGAGACATCTCCTGGCAGTAAGTTGGGACAACTGGAGTGTTCACCTTATTTATTTCTCTTCTCTTTGTGATAATAGTCCTATGCTGCCTGTTGTCCAGCCTGAAAACAATTAATTCATCTATTTTATCCAGTTTTTTGGTTGCTTAAGCAGGAGAGTAAATCTGATGCCTATTACTCTATCTTGGATGACTGCAGAAGTCTGTGACAATTTTCTTGGTTTCTCGCTCCCTGCTGATCTTTCAAAGCTTTTCTTTTATTTCTTTAAGCACAGTGAGCATAGCTATTTTATAGTTGATTACAGATCATTGCAATTTCTCAGGTCTTTGTTGATTATTATTTTTCTATTGTTGCATAACAAATTGCTACAAATTTAGTCACTTAAATCAAAACCCAATTATTAGCTCACAATTCTGTCTGTCAGAAATTCAGGCGGAATTCTTTGCTTGGGGTTTCACAGGGCTAAAATCAGGGCATTTGGCAAGCTGCATTCTCATCTGCAGCTGAGTTTTCTTCCAAGTTGACATTGTTGTGGCAAAATTAAATTTCTTGGAGTTGTAGGACTGAGTTCACTGTTTCCTTGTTGGCTGTCAGCTGGAGGGCACTCTCTGTTCCAAGATCCTGTCTGTATTCCTTGCCATATAGCTCTCTCCATCTTCAAAGCAAGCAACAGACATTTTCCCTTTGCCAAATCCCTCTCATGCTTCAAATCTCTTCATCAGAGAGAGCCCAGTAAATTATCCTCTGTGGGCCTGATTAAGTCAGGCCCACTGAGAATAATCTCCCTATCTTAAAGTCAACTGATTTGAAACCTTAATTACATCTGCAAAATCCCTCTACAGCAGCACCTAGATTAATGTTTGATTGAATAACTGAGGTGGGGATCTTGGGGATTACAAGGGGCTGCATCTTAGAATACTGCCTACCACAGTTGGTATCTTTCTGTTGCCTGTGGTTTCTGTTGATTCTTCCTCCTGCTGTCCTGTTTCCTTGTATATTTAGTTACAGTTGCCTGTTTTCTTGGTATTTTATCAGAAATTTTATTAATAGGAATGACATGAGGCCTAGAATGATAGTTTCCTCCTCCAGAGGACTTTCTGTTTGCTTACAGCAGGTGCCTGTGGGCATTGCTCTTCTTGGAACACCTTAATACAAATTTAAGGTTTGTGTTTGTGGGGACCACCAGAGACCATTTACGGTCTGGTTCACTTCTGGTTCATCTTTACCCTGAGGATACAGCGTTTTGTATGCCAGCTTAGAGTGAGTGGTAATTTATTCAATCTTTCCACCCTAGCAAGACCCTAGAATTTGATCATTGTCCTCCTCATCCTAGATTGTTGCCAGAAGTGCAGGTCGTTTTTGCAGTTGTTCCTTTCAGAGTGGAAAATACCCTCAGAGCCAAAGTGGCTTGGAGTGTTGGGATTCCCTCTTTCGTTCTCACCTCCCCCTAGATTTTGGCCATTTCTCTAGTTCTTTTGTGCTTTGCTCATGTATTATAGTCCATCCAACTTGTTTTAGCTGTGCTCTTCAGAAGATTATTCTAATTATCTAGCTGCCAGTTTTAGAAGTGGATGCCATCTCCATTGTTTTCTAAATTTAATGTTATTTTTGAGGAACCTGATGCCATTTTAATTCCTGTTCCCTTGTATGCGACCAGGTATTTTTTTTCTCTGTGGAATATTTTAGGATCCAATCTTTAGCTCTGGTTTTGTATAATTTCATGATGATGTGCCTAGTATGGGTAGGTTTTTCCCATTTTTTTTTGTTCTGGGTGCTATTTGGGCTCTTTTGATCTGGAAACTCAAATCCTTCTGTTCTAGGAAGTTGTCTCATACACTTTATAATTTCCTCATGTATGATTTTACTGTTCTCCCTTTCTAGAACTTTAATTAGTTAGATGTTTGGCTTCCTGTAATGATCTTCTAATTTTCTTGTCCTTATTCTCTTGTATTCCTTTTTGGCCTTTTTCCTCTATTTCCCAGAGATTTGCTCAAACTTATCTTTCAAACTTTCATGAAATTTTTTCATCAGCAATTGCATATTTAATTTCCAAGAGCTATACCTTGTTTTCAGAATATTCCTTTAAAATATCATCCTATTCATATTTAGTGATTTTTTTTTCTGACTATCAGGGGATACAAATTATGATGTCATTTAAGGTTTTCTTCCATTCCCTGCATTATCTCTATTTCCTCCAAGTCTTTACCTTTGTTCATTTTGAACTCTGTCTTTAATATTAGAAGCTTTGCTTAAATGTGCAGTGATTATTGGCTATCCATTCATGTCTTATTGTGAGTTACTAAAAAGCTCATTGGAATTTCTACATTTGGGAAGCAGGACTTTCTGTATGTGAAGAACACCATGAATCAGGAACCTGACTCTTTCAGTGGGAGACACCTAAATGTGTGTGTGTACGTGCACGCGTGTGTGTAGCATTTTGTTTGGGGCCAGTTTGCACAGAGATGATATATCTGATCGCTAATCTTTTGGGCCCCTGTTTTGGGAGACAACAGAGAGAATGGGACTGTTGATTCTCAATGCTCAATATGAAAACTTGCAACTAATTCCCTTATTTTCAGTATAGAACTTTACTTCATGCCTCATCTGGTATCCCAAGTCCAAAATCTATCTGTCATTTCACTGTCTTTTTTCTCTTCTTTTCTCTATATATCTGCTTCATTTTTATAGCTACAAAGTGGCTTTTTCTGAAATCTCTTAGATTCCCCTCTTCCATATCATTGACTTGCGTAAAACTGTAGCATACCATGGAGGCAACTCTGGGCCAGCATTCTATTGTATTTCATTTTAAGTGCTTTCCTCAGTCATGTAAGTGACCCTGTGTCTCAATGTTTCAAATTCAACTTCTCAGGAAAAAGAACTAAATTAACCCAAGTTGGGTCAAGGGTTCCAATTTCGTCGTATCAGCTGCAGGGGACAAAAGCAAGTCATGCACAGCTTACATAAACATTTTAAAACTTTTTCATATTTTAAAAAAAATCATAAACAAAATTAAAAGGTAAATTACAAACTGTGAAAAATTTTACAATCCATAAACAAAGGGTTAATATACACATATATGAGGCAATCATACATACTGACAGGACTAAAATAAACACCTGATAGCAGAAAAATGGGCAAAGGGCTTGAAAACGCAATTCACAACAGTGACAAATAAATATACAGGAAGACGTTCAACACCAACTAGTAATGAAAGCAATACAATTTAAACAGAAAAGTTTTTACCCATGAGATAAAAAGGAATGATGGTATTCAGGATTAGTGGTAGCCAGTGTAAGCAGGCACTCTCAGACACTGCTGATAAATTCTAAATTGGTATAATCTTTCTTGAAGCTCTTTAGTATTATGTCTCAAAGGAATTTTTAAAAAGCGTTCCTGGGTGAATAGAATGTTTAGTGTGCTGGGTGCTTAGGCAGCAGGTGGGGATTGGCCACAGGGAGCTGGGGGCGTGGGATGCGGGAGGTAGGCAGCTCTGAGGCACTGTGTGGGGTTCCAGGAACCTGATGGAGGCCCCAAGCCGACGGAGGCGGGGCAGCAGCACCAGGACTCTCGGTGGGCTTGGAACAACTTTTCACCTTGTCTGAGAGTGTCCCTGAGGAGTCTGAGGACCCCCACAACCAAGGCCTTGCCATTGGGGTGTGCAAAGCCAAAGGTCCCATTGATTGCGTTGGCCATCATGCTGGGCGCTGCACTGGGATTATAACATTTAACTCGCACAAGTCCAAACAGAGGGTGCTACTAATACCCTGGTCCCTATAAGAGATGGTAATTTACTTTCAAAGATCAACAAGAGACAATAAATTTGCACGGACTAAGAATAGAATAACAAAGGTAAAGGAAGAAATATAAGTACAAAAAAAACAACTCCAAAATTTAGAAGATTCTTGCAATGACGTCATGCTGGCAGACGCCTGCTTAATGAAAATTTATCAAATTGGTGATGACACTCTCAAGAGGAAGCACAATAAATGTTAGAAGAAGGAAACAAAAATTTGCAAGAGGAAATTGACGCCTCAGAATTCATGATGGAGTTTATTCAGCAAGTGTTAGCCAATCTGAAAGTTCAATTATATGCAAAAATTAGGAGCAGCATAAACCTTGAAACTGATGAACACTAAATATTGTATAATACTTTTAGCATTTTGTTTGATACGTGTGAATATTGTTTGAAATTAAAAAATGAAAATGTTTCTTTTGACCCAGCAATTTTGCTTCTAAAAATTTTATCCTAAGAAAATAAACATGGATGTATATTAAAAACTATACATATATTCAACAGAAAATTATTGACAATAGGGAAAAATAGTAAACAACCCTAATGCCCAACAATATGAGGCCGGTTAAAGATATGTATCGTACATGCATGTAATGGAGTAATGGAATATAATAAATATATATATAGAATAAGGAATATATATATTTACTGTGTATATACATACTTATTAACATTCATGTTCTAAACATATTTGATGACATGAATTACGTCACTTTAAAAACATTACAAAATTATATATATATAACACTCTTATTTTTGTAAAATATAGAATAATGAATATAAACAAATGGATATATATTTTCAAGTTAATAGTAGTCATCTATAGGTAGTGGGATTGGGAGTAACCATTCTTTTTCTTTGTATTTTTCTAAATTTCAAAAGTTTCTAAATTTTTGACAGGCAAGGACTGGGTTCTGGGAGCAGCAAAACTTGTCATTTCCAAAAGATTACCTCCGGAGGCAGAGGGCACTTTGGTTCTGGTTTTCCAAATCATGAGTCTGAGGACCTTCATGAAAAGAGAACATTAATTGGAGCCCAAATAGAAGGCCCTAGAATCAGTTCTGCCCTCTTGGTTTGCAGGAACTTCAGATACCTTGTAGCCGGTAATGTGCTTGGGGTGAAATCACCCTGAAAGTTTGATTACACCTACATAGAAATTAAGGTCAACGTAAGAAGATCTAATTGAACATAGATCCCACTTCTAATAGATTATGTATTAGTAAAACCACTGTAACTTTTTCTGCCAAAGTCCTATCTATTAAAATGTGTGAGCAGGTATGTCTAATTACATGTAGCTTTTTATATAGATGGGAAATGAAGCTGTCTTAGAAGGTCGTTGCAATTTTCTCCTAATATAATTTGCTTTGACATCTCAAAATAAAACTTTTTTTGAAGTGCATATTTGCTTTTGATTCCGATGCCTTATACGTGTTTCCCCACACATTCGTCATTAAGGTACGCATGCTAAGTTACACAAGTTAAAAATGGAGTGAATTTAGAAATATGAAAATCATCATTCAAAAATAATGATGTGGCTCTAGAGAGGGATTGTGATTCAGTTTTCTATGTGTCTATGAATTATTCTCTCCCAAATTAACAAGCCTGAAAAATCCTGAAATCCAGTATCAGATTTTGTTTTTAGCTTGAAGAAAGCTTGGAGATCATCTAAACCTAATTCCTTATTTTATAGAAGAGAAAACGAAGATTAAGATTAAATATGTAACCTGGAATCAGAGTTTTAAAATCACTCTTTCCAGTGCTTTTATGTGATAATTAAATGTACCATACGCAACCTGCAGAGGACACCACTGCAGTTGGCCTATAATAACAAAAGCTGTACTCATTTGTGGAGCAACTATTTTCTTTCTGTGAAGAGAGAGGAATGAGAGGATCGACTACTTCTGTTATCCCTTAACTGTAAATTTAGCCCAGATTTTTTTTTCAAAAGCCTCTCTGGTAATTGCATAAAATCACAACCATCACGGATGAGTCACTCTAGGCTCAAGCAAATTTTTATTGAGATCAGTTTATGCTAATCGAGGATAATGAGCTGACCATGAGCAATGATATCAGCTAATGTAAATACATGAACAAGTTATAAGAGTGGCGCTTTCACTAATAAGCCAGTTTGTAATGAAGCAGACCCCCTCAACCGCTGGGCTACCGCTATAGACCTGTCAATCCTTCAAACTCCCTAAGGCCTGTACTTCCTAAGCTTTGACGGTAGTTGGCAGAAACTAAAAACGATGTCGTAATTCTTTCACAAAAATCCCTCTGGCATTTCGTGTCTTGTGAGGCACCTAAGCAGCAGACAAATCTCGGCTTCACGAAATCTGACTGTTTGGCTCTGCCTCTAATGGAGACAAAACTAAAGAAAAAGACCATCAATTTCTGACACCATGACGATTTCCTGCAAAATTATGTGAATATATTATTATCATTCTAAGATGGACATCTCTAGCTGTTTCTTTTTTGGGCTTTTAGAGAATAGTTACTAATAGACATCTCTGGGCATACAATGGTTGTCTAATGATAACTCATTTTTCCATATAATCTCTGCTTTTCAGAATGTGTTTATTGCCCCCAATTCTATCAGCACTGCCACCGCATCTCTTCCATAAGAAGTGGTCTCAACCTAAAAATCCAACAATGACCTCAAACCAATATACAATTCCATTTGATTTCATCTTGAATATATGTATGCATACTTGAAATAGTTGAGGCCAGTTTGGATTCATGAAAATTCGACATTTCTGAGTCCTGTAAATGAAGAGTAATAAAACATTTTGTATGTGAAGCACCTTTTGCTTCCAGAAGAATTTCAAATCTATCGATTCATTTGATCCTTAAAGCAGCACTGTGAAGTTCACAGCACAGGTGTCAGCACCCTCATTTTACGTGTGAGGAAACTGAGGCTCAGAAGGGTGGAAGGACTTTTCCCAGCTTGCTCATGAAGTAAGTCTCACAGTTGAGACTAGTACCTATACATCTTGACTCCTGCTTAAATGACTTTTCTTCTACATGCAGCTGAAATGTTTCACTTTTTAGGCAAACTGTCATCATTGGTATTGGTATTAGGCAATTCGCACTAATGAATTTAACGATATTATTTAAATGAACTTTGCTATGACATAACTAAATAAACGTTTCTAGAGTGTTTGAAAGAGTTAATGAAAATCATTTTATTACAAAATTATTGTGGAGATATTTGGAATTCTGAATGAAAATGTCAAGAAGTCAGAGGACTCTAGGTAGTACATGAAATGGTAGAAAATGGTCCATCATTTTCTAATCAAAAGTTTATCTTTTAAAAATGACAGCATATGGTTAACAAAGTTACCATTTCCATTTAGCATACTCAAGCTGGTGTTTCTAGTGGTGAGTACAAATCCATGAAAGTTGAAGAATAAGGCATTTTCAGTCTTTTATAAGACACTCTGTACCCTCTTTGCTTCTACCTCACCTAATTGCAAGTCTCGTACCCAGTAAGTTGACTCTATTTGGAAGCTTTTCTTTTCTGACACTGAACTCCAGGGAAACACATCCTATCCACTACTGCTGGTACTGAGCTTGTAACCTTCTCTTTTTCTCTTATGTATTAGTCGTATCTCTCACTCCTCACATTTATCATGCTACTTTCAATATGGGGGCAGTATAGTGTACTCATCAAAAACATGGATTTAGAGTCAGATCGAATGAGGTTTGATCTTATCACTTACTGCCCTCACCACTTTCTTGCCATGTGACCTTGGACTCCTTACTCAGGGTCACTGATTCCTCATCTCTAAAACAGTTTTCCTGTATTAATCTTCAGGTGGTTAGATGAAGATTGTATATAGCAGGTATACGGTTGAGACAATGCAGGGATTAACACTAAAAGTAGCTCAATTGATCATTAAATCAGATTGTTTAGATTGAGGAATATGGTGTCCCTTAATTTCATTGCTACAGCTACTGACTTATCGATAGATAGGTAGATAGATAGATAGATAGATAGACAGACATAGATATTGATAGATAAAATGTATATTCCTCCATGGCTAAGTAATTATGCTACTACCCAACTACAAAAGCATCTCCTGTAGATATGTATTTATCACATAGTTTCTACAGTTCACTCAACCTAAAATCTTCTGGGACCCTATTTGTTAGGATATTTAGGTTGCAAATAACAAAATACCTGACTAAAAGATGACTTAAACAACAGGGATTTATTATCTCACTTGAGAAGAACTCCATAGTCAGCCTCCTGGGCTCTATAATGGCAGAACTCTGAGTCGATGTCTCTGCAATTATTTTGGCTTCCCACTCATGGTTGCAAGATACCTGTCACAGCTCAACATATCACATCATCAGAGGACTCATCAAAAAGTGGGAAGAGGGAACTTTCTCCTACTGCATCCTCTGCTATTCATCAGGGAGGAAACCTTTCACAGAAGCTCTCTTTCCCCTGGAAGATTTCGCCTTACATTTGTTTAAATGAAACTGGGTCACATGCCTGCCCCTAAACGGATCACTGGCAAGAGAGCAATGGGGTTACCATGCTTGGTTTATATTACAGGGGTACCCACCTTGCCTGAGCACATTGATGCCTATTCTGAACAAAATTAGGTTTCTGTTAGCAAAGTAGCAGTGGAACATGGCTGTTGGACAGGTAGTAACCAGCAGTGCCTGCCATGGGGACACAGAGACTGGCATCTGGCATTAGATTTCTATCTGATGTAACCTAATACAAAAATCAACCTTCCCTTTCACCTAATACTGAAAAGGAAAGCCCAAGAGACTTGCTAAAAAGTGATGTTAATTATGGAACACTCCTTTGTGTTTTTTCTTTCTTTTTTGATATAGAAGTGAAATTTGATATACAAAAACCACGCATGCTGAAGCTGAAGTTGGGAAGGAGGGTAATATGGAATATTAACTATTCATAGAACTTTTCAAGGTTGGAAGGAAAATTAGAAAATATCTATATTTACATCTCAGAATCCTCTATACAGTGCTTAAGTTTTCAATAGAGCATCCGTGTCAAATAATTGCTCCTCTCGAATGCTTTCAATGATGCACACCTTACTATCTCATGATGACGTCCAGTGCTACTTTAAGCAGTTCTACTAGAAATTTCAACTTTATGCTGACCCAAAATCTATCTTCCTCAACCATTTATCCTAGTGCTAGAATCTAGGGCCACAGAGAGCTGATACAATCTCTCTTCTAAGTTCTAGACGCACAGAAATTGTTCGGTCCTTTTTCTATGTAACAACTCTGCAAATATTTGAAGAAAATTATTGGATACCTTTATGTCTCCACTTCTTGAAGTTATTTGTCCCCAGATTCCACATTGATGTCCCATCACCATCCTGGTCCCTTGCTTGTAGCCCATGCTCATCTTAAACTTGGTACCCAGAGAAGAATGAAGTCCTTTGCAATGGTCTGACAAGTGCAGAGTAGAGGGGGACTCAACTCCCTCATTCAAATATTAAATATCTATTAAGGCAGTCCACGTGGGTGCTATTTTTATGATATTTAAACTGTGGACTTATAGTGAGATAGGTTTTTACTATACCTAAGTCTTTTTTGTTTCTTTTTCATGTGATAATGTTGAGCCCCATCGCCCATATCCTGTAAAGGTACTGTGTTTATTATTGGTGGGATTTTTAGGGAAGGTGCGTAATTTGAGTGAAGGATTTTAAATTGATTCCCCTTAAATTCATCACATTAGATTGATTCCTTTTTTAAAAAAGATTTATGGTCTTTTTTTACGCATCCAAGTTGTGATAATTGCTGATGTTTATAAGAAAAAGGGCTTTCAGAATTTGTCTAGATTGGTGATCTCAACCCTGGCTACAAAGCAGTATCACCTGGAAAATTGAAAACAAAACAAATCAAAATAAATATCACAAACAAAGCCCCTGATGTTCAGGCCCAACTCTAAATCAATTCAATCAGAACCTCTGGAGATTGGCCAGGACATCACCATTTTTTTAAATTCCCCAGATAATTCTTCTGAACAGCCAGGACTGAAAATAACTCCTTTAAAGTGACACAGGCTGGAAGTTATGGATAACTTAGGAAATGGTCCTCTAACTTTAAAATTATAGCCTGCTATCATAGAAACAAGATAGTCCTCTCAGGTTCAGCTGTGTTTTCAAATCTGTATATGTTTTGGACAAAAGTTAGAAACCCCTTATGTTTATTCATGTAAATATATAATTCCTTTTCCACTCTAATATAACTACTAACATTTTTGTATCTTTTCTTACAGTTTCCCATGAATCTCTTTTTTATAGTTGTAATCATGTTAGTATAAAGCCAAAATATTTTCAGGTATTGCTCTCTATTCTTTACTCTTATCATTTTAGTGAATGTATAATATTCTAATGAAAAGAGGTAACATACTTTCTATACCCATTTCTCTGTTATTAGACATTTAGGATGGCTATTTTAGGTAATGCTGTCTTGAGCACTTTCATCCACATAACGTTTACTACATTTTGAATAATTTCCTAAGCATAAATCCCAGAAGTAAAATTACTTAGTCAAAAGGTATGAATATTTTATTGCATATTTTTAAATTGCTTTGCAAGAGATCTCTAAAATTTGCGATAAAATTTTCTACATATGAGGATACTGGTCCTGCCATGCTGCTGCCAACATTAGGACGTATTTAACTTTTTAAAACTTAATGGACAAAAATGAATTTATACTGCTTTTTTTAAAAAAAAAAGCCTTTCTTTGATTATCAACAGGATTAAATGTAAAAAACAATGTAAGTATTCTCCCAATCTACTATTTACCTTTTTATATTAGAGTGAAGGAGTAGGAATGAGGGGAAGTAATAATAATAATATTTTTGCAAGTGGCCATAAAAAGTCCAATAATAATGTGATATGATCTGAAGATTATTATCAATACAGTTCTGTGCACTTAAGGCTTTATATTTATATACACAAAACAAAATAAATGACAGCAACTGAATGCTTACCTGGGCCAAGGGAAACCACACTTGCAGGACAAAAAGCCCTGGCTATCCTGGAGTAGGGGTGAGAAGGGGAAGGGGAGGGGAGCAGGGAATTATCTTTCATTCTCTTCTTTGAAAATATGTGCAAAATAAAAAGAAATATGACATGACATATTTTGCAGTCAGATTATACATACCACACAGAAAAAAAAATACCTGGAAATAATATAAATTATAGGAACACACTATTGCCTATTTAAAGTGGATCTTTTCAATCTACCTCACAGAACTTTATGTATATAAGCATGCACAATAATATATAATTGTGACATTACATTTACATGAATAATGTTGTTATACATCTTATTCTTTTCGTTTCATTTTCTTTTCACTCAACATTATGTTGTTGAGATCTACTCCAATCAATTTCGTTTGTTTTTACTCCTGTATAATATTCCACCGTTTGTCTATACCTCACTTTATCTATGCATTCCTCTACTTGCAAACATTTAGGTTGCTTCCAATGCTTTCCTATTACTAGCACTGCTGCAATGAGCATACTCCTATGTACGTGTGTGTGCCTGTGCAGTAATTTCTCTGGGCTCTATACTGAAGAGTGGAATTGCTTGGTTCTGGGAAATTCACGTTTTTGTTTTCTCTAAAAACTCTCAAATGACTTTTCATCGTACTTGGTCAGTTTACACTTCTACCAAGCATACCTGATGAATCCTGATTATGCATATCCTTCTAGCACTGAATATTATGCATGTTTTAAATATTATTATGCTGTTTCATCTTTCATATTTCTAATTACTAATGAAGTTGGTCATTTCTTCATACGTTTATTATTCATTCAAACTGCCTTCTGTCAACTATCTTTTCTTAATCTTTATCCACTTTGCTATTCTGCAGAGTCTATTTATCTTGCCAATTTGCATGAGTTTCTTGTATATCCAGACCAACTGTTCTTAGGGGAGCTAGCACTCCTCCCAAGAGGACATTTTGGAAGTTTGTGGGGCATGTTTAGTTGTACAGATGATTGGAGGGTATTATTGGGATTTAGCGAGTGAAGACGAGGAAAATTAGACATCCTACACACAGGCAAAATATGTTGTTATCCTTCCTAACTTTCAAATGTCTGGTCAGAAATTCACGTAAATGACAAATCTGTTTGTATATAAAACATATTAGGTTCTGAGTTCAGACACTTTTAAGCACAAAATGGTCTTTCATTTTGTTTAGGAATGCAACTCCCTGTTATTCAAAATATTGCCTAGGTTTGTTTATCATTTGGTCGCCAATGGCAACAAGGCTCCAGAATCTGTGACTTCAATAAAACATGCCTACATTAGTTTACATGTGTAGCTGTCCCATTCCTAGTGATTTTATGCATAGATGCAATTCTCTCTCTACTTCCTCATGTCTTCTAGTGTGTTTGACCCTAACATTTACATTTTGAAATACATGTATTATTATTATAAACTATTCTCCTTTTATTTGTTCTGATATAACGATTAGGACATTTTAATGATTATTTCTAATTATTTGTATTGGTAGGTAATATTATGTGTAAATTTTATTTCAGGGTAATGTGAGGTGGTTACAGAACAATAAAAAAGGGAAAACTAGATCTGATAGTATTGAGATCCACTGTTCCAGATATTACTGTGTTTGTGTTTTTGGCATTGCAAATGATCTTCCCCCAATATGTCCCTCCTCGTTCTTTGTCTATGGTATCTTCTAATGAACAGAGCCTTGATTTCTGGTGTGGTCAAAAGTAACTTTTTCAATTCTATTTTGTGCTTGTTGCATCTTTCTTAAGAAATCCTTCTGAAACGCAACAATAAACGGATCTTTTCTTATATTTTCTTCTAATACAGTTACAGCTTTGCCTTTCATCAGTCTAATTTTTTGTGCATAGTGACAGCTACAGATTTCATTTTCTCAACATAAGTCAGTTTTTCCAATACCATTAATTAAATAACTTGTCCTTGATTTCTGATACAGCTTTGTAATAAGTTTTAAAACTTGGTAGGGCAAGACCCTTCTTTGGTCTTCCTTTTTAGAATTGTCTTAGTCATTTATGGACATTTGCTTTTTCCTATAAATTTTAGAAACTGTATGCCCAATTGCTCCCAAAATACTGCTTGATTTTTGTTATAATTGAATTAAGCCTATAGATTACTTTGAGTAGAAATGTTTACAAAAACATGTTATGTATTTCTATTTATTCAGGTATTCTTTAAAGTCTTTTGTAAATATTTAAATATTCTTCATTAGGTTTTGTGCTTTTATGATTAGATTAAGCACACTTTATAGTGTTGCCTACTATTGTAAATTGTATCTTGTTTTCTATTATATTTCCTAATTTGTTATTATTGACCTAGAGAAATGCTATTGATTTTTTACGTTGACTTGTGTTAAGCAACCTTTTTGAACTCTTCAGTTAGTTCTAATGGTTTGGCAATTCTCTTCTGCTTGCTTTGCTAATTATCATACCACCTGCAAATAGCAATAGTCTTACCCCTTCTCTCGCAGTATTAATACCTCTTATTTCCTTTGCTTTTCTTGTTGCATTAAGCAGGATCTCTAGGACAGTCTATCATGTTATAACAGAGCAAATGAATTTCTTAAAAGTACCACACTATGCAAAATCATGCAATAAAACCCGCAGGGCTTATGGGGAAAATAGGGTTAGGAGCACAACACTCAAAAACTTTATCAGTGACACACACAAAAAATAGGAACCTAATGAAAATGGTATTAAAGGTTTACTCATGTTAAATGGTTCAGAAATAAACACTTCAATAAATATGAAAAAGATCTTCAGTTTGTTTGTGGACATGGGCAGTGGAAGCATTGCAGCTTGTGAGTTCTTGTGAAGTGGTAGGAAAAAGTTGATCTGAAATCAGGCAGAAAGCTGTAACACCAGGTGTGGACAAGTGTGGCTCATAACATAGGTGGTGAACTGAGGGATGTTTCGGGTATGTGTGTGTGTGTGTGTGTGTGTGTATGCACACACGTGTGCGAATGCATATTTTGGGTACTCCTGCGTGACTCAGTTCAGCTTGGTGTGGTTTCCTGTGCTCACCTAGTGTTTCTCGTGGAAGAAATCAGGCATAAGGAAATGCGAAATTCATGTGATGCCCAAATTAATCTCATATATCAATCATATTTGAACAAAATTGTGTTTTGAAAATTAACATCATGTCAGAATCAAGGTACTATATAGTAAGATGTAGTGATGACAGCATCCTCGTCTAATTTCCAATTTTATAGGAAATATGTATATGGTTTCTCCATTAAAAAAATGCTTGCTCTAGATTTTTGATTAGGTAACTGTTGTGAAGTTAAGGAACTTTCATTTTATTCTTAATTTTGTAAGCACTTTTACCATAAAGAGATCCTCCTGGGGCTGGCCCGTGGCCGAGTGGTTAAGTTCGTGTGCTCCGCTGCAGGCAGCCCAGTGTTTAGTTGGTTCGAATCCTGGGCGCGGACATGGCACTGCTCATCAAACCACGCTGAGGCAGCGTCCCACATGCCACAACTAGAAGGACCCACAACAAAGAATATACAACTATGTACTGGGGGGCTTTGGGAAGAAAAAGGAAAAAAAAATAAAATCTTTAAAAAACAAAGTGATCCTCCTTTTGGTCTATTAAAGTGGAAAATTACATTGACAGATTTTTCTGGCACTAGACTAATATTTTATAGAGTAGACCTGCAGTGGCCACTCTTTGGTCATGATGTACGGTTTCGTCTTGTATTAGTTTCTCTTGAACTTGGGTTCAGCTAGTTAATGTTATGTTAAGAATTTTTATATCAATCGTTTTCTAATTTTTTAAACTTTTTTCTTGTAATATACTTAACTGTTTTTGGTATCAAGGATATGAGAGGCCTGTAATATGAGTTTCTCTGCAAAAATCTGTAGAAGATAGAGGTTACCTGCTCTTTGAAAGTTGGTATAACACAGGTATGAAACCATTTGGGCCTGGGGCTCATTTGAAGGGAAGCTTTGTGATTACCATTTAATTTCTTTTTTTTAATTGAAGGAAAATTTAATTTTCAATCAAAGTTGGAGAAAATCCATATATATTGTTTTCCCCTTCTACCTGAATATAGTGATTTCCACGAGTTTTGCTCCTATATCCCTATCAGAGAATGCTCATTTTCCATTTAAAAAATATATATCATAAATCACATGATTCTGAAATCGTATGCATTTTGCATTTGTATTCTACACGTTTACTACTGCATTTTGTATTCTAAACATGTACACATAAAATGAGACAGAGATGAAGTTAATCAAGATAATTTGACTTTATTTGATTTATTAATAGTCTTATTACTATTAAAAATACTGTATGAGACTTCTGGTCCAGAAAAGATGGCACAACCATGTTTCTCCCCACCCTTCTCCACCAAGAGCAGCTGTAAACCCTGGAAATAACGCAAAAGGCAATCATGCAAAGAGAACTCAGAAAGGTGGACCATTTCATTTCTTTAATGTGATTAGCTTAAGCAAGTTTCCTAACTTTTGTGGCAATCCTGGCATTTTATTTTCCAGAAACTGATTCAACTTGTGTAGGTTTTAAAATGTTCTCTGTTGGTGAATGGTTCTCCTAATATGTATCCAATGGATAGTTCCAATTTCCTTCATACATTTTTTCCACTGGTAGTGTCAAGGTTTTACATTTTATTTTTATTCCTTTCCGATGTCTCCAGATTCACATAGATATAAGCAGCTGTTCAATACAGGGAAGTGTTTAAGAGCTGGATTTCCCAGTGCTGAAGGGATGGAAGGTTCATACACTCTGTGAATGTTGGAACTATGCAGCATCCTCACGCACCAGTTAGCAGTTCTCAGACTTTTTCACAGGGGTACTTGTGTGTCTGCAAGGGGCTGATCTCTAAGCATTGCAGCTTTCCAAGCAACAGTGGATATCCTGGTGGCCAAACTTATCTCAGAAGGAATGTAGGCTATGAGCAGAAGAACTAACCGTCTTTGAATATATCATACGGCTTAGTTATTTTCTCAGCGACCACACTGGATTAAAAATCAAACAGCCTTCCCCAAGTTTCCTGGATTATATGAGTTGCAGCAATTTTCTGGTAACAAAGTGATGGTGTGTAAACTCAGAATAATGCCAGAGACTGAATTTCCCACTAATCTTGATGGCAAGGGCTAAGCTAGTTTTAATTTGATTTTTAAAAACATAAATAAATGCACTGTTACTTTCACCAAGTGCCATGGAGCAAACTCATATGATGTTATTGATATGTACATATAAAATAGATACATACATACACACATAGTAGATATGGATGACAGATAGATGATAGATAGATCTGTCCCTTCCTTCTATGGGCTCCCATTGCATTAACAGCCTGTATCAGTGTATTCATTATTTATGTGCTTATATTCTCCTCTTACTTGCCCAACTAGGTTGTAAGTACTTCAGTCACTAACATTTACTCCTTTTTCTGCCGTTGATTACAGCCTTAAGCCTTTCCTTCTTCGATCATAAGTCATTTATAATGATCATTCTCACGGTCATCTGTAAAATGAAGGAGGAGTGCAGAAGCTCCCTGTAGTATCTTCCAAATCTAATGTCCTGGAAATACGTGGCTACACTGATGAAGAACAGGTGTTCAAAGAATCATGTTGATTTCGTTATTGCTTAGTGGCAGGGTAAGCTGGATGTGAAAGATCATTAGTGTCCTCTTCATACAAATGTCGTGCTCTTCACAGTAAGCTGGGAATCATAGAAATATATAGGCTTTCACACTGACAGCAATCCATGCCAATGAGCTGAGAGACTCCTCAGAGAATGAAACTGATCCTCAGATCTGAAAGTCCCTTCATGATTAAATGCTATCTATGTGGTACTATGTTCAGTGCTATGAGTTGTACAAGATACTAGTCAGAACAGGCTTAGTTATGCTGCAGAAACAAACCCCCAAATCTGAGACGATTAAAACAACCAAAATGTGTTTTTCATTCATGCTACATGCCTATCACATGTTGGCCAGGGGAAATCTTCTGCATACCATCCTCATTCATAGGCCCATGCCGAAGGAAGTGCCACCGATGTGCTTTCCTTATTTCTGAACCAGAAAAAGAGAATGTGGTGGATCATATCCTAGTTCTAAAGCTTTCACTTGGAAGTGACAAGCATACTTTCCACGCACATTTAATTGACCAACAAATAATGAGGCTGGACTTAACTTCAAGGGAACAGGCAAATGTCATCTACCTCCTACCATTTCTGGAAGGAAAGTCAGAAATATTTCGTCAATGGCTATAATGACTAACATATTTGATGCTGAATATAAGATAATATATACCTTGAAGGAGCTCTAAGTTTATGACTCATATCCACAAATAACTGCAAAGCAAGGCAAAAAGTAACAAATGCCAAAAGAGAGATGAAATAAAATATTGTGGGACTTTAGAAGAGGAAGAAATCTATTTACCCATGGTGGTCTAAGAGCACACCATTCCTTTCTATAAAGATACTCCTTTCACTTTCAGTTTATGGGACCAAAGTAATCTTTATGGGGATCATGTCCATTACATATGGATTTCAGATATTTCAAGCTATATATAAGCACAAAGATTTCCAGGTGCATAGCACAGAAAAGGTAAAAATAAATGTGACATAAAGTTAGAAGATCCATCAGCCATTGGGCTTGAGCTATGATTTAGCTTAGGACAGAGAATAAATTTTGGATTCATGTGTGGAAGTCAGTTCAACTGCTCTTAATGTGATTATTCTGGAGTTTCCATCTATTTCAAACTTTCTTCCAAGTATGCACACTCACATGTGAAATGTTTCCTACCAACACTGGCAAAATGAAAGTGAGTCTCACACTAAACTTCTCAGGAATAGTAGTTAGACCTTGTGCATCAAAACTGATTACACTTTGAAGCTTTCTATTTGCAGTACAAGTTCACTGAATTACTGCTCAATTCCTTTTAATCATGCTCTGAGAACTTCGCAGTGGATTTGAATTAAGTCGTGTTTTATTTATTCATTTATCAACAATGGGGCTATTAGAATGTCAATTCCAAGCTTCATTATATGTGTAGCTTGTGAGATGGTTTTGTGTTTACGGATTTCTAATTCTTTCATTATTTTGTAACCCTTAATAATCCTTAGCTGAGCACCCAGCCAATTCCTGTTCTCCAGTTCTGATTGAGGCCAGTTTACTTAGTTAAAATTACCCTGAGCAGACATGAGTGGACCCAGTTCCAGTGTTCACCTCAATAGCGTGATCTCTAAATGCCAAAAGTCCTCTGTGACACCCTCAAATGCATATTCTTCTCAGTACAATTTGCCTGTGTATATGGTCCTCACAGATAGATGCTACCAAGGAAACTTCCTGGGAATTTCTAAAGCCATTCTATTTGGCTGTGGAAAAGTTAATATTTATTAGATTTTTATGTAGTTTAGGAAGAGGGATAGGAGATAAAAAAGCTTAAAAGAGCATTTTGACAACAGCTGAGAGAAATCATAGTTACGTTGGGCTGGCAACAGTTTTATTGTTCTCAAATTCTATGAACTGTCTTTATACTGTAGGTTTATTGTTATAAAAAATTCATTATCACTAATCTTGTTTCATTGTCTCTCCTCATTCTTAGGTGATGACCTTCCTTCTTTTACTGAGAAAATAGAAGCAATCAGAAGAGAATTTACCACATCCTCCCACCGTCAAATCTACTAACCCAACTACATTATGCACAAACACACTACCTCATCCTTTTTTTCAATCTAACAGCAACCCTTTCCTCTTAGGACAGGACCTCTATACAAAGATTACACCTAGCATCCCTCTCCAATGCATCATTGTATGCTGATAAGAATGATCTATGCCAAACAGAAAAAACAGACATGCTATAAAATCTCCCCATTAAAAAAAGAAACGCCTCCTAGACTGTACAATCACCTTCCCCAGTCCTCCACCCCTGTATTAGTTATCTATTGCAGTGCAACAAATTCCCCAAAACTTAGCCACTGAAAACAATATGGATTATCTCCTAGTTCATGTGGATCAGGAAGTTGGGAGCAACTTAGTTGGTGGCTCTAGCTCAGGTTCCTTCGTGAGGCTGTAATAAAGCTATCAGCCAGTGCTGCACTCCCGACTCTACTGGAGCCAAAAGAGTCACCTCCATGCCCACTTACCAATTTGCTCATAAGCCTTGGTTTCTCGTGGCTATTGGACTGAGGTCCTTAGCAGCTCACCACACCACTTGGTCCTCTCCATAGAGTTGGAATGGCAGCTTGCTTCTCCCAGCGCCAGTGTTCAAAGAGAGAGAGAAAGAAAAAGGAGCCAAGAAAGAAGCGACAGTCTTTACGTAAATTAATCTCCCAGAAGTGACACCCTATCACTTCTGCCGAATTCTATTCTTAGGAGTGAGTCACTAAATCCAGCCGGAACTCAAGGGGAGAGGATTACACAGGGGTGTGAATACCAGGAGGCCAACTACCATACTTTCCTAGATCCTGCCACAGGCCTCTGCTTCCCTTTCTAGCTAAACACCTCAAAATGTATGCTATATTTCCTATATTCATTTTCTCACCTCCTACACCTATAAGGTTTTTACCTCCTCTACTCCACTGAAACAACCTTCACCGTGTCAAATCTAATGATCCATTCTCAGTCCTTATATTAAGCATTTATCAACAATATTTGACACAGTTAATCATAGTCTCCTTCTTGAAACAGTTTCTTCACTTGGCTTTTAGGATTCCATAGTCCCTTGCTGCTCCTGATACCCCACTGGCTTTTCCTTATCAACATCCATTGTTGGTTTTCCCTCCTCTTTTATGCAATCTCTAAATGTTGGAGTCTACAAGGATTTACTCCATGGCTTTCTTATCTTATCTAGAGTAGAGCGTTCAGACTCACATCTAATAAGCATCTAAATCTTAAAATGTCCTAAAGAAGACCCTTGTTTCTATCCGCAAAATTGAGTTCCCCAGTGTTCCTCATCTCATTGAACAGCACCACTATAAACCAGATTGCTTAGGTAAAGATCCTAAGTGCCTTCATGGCTTAGCTCTTTGTCTTCATACTCAGATTCAGTGTTTCAGTAAATGCAGTGTACTCCACCTTCAAATATATCCCAAACTCAACCGCTCCTCACCAATTGCACCACTAGTATGTTGGTGCAACATACCAAAACTTATGAGATGAACCTAAAGCATTGTCTGGAGGGAAATTTATAGCTGTGTATGCCTAATTCCTATCTCTTTATTGATATTCTCTGTTTGGTGATACACATTTCTCTTGGTTTCTTTTTGTTCTTCGTCCATACTTTTCTTTAGACCTTGAGCATATTTAAGATAGTTAAAGTCTACTAAAGTGCAACATCTGTGTTTCCTCAGGGACAGTTTCTATTGACTACTTTTCTTACCGTTTGGGGGCCATACTTTCTTGTTTCTTTGCATATTTCATAACTTTTTGTTGAAAACTGGGAATTTCATATAATATAATGCGTCAATGTTGGAAATAAGAGTCCTCCTCCTCCCTGGAGTTTATTTTTGCTATTTGTTGTTGTTTGCTTGTTTAGTCGCTTTCCTGAACTAATTCTCGAAGGTCCGTGTTTATTATAAGTAAATTATTTGTTGTGTGTGGGCACTGAAGGCTCGGCTCAGTTAGATTATTGGTCAACTAATGATTAGACAGAGATTTTCTAAATGCTTGGAATTAAAAGTCTCCCAGTGTTAGGTGAGGGTCTCTGTTTTCATGTTCATGCACACCATCCACACTCAAGCGCGTAGTTTACAAGTCTACTTTAGTCTTTACTTCCTGCTTGTGATGAGCCTTAAGCTCAGCTCAAGGTGAGGGCTTAGGATGCTCTCAAGTCTTTCCTGAGCGTTTATACCACCCTGGGAATGCACACAGCCCTACACATGTGCATAGCCTTCTAGATTTCCAGGAATATGTCAGAGCTTTTCAAAGCTCCCTATGGATGTCTCATTCCCAAGCTTTCCTTTTAAGCATTTTGGTTAGCCTATTCTTTGCCCCAACTGTTATCCATTGCCTCAACCAGCTATGATTTTAAACAACTGACCCAATTGTTTCAACAAGTACCTTCAATAAAAGGTAGTTAGCGCTGGGTGAGTTTTGAGTCAGGCGGAATAAAGACAAACCTTGGGAATGGTGTCTTCCTGGGAACCACCAGACTAAATGATGATGAGAAGGAGGCTTTCACAGAGCTCCAATGCCATTCTGTCCCCTCCCGTGGCTACCAGGCTTTTGAGGCTACTCTACCGTGGAGCAGGGAAGAAGGGCTTGGGAATGGGGCAAATTAAAATGCCACAAAGCTCCCTGTCCCTACCAAGCTTCAACTATTTGTCTTGAATAAATGTTCCCAGATTGTTCCATGCCTTTGGTCATCTTCTAGAGTTCTGAAAAAGTTGATTCTGATCATTTGTGCTAGTGTTTTCATTGCTTTTATGGAAGAGAAGGTATTCAAATTTCCTTATTCCACCATTTCCATTGATGTCACCTGATTGCTTTTTGACTAGAACATTTCTTCTCTGAATCTCTGCATAGTTGGCTACCTCACTTTAGTCAGGTCTTTGCGCACATCGTAACTCTTCAGAGTGATCTTTCTCTCTCAGTCACTCTTTCTAAAATACCTTCCATTACCTTACCCTTCTATATTGTCTTCATAGCCCCTGGCATTGCACTGCATATTTAATCATTGTCTTCCCCTGGAGAAGATCGTTCTATAAGAATGAGGACTTTGTAAATTTTGTTTACAGTTTTAACTTCCTTATATAGCATGCCTTTGGCACATAATATAAGCTCAATAATTATTTGTTGAATGAATAAACAAACTGAACTATTTAATTTATTCTTCCCCAAAATAAAATGTCTGGCTTAATGAAATCTGTTTTTGTTTTGTGTTTTTTTGAGGAAGATTAGCCCAGAGCTAACATCTGCTGCCAATCCTCCTCTTTTTGCTGAGGAAAGCTGGCCCTGAGCTAACATCCGTGCCCATCTTCCTCTACTTTGTATGTGGGATGCCTGCCACAGCATGACTTGCCAAGCGGTGCCATGTCCACACCCTGGATCCGAACTGGCAAACCCCGGACCACTGAATTGGAACGTGTGCACTTAACCACTGTGCCACCAGACCGGTCCCATGAAATCTGGTTTTAATAAATCAATATTCATTGTTTTGTATGAATTTTAATGTAGTATATACTAATTAAAATATGGAAAATGTAGAAACACACAGAAAGAAAATAATAGTTACCTATAGATACCCTTGTGAACATTTTGATATATACATATCAATTTTTTCTACAGAATTGGATTTGTTTTTTACCTGAACATATTTCTATAAGTGGATGAACTATAATTGATTTAATCATTTCCTTATTGTAAGACAGCTGTCTTTAATTTTTTGTTAAACTGTGATGAACATCTTTGTAGAATTTTGTTTTCATTTTTATGGCTATTTCCTAGGATTAAAATGCTATAATTAAAATTTCTGGTCATGAAATATACAAAATGTTGAGTTATTTTTATACATATTACTAAATTTCCCTCAATAAATGATTTTATGAACTTATGCTCTCATCAACAGTGTGAGAGTTTTCCTATTCCCTCAAAGCTTTCCAACCTTGAATACTTTTATATTCATTTATCATTTCTTAGGCCAATAAAAAATGATGTCATACCTTTTTTTTTTGATGAGGAAGATTAGCCCTGAGCTAATATCCATGCCTATCTTCCTCTAGTTTGTATGCGAGACTCTGCCACAGCATGGCTTGACGAGCAGTGGGTAGGTCTGCGCCTGGCATCCGGACCCACGAACTCCAGGCCACTGAAGTGGAACACATGAACCTAACCACTATGCCACCAGGCTGGCCCCAAGGATGTCTTATCTTAATGTCCATTTCTTTAAAAACTACTGAGGCTGTGCAGTTTCATATGTTTATTGAAAATATTTCAATTTTATGATTACTCACCTCAAATTTTTAAAATTTTTTTATTATTTAATTTTTCCATATTGGTAAAGGAGTACTCTATTAAGCAAATAATCCTTTGTTGAACATGTAAGCTCTTTCTTGATTTCTCCTATTTTTATGTAAATTTTGATGTTTTTATTTTTAATGGAGCCAAATATCATAATTTTATTTACATAAACACTAAACATTACTCGTGTTTGATTATTGATATTTTATACTTTCTTACCACTTTGAATAGGATTTTTGACCTTTATATTTTTTAAATAATTATATTCATATAGAAATAGGTATTTATATTTATTTAATTTTAATAAACCCACTTTTTAAATTCCAGATAGTATTATTTCAGATGTCTGTTTAAGGAAAGCTAAAAAAATATAAAAATAGTTATTCCTATGGAAAATTAAGCAGAGAACTTACCCCATTATTCATGGATCTACTTCCCAGGCAAATTCTCAAAGCATAATACTCAGGGTCAAAATAAGCATGCGGTTAAATGCAGTATGGAGAGTATTTATCCAAGTGCCCATATGCTTTTCAGAAGATTTCAAGCTCTTCTTGCTCCAAAATTTAATAGAACTAACTGCAATGGCCCTGGATCGAAAAAACTCTCCCCTCAAAGCCTGTAGCTACCCCATCACTAGGCAAAAACATAAAGTTCACATTCTTATCTTGCAAAAATACAATCACTCTATGCTGTACTCTTGCTAATGATTTGCCCAATGTAGTTCCTTTGCTTTCTAATATTTTATTATTATCACTGTTCTATTTTTTCCGCCTCATTTGTCTCTGTTTTTTCATTAACTGTCACATTTCAAGTTCTTCCTCACTTTTCCTCTGTCACTCTTATAATAGATCCACTTTTATTTTTCTTAACTACTTATTGTCTTTTATTTCCTTGTTGATTATAATGTCACTTGAAAATGACTCACCTGTTCCTTCATTCAACACATATTTATTCAGTATCTACTTTATAACAGACATTGTTCCTTACACTGGGGATATGTCCTCAGCTACAGGACAAGACAGAAGATAACTCTACCCTCACAGCGGAAAAAAAGATAACAGTCAAACAAAACCTTCACAATATATCAGGTGGTGATAAGTGTTATGAAGAAAAGTCAAGCAGGGAAAGAGGATATTGAGTGATGATGGCAAAATGAAGTTCCAATTTTAAGTAAGGTGGTTCAGGAAGGACACTCTCATAAAGTGATATTTGAGAAGAGACTTGAAAGAATTCAGGGAGTAAGCTACGCAAAGATCTTGATCTGGGTAAACAATGTTCCAGATAGAACAGCACATGAAATGAGTCTGATATTTTCAAGGGAAAGTAGGGAAGCTAGTGTACCTGCTGTGGAGCGAGCAAGAGGGAAAGAATTAGGCGATGAGGTCAGAGAAGGAGTAATGGTGGTAGAATGTGTATAACCTTGTGGAATTTTGGCTTTCATGCTGAGTGAGGTGGGAAACCATTGAATAATTTTAATAAAAAAGGGGACATGATCCAACTTAAATTTTATAATGATTACTCTGGCTACCAGGTGAAGGACAGATTGATGAGGAAAGATGGAAGCCTGGAAACTAGTATAGAAAAGGTTGCAGTCTAGCCAAGAGATGATGTTGGCTATGACTAGGATGATAGTGGCAGAGGTGCTGTGAAGTGTTCAGGTTAGGGGTATATTTTGAGGGTAGAATTGATAATAGTTACTCATGGGCTGGATGTATGAGAGAAAGAGGATCCAGCATGGAGTGAAGTATAATTTATCTGTTTTGGGCCTGAACAACTGGGTTAATGGCCTAGCCATCAAGTAGATGGACAAGTCCAAGGAAGGATCAGGTTTGGAGTGGGGAAGAAATCAAGAGTTCTACCCTGTACACATTAAGTTTGAGTTTCCAAGTAAATATCCAAGTGGAGATGCCATGTAGGCAGTTCGAAATACAAATAATGAGTTCGGGGGCAAGTCTGGGCTAATTATGTAAGTTTGGGATTCATCTATTTGTAAATGTAATTTAAAGCCATTGAGTTGGATGAGATCATCATACAATTTTGCATATGAGGGCAAGACCTCAAAGTCTGAGCCCTGGGGCACTCCAACGTGTATATGTCATGAAAACGAGGAAGACACAGCAATGAAGACTGAAAGGAGTGGCCCATGAGGTACAGAGACAATCAAGAGCAAGCGATGTCTCAGCAGACAACACAAGAGAGAATTTTAAGAAGGAGGAGTTGGCTCTTATTTTCTAAAATTTATATCTCGTATTTATTTACCATTGCATTGTCTAGAAATTCCAATAGTGATAATATTGAGTTAAAATCCACTAAGTACTTAGTATGTATTAGGCATGTGTTAAGCACTTTACATGCATTATATAATTTAATTCTCATATTAATCTTAGGAGTAAGTAAAAATTAACATCCCTATTTTTCAGATGCAAATATGCAGGCCAGATAAATTATATTATTTGCTTAAGATTTCACAGCTTGGGGGCCTACCCGGTGGCTCAGCAGTTAAGTGCACACGTTCCTCTTAGGCGGCCCAGGGTTCGCCGGTTCTGATCCCAGGTGCGGACAAGGCACTGCTTGCAAAGCCATGCTGTGGTAGGCGTCCCACATATAAAGTAGAGGAAGATGGGCATGGATGTTAGCTCAGGGCCACTCTTCCTCAGCAAAAAGAGGAGGATTGGCAGCAGTTAGCTCAGGGCTAATCTTCCTCAAAAAAAAAAAAAAGGATTTCACAGCTTGTTAGTCTTGGATCTGGATTTGAACCCAGGAAGTCAGAAGTCAAAACATGTGTTCTTAAACACTATGCCATTTTGCCAAAGTAGTGTTAATTATTAGTGATGTTTGTAGCAGTCATTATTGGCTTTGAAATACCTCTTACATTTATGCATTGAGTATGATATTGGCTGTTGGCACATGAATAGAAATAGATTAGAAGATAGATAAAGAGAGAGATGGATAGTTAGACAGATACAATCATACTATGGAAATGTAAGAAAATGACCTACTTCTAATTTAGTAATAATTTTTATTAGGAATAAAGGCTGAAATTGTTTTAAAAATCAATTTAGGGCTTTTTACAGTAAATATTGACAAGATTATTTTAAAATGTATGTGGAAATTCAAAGGATCTAAAATAGCTAAAACAGTTTTCAATAAGAACAAAATTAGAGAATTTACCTTGTCAAACTTCAAAACAATATGAAGTTACAGTAATCAAGACAGTGTGCCATTGACATGTGGATATAGACATATAGCTCAATGGAACAAAATAGAGTCCAGAAATAGATCTATACATATATGATCAACTGATTTTTGACAAAAGTGCAAAGACAATTCAGAGGAGAAGGATAGTCTTTTAAACAAATTATACTGAAACATTTGGATGCAAAAACAATTCACCTGATGCTTTTCTTATACTATATGTAAAAATTAACTTGAACTGCATCATAGGCCTAAATCTAAGATCTAAAACTATAAAACTTCCATATAAAGACAGAGGAGAAAATCATTATGACCTTGGGTTAGGCAAAACTTCTTAAATAAGGACAGAAAGTACATGAATCACAAAAGAAAATTGGGAAAATTCGACCTCATCAAAATTTTAAAATATTGCTCTTCAAAATACGTGGTTAAGAACATGAAAAGGCAAGCCTTAGATTTTGAAAAAGTACAGTACAACATACTGATAAAATTCTTGTATATATAATATGTAAAGAACTCTTACAACTCTACAATAAAAGAAACAACTAAGTAAAAATGGGCAAAATATTTGACCAGACACTTCACAAAAGAAAGTATATGAATGGCCAGTAAGTGGATGAAAAGATGCTCAGCATCATTTGTCATCAAGAAAATCCCAATTAAAATCACAAGGAGATATTACCACACACCATTAGAGTGGGTAAAATTTAGAAAAAGATGGGAAATGACAACTGCAACAGTCACACAGCGATGGTGAGAGTATAGAATAGCATTACCACCTGGGAAACAACTTAGAAATTTCTTATTAAGTTAAACATACACTTACCATGACTCAGCAATCCCACACTTACATTTTGATCCAAGAGAAATAAAACCATACATCTGCACATAGACATGTATATGAAAGTTCATAGCAGCTTTGTTAGTAATAGCCAAAAACACTATAAACAATCCAAATATTCGTCAACACATCAATGCAATGGAATACTATTCAGCAGTAAAAAGGAATGAACTACTGATACGTGATACATCACAGATGAACTTCAAAAATATTAGGCTGAGCAAAAGAAGCCAGACACTGTATTATGCCATTTATGTGAAACTACAGAAAAGACAACGTAATCTATGGTGACAGAAAATAGATCAGAAGTTGCCCGGAGCTGGTGCTGGGTGTATTTGGGGAGAATTGACAGTTATGGGAGCATAATGGGACTTTAATGGCACAGGGACACTTTTGGGGATAATAGAAAAGTTCTATATCTTAATTGTTTTGGTGGTTATATGAGTGTGTAAATTCATAAGAACGCAACATATTGTACACTTAAAATTGTATTTTATTGTAGATAAATAATCCTTCAATAAAGTTTACTTTTTAGAAAGACAAGCGATTTTATCTTTTGGAATCCTTGGAGGTAATCATATAATTTTTCCTGTGCATTACTAATGTGAGGAATATATCAATACATTTTCTAATTTTAACTTCCTTGCATTTCTAAAGTAAAGGACACTTTGTTATGATCTTTTATTCATTTACTATCTTGCAGGATTTCAGTTTTTAGGGTTTTATTCAAAATTTTTGTGTCTATTTTCATAAAATTGGTCAGTGATTTTATTTTCCTATTTTCTGTTATATATTAATATCATGGCTATGATAGCATCGTAAATAAATGTGAAAGTGTTTTTAGAACAGCGTAATATCAGGGATATGCATTTATTGGTTTACATAACTGCGAAGTCCAATGACCCTAGTTGTAAGCAATACCGCAGTCAGAGATACAAATGATGTCATCAACATTCTGTTGCTCTCTCTTAGTTCTAGTTTCCTTTTTGTTGGCTTTATCTTGGGCTGATTCCTTTCATGTGGTGACTACCATGGCCCCCAGAACTTCTAGATTGACGTCATCCTCATAGTTATTGATCTCAGAGAATAAGGCCAGCTATTTCCATACAACATCAGGAAAAGTCCCAAGGAAGATTGCGACTGGCTCAGCTGGGGACGTATGTCCATCTCTTAAACAATTATATTGGGCCAGAAAATAGTGTTCTGGGGCCAGACCTGGGCCACGTGCTCCCTAATGTAGTGGCCAGAGGAAAGCTCAATCCCATTAGAAGCACATCAAATGGGTTTCTAAAAGGAACAAGTGGTTCTGTTTTCAGAAAAAGAGAGGATGGGAAACGTGCTAGGAACTCAAATACTGTGTGAATTATGCACTACTACAACTACACTTGCACTTCTTATTTCTCTCTCCCTTTTATTCTTTGGTGTTTTTTCACAGTCTGGCATTTAAAATCAAGTTGATTACTGTTGAGTTAGATTTTTTTCTTATGCATCTTTTCTGAGGATTATTTATGACATTTAAATTATGTTTTATAACTTTATGTAACCTGTTTATTGAATAACCCGGGCTCAGCAGGGACTAGAGAAAGTTCTTTGACCATTTCTTACCGCTTCCTATTAAACTTGCTCTACCAGCTTCCTCCTCCCATCTCCTTAGAGAAAATATTGGGCATGTTCTATATCTCTTCTGGTCATTCTCAGGCGACAAAAAAGTCACACAGTGACTTTCAGGTAATGAAGAGTCCTGTTCAGTGTAATATCAACTTCCCAAACCTCATGCAACTTAACAAATCTTCACTCCCCCAGTTTCAGGTTATCACAGCCTGGGAAATCTACTGTGGGGAATGGGAAGTTGAGGCTTTCTAGAGTTTGTTTCTCCACTTCTGTCCCAGCTCACTAACTATTGTCATATGCCCCTTCCATGATCAATCACAAAGGCGAGAGAAGAGAGGTTAAAAAAAGGAAGAAAAGATTTTACTTGACCGGCATACATCTGGCATAGGAGTTCTCTACATGAGGCAGATCCCAAGTGCCGATTTTTTTCACTCATGGGGTAATTTTAGTGAGTTCTGAGAAGTTACATTGGAGATATCTCACCTGTAATTCCTACCACATGGGTGAGGTCACCTCGAACTGGTCACTTACGACTTCCCCCATAGCCCCTTGTTTGAGTAGTTCACCGATCTTAGGGTCACCTTGCCCCTCCAGATGGCCCTCTTGGGTCCCACTCTTGGCTGCTCCATCCAGTTCCCTTCCAGAGACTGCATCTAGCCAATGGTAAATTCATTTCTCTTTTGCCCTACTGAGCTTTAAAAGTGCAGCCACATTAAATATTCACAATTTCACATCAAAACTCTAAATTTATCACATTCTTCAACCTCTCAAAGAATTCTTAGCCTCTGCTTATATTATTTAGAGATGGATGATGGATACATGGTGGTAGATCCAGTTTGGGGACATACCCTTTGCAAGTCCGAATAAATAGCTTAGCTTGTCACTTTAGAATGCAGAGGTTTCATGACATCTATTTATCTCAGCCTTTGGAGTTTTTGCAAACACCCTGATACAGCAGGAAATATCTCATTAAACAATCAGCTACATGCAATTCAAGTTACTTAAAGTGAAATCTGTATTTAACTGATTTCAGAAGTCACACTTGCCATTTTTAAGTTATTAATTTTGATGTATGTGACTTTTGGCTGATGAATGTCATTGTATATATATATGTGTGTGTGTGTATATATATGAGTATGTGATATATATACCTCATCATATATATTTATATATATATATATATATATATGTAAAACAGAAAAATATCTCGGTCCTTTTCTCAGAAAATATATCTAATATCAATAATTTACCCGAGTAGATATTTGGCTTAAAACATTTCCCTCAAAACTATGTTCAAGAACATTTCCCTAAACACATTCTGGGCTGTAGCATACCAATCATTACCACATAAAAAAGGTGTTTTATGGTCAAATAAATTTGGGAAGGTATGGATTTAAAAATTACATTTGTGTGCTTTCTTTACCACACAAACTCTCAGAATTTTAAAATTTATATCGTGTCTATTGAATCACCAAAAAAGGGACATAACTGCAGCATTTAATAAACTTATTTGATCAAACAAACCAAAGGCAAAAACATTTTTGTGATGGAGAATTTCTTGGAACCTGCTGAAGCAAAGAACACTTTGGAAAGTTTTCTTGCAACCACGCTCCATCATCTTATATAAGCCTCAGAAATCTGAGGCAATCTGATTTTTTCTTACTCGTCGAATTCACTTTCTTTTCCTGCATGCTTGCTGTCTTGAGCGTCATAATAAAAAGTTTCCCCCTGATTTTTTTCCCCATATCTTCCTTCATCATTATTAGGAATAGAAAGGTCTTTCAGTATGCATATCCAGATGTTTTCTTCTTCAGAAATATTTTCCTTATTGGATCTTACTTATTTTGGTTTCTCAATTTGCTCTGGCTCCTTGTACAAGAGCATGAATTGCCTGCATTTGCCCAATCGCTCACACCTAGCATTCCTTACCTTATTATAATCATCTTTTTAACTTCTTCCTTCACATCCTGAGAGAACCTCAATATCATTGTAGTGTTGATTCTGATCTTTGTTGCTTCTTCTAAAGATTCTAGTTCTTTTGGTGAATTATGATTTCCTCATATGTTTTCATTATTTCATCCAACTCCTTTTGAGTTTTCCATTGTCTTAGCTAAAGTCTTTCCCTACATTTCTTTTCTTGTACTCTCATCTTTATTCTCTTATTACTATTCATTTTTATTTATACCCACTAAAATCATGTTATCTAAAATTTATTTTTCATTATTTCTGTAAATCATTTGTAAAAGTATGTCCTTTCTCTTGAAAGAGGAGAGATTGTCCACGATGTTTTATCCCCAATTGCAATGAGTGGTAGACACAGTGGATCTGACATCCCAAAGACATTCATAATACCCTTGATCTTGTTTTCCTTCGTTGCAAAAAGCAGGATATCTAAGATACCTTCCCAGACTTCCTTGCAGCTGAGTGTGGTCGTGTGACACAGTCTATAGCCAATGAAATACAAGAAAATGTTGCAGGGTAGGACTTACGGAAACTTTTTCTATGAAGCATACTAAGTTGGCATGTCCCATTCACACCTTCCTGCCTGAAATTCAGATGTGAAGCCTGGAGATAAAATAGCCACCTAGCAACCATGAGGGGAAAAGCCATACACTAAGGCTAGCAGAGCAAGAAAATAGAAAAAGCTTAGATTTTTTATAACATCCGTGAGTAGTTACTGTGCCAGCCCCAGCCTGCCTACCTCTGACCTTTCCACCACTGAAATAAATAGACTCATCTTTTTAGACACTGTTAGTCAGTTTTTATCATACACACGGACAAATGTGAGTGGATTTTCCTTTCATACATTACTATTTACCAGTTTGTTGTTCAAGAGAACGGACTGATATATATTCAAAATAACAGCTAGTGATGGAGCAGAGTATGGAGAAGGGGTTGGTGCTTTGGGAAGTACCAGAAAGAAATTTTCATCTCTCTGTGATATCTTCTTTCTGTTTGGTAAAGCCATTGAGTGATGGGACAGCTTTCTGTATCAGATGGCTTTTAGCTTAGCCTCTATTCCAGTTTTTTGATGGCTCTGTCTGGCCTTCTTCCTGGGGCTGTTGTCAGAAATGCAGCCATCTGTATAGCTGGCTATCTGCTCCTGGTAGCTCTGTGCATCCTGGGGCCTTCCAGGGTAGCTGCTTGCTGATATTATTGCTCTTTATTGGCAAAGCAGGCTCAAGGTGGCTTGTTTCACACCTGCTCTAAGGTTCATTCTTGCCTGCAGCCCTTGCCCTTTTAAACGAGGTGGTAATTGTCACCTTTTTCCATGATGGCCACTACATATGGCAATAATTCTGTGATGCCTTTTCAGAGAAAACGTGAGACTGGGATTTGAGACTTTCTTCAATATGCCGACATGTTTATAATATTTAGAAGAAATTCCTTGAAATTTCTAGCATGTGAATAGCATCCTTATCTGGTTCCCAGAGATTAAACAGGTCCTTTGCCATCCTTTTAATTTTTTTGCTTATTCCCCAAGTGTATATTTGAGAAGAGGTAGACACTTTTATTCAAGTCCTGTCTTATGCAGACTTCCTGAAGTTCACTTCAAACTTATGAAAAAACATAAACGTTCAGAAGGAAAATTAAATATCTCAGTTCAAAACGCAAATGCCCTGCTAAATGACACTTGACATTGAATCTAACGCACCTCGGTCCAATCAGCGAGCTACAGTTCGAAGTGCATGGTCTAGGACCTAGAGGCGCACTTGCGACCAAGGGCAAAGGATTTAAATTTTCCATTTTGCTACTTCCTCATCTGCAAAAAGAAAAAAAGTTTGTATTGGACTATAGTTCTCAACCAAAACCATACAAAAGAATAGTAAATTATCCTATATCTGTACTGTGAACCTCAGGAATAAGCAAATAGGAGAGAGAGAGAAGAGTGTGTGCTTTCAAGGCATGAAATGGCAGACAGTAGATTAAGATTCCTTCTAGCTCTGATATTCTAGTACATCATCTGTTTCGGTGTGTGACGTTTCTTGTTTTCTTTCTCTTTTTTTTTTTCTCCCCAAAGCCCCGGTACATGGTTGTATGTCCTAGTTGTAAGTCCTTCTAGTTCTTCTATGTGGGATGCCGCCACAGCATGGCTTCATGAGCAGTGTGTAGGTCCACGCCCAGGATCCGAACCAGCAACCCCCAGGCCGCTGAAGGGGAGCGGGTGAACTTAACCACTATGCCACCAGGCTGGACCTGAGACATTTCTTGAAATTCTCATAGAAAATGGGCTTCCACATTCCCAAGGGGGAATATATATATATATATATATATATATATATATATATATATATTTGTATTTATATTTATATGTAGTGGTTATTTTTAATTTTGTGATTTTTATATTTTTTAAAACTTTATGTCTTTCTACGTTTTTCCAAATTCCTGCAGAGCCACATATTACATATTTAATAAAAAAGGCAAATGATCTTTCTTTCCCCGTAATGACATACTCATTTGGGTAGAGAGTTGTCTAACAAAGGCTGATGGGCTCCATAATACATCCCTGACAGTTTCCAAAAGGGATGATACGACAGCAGCAGCAATAACAATGATATCAAACATTAAGCTCTTATCCAAGCCCTATTTTTCTTTTATACCTGTATTTTTGTGCTGTCTAACCTAGTGAACATTTCTTATTCATCATGTGCCAGGCCCTGTTCTAAGCTCTTTAACTTACTTTCCATAAGAAACCTATAAGAAAGGTACTATTATTATCCCTATCTATTATACGAGGAAGCCTAGGGATATGGGGTTCTATATCATCAGAATGACACACTAGCACATGAACTAGCAGGGAGGGACCATATCAACCGAAAGAACTCTGCAAAAGTATGTCTGTTTCTCTGGCAGCAGAGCGTGTAGGAAGTGCTTTCCCTCTTTGCTCCCTGGAGCAGTGGATCTCAATGGTGTTGACTTGACATATAAGTTTTGAGAGACGTGAGACATATTTTATTACTAATACTAGCACAAAGACCAAAGTTGACTGGGGCAAGCCTGGTGGCACAGCAGTTAAGTTCGCACGTTCCGCTTCAGGGGCCTGGGGTTCGCAGGTTCGGATCCCGGGTGTGGACATGGCACCGCTTGGCAAGCCATGCTGTGGTAGGCGTCCCACATATAAAGGAGAGGAAGATGGGCACGGATGTTAGCTCAGGGCCAGTCTTCCTCAGCAAAAAGAGGAGGATTGGCAAAAGATGTTAGCTCAGGGCTAATCTAAAAAAAAAAAAAGACAAAAGTTGACTAACTGCACTTTTTAAAGATTTTTTAAAATTTTAAAGTGTACAATTTAGTGGTTTTTATTATATTCACAAATTTGTACAAACAATACCGCTATCTAATTCCAGAATATTTCATCACCCCAAAAGGAAACCCCATGCCTGTTAAAAGTTACTCCTCAGTCTCCCCTTCCCCCAGCCCATGGCAACTATTAATCTACTTTCTCTTTCTATCAATTTGCTTATTCTGGACATTTCATATAAATGTGGCCTTGTTTGTCTGGCTTCTTTCACTTAGCATAATGTTTTCAAGGTTCATGCGCGTTGTGGATGTGTCAGTACTTTACTCCTTTTTATGATTGAATAATATTACATTGTATAGATATACCACATTTTGTTTATCAGTTCATCAGTTGGTGGACATTTGAATTGTTTCTACTTTTTGGTTGTTGTGAATATGCTGCTGTGAACATTTATGTGCAAGTGTTTGTGAGACATATGTTTTCATTTCTCTTCAGTATATATCTAGGGATGGAACTGCTGTATCATATGGTAACTCTATATTTAAGTTTTTGAGGCATGCCCAGACTTTTTCCAAAGTGGCTGCATCAATGTATGAGAGTTCCAATTTCTTCATATTCTCACAAATACATGTTATTGTATTTTTACAAACTTTAGCCATTTTAGTGGGTGGGTTTATGGCAATTTCAGTGTTGTTATAATTTGCATTATCCAAATGACTAACAATGTTGAGCATCTTCTCACGTACTTATTGGCCATTTTTGTGTACTCTTTGAAGAAATGTCTATTCAAATCATGTGACCATTTTTAAGTGAGTTATTGTAATTTTATTGGTAAGTTGAAAGAGATATTTATGTATTCTGGTTAATTTTCAGAGTTCTCAAAAAGTTGATTTAGGATTTTTGCCAGTGTCCTCATTGCTTTTATGGAGGGTGATATTTTTACAGGTCCTTACTCTACCATTCACAAAGGTCTCCCTTAATTGTATACTTTTAATAATCAATCACCAGAAGAAAATTTGCAAACAGTATATCTGCCAAAGGATTTGTACCTAGACTATATTACAAACTTTTAAAATTTTAAAAAATCCAATAGAACATAGGCAAATGTCATGAACAGACTGTTCACAAAATAGGATATATTAATGTAAAATTAAAACATGAAAAAATGTTCAATATCATTAGCTACTAGGGGAATGCAATTAAAACTACAATGACATGTCACATGCACCTATAAGGATGGCTAAAATACAATAAAATAGTGACAACATCAAATGCTGGTGAAGATGCAGAGAAACTGGATTACTATATGTTGATGGTGAAACCAAAAATAATACAGCCACGTGGAAAGCAGTTTTTCAGTCTCTTACAAAACTGAGCATGTGGTTATTATACGACCCGACAATTACATTATACTGCATTAATCCCAGGAAAATGAAAGCTAATGTCCACACAAAATCTTCTATGTGAATGTTCATAGCAACTTTATTTGTAATAGCCAGAAACTGGAAGGGACACAAATGCTGTTCAATAGGTGGATGATTAGCAAACTGTGACACATCCATTCCAGGATGCAGCAATAAAAGGGAATGTACTATTGGCGCATGTAAAAACTTGGATGGCTCTCAAGGGAATTTGACTAAGTGAGAAAAGCCAATCACCAAGTGTTACATAGTGTATAATGGCATTTATATAACATTCTTGAAATAACAAAATTATAGAGATGGAGAGCATACTAGTGGCTGTCAGCTTTTATGAATGAGGAGGATGAGAGGGGAAATGGATGTGACTACAAAGAAACAGTTAAAGAGATCTTAGTGGTGATGAAACAGTGCCATATCGCGATCGTTGCGGTAGTTATATAAATCTATACATGTGATAAAATTGTAAGAAACCACACACACACGAGTGCTTGTTAAAATTCCTGAAATCTGAATAAGGTCTGTGGATTGTACCAATGTCAATTTCCTTGTTCTGATATTGTATAATAGTTATGTAAGTTGTTACCATTGGGGGACCTAGGTAAAGAGCACACTGACTTCTTTGTACTCGTTGCATCTTCCGTGAATCTATAATTATTTCAAGATAAAAATATAAAGAAATCAATCGGAGTAGACTCATGCTTATTCCTACGGTTGTAACATTGCACTCAACTACCTTCTGATAGCTTTCTTCCTGTGGAGAGGTGAGGAGGAGTCAGAGCTAGTAATCAGGAAATTGAAGGAATCACAGTAGATCCATTTGAATGAATATCATGGCAGAAAGAAAGGTTCAGAAACACTATCTTCTGGTGACAGAGAAGAAAGAACAAGGATAAGAATGCAATAATGTGGGAGCATAGGTTTACTTATTTGTGTGTGTTCGTTGTTAGAATTTTACCCTCTAAACGTTTAATAGTGGATTTCAAAATCATAGTCTCTCAACCTCACTAAGAGTAATTTCAGATCTAGGGCATTTTCCCACTACATTTCTATTTTATTCTGTGGGAACAATTCTGGTTCTGAGAAAATGTAAAGTCTTTGATGTGTTCTCACGCTAGTGATGCCAGAGAAGAAGGGGCAGATGAGTTTTCCTTAAAAAAACTTACAGCTCAAGAGACTGAACTGACTCAAGTTCCATAATTGGTGGCAGAAATCCTACTATTTGCTATGGTGTTGCTAACATCAGAATGTGGTCCTGTAACATTTTGTAAATATTATATTACATTCCTGTTAATAGGGTGATTTATTGTAGACATCTTGTCTTCTTCATTAGACTATATTCTTTTCAAGGACAAGGAACATATTTATTTCATCCCTATATTCTGAGTGCCAACATAAGACCCGGACCTTAGTAAGAACCCAACAAATGTTTGATAAATGAATGACTGAATGTGCCAGATGAAGTCATAATTCTTGGAAGAGGTTTATTTTTTGGTCTCCAGTCTTGATAACAAAGGTAGCATATTTCATCGTCTTTACTTTTTCTATGAGAAGTTTTACTTTCAGGGTTTGAGGTCCAAATATGGTCCAGTGGTGGAATAGTTCTAGGTCCAGGGCTGTCTTAACATATAAATAGATTGAGAATTGCCTAGGTACTATGTTTTGAGGGAAGGACTTCACTCAAATAATTTTCTCCCATCAGATACCTAAAAGGCCCTTGTCTTAGTCTATTCTGGCTACTGCAACAAAATACCACAGATGGGGCGGCTTATAAACAACAGAAATTTCTCACAGTTTTGGAGGTTGGAAGTCTGAGATCATGGTACCAGCACTGTCAGGTGAGGGCCCTCTTCCACAGCACAGACTTCTTCTTTGTGTCTTCACATGGAGGAAGAAATAATGGATCTCTGTGGGGGTCTCTTTTATAAAACACTAACGCTCTTCATGAGGGCTCCACTCTCACGACCTAAGCCCCTCCCAAAGGCCCCATCTCCTAATACCATCGCATTGGGTGTTAGGATTTCAACATGAATTTTGGGGAACACAGACAATCAGACCATAGCAGCCCCCAATATCATCCTAGACTAGGATAACTGGGATATCCTTAAACATTGTCAATTCCCCCTCATTTTACAAATGAAAAAACTGAGAGAAAAGAAGTGATTTATCCTAGGTCATCAAACAACTGAGTGAGATGGCTAGAATTGGAGTGCATATCTCCCAAATTCTAATAAAATTAAAATTATGCTACACTTCTTTCTACAATGATATGAATTTCTTCAAGAAACAATGAGCTGGAATGATCTGGAGCCTGAACCGAAGGGCTGTAACGGAAGATTAGTCATGTATAAAATACAAAAAGGAGATTTGTCAGTATTTACTAATGCAGTTTTTGAAAATAACTTTCTTGTTGAAATCAAAACAACAGAACAAAAGAATGCCTAAAGTTTGCTGCCTACACAAGTGTCTAGGAATAAAATCAAGAGAAAATTCCTGATCGGCATCACTGGTCAGGTCATGGAGGAGCTAACCTAATGAACTACTACTTGACTGATGCTGAATAGCAAGAAATAGAATAATGAAGGGAACAAAAGTGGCTCTGGGAGCTTTATCAATCAACAGACCCAAGAACACTTTGAAAAGATAGGACTTATTGGTTAAATAATCTAAATGGAGCTGAAATGGTTATTCAATGGTGAGAAATTTTAATGTAGTGTGGCTATTAAATAATAGGAATTATTTTCTCTTCTGATATGAGGAAAATCTCTATAGTTATACCTTGTAATATCTGGAAAGGCTGAATTTTCAGCATTTAGAATGACATTCTGGAAAGGCTCAAATAGCTACCAGATAGCACATTTATTTATAAAGACTACTAGGAGAGGAGGTGAGAGAGTTGGAGGAAGACCATATGTGGAAGAGACTCCAAGGCCAAATCCAGAGGTTTAGGATTGATCATGCATTATCAGACAAGGGAGTAATATGGCGTAAGGGATTTTTAAGAGGACCATCTAGCCAAGATCTGGAGGGGAGATAGTGGAAGACGTAGCATTAATCCAGGTAGAATATTCCAGAGAAGGTGGCAGTAAGAATGGTAAAAAAAAAAAAAAATACAAAGAAAAGCAAATAAATACTTGGTAATCCTCAATGACAGGCTGACTATGGAAGATGAAGAGGCAATGCAAAGACCTTGTTTTTCTGAGCTTGAAGCAGGTAAGCATGCTCTTACTCCTGATTTGGGACAGCTTGGGAGAAAGCCTAATGAGTTTCTTTATTGATGTGGAGAAATGTCTAAGCTTTAGGGGAATGTATACATGGGCCTGCAGCATGATTGGATCTAGCTAGAGATTAAGTCTTGGCGATTCATTAGTCAGCAATGATTAGTGAAAACATGGGATCAGGTGAGCACTTTGAGGAGATGGAAAAGTAGAAGGGCAGAAGACTAAAGAGTGAGCCTTGAGCGACACCTGCAGCTACCAGCAAAGGACCTAGAATTTTCAAAAGCAATCTTGGAAAGAACAAAGCTGAAGAAATTATTACCTGACTTCAAGATCTCCTACAAAGCTACAGTAATGTAGATAGGGTAGCGCTGGCATAAGCATCAATAAATATACCAATAGGACAGACTAGAGTCTAGACAGAGACTCACACGAACATGGTTATTCAATTTCTGACAAAGACACCAAAACAACCTAAAGTGGAAAGAAAAGTCTTTTCAACCACTGGGGCTGGAAAAACTGGATACCCACATGTAAAATGAATAACCTCAACTAGTACCTTAGAGTATACACCAAAATTAATTTCAGCTGGATCATAGATGTAAACTTAAAAGCTAAGGCTAGGATACAAAAATCAATAATAATAAAAGAAAATAATTAATAAATTAGACTCAATCAAAATTAAAGTCTCTGCTCACTAAAAGACACCATTAAGAAAATCGATACAAAGGCCATAAACTGGGAGAAAATATTAACACATCATATATCTGACAAAGGACTGGCATCTAGATTATATAAAGAATTCCTTAAAATCAATAATAAAAGGATGATGCAATATAAATGGGAAAATCAGGGGAGCAGACGCTTCACAAAGGAAGATACATGAATGGCCAATAAGCACCAAAAAACGTGCTTGACATCACTAACCACCAGGGAATTGCAGATTAAAGCTAAACATGGTACCACTACACACATCCCAGAATAGCTAAAATTAAAAAGACTGTATACATTAAATGTTCACAAGGATTTGGAGCAGCTGGAACTTTACACACTTCTGGTAGGCGTGTAAAAATAGTACTACTTTGGAAAAAGTTCTGGCAGTCTCTTATAAATGAACCATACACCTACTCAAGGACACAGGAAGTCCACTCCTCGGTACTTACCTAAGAGATATGAGAGTATATTTCCACAAAAACCTTGCATAAGACTGTTTATAGCAGCTCTCTTCAGAACAGTACACATTTGGAAACAGCCCAGGCATTGTCAACTGGAAAATGGATAAACAAACTGTGATCTATTCATATTATGTAATACTACTCAGCAATAAAAAGGGATGGAATACTGATCCACATGACAACCTAGATGGTTCTCAAAAATATTTTCCTGATTGAAAGAAGCCCTGCACAAGGAGCACACACGGGTGTGATAATATTTGTAATAAGTTCTAAAACAGAAACAATCTAAGGGGACAAAAATCAGACCACTATTGGCCTGTGAGTGGGTGAGTATTGACTGTGAAGGGGCATAAGGAAACTTTCTTTGGTAATGGAAATATTCTATATTTTGATAGAGGTTTGAGTTCCATTGTGTATGCATTTGTCAAAACAAACTGATAACACTTAAGAGGTTTGTATATTACATTATATGAAAATTTAACTCCCCCTCCCAAAGAAGTACACAAATATTATGTGTGTGTGTATGTGTGTGTGCATGTGCGTGAGAGAGCTGGAGGGACGAAGGGAGACAGAGAGGCTATTTTAAACAATTTTGGAAACCTAAAAATTCCAAGTAAATTTTATTCAAAGGAAAAAAATCATTAAAACGTACAATTTGGAGGGAAAGAATTTGAAGATATTTTTCTCTGCATCATCTTGCCACTTTCTTTTCTTTTTCTATATGATTGTACTGGTCAAACAACCTACATTGCTAGACAAATTCTTTTTAGAACAGGCAAAGAACAGATTGCTCAACAGAAGAGGAGGAGTTAGTACCTCCAAGCCACTCTGGTCTAATAAGGCAGGCTATGCACCATACTTTGCTCAGAGACCATTTCCTTTGTTTTTTGTCTACTGAAGAGAATAATTTAGTCATTGGATTTCTACGAAACATATAGAGCGACTGGGTTTCAGAGATATTCCAATAATGCAGACCTAAGTGGCTCACAGTCTCTTTCAGGCGATGAGACACAGTGAAATAAAGTATTGTGGGGCGATTATTCTTTTCCCAAGCATCACTTGTATACCAGGGGCTCTGCCTCCTGTTGTCCAGCTACACCAGGCAAATTAATGTTTTCTGGACCCTCAATGGTATTTCATGACTCTGTGCCTCTGCTTATATTGTTTTTTGGTCTAGAGTCATCTATACTGCCTTTCTAGCTGGTGAATTCCTACTCATCTTTTAAGATTCAACTCAAAAATTACCTCCTCTTTAAAACTTTTTCAATTTCCCTAATCAATCTTCTTCCTCCATTGTGTTCTCCTGGCACCTTGATTGTGTTATGGCATTTATCATAATCTGACTAAATTTGATAGTTGCGTGTCTGTCTACTACTCTAGACAGACAGTTTCTAGAAAGTAGAACTTGTGTATTTGGTTTCTAGCACAGGTTGGTCACATGATATTATACTTGATGCACGTGACTTCAAGGAAATGTAAAAATGTGAATATCTCTTTACTGAATCCTCCCTGAGAGTAGGTAGCAGGACTCTTTATTTATTACCTGACCCACCACACACACACACACACACACACACACACACACACACACACACAGAGCAGTGTTTGTGTGTACTTGGCATTCAATATGTTGGTGAATGTGAAGATGATGTAGTTTGAAATGTCCCTAAGACCCATGAAACTCAAACATTGTTCAAGCTGTTTTATTCAGCTGTTTTACATTAAAGGGAAAACTGTAGTACAGCCAGCCTTTGAGGGCTAATTCTTTCTAGTTTTGCAATTTTTAAAGAAGAAAAGAACCCTTGGGTTGCAATCATCCAGTTTGTACAAGGGTATTAGCGACGGAGAGGTTTACATATGTGAAGAATGTAAAACTGAATAGTTATTGCCAATTGGAGTTCCACTTTATTAATCCCAGTAAGGAAATAAAATTTCCCTGTTGCTAAACCCCAGAATATTTCTTTTTCTGCAAGACTGACTCAGCCTCAATCAATTTGTCCTTGCGTGAATGCTTTATCCAGGCCTCAGTTACACGCGGTGCAGCATTGACAGCTTATAAGGTAATAAACATCCACTGAGCCAACTAGCTGAGCAATTGACTCAAAGGAGCCAAGCTTTTACTCAATCATCACCCTTGTACATTTCTCTTACTTTAATTGTTAACTTTACAGAATTTAAAACAAATTGTTTTAAGAATGCGCACTATTATTTAGAGTACAAAATGTGCAGACATGCTAACATGTTGTGGGGACAAACCTGGGCAGTACTCCGTAGTGTACAGAAGTCTCATAGCTTGGAGACAGCCTCAGAAGCCAGGGATCCCTGGCTTTTATAACTTGGTTGTCCCAGTCTCCCTATTGAATAGATGTATGTTCATCCTCCCAGAGAACAGAGCATTTCTGAGACCTTTAGGAAACACATCTATGTGTGTGTCTGCGTGTGCATGTGTGAGCTGACTGATGAGAGAGAGATAGTCAGAATGTTTGAAACAAAAATTAATAGAAAAGGAGAAATTAGACTGATATGTGGTGAATTAGTTTAGAATTCTAATATTGAAAACCATCCACGTTGTATCTTCTAGAAAGACTTTCTGCATGATTACAGAATTGCAGTTGTTACAAACCTCTTCAAGAATACCCACATAGAAATTAGAACATTCCCAAAATGATGCCATGTACTTTTCTGTATTTTTTATTAGAGTAAACGTGATGAAGAAAATACCAGACACTTGTACTCATGTGATATTAGCAAAAGGGTTGACCGATTTGGCATAGATTATTTTTCTCTGTGCAACAAATTCAAACTAACCTCTAAAAATCAGCACAATGTTTAGAGATTAGAAAGGTCCAGAATGTGATGGTCTACGAAAGAGTAACACCCAAATGCTGTTTCTCTAAGTTTGGATTTTTCTCTTTTTTTCTCATTTAGAACTAACAAGCAGCCCAGAATTTGAGACATGTCCTGTTGAGGGCACTATAGCTTGCAGCATCCTCAATCATCAGGAGGAAAGGACACACCCAAGGTGACAGAATAAGCTAGCATGGCAACCAGGTGTTTTCATTTCAGGATAGCTGAACGCATCAAGTGAAACCACGGGACCACATCTTGGCAGACAGAGCAATGAAAAGTATGAAAACTTATCACTGTAAATAAGGTTCATAATTTTGGGGTTACAGTGGCCTGCCCTTGCTACAGTTCTCCACTTGTTTTTGTGATGGGAAATGGTCATCCATTACGCCACTGCCACATCCCTGCAGATTTTGGTACTGGCAAGTGAGGTACTGCTATAATCAATACCTAAAATGTAGAAATGGCTTTGAATAGAGGTTGGAAGAATTTTGAGCAGCATGACAGGAAAAGCCTAGATTGCCTTGAAAACACTGTTGGTAGAAATGCAGATGTGCCAGTGAGGGCACATTTCAATTTAACCCATGTATGACACACTTCAGCTAAATGAGTCTTCTAAGGCACATTTGGATGATATTTATTCAAAATGGTTGTTCTGATTCTGCCACCCCTTATCCACAGAATGGTTATAGTCAGCTGGTGCAGATGGAGAGATGATCCTATTAGATATTCATTTTTCCCATGTGTTCACTTGGATAATGGGTGCTTAGAAGATTTGGAAACATGTTGCTGGGGTCTTTGAAAAATTCTTCAGTGAACTTGATTGGCTTACAACTGGGGCAATGTGCTGGTGAGGGAGGTGAAGAAAAGTGCTGCAGATCACTTCCCCTCTCAATCTTTTAAGGATGCCACGGCAATGAGTATGTTTTCTCTCCAGGTACAAGCACAACTCCTGGAGGAATAAACTAGTGGATGTTTTTCTTTTAAATAATTGCAAGTAGCTTGAAGAAAGTGGTTGTTTCTTCTCTGTATTGTTCCCTAGGCTCAATACAATGCAAATATTGGATATGCGTTCACAGATAGTGGTGACAACATGAGATCAAGTGCTAGACTATAGAGCAGTGATTCTCAAACTGTGGTTGGCATCAGATTCAGCAGATGCCCAGGTCTAGTCTAAAACCATGGAAGCAGACTAAACACCACAAATTATTCAGGTACCCACAAAAGGCTTGAGGACCACCACTCCACTGCAGCATTAATATGTGCTTTGTGAAACTGTGGCTTCGTGGCCAAATAAGCTTGGTTATCCCAGCATTTCTCAAAGTTAAGAATGCTTCCTTAAGACTTTTTATAATATCATACTGTACATCATACTTAAACTTCTAAGAGCTTTATTAAATGCATTTCTCATTAATCCTCTCATATATATAACCATAAGTGATGGAAATTGGCATTAGAACTCTTTACACGCTACTGCACCAAGGCTAGATTTTGCTTAGATTCAGTCCACTCTCTACTGAGTCCTTGAAAGCAGCATTTTTCATGTTTGGCTTAAAGCATGGAAGCCTAGTAATCAGAAGAAAAGTTTAGGGCCAGTGTGGTGTGTGCATATGAAGGCCTTTTACACCATCTTTCCGTGCTTTTCATTTTGAATTCTAAAGAAGAGAATAGCATATGCCAGTGGCTCTCAATGTGTGGTTTCCCAGGACCAGCAGCCTCAGTGTCACTGGGAACTTAGAATTCCAAAGCCTTGAGCCTACCCTAGACATATTCAATCAGGAACTCTGGAGGTGGGGGTTGAGCAATGTGAGTCTTACAAGCCCTCCAGGTGTTTCTGATATGCACAAAGGACTGAGAGCCAACAGTCTTTGCAACGTTTTCCAAAACTATTCTCTCAATATGCATATGGCAGGGCTAATGTTTTCTATCATGAGAAATATTACTGAAGTGTATGTGTGTGTGTAATGAAGATGTCTGAAGGTATCACCACTTGTAGGAAGGTTTTTGAGGACTATGTAATTGTTGATTTATTTAAACACCACTTTTTGTTAAAAACAACTTGTGGAAGATCAAAGAGAATTTTGGGAGTAAAGGATTCTTCTTGGGTATTTTGACCACTTCTTATTTATGTCAGGCTTCCCTGAGACACCAATGTATTGATTTCTTTATTACCAGCAGACCTACACTATTTCTGAACAACGAAAAAGGAAAAGCAGCAACCAAAATAGTCAATGACCAAACCTTAACGTCCTTGGAGCAAGAGGGAGACAATGCACTACTTTTCTCTACTGACTGAATAATAGGAGGCGGGGGTTGAGTGAGTCTACTCATGGCACATGGTACAAAGGCTCCTGAGTCCAAGTGCAGCAGGCAGCTTCACTTCATGCAGTTAGACATCAGAGCTCAGGCAGGGTGAGACAGAATAGAGGGCTTAAGATGGAATTATAAGGTGGCTGGGCTGAGCTGGGTTGGGCTAGCAGTTCCTGCCGAATCTGGTCCAAACACCTTAGGAATGGGTAGCCTCCCCTCCATGCAAAAGCATGTTGCTTGGGGCTCCAGTAACTTTATCTGATGGATGCCCTGAGAAGCACCAGTCCATTATGTTTTACCTGTTCCTCCACTCTTAGCTTCATACATCGACTATTCTTGAAGCATGCATTGCCAGGCAATGGCAGCTTTCGGGAGCTAGTGAAAAGTCACTGACGTTAAAAATGTTTACATTTTCATTCAGCTCTTGGAGGTAGAAAGGACTTTAGATATTTAGCCCTGTCTCTTTCCTCTACCGAAAGAAATGAGCAACAGACAGGGGAAATGACAGTGTGAATGGCAGAGAGAATACTAGAAAATAGGGCTCGTTTCTGCAATTCCATCACTGAATGGGGATGAGAATTCTTCTGCCCCAATATGAAGTCCAAGTACAATAATTAGTACAATAACCACACTTCAAAGAGTGTTCATGTTAATATGAATGTCTAGACTGTAGATGACCTGAGTGTAGTGACCTGATGCACGTAATTCAACGTTTAACTCCCGTTTCTATGACAGTTAATGGCACATAAAAGACACTGAATAAATACATTGAAGGATTTTTCGTTGAATGAATATAAAGAGTTTATTCGGTGCGTATTTGGGTATACAACAACAAATATTAAACAACTTTTTTTTTTAACTTTTTTGTGCACAGGACAGAAAACTGCCTGTACATGCTATGTCCACTTTTGGAACACAGATTTTAACAATTATTAATGCACAAAATCTTACACATCATGCAACTCTATGCCAAGATTCCAACTTTCTTCCATGCAACAGATATAAAGATCTAAATGGAAACCTAGCTAAGTCTTAAACACTTTTCCAGAAGCAAGTATAAGTATATGTTGTTTAGGGGTAACCGGTCTGAACATTTCCTTGTACACAATATTCACGTGCCAAATACAACGACAGGAGGACTCATACATATACAGATAAGACATTTCTTATTTAACAACACAAAAGACAACATCACAGTTCCACAGTTCCTGTCTTTACACAAGAAGCCACAACAATAGTTTAACATGATAACACAAATGGAATTAAGAGAAATCTACACTTGAGGATAATCTTTTTTTTAAAGTAAATATTTACTGACGGGTTGACAAAACAACTCAATTTCTACGCACAAAGTACAGCACAAGAACTTGACCAGAATACTACAAATCTAAAAAAAACTGGTAAAATCACAAGAACACTGTTACCTTGAGCCTGAGATGCCAATTCAGATTCAACCCTGAATTTGGTTGATTTGGATTAAGTGACGCAGAGTCAATAGAACCATTGAATTTCATAAATCATAAAGTTGCACTATACCAAAGTAAATAATACACTTGAATCAAGCGTAGATAGAAAACATTAAGCCAAGAAAACAACACAGTTCACATAATTTTGTTTGCCCCTACAAAACATTTAAGCAGTTAATTTTATTTTGTTATGTTTTTCGTTTTTGAATAGCAATTGTGGTCTTTTAAATTTTCTTGGTTGGAGAACAAATTTTTATCAGCATTAGTGCTGTGAAATATTTTTGGTTTGTCATCCCCAAAGTATAGGTGAGATCATGAGAAAATTGGGCAGTCCTTCTCCCAGATTTAGTTCACTGATAATGCCTGGCATTCTTTTGCACAAGCTCTATCTAAGTTATGGGGCTTGAGTACGGATGATAAGAAGGTTTAATGGCAGATAGAATAGTGAATTCTGCCTGTTTGTTGGTAAACGTCATTGACAAATTTGAACTTTTGGGTGAAGGACTGCTAGAAGAATTCAACAGCACCTGGAGGTAAGGTTCTGTTACAGAGCCCTTGTTTTGCCCTCACTGGCTACGTTGATTCATTGTGGCTCATGGATTTGCCTCCATTCAGCACACCGGAGACACTTCTGCTCTTGGTTGGGGTCCCGCTTCCAGATCGGGAGAACTCCGTGAGATCGTGCAGCGACGGCTCCTTGTACATGGCCACTGAAAAGCACAGAAAGATGGTGTAAAAGGCCTTCATATGCACACACCACACTGGCCCTAAACTTTTCTTCTGATTACTAGGCTTCCATGCTTTAAGCCAAACATGAAAAATGCTGCTTTCAAGGACTCAGTAGAGAGTGGACTGAATCTAAGCAAAATCTAGCCTTGGTGCAGTAGCATGTAAAGAGTTCTAATGCCAATTTCCATCACTTATGGTTATATATATGAGAGGATTAATGAGAAATGCATTTAATAAAGCTCTTAGAAGTTTAAATATGATGTACAGTATGCTGTGCAAGCCAAATATTAAAATTTAAACATTTGAAAATACTGATTTCTATCATACTTTAAAATGAAACTCTCCAAGAGTCTGAGTATTAGCACAATTCTTAATGCAATAAATGCAAATTTCGTTACTGTTGTGCTGTAAACAACAGTACTAGCTTACACTCATGGAACATTTATACTGTGCTATATACTCTTCTAAGTGCTTCACACGCATTATTTCAATTAATCCACATACGCGTCCTCTGACGGAGGAACTCATACCCATATTTCACAGGTGAGCATCTTGAGGCACACACAGATCAATAACCTGCCCAAGACCATCTGGTTAGTAAAGGGTGAAGTTGGGATTTGAATCCAAGGAGTCTGGCTCCAGAAAATATGCTATTAAGCAGTGCACTGTTGATTTGACAGGGCAGTCTGCCCCTACTCTAAACCCTTATTCTAGCCCCCGGTCGGTAACCTCTTAAAGGTCTTGCTCGGCTTTGCCCGTATTTTCTATCCCTTCTCCACCATGTCTTACTACTTCTAACATCCCTATCTTCTGCAGCCCATTCCTATCCCTCATCCTTTCTAATTTGCTACTGATCGGCTAACAATGACTGGAAAACAAAACAGTGAATGAAAACTGTTGGGACAATATTGTTGGGCCTTAGAGAGGGCCTAAAGAGCTTTCTAATAAGTGTTAAATGTGGACACGTTTTAGCAACTGTGTTTCCCCCCAGGGACCATTTCAGCATAATGTGGGGTTTTCGGCTGTCCTGAGTTAGCAATTAAGCTACTTTCACATAAGTAAGGTGTTGCTCTATCACGATGTACTATGGAAAAATTAAAATCGGGAGATTAGATACTATTGTCAATGCTTTAATGTTTTTAAGTGTGGTAAAATGTTACTAAATTTTTGTATAAATGCTTTAATGTGGTAGAATGATGCTCCACTTTCAAAAGTGTGATAAAGGATTAATTTAAAGACTGATACTCATTTAATCCACAGCTCCTATAAGATCACGTTTACCTTTCAGTGGTTTGGGCAGAAAGTGGGCTGCAGGCTTGTTCTTCTTCACATGATTTCCTTTCATGATCTCTCCTTCTTTGTTCAGACCCAGATACCACCCTCGGCCTGACTGCTGCTGACGGTATATCATCGATGAATATGTCACGTAATAATTTTCAAACACTGATTCTTTGAATTTGCACTCAGGTGTGAAATGTTCCTACAAGAAAAGTAAATAAACCAAAGTTCAATATTTATAGCTATGAATTTCGTGGAGAACCATGTGGTATCGCCCTTCAGGCATTTAGGACATACTTCGTTAAAGCGTGTATCACCGGTGTTCTATTTTAATAGCATAAACTGCTATCATTGGAAACCAATACTATATATAACATTTCACATGATACTTTAGAAAAAGCCCTAAGTACAAGTGCTACTGATCAATAATGAGCTCTCTTTGTAATAAGGTAATGGAGAAATTAGAACCAGCCACATAAGTGTAGTGTATTGGACAAATACAGGAACCAAAGATCGAAAAGACAAGCATAAAGCAATCACATGAAGCTTTGTGCTCTTTCGGATTAAATATGAGAAAATAAACATTTGGTCCTTGCACTTAATTTTCATAGATTCTGCCATTACTATATACTATAATCTTCAATTGCCCAAGGCTGAAATCTTCGTTACAATGTTATAATGCTGGCTGTCTATATTTCTAAAGGGATGCCACAAAGAAAGGCTACCTTTTACTTTTAGGTAAACCAAATTGATTTTTTTTAGATATTGGACCTTGACTTAAAAAAAGAAAAAAATTCCCTCCTCACCCCCATCCTTGCCTTACAGTAACAGTTACAGCAAATCAATATAGAAGCAAAGGATTTACAGTAATTCTACAAGCAGACACGAGAGAGAGTAGCTGGGGAAATTTTGAACCCTGCAATGTGATTTCCTGCCACATATTTGGCTATGTTTTCTTTGGACTTGCCCATATAAACGAAGGGTTCCTGACCCAACAGACTGTCTCAGAAGAAAACAAAAAGAAAGCCTTCTTTCAAGTTTTCTATATGCGTGTGTATGCAATAAATAGCTATTAAAAATGGTCATTTGTAAGTAAAATGAAATGAATAGCAGATTTTAATCTGAGTAATCCATAGAGTAGCAGAGGATTCACTTGGAGTCGAAGATAATGAGAAAAATGCGAACTGAACTACATGTGACAGTGGCACCAAGGAAGCCATTAGTGTTTTGCTAATTTGCTGAGACATTATCAGGAATAACCTTTGATAAAACACTAAACAATACTTTGTAAAATTATTGCACACTTTCTGGACACCGGGCTTCTCTGAACAGTGCCTCCATGGTCCTATCTTCCTTCATTTTCATATTAGGTATCATTCTGAGTAATGTACACCATCTGACCAACAGGATCTGAAATGCGCTGAGAGAGTCACTTCAGCAAAGAGGGACAGAATCCTCAAAAGAGGCAGCCTTTCTCTGAAAGTTACACAATTGAACAATTTTCTTCTCTTTTTTCTTGGCATCCACGAAATTCTGTTTCACTCAGTGATCTCACTGATTCCCCTCATCTGGCCTCCAGCGCGCACAGACTGTAGTCATCTTTGGGGGTCATCTCAGCCTAGGGGCACACTTCACAGATCCTCAGAAGATTCACACCAATTCAATCTACTCAAGAAGAAATGTACTTCTAAGGCAACTATCACATGGTAGGAACCAAAGCATTCTACTTATGGGCTGTGAAAACTCCTCTTTGTAGGATTCTTTACATAGGGAAAGCCAAGGTATGCCTATAAAGAAATTTGACTAAAGGTCTCCACATTTCCTCTAGTGATGAGGACAATTGCGTAGAATGGTGCTGAAATTCTTTGGGAATTAAATCACCATTTGGAAAAAAGAACCTCATTCTTGGAGAGTGGATTTTATTTTCATGAAGAGTCAGAAACCATCTGAAAATAAATATGGTGAATAACATATATGATCAAGGCGAGCGATACTGTTTAGCCACATAAACATACCGTATGACTGACTACAAAACCAAGAGATGGGATCACTCTGTGCTCTAAGGCAGGTCCCCCAAAAGGGCTGCATTTCACTTCTTGTGTGACAGCAGCATTCATTCATTCATTCTTTTACACACATTTTCTGACAGTCCAGTATACGCCTGGGTGGTCCTAAAAATTCATAGGTAAATAAGATGTGGCTTTGGAAAGCTTACCATCTATTTGCAGAAGTCAGACATGTTCCTAAATGACCTGGACATATGTGTGCTGCCATTAAGTACAGAGAGGGAGGCATAAAGGAGGTGTTGTATGAGAACAGAGGAAGCCTGACTTAATTCGGATTGGGGGACTGGGGAGGGGTAGGCTTCACAGGGAGGGTGTTATTTGAGCTGAGCCTTAAAAGATGGGTAGGAATTCAAAACAGAAAAGGGGGAAGAAAAATATTCGAAGCATAGAGCCCCAGTTCCTCTCACCTTCACTTCTGTGTCCCGTCTTAGGAATTAGAGTCCACCATCCTGTCAACTGCTCACACTTAAAACAGGGGGCCTTGAAGCTCATCCACATGCTCTCCAGTCCATGACCTTTCCCTTCCATTCCCATTGCCACTGCTCTCGTTTGCACCCTTCTTACCTCTCCACTGGCCTGCTGTAATAACCTCTTGACTGCTCTCTCCTCTTCTGCTAGCAGATTTCCCTCCTAAAACAAAGTTCTCTTCCTCAGGAACTTTTGATGGTTTTGCCTTTTGCTTACAGTCAAAACAACAACTTGATGTGGCATTTAAAATTCTCCACAATTTAGTCACTGCCGAGCCTTCTGTCTCATCTTCTAGCACAGAATCATGTGTGCCTCTGCACCTTTACAGATGCCATTAATGTCCTTTGTTTAGGATGTCATTCTTATCTCTCTCTACCTACTGGTTGTGCTCTCATCCCTCAAGGTCTAGCTCCCATATGACTGCCTCTGGAATCATATATGATCTCTCCCAGTCAGAAGTGATTACATCCGTATTTGTGCTCCTGGAAACTTCATCTACATCTCTAGCTTGGCCCTGTGACTCAAGCGTGTGCTTGATTGGCTCCAGATGGCAGGAGACTTGTCTTATTTCTGAATTCACTTTTCACCCTCATAAATAACTTGTCATATTGCCTAGTACACAGCAGACCACTCGATTATTGTTCATAGGATTTGGATTTCAGAGGTTCAGATTTAAGTATTGGAAATTCCAGGATTCATAAGTATCAACTAATAAAGTCTTCAGGGGATTTCCTTAATACTATATAAGGAAATCAGTTGTATGTAGAAGGAAGCTGTCACTGCATGGGCAGATCCTGCATGCGTGATTTAGCATCTGTTAAGAATAACAGATACTACACAGATACTGGCACCTACGACATTAGGAGGAAAAACTTGGTAATTGTTACAACTATTGGAAAATGGCAAGGAAGGACTCAATGAACTGCATGCTCTGTCACATCCTGGCAATTTCTTAGTCATCACCACTAAATTTGGACTCAAAAACCCAGTAGAGAGGAAGGAAAACGAGGCCAAAAAAAGAATATTGAAGCAACTAAAGGAGTGTTCTGTTCTCTGTGTGTGACACTGTCATTTTATCCAGTGTTGGAATGAGTAGGCAGAAGAGGCTTGATTTTTATCAAATGTGGAAAAATGCGAACATCCCACCCAACATGGGAAGGGCCACCAAAGGGAAGAGGGGTGCAGTTGCATCTCTCTCTGTCTCAGCAGTGATTCATACAAATAATAGAAATTGATCTGACCTTAACCAGGGAAGCCCTATTCAGAGGATAGCAGGTTGACATATGGTGAGGAATCAATCTCCTTTGATTGACCTGGAGACAATTATTAGCGCTCTTGAAAAACGTACCATAGTGGCCTTGACACACAGTAGGTGCTAAATAGAAGCAGGAGTCACTGTGCTTTGTATTTAATATGCATAAGATAAATACCTGCTAACATAATAAATGAATGAATGAATTAAAAAGATGTGAAGCATTCCCTGCACAATCACTAAGGAATTACTTGGCATGACTACAAAAGAAAAGGTCCTTTATATCTTCTAACCTTTTGTGCATTGATTTCTCTTCAAAGTTGTTTACCTCTCTTGCATATCTACATTTTTTTTCAGAGGAATAACGTCTTTCTAGTTCATGAAATAATCAACCTGTCTCTAAAATCTCTCTTCTATATCATTATCTCTATTCCCCTTAAAGTTCAAGGTTAGTTTTTTCGCAGTGAATATTGAACCTTTTTATCTAAGGAATCCATACCAGTTAGTTATAACGATCATATTTTGGGTAAGGAATGAAGAATACACATTTTCAGAACAAGCAGATCCAGGAGCAAAATCTAATACCCCTTTTTACCAATTTACTCACTATTAGGAGGGAAATGGTTCTTTGGAGGTTGAAATATCACTGACAAGAAGAAAACATTTGAAACCCTCAATATCAGGTCAATAGAACATATTGGAGAATGCTTACAGTCACAAATGGTAATGGTCTGCTACCCTTATCAAGGCATATTAGACCACCACGCAGACTTTGAGAGGCAAGTGAAGAAGGCATTAATGCAATCAGTAATGTTGATTATATGCAACTAACTCCCAGATCCAATGGTGTGCCAGAAAACATTTTTGTTACAGAACAAAAGGCTTTGGACTCGTGTAATCTGCTATTCTCTATTAGGGTCAAAAGAAGCAACAGTGCCCTGGGTTGCCCCTGGCACCGAGGGCAAAGTATGGAGAGGGTGCAATACCTCTCTGGCCCCCTGGAGCTGGAGCCAGGTCAGAAAGGGCATGGGCTGTGATGGTGGCTTCCCTGAAGGGAACCGAGTGAGGGCAACGTCCCTCAGCAGGTGAGGTGCAGCTACATCCTCAGTAGCCATAACCAAAATGGTGAGAGCTAAAAACTGTCTGTATATTATTTGTCATCTCAGTGCTCTAAACACATCTATGATACCAAAATACACACATCATGACTAAATGCCTTCCTGATTAAAAGAAGTAACTTGGCAAACATAGGCTTTAAGAGCAGATTTTTATACTGCTATTTTATACATTCTCTTTTCCCCCTGCTTTTGTATTTTCAGCTATGGTACCACTGATAGGGTGGCAGTGTTTCATTTGCATCTGTATCTCAGGAAGATGGGAAGTGTTGAGGATTGCCACGTATATTGTAAATGCTTCCTTTTAACACATTTCTCTCAAAAGAAGTATTTTTTAAATGGACTGCACTGATTCCCTTGGATCTTGAGAGAGCATCAGAGTCTACTGAGGTTGTCCATACATAAAATGGCAACACTAAGCCCGTTGACTGTTGACCAAAGCCTGTGACAACAGTATGGCACATTAAATATAACCTTTCCCATCTGTATATGCTATGCCAAGTGCACACATCCGTTGACATTTCTCAATGCATTTCATTGTATTCCCTCATAAAGTCTTGTAAAGCAGGCATCAGAGAACACAGAAACAAAAACAGTTTATAGATATATGAGTGGGCATTTAAAGAAACTCTAAATATTGAACCTAGTAAAACATGACTTCCTCTTTTCAGTAGGTTCTATAAACATATCATAACTAATCTCTCTCTCTCTTTAATCCTCTCACTTTCTTTTCGTCTACCTCCTCTCTTCTGGCCACATTTTCAGTAGCTAGATGATCCAATTAATTTAACAATTACTACCAATAGCAAGGGCTCGCTCTTCTAATTTTGAGCCATGTTCTGATGACAATTCATTTTCTAGACTTAAAGTTAGCAGGTGATTTAAGCTGGTCTGACTTGTGTGCATCAATTATTCCTCAGCCTAATGGAAAAATACACAGATTAAAATTAGATTTTCAACTCTTCTATATAGGCTTCCCCTCTATCAGTGATTTCAAAATTCAGGACTAATCATTATATTCAGGACTTTGATGTTCTCTCCCAGGGTATATCTGACGTGAATGAACTTCATTATTACTAAGATCAAAGCACAAGAAGGGAGAGGTTGGAGGAGAGGGAATCAATACTCATCCAGCGCACTGTAGCTAAGCAAAATGATTAATTCATGATAAACAGACTATTGTTTGTTCACTCAAATATCCTCTAGACTGTGAGATACCTGAGGGCAGCTCCTAGCATAGGCTGGCTTAAAGTCAATGATCAACACACATTTGATGAAATAAATGAAAGATGGAATACCATATGCAGAGAACTTGGAAGTTCCTTTGTACAGATCCAAAAAAGGGTTCAATGTGGCACTAAATGAAGAGAGGGCTGGAGTAGAGACTGACAAGTCAGAACTTGCCTGTGAGAGCAGAGAGAGTAGGTGACAGAAAGAGGAAAGCAGCCTACAGAGAAATTCAATTTAAAAAACTGGAGAGGGAGGGAGAGAGGAAAGGGAGAGGGAGGGGGAGAGGGAGGAAGAGAAGAGAGAACAATAAAGAAAAACAATGCTTAAGCTGCAAGAATAAAGAGATTTCCTGTTAATCAAGATATAGGCATTAAACATCCACTCTTGGTCTTTGGTTCTGCAAATAGCTAAGCATTTCCATTAAATTCTATTAGCTTGATTTTTGTAAAATGGGAGGAAAAAACCCTACCAGTCCTGCTGACCTTACTGGATTGTTGTACAAGGATCCAATGAGATGATGTATGTGAAAGAAGTTCTGAAAATTGTAAAGCTCCATAAATATGAAATGTGGGGTTAATTCTGATAATACAAGCCCAGGAAACCAGGGCAAAATAAATAAATTTTGTTTTCTTTTCAAGGTTCTTTTTCACTGTGGAATCAATTTACAGAAAAAGAGTCTGCCTATATGTGTTTTATTAACATGGAAGATATAAATTCTGGCCAAAATTAGGGCTGCACATGAATGACACTTTGTATTTTGTGGTCTCCTCCAAGCTTGGTTCCCAGAAAACTGTTTTGCTCCCTTTCATTTCTCATTTCTGTCTGCAGTTGGCTGAAAAGGCTGCAGTGCCGCAAGCCACAGCATCGAAGAAATGCAGTACTTACGTACGGGCTTCACAAAATCCCCCACAACAAAATGACTCAAAAGAACACATGATAATTAGCAACCATTGGTAAAGAAACACAAATTATAATTAAGAATATGCACATGGACTAATTTCCCTCCCATGGTTACAATGAAATTTCTTCGTAGCATTTTTATATTCCAAGATATTTAATAGATATTTTAATTTACCTTATGTTGACCCCATAAAATATGCTAGAACAGTATTGCTTTTTCTCCTCAATTATTCACAAACAAAAATGAAAAAATACATTAAGGACTCTGTCAACCAATGGCCTGTTTAAAACAGAACTGGGATGCAGATATGACCATATTCCAGCCCCGGAGTTCGTTTAGTCTTTTGTATTGGCTTGTTCTGGATTTTCATATATTTCTGTAAAGTGGTCTCATGCAATGGATTACTCAAGCTGTCAAATTTTACAAAGCAATTTGTTTTATAAAACACATTGAAATAAGCTAGAAAAAAAGCAGGAGACAAAACAAAAAATAATGCATCCCTTACAGTGCCTAAGAGGAGTTATTTTTGTCATGATATTAAAATTACATGATCCAAAGGCCTCTCTCAGCTCCAAACCTGGTCAGCAAAGACATTTCGAAATGGAAGTAACTTGCTGAGATTTGTGACACAGGAGAGGGATGGGCCACAGGTCTCCAAGGCTAACTGGACCAAGACGGTGTTAGCCTGACCCAAAGCTTGCAGAAGGAGATAAACTGTTGAGGCAATCCAATTAAGTAGTAGTAGACACACTTCATCTTACATAAGATACGTTGCAGAGAGACTGTGACCATTACATTATTCATTAAATCTTACTACATTAAATCTCATTTTTTAACAAAAATCTGTGGAAAATTACTTCTTTCTGAAGTGAAGAACACTTCTCTGAAGTGAATAACTCCCTAAAACTTTTTTGTCTATTATGTATCTTAACTCTGGATGTTGGCTTTCTTATAGCCAGGCTGACCTATGTGTCTTGAAATGGGAATCAAATATCAGATATGATTTCTAAAAATAAACTTTCCTGGCTTTTTACTGGTTACTGGAATTAATTTGTGCCCACTGGATAAATATTCTCTGTTACTACTAGGATGTTTTCTAATTTGTGGCAGTATTCTTCTCTGTAATAACTTCAGAGTGGGATCTAAATCCATCTGCAAGAGAATGGCTTTGGAAGTATTTGTAGGCAGCGAGAGAATAAGCGTAGTAGGTTCTATCTTTTTAAATAGCTGTTGCAAGCTCCTGTCTGAAAATTCAAAGGCTGGGAACTCTGAAAACTTTTCAAAGAGATCCAACAAACTGTCACACAAAGGAGAAAGGTTCTTTCCTCGTAGATCAACTGAAAAAACTGGCAAGGCAGGGGGCCTATTAAAAATAAAATCATACCAAGGTGGGTTGCATAGCATGTTCTAGTACTTCGGGCAGCTTGAGGATCATAATTTTGTGTTGGATAGCGGTTGTGTTAAATTTGATAGGGCCTGTCTCTGTAAAAGAGAGTCACTTACAATAACCATGAGTCCACTCCTTCCAAGACTTTCCAAGGAAACTTCTTATCTTTTCTCTTGAACAGGTAGGAAAGCAACGCTAGACAACAGCGACTGCTCAAATGGAAGTCGCTAATGCGTGCTTTCCACTGCAAACCATAAAACCTGGAATCACAGGGCAAGGTGCAAAGGCCTCATCTATAAACCAAGAATGAGAAAGGTGTTGCAGAGCGGTATTGGACTGCCGCATCACATTACACCTGCAAATTACTTCTGAGGATAGGAAGTTGTAAAGAGAGTAATCTTTCCACAAAAAGAGTGCATTTCTACCCTCATTTGCCCCTTTAACGGAGCTAATGAGACAATGTTAGCAACAGTCACTTACCACAAGTCTAAATGGGGGAAGTCGATTCATTAAGACTCAAATGGAAGAATTCATTTTAAACTATTACTTAGTGAGAGCCTACTGCATGCCAAGCACTGTGGGAGGCCCCTTGGCATATACAATGATCTGATTCAATTTTGACAGCAGCTCTCAGTAGTAAGTTCAGAGTGGATCTACATCCCTCTGGCCTGAGAGAGGAGTCCTCCCACCTCACAAGTGAGAAAACCACAGGAAAGAAACCTTTAACAAGTCATTTCTTTATAAACTCAATTGCAAGTGTGCCTTTTCATCCAAATGGTAGTCACTGTGGGTCAACAGCTGTGATGTCAACTCTCTTCTAAATGTCCAGTTCCAACATTTGCTGAAGGTTTGGCCCCTCCTCCTATTTGAGTGCCCTGCCTCTTGGAATACTGAAGGGCTCTGTTCAAATCTGCCTCTTCCACTTTCCAGATTTCTGACTTTGGGCAACGTACCTGTGTTCTTGCATCTGTAAGAGGAGAACAGCACCATGTGCCTCCTAGGGAAGATTGCAGAGGGCATGGAACGCAGCTAGCACAGGTGTAAGTGCTCATTGACTATGGCATCCCTTCCCTTGCCTTAACTCCCAGTTTGTGAGATCTATAAGAAAGTGCAGCATCTCCCACCCCACTCCCAACTTGAAACTTGTATCAAAACTAGTGGTTGTTGATGGAAACAAATGGAGAAGAGAAGCATCTTTCCATTTCTGAGAGGGGTTCCTGTTACATATGAAATGTATGTGTGAGAATTGCTTTCAGCAGTGATTCCTTTTCAAGGGTAACAATACATGAGCTTTTAATTTGGGGCTTAAAATATCCTAAGATTCTAAAATCTGAATTACTATAATGTGTATTAGTGAACCCACAAGATATTAAAGAGATTTGCAAAATAATCCAGTATTAATGGGCCAAATGACATTTACATGTCTCAGTTTAATTACTATGCCACAAAAAGTACAACACTATTATCTCACTTCTTTTGTTCTAAATGACTGTTTTGCTAGTTCTACTTTCATAATGTAGGTTACTAATAACAACAATAATGAAACATCTAATAGAACCTTTCGTTTAAGCAGTGCCTACTTTTAAAGTTTTCTACAACTGCTTAAACAGTTATAGCATTCAAGTGACAGATAAGGGACAGTTTAATAATGATGATGATCACAAAGGTAATGATTATAATGATTTTGGTAGACCTGTTTTTTCCTCTCTAAAGAGCTTTTTTTTTCACAGTTGAAGAAATGGAGCCAAAGATGCTAATACACTGGACCTGGCTTTTACACTTTCTGCTGGAGAATGAATTCAGAACAGGGAAGCAGCTCCTTCTAGAGGAAGCTGGAATCAGTTTAAGGTAGCTGGTGCTGACATGTGAGAGGCCCCTATTTTAAGGCAACCTGATCTCTAAGACACTTCCTAACTGGTCCTGGGTTGCAGAAGGAAGGAAGGGCTTCAACATTGAGTACAAGCCAAGCTCACCAGCTCCCGGCCTGCTGCTTTCTCTAACATGCCAGGCAGCCCTCCGTTTATCTCACATAAACATGTTACTTTAACCTTCTCCTGGATCATGCCATGAAAAGTTCATTCTTCTACTGCAAAATGTTCACGGCTGAATTTTAGCACATTTGGGTTTTTTTTCCTTTCTAGTGAAATTCTCTCTACTCTAGAAGTTTTTAAAGGGTGATCCAGAGCACATTTACTGAAACTAGGCTTCTGCCTTTTTAGGTACAGATGTGGGTAGCAGGTAAGGAGAAATATAAATCAACCCAAACAGACTCGCGTGTGTATGTGTGCCTGTCTGCTCAAGACAGAGAGAGACAGAGGGACAGAGGGATGGCAGGAGGGGGGTACAAAGAGATAAAGGAAGACAAGAGGAAGTGAAAACAGAGAAAGTAAATGTGATGATTTGTTTTTCCCAATTTCATAATCCTGGGGCCTTTGAGAAACGCCTGCCATCCCACTGTCCCCGTGGCCAAGGGTTTAATGGGGAAGGTAAAAAACTAAGTCTGCCTCTCTCATCTGTTGGAGAAAATTTCTATTTCCTGTCCAAACTCCCAGTTGTGCTCAGAGCTCAGGGTAAAATCTGAGAGGCCGCCCAGCGCAGGTAACGTTTTTCTGTACATTAGTATTTACGGAGGAGCCTGACAGACAGAGGAGTAAACCTTCCTGGAGATTTTCCTTAGTGTAATGCACATCTATCTCTGAAGGAAAAAAAAAGAAATCCAGGTCTCATGAGAAACTCAGGATCAGTGCAAAGAAGTCCTGTGAAAGTTCATTAAAATAAGACACTTTGAAATACGAAGGTTGCTATCATAAAGTGAATTATATTTTCATAAGAGAAATGTAATGCTTAGATGTCACAGTAAACAAGACAATGGTTCTCTATTTAGACCAAACTGCCCCCACCTGTGATGTCGTTTATTATCATCATCACCTTATATTATGGTTATGTAGAAACCACCGCAGTGAAGCCTGAATTCTAAAAATGCAGTGCTTTATAGGTGTGTTGAGATCAAGTATCCAGCTACAATTCCTAAATGAGCTTTCAATAGCTTAGTTTAAATTAAATTTGGTTTGTTCTGTATTTCCCAAAATACTGCAACAATTTTAAATTAATTTTTTAAAAAGGGTTTTGGTGACATTAAATTTTGAAATAGGCAAATTACAGTTATCAAAATATGCAATTTAAATTTTCACATATTTGTTACCTAAGTATTACCATAGTTGAAAACACAATGCAAGAATATAATATAAACTGGGACTATATGAAAATGATTAATACTTCAGAAGCTTTGCACAACCATGACCTATTTGGAATAATTTCCAGCTTTCATTTTCAACAGTGTAGACTGTTATGGCATTTGCATGAGAATGCAAAATGCATAAATTATCCCTGCAGGGAACACTTAAAACTTAAGGTAATTATACAGCATCGAAGTGGTTCCAAAGAACTCAAACAAAATAACAAATAATTCAAGAGTAACCCTTTAAAATGATTATTATTCTGTGTTACCAATGACCTTGATCACCAAAACTGCCTCTCGTTACAATCATATTCACATTATCAATTCTTACTTTGTTCTTTTACCATCAAGCTCTTACACAGCTGGCCCTGAAAATTTGCATGCCGTAAAAGCTGCAGTAGACAGCTAGTCAAGACGAATTCTCCAGTTATATTCATGCTGTGAACAGAACCATAACACTCCCTTAATATATCTTATCATTGCACTTTTATACTAAACATGCATCCAAATCAAGTCCTATTTTTTACATTCCTCCTGTTCAAAATCTTTTAATGGCTCCCTGCTGCCTACAGGAGAAAATCCAAACTCGCTGGTCTGGTGTTCAAGGCCTTCCCCAATCCTGCACATGTTCTCCTACAACTCTAGCATAAAATTCTTCAACTCAAGCCAGACTGGAGAAATAAGGCCAGGACCAAAACTAGCAGAGATTTTTCTTATGAATGGAAAAATATTTCCTCCAAACCAATTACTGAGCTTCAGAGGCTGGAATTTTCACTGTGATTAGAGAGAGTTACTGGGTCACAGAGAATAATAACTCATCTTTCCCAAGTTGCTTTCTTATGCTCTGCATTATTATTATTTTTTTTAATTCGAAAGAATGACTTCTTGAACATCCAAGCTGCTGCATGTCATGGGTCCCCACACTGTGATTTAGCAGTGTGCTTGTGCAAGAGGCTGCCACCAGGTATGCAATTCTTTGGGGGCCACTTCCTAATAATTGGCAGCTCTTCTTTTCACAGCATACAGAGGAAAAAGAGTCAAATGTCAGGATGTCAGAAACCTCCAGGCTCAGCTTCAGCCGGAATGCAAAAGCACTTTAGAATTGATTATTTCTGAAGACTGTTCGCAGCATCAAGGAAGAGAGTAATGAAATTGTATCTGAACAGAAGGAAGCTAAATTATTTATCTCATACTAATTTTTACCAGATGGCTGGTGATAAAAAATCTACACATAAATATGCTGTATATATTACTTTAAAGATAATCAAGGGGGCTAAAACTTTAAATGTTCATAATATATTCGTATCTAGTTTCATGGCTCATATTGATCCCGTACAAAGGTTATTCTAAGAACCTGTGATTGGTAGATGATAAATTGTATCACCAACTCATCATAAGTTACATCATCTATTCATGACTCGCATCAGCAGTTGGATTACTTCTCTTTTTTTAACCTCTCAGATAGAATAAATTTGGGATATTGCCACATGATGGTGCCTACTACGTCCCTCAGCACCAGGAGGGTACAAACAACACTCTTTCCCCAAGAGAAAGAGAAGGATGTGGCCCTTCAGGGGAATCACAGTCCTCAGAATTAAACTCCCTCACTTAGCTTCAGGCAGAACCTGCTAAATGCTGACTTCCGACTTAAAGTCAGTTGATGGAAAGGGGATGATGGTAAGGGAGACAGGGTGTACCAGATGTACATCCTTTTCCTTTGCTGCCCAAGTTTTGTCTCCAGGGAGAGGGTTGTGTGGGTTCAACACCCAGTTCTTCCCTCCCCCGCCCTGTCATGGATCCATCTTCTCTTTGCTCTGAAGCCCACCCTTGGAAAAAGGAGACATGGACTTGTTCTTTGGTTGACTCTCAAACGCCAATTATTCAGGCAAGGAGAGAAGACATTTAATTACATGTGCTGGTTCATATCAAACAAAACATTTTCAGATGAGTCTAGCTATTCGATACTGTTCTCTAGGTAAAGCAGGTAAAAATTCTGGCTCCAGAAAGGAATTGGTTTGTGGACAGAATCACAATGTGTCATTTGCCTAGCGAGTCCCAGCTTCTACGAACAACATCTTTACATAATGTTTATTATTTTGCAGAATGTGCAGTATCATCTCTGGTTGACTTAGAAGACAGATCATTTTCTATACCATTTTGGGGGGCTTACACTCATTCAAGTCAACAGAAATTTCTTGAGTGCCTATCACATGCACTATTTTCCCTAAAGTACATGTTGACACTCATGCTGGTCAGCACGTTGGGAACAGCAGATGCGTTCCTCAGACAATTGTCTAAAGAGCACTTCCTGAGCTGCAGCCAGGACTCACGCAGCGCCCCAAAGTGTGTTCTTACGGTGAGGGACAACAGATCAAAACTGAGTTCCACAGTCTACAGTGGCCAAGCAAGAGACAGACCTACTGTGGATGCATATCTCTGTACTATGATAACCTGATGGAGCCTTTATTCCATTCAAAAGAATTCATTTGGTAATTTCATCTGTTATAGTTAAGTGTTCTCCTGTCATCATCAGCAGCAGCTAAGCACTTACCGATCTCTGAAAAAAAGTGTAACTATCCTAGGTCAAGGTACAGAGTAGAATGGAAACAGCTTATGTTGAAACCTAAAAACAGATCCTTCAGAATCACACCAGAATGACCAAAGTTGCCACTGTGATAATAGCTAGAAGAACATAAAAGCAGTGCATTCTATGACTAGCCAAACACAAGTCAATTTAATTATACTGAACTAGAAGTGATACTGTACACTAGGTGCCAATACAAGATAATAAAGCTCCATTTTTAAATCACCTTTCTGCATGGTGAGATCACTAGTACTCCAATCCCCAGAACCAATATGCTATAAACACACTTTGGTGTCACTGAAGTTATACTTTCTGCAGTTCCAATCTATTGAGAGAATGTTTACAGAAGTCAGACATTTGGTGAAAATCATAGGAAAAAGGAATGAACAGGGGGCTGTAAGCTAAGTGACCCGAATAAACAACAGCATAAATACTTTGAGTAAACATTAAGAGTGTTTCAAACCTCATAGCTTTGGGGGAAGCTCCATAGGCCATGCCCAATTGTCAGGGACTTTGCTAATTTTCTAGCATTAGAAAGAAACAAGAGGAAACAAATTAAACAGGTGTGAAGCCATCAGAACTGTGGTGTTTGTGTGCAAGCACATCGAATTACCTGTGCAACTCCAATGAGAAAGCAAAGAGATGGGTGTGCAAACAGCAACCAGTCAGTGGAGGACAGACATACACACAAAGCCAGTGTGAGAACTGCTGCAGATAACATATTTGTCTTCTTAGCAACATTAACTCTCTGTTCTTCTAAATAGTTTTAATGTTTATCCACAGTTACTTACTGTATTTTGAGTAAGCAATAATAGGTTCGATTTCCCCTGAGCCTGAGTCGCACCTGGTAGTAAATTAGGTGCTTAGGAAGGTGCATTACTTCCTTAAGGCCACTGAGCCATCACTTAAGGCATAATATGCTTGCTTTGGTTTATGATGATGCTACTGACTCACTTCAGTGGGAGTTGTTTTTCCTGCACTGCTGATGGCTGAGTTAAATGAACATACTCGGTTTTTTTCTCCTTGCAGTACGGATGGGATGGCCTGAGCTAATTACACATTCTTGCTAATTCCATTGTGACCCACAGAGCAAATGCCTATGATGTTTGGTTAAAGTCTGAGGCTCATTCTGTAGCTGTGGAACAAAGCAAAATCAATGAGGGATGCGGCAGATTGCAGACTCTTTGATAGCATTCGCTAATTGACTGTGTTAGCTGGCCACTAGTGCCATAAAAGCCATACTTGTAGTAAAACATTAATTTACAACATAAGACAAATCACGTTACTCCTCTATTCAACACTCTCCAACAGCTTCCCATCTTAGTGAGCGTCAAAACCAAAGTCCTTGCCTTGGAAGATAAGGGCATATGTGACATGATCCTGGCTACTTCTCTGCTGTCATCTATCACTTGCCCTCTTTTTTCACTTTATGTCACTCACACTGACTTCCTAGCTTGGTCCCCCTTGCCAATCATATTCTCACCTCAGGGCCTTTGAATTTGCTGCTACCTCTGTCTGGAATATTTTTCCTCCAGATATCCACTTGGGACCTTCCCTCTTGTCCATCAAATACCACCTTTACAGAGAGGCTTTCCCTGACCACCCTATATGTAAGTTGCCCCTATCTCGCAACACACCCTGTCCCCCTAACCCTGCTTGTCTATTCTCCAAAGCAAATTATATGTTAATCTGTTTATTTGTCTACTGTCTGTCTACTCCCTCTAGAACACAAGCTCTGTGAGGACAGGGATTATGTTTTGTTCAATGTTGTGTTCCAGCATTCAGAACAGTGCCTCAAGCTCTGTATTCATCCCATACAAATTTGCTGAATGAATGGATTGATGGCCTGACAGATTGAAGGGACAAAACATTCTAGGTTATTAAGGTCTTTGCAGAAGTATTAAAGAATGAGATTTGTCATAAAATGATATTTAGGCTCCTATTGACGTACAGTTATCAGGGCTTTCATCTTCACTGTGGTTACAAACTGCATTATAATTAGAAACCAGCATCTCTGCCCAAAGAAACAAAACGAACCTTTACTAATATTCTCCTGAACTATACATGAAAGGCTATTCATAAAAAACGGTAGGTCAAGATGAAAGGAAATAGGTAAGGAGAATACCTTTTAAAAGTGTGCCCACAATTAATCACCGAAAGCAGCAAATCCTGATGGCCAGTAAATTTCAAGGGCTTATCTCAGTAATATTTGAAAGTGAAATCTTCTCCTCAACATATTAGAAATGTCAGTTCATTGTACTGAACAAAAGAATAAATGAAGAATACATCTTTCCAAAGGAGATGCTATTATTTTGATGATTTAATTAAAATACATTAAATAAAGATTAAAACACTAAAATATCAAGAAGAGTTTAGCCAGGAACCTAGTGCTGAACTCTGATGTGTTTTTCATGGGGGCTTAAAACTTGCTATGACTTGTGCTTAAATTGTCCCGTGTAGAACACAGGTATCTCAGGCTGAATATCATAGTGGAGAAGGGTTCCTATCTCATTTCTTTGCTATGGATCACATTTTGTTTTCAATTTGCCAAAACAAAGATAAGGATTTTTAAGAAAAAGGGATGTTAAAAAAGAAATAAATGCTACAATGTGCTATAAAATACAATAGTATAGAAAAATCACTTTAGTGCCAAACTTCAGATGTTGTTTGGAAAGGAATTATTTGAAAGGAAGCATAGTGAAGGAGAGAGATAAAAGAATTATTTAAATTGTGAATTACACTTCACCTAGCTAAACTTAGTTAACTTGGTCAACAGCAGTAAGTGTCAACTGCACCAGTATTCCAAACTCACTGGACGACCATGACTATGTGAGGCAAGTGGGCACAAGAGGACTCCCTGGCAACATGCCTTGCTAGTAAGTGGACTTGGAGCAACCGTATCTAACCAAATGCCTGGGATGGTTTAGCCAGTAGCAGAAGTTTAGGGCCCTGATCTAGGTGTAAAGAAGAGGTTGGTGGTATTCACTGCAAGATAGTCCCTTTTGGATATAAACTAATGGACTAGGTGCTGGATCTTTATAAAATAGAATGGGGGGGGGGGTGCGGCCCCGTGGCCGAGTGGTTAAGTTCTTGCGCTCCGCTTTGGCGGCCCAGGGTTTCGCTGGTTCGGATCCTGGGTGTGGACATGGCAACGTTCATAAGGCCAGGCTGAGAAGGTCCCACAACTAAAATATACAACTATGTACTGGGGGGCTTTGGGGAGAAGAAGAAGAAGAAAAAAAGACTGGCAACAGATGTTAGCTCAGGTGCCAATCTTTAAAAAGAAAAAAGAAAACCAGCAAGAGAAAACTAAAAAAAAAAAAAAAAAAAAAACAGAAAAAAAAGTAGAATCAAGCAACAAGCATATTAGGCCTCAAGTTGTTCTTTTCATGAAACCTGGTTTTTAAGATATGCTCACCTCGATCAAACATCTTGGCTTCTTCATTTCAACACACTGGGAAAAGGAAAAGTGGATAAACAATCCTAACTAAAGGCTAATGGCAAATAGCTGCCCAGAACTGTTGTACTGTACACTATTTCCTTCTTTGTTTTATGTTCTATACTAAGGCAACTTTGCATAGTGGTTGAGAGAACAGGTTTTAAAGTCAGAAAGTGGCAGAGCAATAATTAGAACACAGGTCTGTCTAACTGGGTAACTTTGGGCAAGTACTGTAACCCCAGGCCTTAGTTTCCTCATCTTTAAAATGGGGGAAATAGTAGTACTTTCTTCATAGGGTTGTTGGGAGGATTAAATAGGTTAAGATTTGTAAAGGGCTGCTTAGTCTGTAATAAGGAATAGAATTTTCTAAAGCAGATGTTTTAAATTCAGGAACAAATGGCAGTATTCTGGGACATTTGCATTCATATAAAGTACAATTACTTTGTGCCTGAATAAAATATCGGTGCAGTGATGGCTGCTAACAAAGTCGTATCACTCCCATGTATAAACTAGAGCAGGACTGACAATCAATTCGTGCCTGCAGTCAGCATCAAATCTGCTTCGGGGTGGATGATGTGGGCGTTTGGTTCTTAAAATGGGCTGGTGGCAGGTACTGAAATTCTGCGAACTCATTTTTTGGGTAAAGTCTGTTTTTCTTTCTGTCCTTAATCTGTCGTCCTTAGAACACAGGTTAGGATCTTCCATCTTCAAGAATTTAAACACTAGTTTGTAAACATCTGGCTAAGAAATCCATAGGGGATTTCTCTGGAAATGCTCTTCCACTCCTCTGCTCTTTCTCAGCTTTTGAGGAGTGAAGCCGCTTCTCCCGTTGCCAGGCAATGAATTGCAAGAGCTTAAATTTGGATAGTGACTACTAAAAAAGCGTCTCATTCTAGTGCTCCTCCTTCTCGTCTACCTCCTAGTCCCCAGGCCTTTCTTGTTGTTTTGTGAATGCCCATATCTAAAAATACTGCTAGAACTCTGCTCTGCAACAGTGATCTGTTCATGGTAGTCCTCATCTGGTAGTGGTCAGATATTAGTAAAAAGGGGACCTTGAGTAGGCACTTGATTGTACTTAGCAGTTCGATCTGTTTCTCCCATTTGACTATAAGCTCAAAGAAAGCAGGGACTGTATTTGTCAAGTATCAGCAATCAGTAGATTATTGCTTGGATGGATGGCAACATATATACCATAGGAAGCTATTATGAAAGGAATAGGAGTAACGATAAAAAAGGAGCAAGAAACATTTATTCAGGATCTTATTAACTAGTTAAAGGAAAATAAGAGAAGCTGAGATTAGGTGTATAATTTGGTGAGACTATCAATAGCAGGTGGAAAAACTGAAAAGGGAAAGAGGGTTAAGATGTGCTAAGAAGGGGCTACCTACCACAGTTGACGGGTGTGGGTGACAGTTACTTGAGAGGGAAAGTGCCTTTTAGGGGCTGCTACCCTAAGCATATTTTACCCAATAAGTAATGATACTGCACAATGATGATGAAAGGATAGCTATTTACTATCCAGTCAAAGGATATGTAATTAATATCTAAGTGCGATAATTATGTTGCATCCAAGCTGAGGTTAATATTTGGAGCATAATTGCTAATATTAATGCTTTGCATGTATGCATAGCACATATGTTGATTATGCTAACTCTACATTTTGGGAATGTAACTGGAGAAGACACACCTTCTTTGGGGACCACTCTCAGTCTGTGGGAGTCATTCAGTACCTTTGATACTAGGACATTTCATTCATTCATTCAGCAAACATTTACTGAACACCTACTACACGCAGGAAACGTTCAGACACTATGCTAATCACTAGATAGAGCAGTGGACAAGACATAGCTATTTTCTTCTTCAGAGTTTACAATCTGGTTAAAGAAGCAGGAGAGATAAATGTGCAAGTGTTGTTGGCAAGATGAGTACTGAAGTAGGAGTAATCATAGTGCCCTATGGGATCTTTGAGAACACATAGCAATCTAGTCAGAGAATGAGCTGCTCCTTGGTAAGAGCATCCCAGACCCAAGTTTCACAGCTATTTTATCCTGTGGGCCACTACAGAGGCTCAGCCATAATAATGGATATTTGATAATAGAAATGGCTGACATTTATTAAACACTTGCAGTACATCAGTAATGTGCACAGGGCTTGAGATAACTTATCCTATGCAACAGGATGAAATATCATATATAAATCCCATAGGTGTTGGAATGGAAAATAGCAGACATGCTTTGGGAAGTTTTCTAAGAAGGCTTTCTCTGGGCTGTAATGGTTTCTGAGAACTGATGGGAACAGAGAACAAGAACCATCCTGTGGCACTCTCTCTTGGTCGGCAAGGAGTTCGGCTGAGCTTATTGGAAGAGTAGAGCACAGTACCTTGGGGTTCTTATGACAGCCTGTGAATGACACGACTTGGAACAGCTATTCCACACTGTCAATCACCAGAAGCATATGGGTCTAACACTAGCAAATCTTCTGGCAGATGCTAGCAGGTCACTAGTTTAATGCTGAAGGGTAAAAATGATTAAAAGAAAGAAAGGCAGGGGGAAACACAGCCTCCTTTTCAATCCTCTCTGTAGGTACTACTAAAGTATAAAACGAATGATAGGCAGAGACGCTTCTAAACCTTGGAAAATAGACACAATGTCCAGGAAAACACAGATGGCTGGGAAATCCTAATATGGAAACACTGTGAGGTATCTTCACCATGGAAATGCCATATACAGAAAGGAATAAAGTGTCAGCTACAGGATTGTTAAGGCCTGACTTCTTCAACCTGACTGATAGTGTTCAATGGAATAATCTCTTGTATTTGATGACCCCTATTGAAGCTTTTCAGAAAGGACAGCATCTCACAGATCACCACTGTACACGCTGAGCTCAATTATAGGTAAAATGACGACTTTATATTGTTCCCTTCGCATGAAGCCTCGTTCTTTAGGAATCATAGGAAATCAATTGTAGCAAAAACAAAGCTAATTAATTGGCATATGTTAATTGATTGCCTATGGGCAGGGTACTGCACTAGATTCTTGGAAACGAATGAAAAGATTTAGTTGGATCTTTAGTTTTAATTTTGATCTCCTTGGGTCTCATTTATGATGAATAAACACAACCCATTACAGCCACTAACATACAGATTAGGTGTCTATGTGACTGCAACTACTATTAAAATAACATTAATCGCTCTGTCTTCTTCAATGATCCTATTAGAACCAAACACAGATATATCTCCAGCAATCACTGACTTCATACCAGCATAAGCATTCAAAGTTGGGCATTTGCCCTTACTCCCAAAATCCAATATTAGGAGCTTTTGCCTCAAATCACCTGGGTATGCATAATTTATTTGAAAATACTATTTAGAAATTTTGACCCAATGTTATACAGTGATATTACGTGTGATGCTCGCACTACATTGCCTACTTTTTACTATCTCAATTTTTCACTTCATGGCTGTGACCATATGCTTAAAGAAACGAAATCCTTTACTGATGACTGGCCTTTATGAAGGCTTACTCTGGTAAACCACAACAGAATTCCAGTTTATTTCCCAATATTTTGCCTGCTGGAAGAAACAACCAACCCCCAATATGAGTAATGCACTGATGCCACAAATCACACCCTGAAATATTTCATTAATATGGGTTTTTACTGATGCTGTTTCTTCTTCAATTACTTACTATATAAGACAGCAGAAGATTCTAATGAAGGGGCTGGCCCCGTGGCCGAGTGGTTAAGTTCCCACGCTCCGCTGCAGGCGGCCCAGTGTTTCGTTGGTTCGAATCCTGGGCGCGGACATGGCCCTGCTCATCAGACCACGCTGAGGCAGCGTCCCACATGCCACAACTAGAAGGACCCACAACGAAGAATATACAACTATGTACGGGGGGCTTTGGGGAGAAAAAGGAAAAAATAAAATCTTTAAAAAAAAAAAAAAGATTCTAATGAAGAGCTTGCCTTACTGATTTGTTTCAGAGTTTTAAAGTGATCACGACCAAGTTGACAGTGAAATATTTATTATGCCTTACTGGTTGTTTTCTTTTCTTGAGGATCAGTCGTGAAAGTGGAGACTTAAAATAAGCTCCCACCTGTCATTACAAAACCTCACTGAGACAAAACTCACTAGTGAAGTTGAGCAGTTAGATTTCACCAGGACTACAATATTTGTGTTCAAGAGGGAGGGATGCTTTTTCTAAGAGAGAAGGAAAAATAAATTTCTGCACTCAAGTAATTTTCCCAAGTAATTTTCCGAACAAGCAAAAAAATGTGAGCCTGTCAAAACAGACAAGTTCCTTTAAAGGAAGTTGTGTGAGCAAATACAACTAGTAATTACTAATAGAAATTGCCATCACTACAACAGCTATCAGCTAGGCTGTACAGCACATGTGAGAAACTAATCCTTGAAACTACGTTTCCTTTTGCATGCATGCTTAAATTGAAAGCAACTAGCTAATCCAATTATTCTAATTGTACTTTTTCTTTTCTTTTTTTTTGCTGAGGAAGATTCTCCCTGAGCTAACATCTGTGCCAGCTCCCTCTATTTTGTATGTGGGTTGCCACCACAGCATGGCCACGGATGAGTGGTGTAGGTCCGTGCCTGGGAACCGAACTTGGGCCACCAAAGCAACGTGTGCCAAACTTAACCACTTGGCCACAGGGCTGACCCCTCTAACTGTACTTTTTTAATTAAATTTTTTGATTTATTTTGACTAGGTAGATAATTCAAAACTTAGAATTATGACAAATTTGAATTCAGTTTACTGGTATAGGAGAATAATCATTCTTATAAAGTATCACAGGAAATAACTTTCCAGTTTGTCTTAAAGATGAGCATTCAAGTGTCTGGAGCAGCTTATATAAGTCCAGTTATGTTCTTTTAGATCAAGGAGCTCTAGTCGGGCGAGACCTTTGGCTCTGTCCCAGATTTAACTAAGACCCTTATTAAAGTTTATCAAATGCTTTGAACTTTGGGTTTCATAATTTATATAATAGAAAGAATGATACTGACCTTTCTCATTTACAAGTTAACAGATGATTAATGCTATTTCTACAAGGCCACATAATTATAGCTTGATTTTTTTCTCAAAATTGTCTTCAAAGCCCAATTTATTTTTTAAAGTATGAGTAAACCCTCATCTCCTGCATATTCTGACAAATACCCTAAACTGAAAGAAACTGGCCCACATCACACCTCAATGATATAAGTCAAAATATAGGATCTTAGCTCAAGCCGATGGTGAAATGCCAACTTGCTTTTTCTATCAACCTTATATAATCTTGAAAGTCGGTCTTCTTATCTCTCTAATCCTTCTGAAATGTGAAGGACATGAGTAGTGGCTTAAGAAAAATAAATGACAGATCTTCACCATCACATTAACACCTTCTAAATCAATGGGCCAAAAACGTTCCATAAAGTAACTTTTTAAAAACGAAATGTAAAATGGACATTATAAACTTAACCATTCTTCTTGTTTTCACAAGCAATGTACTTTAGCTAATTTGATGCATGCTTGGAGTATTCATGTTTAAACAAAGGTATCACATAGCTTATTAACTAAACATTGGTCAGGGGAAACAAAATTTACCTGGATTTCCAATTTAATTTGTAAAAGGCAACCATTGTTAGAACCCACTCCTTTAAAAGTGAAATGCTACAGCCTTCCCTGAAAATCTTGTGGGTTGTGAATAAGTGATGGCAGTCTTATAATCTTTTTTAAATCTACATGTATATTTTGTTTAAACAATCTACACTACAATTTGGAGTGTCCTTCCTAGAAGTATGCCATGGCATACATTTTATCTGAATGTTGCTCTTTCTATGTAACATATTTTTCACTTTTAGAATAAAGTGATTTGAAATTTACTATATTTGAGGGAGTTACATAGGGAATACACACTCACTTTAGTATCCACCTAAGAAAAATATAACTAGGAAGAATAATTTCTTCCCCAAACACCATCTTGTACAGTCCAAAGGTCCAATGGAAACACGTTTGAGGAGTTCTGCTCCTTTAGATAACATACGTACGTACACTGTGTTGTCTTTCCAAAAGTCAACTATTACTACTACTACTCACTTATTGGAGGAGTTGGGTTAGTAAATGAATAGCAAGTGATCCAAACTACATGGTTACTTGGCTAGTATATGTCCACGTCAATTTCCCTCTTTGCCACAATCCTTATCACAGGTGTCTTCCTCAACCTTCTCTTTTTGTTGCAGACTGAAAATAAAAGCTTGGGGAAGTTTATTAGAAGCAGTATGACCCTCAGTCTCACCCTCAGATGCTTGACGCTCCTCCACAATTGGCAATTGTGGACACAGAATAATGATTTGCTTTGTGCCTCTTACATAAATCTAAATTATGATTCTTTCTTTACAGAGAGACCTATAACTAAGGAAGGCTCCAGTTTTCTAAGTTCCGATGCTGAGCCCACTTGGTGCTTTGGAGCGCCAGTGGGATGAATGAAAATATTTCACTGTGAACTCTCATGACGTTCTGCTGCTGCATTACTTAATTCTATTAGATGCTTTCCATAGTAGGAAGTCCAGGAGGCACTGCAATTCCCTTTGGAGGTTTTCCTTGTTTCTCATATGGTCTTCTGTTTTCACCAATATTATTAGACAGTGACTTAATTTATCTGCCTTAGATTAATTTGGGAAAAAAAAGAGAGGGAAGGAATTGCTAGATTAGGTGAAAAATAAGGTATAGGAATAGTTGAAGATCAACACTTCTTTGTTCATTTTCACAGGTAGTTTGCCATTTTCTTGTGTTTCATTCTATAGGAATGGTTTCATTTTATTTGACTCAATAATTGGGATATAATGAAAAATAGAATCAAGCTGTGAAAAAGTTCATGACAAAATCTCACTCATTGAGCACTATTTCTTTAAATGTGATACAAATTTCATCAGGTGGTTCTAAGCTTCTTTACCATGTCAGTCTTTGAGAAAAATAAAACACAATCCTCAATAAAAATTCTAACTTGCATATTAACCAAATTTTGCTTCTCTTTGGAGGAAGTAGAATAAAAATGCAAACAAACAAAGCTTCAATATAAGAAATGAGGGAATTTGAATTTACATGAAGCTTCATCCAAGTCTATGTGAGAAATATAAAAAATTCCACATTATTAAAGTTGAAATTCATGAGGTCCTAATGACATTACTCGGATTTCTATAGGCCAGGCATTGAATAATTCACTTGCTAAGCAGTGATAAAATCAGATCCATTGTTCCTTTAATTTTATTATTTTTTTCCTATAAAAAGCTCCTTTTTACACAAGACTACAGTGATAGGCAATGACAAGGACAGTAAGATCAAAAATGTTCCCAGTTAACAATGAATGATTAAACTGTCTCAGCAGCAGTTAATAGGGTTCCATATGCAATGTGACTGGAACCATGTATGACTTAAAAGATATCTTTGGAATATGCTTCAACCATCATTTTAATATATACATTGTTCAGCATGAGAAATTAGCTTACTAAATAATGCTTTCTAAAAAGGATCTGAAAATAAATGCAGCAATCAGCAATAGATAAACTGAATCCATGTCCAGAAAATTTCCATTTTTAGATGGAATAAAGCATGTATCCATGACAGAGAAATAAAATGTAATTCAGGTAAAATGGCACATTTGACTCTGAAAAAGAGTATTTTGATTCTGTTCAAAAGTTATTTCTAAACACCAAAAGCAGCAAGGGCCTCCTCAGTTTTCCATTTGCTAATTGTTTTTAATCTATTCTGCAATAAAAAAACATGGTGTACTAATGGATAATCATTAAGAAGGAGGGAATGGCTTTCAGCTAGCTCCCATCCTCTTGAGGTCCAGAAAATTCATCAGCTGTGTTGCAGAGGCTCTGATGCCTACTGAGTAGTTGCTGGGAGCTGTCACCAGCCAGCTGACATACATGATAGTAGGAGTGTCCCTGTGCTCCAGAAGGCTCCCAGCTTTCCTATTTCTGTATTTATCTTCTGGTCCAAAGCCTCATGCAGGGTTTCTAAGCTACCTGTGCTTTCTAAGGAGCTCCAGCTTGGACAAGACTTGGCCTTTCCTCACTCCCAAAAGCTAGATTCTGGACTAAGGAAACGAAAAAAAAAAATCAGCATAAACGATCCAAGAGAACAGATTACCTCAAATCTGTTTCTCTCGAAGTTCTGTATTGGGCAACATGGTATTCAGGGCAGAAGTTTATCTTCCTAATTATATTTTGCTTAGGTGAATATTAAAATGATTATGTATTTTTAAGCCTACTCATATAGGGAGGAAGCATTAGGAAGTGCGTTAAGGCTGAGATGGTCTGGAATTGAGAATTTTCTACATATAGAAATCACAATTTTCCATGTCCTAATTGCTTATAATCAATTCTGAGCCAAAGTGCTCAACAAAATCCATAAAGTAGTTAACATTACCTTGATTATTTATACACAGATAGTTGAAAGTTGACTAACGAGTCTTAAGGAACAAAATCTAAAAAGCAACTGATGCCCTTCATGAAAGACTGCACATTAAATCCACACCAGAAACCAGAAGAGCATTTCTAAACTCATGCCTTGTGTACAGACATCCATTAAAATCTTGAGGATGGCAATATTTGAGTTATATCTGCATTCTGTATCTAGTCCCAAATGAGTCATCCTCAACTACTCTCTCACTCTCCAACATGTAAGCATATAGTAAATGAATGGACATATGGTCATAGACAACCTTAGTCACAGACATTCAAATACGCACGTTTCATTTATTAAAAAGCAAACTGGCCAACTATCTAAAATCCAAATTTATATTGGAAATAAGATAGGGTTGGTGCGTGTGTGTGTGTGTGTGTGTGTGCATGTGCGCATAAGAGCGAGAAAGAAAGACGGGTGGGGGCACGCACACTCTTGTCTACATTTTTAACGCTTTATACTTAACACTCAAATCATTGCAGCTGAAACTTTAGTTCTGTCAGAGTCACGGTGGGGAAGCCCTTCAGAAAATCCCACAGCATCTTCGTCTGTGATTCACCTGTTTCTTTGGTGTTCTTTGTCATCTGATCATCTACTAATCTCATTTAGGTCTCTTTTAGCACACCCCCAAGGCTGCTCTTACAAACAGGCAGCTGCTGCAAGAGCATCTTCTTAAATGGCTCCATAAATGAATAAGTAAAGAGTATGGCTGTTCCAGTGGCCTGTTTTGGCTCAATGGTAAAAACTCCCAGCTGGCGAATTCCCCAGGAAGTTACCACTACAAGAACAATCTGTTTGATTGATGCAGTGAAGTCTGAAAATTGTTATGGCATGAAGCTCCCTATCCAGATTGGGAGGAAACTTGGGTTAACACAATCTCTTGAGGACAACAATGTGAAATCTCACTTTCCTTTTTTTTTTTTTTTTTGGCCAGGGCCCTCATGAAGATCAAAGTCATTCCACATTATTAGTCAGTTCTAAAATGTTATATTCAATACCTGTAAGGCTCCAAAAAGACACACTATTCCTTTGTTTCAGTGAAATTACCTCATTTAAGATATTTTAGGAGAAAATATTCAGAAAAGTAAGGGATAAAGTTCAGCTGAAAAAAGGAAGTTGTCATAAGAGAGATCAGTTGCTCATTAACCCTTAAACACTAGTCTGAGGTTGTGTGTGTGTGTGTGTGTGTGTGTGTGTGTGGCAGAGAGAGAGAGAAAAAGAAAAGAAAAATAAATTAATAAAAAATTAATTTAAGAAAAAAAATCCGTTCACAGATGGCTGGTTATAGAACACTTGGCAGTTAGAAAATACCAAGAGGGTTTCCTACATAGGGCCAAGAAAAATTATTTACCTCTTTTTAAAAGAAACAGTGGCAGAAGGACTAAGAAAATGGGAAAGAAAGAGGCGAAAAAACTCAATCTCTCTCTCTACAAATAGCCAACAGAGGTCAGGCTCTAAGAAGTCAGGCAACAACTAGTAACTAGTTTGGCTCTGAGAAGTCCAAAGACACAAAAGTAGATGAAAGAAGTTCCCTTCTCTTCCTTTACCCTCCTCAACACTGGCCCACTCAGTTTTATTCCTATGCTGGTTTTAAATTCAGCTGCACATGGACCTCAACACTCAAGGACACGCTGGGTCCAGTGAGCTCCCTGGAAGTGAGGAAACACAGCCAAGATCTCTGTTTTTATGAAAAGGGTTCTTAGTGCTCTGGAGTTTGCTCCTTTAGTCTCGTTAGAGAACCTCTAGCCCTGGAGAGTATTCTCAACTTCAGTTTCCAGAGATCACCCCAAAGAAAGATCTAGGCCTTACCTAAACTTAAAATTGCTTCATTCATAGCTAATTTGAAGGGACAAAGCTAGGCTGTCTGCCTCTCCTTGGTCTTGTGAGGTCTGAGAACCTTTGTCAATTCACCTTCAAATATCACGTTGATTCTGGGCTTTGGTTCAAGCCAAGGCTCTTATGATTTCAGTGATTCTTGGTCTAACTATGTAATCCAGGGAGTTTCACCCCCGTGTACTGTATAGCCACCGTACTGACTGCAGTTGCTCCTATTGGGTCTCAGGGGATAGTGAATGAGCCACCACCTGCGCCTTTTAAGAAGACACAGGGAAAATAATTTTGGAAGATGTCATAAATGCTTAGAATCTGTGTACCTACAATGTGCCCTTCTGGCTGGGCCTTTTGAAATGTATCTTAAGCACCTAGCACACTGTAGTTAATGCCCAAACATTAATCTGAGCAAAGGGATAATATTAAAAGCATTTCATTTCTATTTATGAAGAATATGCAGATGATTTTTCCATAGCTTGTTTCAGTATTCTAGAAGCGCTCATTAAATGCAGGCAGTTTAGCTGAGATGAAATGGCACTTAATTCTTGAAAGAAAAGCAGTCTTCACCCTCATATAAAACAGGTGGTAAAAGTGGGTGCCTGACCACTTTTGTAACAGGCACCAGCATAAAACAGAGCATCAAAAGGTACTATTTTTAAGTAAAAAAGAACAGCAATCTGCTGTGAAGAAAAAAAAAAAGGCAAGGAGCAATAATGCCATCAACTAAATTAGAGCTGATACAGGGCTGGGAGGCAAATGGTCATCAGTTTCTCAGGTAAGCAGGTGAGGAGGAACCCCATTCCGAGTATAGGCACATTTAGTCTCTCTCATCTCTCTCTCATTCTCTTTGTATTCCTGTCTCTGTCTCTCTCACACACATGCATTTCTCACTCCTGCTCCTCAACGGCCTGGGAATCTAACTGAGAAGACCACTAGATGACATACAACAACTTAAAGGCTGGCTACAGGGTGGGCTATTCTCATTGGCACTCTTTAGTCAGAGTCTTTTTATTTTAACATGTGACCTATCTCTAAGAACTTTTGATAGGAAGTTTTTCTCCTATAATTTAACTCCCCAGCATTTACATTGTGTGTCTTCACCTGATCATCCACATTTTGTAATCAAGATAGTCAAACTCTGAATGACTGCAGTCTAGCCTCCCTAAACTGTAAAAGAGAAAAAGATTAGATTTTCCTTTTCCTGAGAAAAGCCTGAGTTGCTATATAAGTTACCTCATAAACATCATCGATAGGAATCCAGCTTCTAAGAGTTTTTTCCAGGTTATTAATACACAGCATATTTGCATTTCTGAAAGGCAAACTGTGTTCCTATTGACAGAATCTGGCATATTCAGTTTTCTGCTAATGAGGAAAGTGGCGAGCAAGCTACAGTCTCCTAAGTTATGACCAAAAAACATATAAGGATATTATTTGAATAAGAAATGTTAGTAAGAAGCACTTACATAAAGTGAAGAAGCTGGGACATGGCAAAATATACTGGAAAGAGGATTGATTCGGAATCAGAAGATCTGAGTTCAAATTCCAATTCTGCCACTACTTATTAACTACACGTCCTTTGGCAAAACACATCGTCTCTCTGAACACCAGTTTCCTCATCTACAAAGACATAATAATAACCCTTGCCTTGTCTACCTCACAAGGGGCTGCAGGGATTAAACGAAGAAATGAATGTGAAAACACGACACATTTTACAGAGTTAGATAGAAGTCGATTACTATTATTATATATGAGCAGGTCAAAGAATACACAATCTGTAAGCAAAAGATCGTTATTAACCATTCTGTTTCCTCATACTTTTTCAAGGCCTCAACTTCCCTGACCTAGACATGTAGGTTGCACATATTTTGGTGTTTCACAGAAACAAAACCAAAGGAACAGAAAACAACCTAAACAGACTTACTATTCAGCCATTAAAATGAAAATGTGGAAGAATATTTTAATACATGAAGGAATATTCATGATAATGAGAAAAGGTTTCAAACATGGTATGCAGAGTGATTACAGATGTGTATATATATATATATCATCTACATATATATATAGAGAGAGAGAGAAAGAGAAACCGACAGTCACTATAAGGAACTATGATAGAATGTTAACAATGGTTTTCTCTGGATAGGTGGATTTCTTTTGTGGATACTTTTTTGTATTTTCCAATTTTTCTACAAAGAACATACATTATATTGATAAACAGAAAATAAACATGCATAAGACCAGTGTTCCTTCAGACATAGAGAAGAGAGAAGAGAGAGGGAGAAGGAAAAGGAGGGAGAGGACTTCAATTAGAAAGTTAAAATTCTTGTTCAACCTGAGACTATAAGTTACAAGGACATTTCAATGACTCCTGAAGAAACTTATCAGGGTTGAGCTTCTTCTTATGAGCAGAGCACTTGAATTTTCATGAAGCACTGGACTGGTGGGGTAGATTCCAGGGGAAGTGGCTTGGGAATCAAGTTCCGATCAACCTTTGCAATGCGGTGGTAGCCTGTGCCCTCTGTATGGGAAACCCTGCCCTGCGCTCCCTTCAGTAAGCATACAGATAGAGTGCAGACCAGGGTCTCCCAACAGCAGCCGATTCAACATTGCACTTCAGATTTTCTCTCTTCAGTTGTGATTCTATGCGGGAAATGGATAGCTCGTTGAGTTACGTTTTCCTTTTGAATTGTCCTGCTGCAGTGATGGGCACTGGCTGATGAGGGTAGGCTGTGTCCTTGCGGATCAGTTTGTCCCTGGAAATAACTGTATTTTTGGACTTTATATAACTCTTATTAATTCAGTCTTAGAAAAAAAGAAAAATATGACAATTTAATACATGATAAGATCCTCGTAGTTTTCCAAGAATTATAAACTGCCACATATTGGCCTGAAGTCAGCATGTCACTACATGGGCTGTAACAGCAAATAATAAGATCGAACACTTATTAACTCTCTGTGCTTAACACTTTAAAACGCTGTGCATGTGTCATCTCATTTAATTCTCTTAAGGACCCTATGAAATCTATACTACTATTATTCCATTTTATAGATGGGGAAACTAGAGGACAGAAGGCTTAATTCCTTTATGCAAAATTACAAACCCTATAAGCAGTTAAGCTGAGTTTCGAATCCACATAGTCTGGCAGAGCCCTCCCTCTTAACCACTGCAAGCATCTAGAAAGCAAATATTAAGTATCATTTATTCATGATGCTGGAGTCTGCTTAAACTTGGGACACCAAAAGGCTGTTACTACAGGGTGAGAAGCAGGGTATTCTGTTCTATTTGGGAGATAGAGACAATGATCCATTGATGGTATTTTGAGTTTGAAGGGTCATTAGTGATAGTGAAATGGAGACGTGCAGTAGCCAGTTGGACATACAATTCTGGTTCTAAAGAGGTAAATTGTTTACATATGGATGGTAACTGAAGCCATGAGAATAGATTTAATAATGTAGAGAATACAAGCAGAATAGAAGACAGCCACTGAGGCTGGAACCTGGTGGTAGGTAAGACATCAACACCGAAGAAGAGGTGAAGGAAAGGGAGGAATCAAAAGAAAAATAGTAGTGTTGTGGAACAGATGGAAAGCCGTGTCGGGGAAGCCAAAGAGAAGAGTTAGCTTCAATGAGGAGGAGATGATCAACATGGTCCAGTGCTGCAGAGAGGAGAAATAAGGTAAGGACTGAAAGGAATGATGGATTTTATTGGGTGGTCACTGGTGACCTTAGCGACAGGAGGTTAAGGATGGTAATGAGAGTAGGAGATAGAATGAGGTTGAGGAATTAAGAAGTAGATGAGAAAATTTTAAAAAAGTAAACACAGATTAAGTTGGCTCTTGGCTATCAAGGGAAAGAGCCAGGTAAACAGTTTGAGGGGAGAACAGAGTCCCAGGAGGGGCTTTTTAGGATGGGTAGTTTTGAAATGATCTGTATGCCAATGGGGAAAAGCCAGTAGTCAAGCAGATAGTGAACGTACGGGAAAAAGGATAATTGATGCATCTAGGTCCACATGGCTTTGAGAAAGGATGCAATCAAGAGAAAGACAGAGGGTTTAGCACTGGAAAGGAAGAGGAGGCCTTCTTTTGGGAGAGGGAGATTGAACCAAATGATCTGTAAGGCCCTTCACAATATTGATATTCTTTGATAAAGGACGAAAAAAATCTTATGGCTATTGTAGTGAGGTTTGAATAACTAGGAAGGAAATGTACTCCTATGGACTTAGGCTGGTTCTATATGGCACAGAACAGGCTAATGTTACAAAAGTTCAGTCTACTTCAGACAACTACCAATAACCCCTTCATCTGATGGTAAACCCACACTTTTTTCAACGAAGAGTCCTCTCTCTTTTCCTGTCTTACGTGCCTTCTTCTAAAAGCTGTGAACAAAATGTGATATCTTTGCATGAAAGTGACATGCAATCCACATATAAGTTGACAAAAATATATTGGAAATATGTCACTTTAGTAATGTGGATTGGGGCTCCTTCCCTCACTCCAGGCCCCATGCTGTCCTTACTATCTGTAGATTCCCCCTCCTGCTTCTCCCTAAAATACCTTTAGGATTTCTCCTGTGTGCAAAACAGATAACAGCATGATGTACATTTCAGCACTTCTTCAAAGAGGTTTTCAGGTGCTCGATACAAGCAGAAGGAGATCTTGTGTTTTTTTTCCCTTTAGATCTAAATAGTCTGAATCTCAGTATTGCTCATGGGAACTGTTTCAAATGCTGAAGTGTCAGAACCAGAAAGGAAAGAAATGTGTGGGTGGGAAGTTGCTACATGCAAACCTGTCATATTCTTCTTTCATTTTCAGACCTGAATATGCATGGATGCACAAATTATAGCTTATTCCAAAGTTTTTATTGTCAGCATCAACTATAACAAAAAACGTTAAGAAGATAAGATTGGTATATTTAAGGGAAAATGTTCAACAGATTTGATCTTTAACTCAAATAGCTCTATCTGTTAATGAGCCCTTTCATTCCCCTTGAACATACTTTAAGAGGGGGCTCTGGGGCAAAGTACAGAGTAAAATCTCATTTATTCAAATTTCACTACTTTGAAATTTACAACAATTTAAAAACAGAATAGGATAGAATCTTATTTTTGTTTAGCGATCCATTTATATAGAGAGTACAAAATAACGACACCGAAGAAGAAACTTTAAAAATACTTGCAAATCAAATGAAAAAACTACATATATAAGGATGTTCGCCACAGCATTGTTTTATAACAATAAAAAAGGAAACAATCTAAACATTCATCAACAGAGTATTGGATAAACAAATTGTGGTACATACATACAATAGAATATTATTCACTTCTTAAAAATGATGATATGCATGTACATTTATTGACATAGAAATATGTGCACAAGATGTAAGTGAAAAAAAACAAATGCCGGAAACCACACATATAGAACTATCACGTTTACGTACAATCAAGTACACACATGTGTATATACACATAGAGAGGCACATGGGTGACAGACACCAAAAACCCTGGGTGGTGAGTTTGTGATGATGTTTAACTTCTTTTCATTTTCATATAAAATAAAAACTAGAAGTAAAAAAGTACTTGTGAACAAACTTTTCTGAAGTCCTCAAATAACTTAAATTCACATGTAAACAACTGAGACATTAATTATACATCATTTCACTGAATCATGTCATTTCTGGACCCTTACTAAAAAAGGAATTAGCACAGTTTGAGTTAAGCTAGGAAATAAGTGTAATTGCATCTTTTTAAAAATACTTTATAAGACTGACCCACTTTGTAATTCTTTTTTAGTAGTGAGTGGGTTGTGTGTGTGTGTGTGTGTGTGTGTGTGTGTGTGTGTGTGAGAGAGAATTGAACAGAAAGTCTCAAAGTTGTTCTTTAGCTGTGGCACACACACATCATCACCACCATCGTCACCATCACCATCATCTCCTTTATTAATCTACATCATAAAGGATATTAAAAACATATTAAACATGGTTACATAACTCAGTGGAAACAAATGTTATACTTAAAATACTCATAGTGTTTCCTAGCAACAAATCTAAACAACTGAGAAAGAAATCAATGGTTGGACTATAAGAATTGAATATAAATTAGGCCGAATGACATCTTTGCTTCATACAGTGGAGTTCTCTTAGCAAGAAAAACCTGTGGGTTTTCATATTTCTATTTACCAGTTGTTTAATAAATCAGCATTCTTATATCAAGGAGTAGGATAAATATGAATCTCAAAAAAACAGTCAATGTTTATCAATGTTTTCCTCATACAGCACTTGGATATTTATTCATCACATTTATTTGAGTTTGAGTATTACTCTTGGAAGTCATTTCCAGCTTAACAAATTAATAAATTAATTAAATATTTCAACATACATGTATTGAGCACTCACTATATGCCAGGTACTGTTCCATGCACTGACGATAGATCACTGAACAAAATAAAGACCCTGCCCTCAAGGAGCTGACATTCTATAGAGGGAGACAATAAATAAATATTTACATATTCATTGATTTAATAGAAACAGTGAACAAAATTCCTGCCTGCAAGTAATTTATATTCTAGTATATGGATACAAACAATATGCAAATAAACATTTTATTCAACAAATATACATCCACCATATTTACCATGACTTGACCTATTTATATGTGCTATATAAATAACTGACAATGGAAGATGGAGAACGAGGGTTCAAAGTGCTATTTTAAATTAGTCAGGGAAGCCTCTTTGATAAGGTGATATTTGAACAGAGACATGAAGGTACTGAGACAGTGAACAATGGGGATATCTGGGGAAGACAAGTCCAGGCAGAAGACACAGAAGAAACACATCATATAATATGCTGAAGGAACAGCATGAAAGACAATGTGACTTGAGCATAGTGAGTGGTGAGTGAGAAGCTAGCAAGTATTAGGAGGGTGCAGTCAGACAGATAGCTGAGGGATCATGCTATAGACAGTCTGAGTTCATACTATGGACTTTGGAATTTACTCTGAGGAAGCCATTGGAGGAATCTGAACAGAGGAGTTGTTACATGATCTGACTTACATTTGAAAAGAATGCCTGTATGGAGAATCGAGTGGGGAGGCATAGGATGTAAAAAGGTAGGCTAATTAGGAGCTGTTGCTATGATCCAGTTAGGAGAGGGTGGACCTAATAAGTAGAAATAGAGGGGATGAGAACTGGTTTGGTTCTCAAGTATATATATTTTGAAAGAAAAGCCAAGATTTGCTGATGCATTGGGTATGTAACGTTAGAGAAAGAAAAGAGGCAAGGCAACTCTAAGAATGTTGACCTAAGCAATGGAAGGATGAGGTTGCCATTTATTGAGATGGAGAAGACTGCGGGTAGAGCAAATTCAAGGAAGGCATATGAAGATTTCTATTTGGACAAGTTAACTGAAATGCTAACTAGGCATCCAAATGGAGAGGTCAAGGAAGCAACTGGAAATATGATTCTGGATTTTAGGTAAGAGGTCCAGGTTGGAGAATTTGGGGAGTCACCCATCTATAGATAGTATCTGAAGTCATGAGAATGGTATATCAAGAGAGTGAACATAGATAGAGAAAAGAACAGGTTCAAGAACTGAGTCCTGGATCCCACCAGAGACTAAAGTTGAGGAAGATAAGAACCAACAAAGCAAACTTAGAAGGATTGGTCAATGAGGGAAGAGGAAAATCAAGAGAGTGCGGTGTCCTGGAAGCTAAGTGAAGAAAGGGTTTTCAGGAGGAAGGAGTGGTGAACTGCATCAACTACCACTATTCGGTCAAATAAGAGGAAGTTTGAGGACTGGAGTTGAGTAAATTATGATGAAGTGAAAGCGAGTATACAATTCTTTGAGAGGTTTTGCTGTAACAAGAAACTAATAAATGGATTGGTAGCTGGTGAGTGATGTATAATAAAGGGAGCTTTTTCTTATTTAAATGGGAAAAATAAGAGCATGTTTGTATGCAGAGATTACATGTTAGAGAAATTTGGTGACATGGGAGAGAGGAGGGAACAATTTCTGGAGTGGTAACCTTGAGTAAGATATATGGAGTTGAATCCAGTGCAAAATTGTAAGGGTTGGCCTTGTGATCCATAATAACAGGGGCCAATGTAAGCGGGCACAGATAAAAGTGGGTAAGTAGATACAATGGCAGAAGCACAAGGAAATTTTGTTCTGACTTTTTATTTTCTCTGTGTAACAAGAATCTTAGCATGAGGAGGGGGAGGAGACATTCAGTATTTCAGGAGAAAGAAGGTACGAAATAATCAAGTAGGTTGGTATAAAAGTAATTCGACTAGGGAAATTCTAATAATACTAATACTAATAAGGAGAAGGGAATGGAGGAAGAGGAGGAGGGTGGAGGAGGAGGAAGAGAAATTAAGCACTTAAAGTACCAGGCACCGTTTTTTGGGCTTTATATATGCTAACATATTTAAATCTCTCAACCCTACGACATAGTTTTCTATTATTATCCCCATATTATAGATGAGAAAACAAAGTAAAATCAGCAACACATCTGTAGAGTAGGCTTACTGGGCAGCACTGATGGTCCAGCAATGGTTATGAAATTAAAGAGAAACCAGTCAGCAGATTATGTTTTCCTCCAGCAGCACTAGCACAGATATTGAATTGGCAGAGATGGGAATTTAACAAGGGTTGGGGTGTTGCCAGTCAATTAAAATGGGAGGAGAAAAGGAAAACTGAATTAAATCTGTGGTGTATGAAAGAATGATTATCATGATGGATTGTGTCACATAAGCAGGGGAAGGAGATAATTGAGGAAATGGAAGGGGAGGTTGAGGAACTGTGGAAAGGTTTTAGAGTAACATACACTTCTCCTGGTGGGATCCAGAAATTGTTAGAATCTGGGGAGTAGAAGGAATGAACTGTAAAGGTCAAAGAGTGGGATGCTTGAAATTGAGATGGGGAAGAGGGTAAAGGTTACTTTTAATGGCAGTCTAAAGTTTTCCCTAAGAGTGGATGAATGAGATGGGATGGACAAGATCACCAGAGAAAAGTTCAAGGAACTGACCACTTGAGAATCATCTACATGGCTACTGAAATCATCAAGATTTATAGCAAGAGTAATGTTGGTGGGCGTAACAATGATCTAGAAGATAAAAATTGTCAAGGGGCAATAGATAGTGGTATTGGAGAGAATGATAATCAAACATGAGAAAGGTTCCTCTTATCTCCCCTTCAGAGGAGGTGCAATCAAGGGAGAACTAAATAGTGGTGTACAATACAAGGTAAACTAACAGTGGAGGACAAACATTTAGAAGTTCCCATGGTTATGGTTCTGAAGAGCACCCCTAACTGTTGCCACTTTCCCAAGTAATCATTTCATTGTTCCTATTAATTTGCTACTTGGTAACTTCTGCGGCTATGAGCTTGTTAATACTATGGATACTTTCTTATGTCCTTTCTTTCCCCAATGAAGCAAGCTGCACTTTGTAGGATGCAAAAGCAGGGCTAAAGTGCTGTGAATAGCTCCAAACACAAACGTTTGTTAGATATACACATTTTTTTAAAAGTCCTGGTCACCTAGCCCAAGAAACAGGATTTACTCAACTCCAAGGCAAAGGATAAAGGAAATCTAAATCTTTCTTAAACTTGAACTATTCATGATTTTGTTACAAAAATCTTGAGAAATCATAACAGTCTGCTATATTTTTAACTCTGCATTGTATACCACATGCAACAATAATTCTGTGAAAGGAAAATTCTTGTGATTTTTATATTTATTTTATTATTATTTATTTTACTCCCTTTTTTCACACTGAGGCAATTCTGATCATCTAATATCCATCTTAGTGACAATGTCACACATTAAGTCAACATCTCCACGCACAAAGGGGAGTGAAAAATTGAGGTAATTTAGATACTGTCTAAAGGGCACATTGCTTTGCTTTTTAATATTGTTTAAGGTAATACCACAAAATTAACTTTACAAACTTTAATAAAGGCATAAAAATAAGCAGCACATATGATTCTACCAGGCAGTAAGAACCATTTTGAATATTTTGGGGTTTGTGCCTCTTTTTATAGGGAACAAGAGCTAAGAGTTGGGGCCTAAGTCCTCCAAGAGTTTTTCTTGTTGTTGTTGTTGTACCCTCTCAATCTTTGCATTTTATAGGAATTCAGGTTCCTGTTAAATTATGGAGAAAATACATGCTAGTTGCTAAGGCATCATTACTATTAATCAAAGGTTTTGCTCTAGATGAGAAATACTTATTTTGAATGAACAGAAACATCTTCAACCTGTAGTAGTATGGCTTAGTATAGAAGTACTGGGGGAGTGACCAAAGAATAGAGAGAACAGAAAAAGACATAAAGAAGAAAAAGCTAAAAAACCCATTTTTCAGTCAACCCACAGCTACCTAGTCCCTACTATATCTAGGTACAGGCTAGGTTTATGAGGCCACTCTGGGTTCAAAGGCATGTTAAAACATGGATGGGATTAACGCACTTGGAAAACCCAATTAAATGTCTAGTAATGATTTATGTCCATGAATACATGTTTTTTCCCCACTGTGTATCATTGTATTCAGAAAGCCTTACTTGCACCCTCAGTCTCCCAATCTATAAGAAAAGGCTATAAGAGAGAAATGACATATTATCTGAATTCGAGTGAATCATCTTTGTGGAGACTGTTGTGATTTCCTTATAAGGAATTCACAAAATTATGAGCTCCAACTCATAAATCAGCCAATCAGAATTTTAAAAGGTTAGGAATATGATTAACATGCAAAAACAGATCTTCCTTCAAATTTAGTTGATTCTTTCTGAGAGAGCTTTTCATATTTCACTATATTATGTCCTGCCTATTACAGTCATGCACTGATAGAACATGTCTACAAGCAGAACAGCAGGGATGGTGATGAACTATGGGATATCTTAGGAAATAAAGTAGCATTCCAAATAAATTATCCCTTGAAATGGATAACTAAGCTGTTAGATTCAGTCATGTCAATTTTTCTTTTAGTAGCTTTCACGCACTCTTTGCTCCCTTCTGATACATGGCATACAGCATTCACAGCCTATCTTGGGTCCACAACAAAGCTAGAAATACAAAAGCTACGACTGTGAGACTATCATGATGCCCTGTCTGTACATGTTCGTGACTGACCATATGTTTTTAATGACAGACAGGTGAGCTATGGAATTTCTTAGCTCTGAAATGATCTCAGAGTTACGTAACATGAACTTGTACGAGTGTAGTATTTTTTGTTTTTTTCCACTGATATTCTTCAGTTCATTTAACTTAGAAGAGCTTTCAGCCTATAATGAACAAAGAAGTACACTCAACCAAGTAAAACAGAATAACAAAGCACCCACAGAGATATTTTTCTTTATAAAAGTGTTTCATAAGAAACTAAAAAACTGATTGCTTTTCCATAAGCCACACTTCTAAGCTAAAATTAAATTTTAGACTCTACAATTGCATGAGCCTCAAAAAATATTTCCAAAACTTTTGTTACATAGAAGGCTGCCTTAGTCCAACATTCATTCAACCACAGTGATGTGCATGCAAACATTTATTGAGCACCTATATGTGCCAGACAATTCACATAAGTGATCTTACTGAACGCCTGGTATAGGTAATATCCCATTTTTCACATGAGGAATCTGAAGATCAGAAATGCAAATAAGTTGCCCAAGGCCACACAGCTGGCAAGTGATAGTGGAGAATACACATGCTTATGATGTCTATACTGGGGCTCAGAGGTGAGTTCCTCTATTCCCCTATTTTCTGTGACCCCATGAACATGCAAAAGAAGGCTGTTTGTGGCTACCACTGTAATTCCTTTCCTCACGTGTCTACAAATATGTTATGAGATAGAAAATTTCATGCATTGCCGTGTCTAAGAAATATTCACAGTGCCTCTAAAGGTTGTACCACTGAGGTGGGCTGTCTCCGTCAGTCAGAAAAAAATTGTCAACGGTGGAAAGCTACATCATGAACTCCTCGGCACTGTCCTACAAGTTAAATGTACTCAGAATCCTCACAGTTCCTGATAGAATTATACACATTGCCACCTTCAAATACGTTTTCTAAGGAGAAACGTGGGAACACATTGATCTTACTGCGTTTCTCCAGAATGAATTAATTTGTGCATAAACAGGAATTTTATGACAGATTTGATGTCCTCGAAGTTTATCTTTAATTTCACTGCCATTTAGAGATCGATGAAAGGAGACTATAAACTAAGAAACAGCTTTTCCTGGCTCATGTATGAGGGAATAGGACAGAACTCCTCAGGTTTAATTTTCAGAAATCTCAAATGCCAGCATTTTCAATTCTCGATGAAATTAAATGTAAAGGAATAGATAAGCAAAACTAAGTCAAACTCGGTTCATTAGCCCTTCCTCTTCCTTCAGACCACCAAAGCTTGGATGTTGTATTTCCTAACAATTCCTCCAAAGAAATCTCAAGCATGCTTTCTTGCCATCAAAAGTAGATGTATAAACTCTAAGGAATTATGACGTGAAAAATTCATAGAAGAGAAAATTCCCATGAATATATCAGAAGCTTGCTGATATTTTGCAGTAACACTAATAAAACCCGTTAACACAGTATATAACTAGGGGAACTTTGAGAGTAAATTTGTCTTAATTTGACCTGAGATTATACATTTGTTAAGTCTTGCATATTCAGTTGTACCCAGAGATCCCTTCTGATAAATATCAGCTTTTCTAATACTGTTTTACTGGGTTTGGAATGAAACTATAGAATGGATAATTACCATCTGAGAGAGTAAAGCCTCTAACTACTACAATTATCCACATTAATTTAAATTGCATGAAAAGAGAAGTAACAAATGTTTAGAAGACTGCACTATGGGGGAAACTAAACAAACCAGCACAAAGAAAAACCTGATATTAACAGAGGAAGAAAATCATATATTTTTCTCTTGTTGTACGGGGTAATGAGATTTGAGCTTTAAGTCCACTTGATTTATTTCCTGGGTCATTACCAGTGGGGCAAGAACAGAGACTAGGCAAGTGAGTCCTTCATTAGATGATATAATAACTATGTGAACCATAAAAGCATATTTCTAAGCCCAAATGAGAATTTTTTTTAGTTTAGAAATACCTAGTTATATACCTTTCCATTTTCAAAAGCTGTCTATTTCCCTTTATATACAGTAAACTGCTCTATTTTGATACTGTTCACACATTCATTTATTATATAAGTCGCAGACCATGGAAATGTGACATTTTCCATAGTACAGCAGGATGAAGAGTAGGACAATTAGCGGAGGCAATTAGAAGACACACACAGTTATCCTTTATTGGTCAAGCCAAATTATGCCCCTAGTAGAATCCTAATGTTACTTTTATATAAATAAATCAGACAATCAAAGCAGAGGAAAATAAAATAGTGTTATAATGAAAGATTCATTAGAATCCCACGTCCAGTGTTTTGATCATGAGTAGAAAAGAATTGTTTCTCTCCCCAGGTATAACCCATCTATTTCAAAGGTGATCCCCTGGTCAACCAGTACTGAGGAGTACTCATTAGATCTGCACTCTCCTCAACCCCACTGCTGTGGATTTTATTAAAAATTTAATGATGAATGCAAAGTTGAGGGACTTATTGCTTGCAAAAGAGATTCTAGGGGCCATAGGAATCAAACTTAATACTCTCATATAATATTTGAGGTAATTGAGATCCTAACAAAAGGAGGAAGCTGCCCAGTTCCTACATTCATTTGAATAGGGCTTAGTAGCTACATTCTTAGATTTCTAGTTCAGTGTGCCCACGTTGTGACTCCCAGGACAATTATGACATTACTACTTCTTCAACCAGTGTTTCTCATGTATATATAAAAAAAGACATGATTAATCACATAGCATTTTATTCAGCCTTATTTTGGAATGGTGGCAAAGACTTGGTATACATATAAACCTCCGTGAAGAAAACGGAGAGAGATGTGCACACGCACACACATGGAAACATACATGTAATTTGGATCTAAATGGCTCTTTACTAAACTGTATCATTCTTGATTCAGTCATCTCTTATTGTGTAAAAGAGAGAAATCATTTATTTTCTCTCAATCGTTGGTCTCTTACATAGTAAAATTATTTTCTATCATCTATTTACTAAATATTAGGAGAGTGTCTACCAGGTATTCAATAATGAATTTAGTATGGTGGGAAACATAAAAGAAGTAGAGGGCACCATTCTTATTCACAAATAGCTTAAAATACGATCTGGGGAAACCAGATTTACACATCAGAAACAACTGGGGAATGAAAGAGGTACATGAAAATATTACACACATTATGCTCTGAGAACACAAACTGAGGCTCTGTGGTGCGTATGCAGGCTTTTATAAGGTTGTAACATTACAAGGAAATAGTCTGATATTATCAGATACTTCTTTAATCTGTATATTTACAATTGACTTAATGAAGCCAAACAGAATATGGCCCTAAAGACATGTAATTCAGCTTCTATCAAGGGACTTTTGTTAAATAAAAATGTGAAGGCAGTGAGCCCTTCCATGGACATTTCAGGAGAAAAGGGAATGATTGTCGACAAAACAAATAAGAAAGCAAAAACAGAGACATCCTATCTCATTTGAATTCAGAAAGTCATACCTGAAGAGAAAATAAACTACTAGGTATTCTCATAAAATAAAATTTCAATCAAAAGCAGGAAATAAAATTGACTTGGTAAGGAAGCTTCTTTTAGCAACCACAAAGAGATACAATAAAACTGTCTAGAGGAGCAATTTTCTTTTCAATTGGGATGACTGCTAAAGGAACACAGTTGCCTTGGGGGCTCCTGTTGATACCATAATGGCAAGAAAAACTTTCTAAGACCTTTGGAAACTGTGTTAACCTGTCACAAGATCATATCAGAGACAGTGATGCTGGAATTCTGCCGAAGATTGAGACTCACGAAACAACTAGCTCATGAAAAGTTCACATATCTTTCAAGAAAGTCACTTAATGTTTCTTGGCCAGTACTGCCTCACATATAAAGATTACGCACACACCTACAACTTCTGGAATGACAAAGAACTCATTCAGTGTGATTCCAGGCCATAATGATAAAAAAATTAAATAGACAAAATGATGAATTTCAAGCTACGATTTATTTGTTGTTAAAAATACACCTATTTTGACTTTGCATTTAATTCAGCAGTACAAAATAGCAATTCAAATACAGTAGTTTTTCTTGACCACTTGTCAAGTACACATACTGTGATATAAGGTGATGTCGGCAACAGGGCTATGAGAGAATAAATCACCATACTTAATATTATGTATTTTGATATTATTGTTACACTGGATTGTCTTTATAATTCTACCTATGGAGTCTTAGAGACGGGCAAACTTAGAATGGAAGCTCTGTTTAGCAAAGTTTCTTTGGCATGACACAAACTAAACTCTCTCAAATGGGATCCTCCCATATAAAGAAAGTGCATTTATGTCAAGGGTCCCCCATGAACTTTTGACCCATCATGGATTCTAATATAGCAGCTCTGCATGTGGTTTCCTGATAGATTAATTTCCTCAATATAAGGCATGAAACACTAGTTCATGACGAAATGGTAATAGGTTGGGTGGCAACAATAACAGCAAATGAAGGTTTAATAAAATCTCATAAAAAAGACAAATTTTCTCCATTACTGCTGTATTAGATAAACTCCCCATGAAAAATATTGTTTTTTAACATCTTGCTGCTAATTTTTAAGAACAAGTTTAATCTTAAATTCTAAGAGAAAATATATTATTTATGCAAAAGTGATGCTGGTTGTATTTGATTTTTCCCTAATGCTCCAACAAATGTTTGAAAATGCAGTGTAGCCACTCGGTTGGGTGAACACATATGTTAATTTATAACCTATGAAATAGTCATTGATTCATTAAGAAATTAAATGTTTGCAACATTCAGAAAAAGAGAGTGTTATTGTGCTTATAAAAGTGAAATGGGAACACGATGAACAATTTGTGAAGTAATTAACTAATGTGCCAGAAATAAGCAACTTGCTGATGATACTTTCCAGGTTTTTTCACAGTGGGCCCTATTTTCATTTCCCCTGACTTGAAAACACCATATGAAGTTTGAGATCCCTCAGGTTGAGGAGTGTTGAGCCATATAAAAAGCAGGATTTAACTACTAATAGAGGCTATTTGTTTGGTAAATCAGCGGGTTTGATATCTCATACTGGCATGACACATTTCATATAGAGAGATCATAATATGCTTTTACCTCTATACAAATGACATTGATGTCTTGGGAGAATTTCTTAGTTTACTGAACTTTGTATTTGATGAAATCTTTATAATGCCAGCCAGGAAAATGATATCATATTAAAGGAATGACTCAAATAAATTGTGTAAATGACACCTATAATTGAGGATTAGTTATATATAGAAAAAGGCTAGAATGTATATTTGTAAAGCCTCTCAAAGGCTGACTTACGTCACCATGCAATGATATGTAACAATACTTCAGGAAATAATAAAAAACACTCACTTAAGCATGGGTGGTTAAAGCAAAGTAACAATCCAAACCAACTAATTGTCCATCTTCTTTCAGCAAGCTTTCTATCAGCATTTTGCCAGTACAATAACCTACCAGAGCGCCAATCAAATCTCATTATGGTTCCAATTTTTACACTAAGGCAGTTCACAATTATCCTGACAAAAATGGCAAGTACTTTCCATTCTCAAATGGAAGACTGACCACATAAAAAGACTATTGTATAAATGCTCCTATATTTACGATAAAAAACCATTTTGTCAAATATTCTGGCAGAAAATGCTAAATGAAGCAATAGGAAAACCTGATTGTTAGGTATATAATCAAACCATTTAAAATCCGTTTGCATAACTACTTGAATGAATATTAGCACAAATGTGGAAAAAAAGCAATGATGGTAAACTTATTTGAAAATATCTGCCATCATATAATCTCCTCCACTGACTCGTTGAATTTCTGCCATTTTACGGCATATCTTCACCAGTAAGGTGGAGACGGGGGTTATGAGGTGCCTGGGCCAAGTGTTCCCACACTGTTAAACCCTGAGGGTAGACCCTAGCACTTAGAGGCTAGTCAGAATTTCAGAGAGTACTAACAACCTTGTGGAAGAAACTGCCTTTCATTTTTACTTTGGCTCACTGAAACTGCTATGACTGAGGTCTCCTGACTGTCAAAAGGAAAGGTAACCGGGTCTGAAAGAAATCTAGTCTAGAATTGTTCCTAAAACACGTGGAATTCTTATATTTCTTTACTATTCTTTTTCCTTGCCTGTTTGCTCACATCTTTTGCATGTTTTGATGGTACACAATTACAAAAACAAAACTAGCATCCAGGCAGCTTGTTGCAAAACAAATGCTTCCGCGTGTCCACATCCAGGTGCGAGCCCTGGCAGGCAGAGCGCTTACCTCTAGGACAGCAAGAACCGTGAGTGGTTCGCGCAAATAGATGAACATCACCAGAATGCGGGATAGACACTGAAAAACAACGAAACCAAACCAAACACCTCCCTTGATGCCGAAACTCCACTAGTCTTGCCAAGGCGTCAGAGGTTCAAGACAGCTGCTGGTAATGAAGGGTGGTGAATCAAAGGATGAATTATGGAGAGGAAAAAAAGCATCATCTCAAAATCTGGAGAGAAGGCATACTAAAAGAGCTTCCAAACCATGCAAAATAAAATGCTGCTCTGTGTGCCCTCCACGTGGAGAGAAATCAGAGCAAGATCAAGAGGAAAGAAAAGCACGAAGCAAAACCACCCATCGCGGTGCTGTGGACCTCTATTCCCAAGATTAATTATTGGTCTGACTAAAGTTTCGTGCCTGGATCAGAGACACTAGCACTTAGTGTTTCCTGAGCCTATTATCTTATGTGAAATTTAAGAATTGTTAGATTCAAATATGCTTTGGAAATAGAAATACTTTGTTTTATTGATAGCCCTACTGGAGGCAGAACTTCTTTGTTTGAGCAAATAATTCTACTTGGGAACAGAGGAGTACAAAGAAATATAATGAATTGGCTAGGTGGCTTCCCTTGCTGGTAAGGATATTAGGAATGTAAATGTAACAAACAGTTTTAATAAACGTGCTTTTTATCCACTTATTGTCTCTAGTGTTAACCACCCATCTAATCAGAGAGAAGTGGCACGTGAGTAAAAGGGATCTCAGAGCAAGAGGAGATGGCAGGGTCAAAACCTTGCTCCATTTTCTCCTCAGTCACGAAAGTCATTGGTAGGAAATGATAATTCCATTCCGGAGAAATGAACACTTTGTATTCCTCAAAATGTCAGGTGTTAATATATCTTGCATATTATAGCTCCCAGAAGTTGTGTCTCTGCCTGTGGGTCAGCACTGTTTCTCTTTGGTATGCCTGTTACTGCGACATGAAATTATAGAGAAATGTAAGGTAAGATCTCTTTGTGTCCTTGACCAAAAACATGAGGTGAACTCTGATATACCTTGAAGTTTTACATGGTTGAATCCACTGTAATCCACCTGTGTTATGCAAGTGGAGGTGCACATTTATAGAACTTTTAAAGTACTTCAACTCACAACATTTCTCAATAGAACTGAAAACCATTTTTCCACCGTACTCAGTTTTACCTTACCATGACACATAAACGTGGTCTTAAGGTGATCTGCTGAAGACTGTGGTGCCAAACACCCAACATATATTGTTTAACACAACTGGTAAATTTCCATAATGATGCACCCTCACCCACTCCCATCTCTAAGGGCATTCAAATTGTTTCCCTATATGGAATTTTCTTACAGGGAGTTCTGGACTAAAAATAGCATTGCTAGGCTGCAGAAGTTGGGGAGAAATAGTTTATGCTGATCTTTCCTATAGTAGATCAACTATTAACAACTAGGGCTCTGAATTTAGGACAAATCTCATTATATATACTGTAAACTCCAGCTGTTGACCAACGTGGTCACTGTTTGGGATGCCTAGTACCTTGTGGATGTTCAACAGATATAGTAATTGATTGGTTGACAACGTTCCTGGACCATGCCTCAGGTTCTCTGGGAGTTGAGATGTACGACTAGGCGTTCGAGACCAGAGGAATGAAGGAAGTTTACAGGAAATCTCTACTTTAAGGGTTATGATACAGTATACAAGCTCTCAGCTTCAGGTCTCCTCTAGGCTCTACCTCTATCTTCTTCAGTGCAAATAGCCTGCAAAGAGGCTCTTTTGTTAACACTTGTATTACAGTGAATCATTGTTATGACGAGGGCAGGAAGCAGGGAATACCTTATACAATATTTTTGAGAATTCTTTAATCAGACCAACAACTAAACACTTTTGTTGTCATAGTCTTGCTGATTTTGTGGCCAGATTATAGCAATGTATTTGTCATGCACAGGCTTTTTTGTTTTAGTATTTGCCATATACAGTGGAGTTTTACCTGTTGGAATCTCATTTCAGAAAGCTATCACTGTCATTTTCTGGTGTCTCATTGTCAATTGTGAAAGTATTATGGGATGATTCATACTCTCCCTCCGTTAAGCGTTTTTCATCTTCTGTATTATTGAAGTCTAAGTTATAACATCTTGGGGTTGTTATTTACATTTGAATTTTCCAAATGTCTATAATAATTTTTTTCTTGGGTAAAATGGACATCATCTCTAATTCTGGGTACTCCTGTATTATGCTGAGCCAGAATTCCTACACACATCTGAGGCCCTTATGGGGGGTGTTATATATTATGGCTACTGGCTATATACGAAATCTAGCCAGGAAATCAATTGAGGCATTCCCAGCAGTTCCACTTCCAGGACTGTCAAAAGCAGTTAGCATCAGAGTACCTGATGAATAACTTAATCAGAATTTTAGCATAGACGTGTTATCTATTCACACATTCAGCCTGGGCAAAACATATTAAATGCATTAGTCAGGGGCTTGCCAGTTATTAACCTTGGTTACAGCTATTATAATGATCAGAGAAATGCTTTCATTTAAAGTTTCCCTGTTCAGAAGTCACAATTCCCTTTAAGCAGTGTAACCACTGAAACCAGTGCTATTGCCTTCAATTTTTTTCGTGTCACAGTAACTCACTTTCTTATGTAATCTTGAAATGTTTACACTTGAGAGGATGCATGAAAGATTACAATTGGGCACTTTAACTTATTTTAAATATTCAAAAGGCCTGAAAAAGATATGTTGTCCTTATTTTTTATTATACACATATCAATTATTTTAATAAATATTTATTTAAAAGGTAATTTTTTGCTGGGCATTGCTCCATGACTGAGGGGGAGTGAAGAAAAATGCAATCAGTCACTACTTAATGAGTATAGGATTTAGTACATAAACTATTTTAAAAGACAACTTTCATGAAAAGAAAGGCAATAAGCAAAATGGTCTTGATGGTCTCTATTTTTCCTATCACATTGTGCATTAAGATTATACAACCGCCACAACTAGAAGGACCCACAACTAAAATATACAGCTATGTACTGGGGGGATTTGGGGAGAAAAAACAGGAAAAAAATTATACAAACAAGAAGGCAGGGACTAGAAACAATGTCTGCACCAAGTCATGAGAGTCACTGGATAATTTCATAAAATATAGCTAAAAAGTCTTTTTGCTCTGTTTTATAAAGCCATTAAGCATTGCCAAATATGTCACTAGAGCAACTTCTAAGTCATTACATGGTCAGCATAAGGTATGTATAGAAAACAGAATTATTTTAGGAAATATACTCCAAAGGAACTCATCCCATAATATCAACAGGGCAATGAATGCAAGATCGGTTTCTTTCATTTGTCTTTCATGTATGTGTGTTGTGTGTGTGCATGTGTGTGTGCATTACCTCCTTACATCTGGCTTTACTTGCTAAAATTCTTCTTCATTGTTTTTGCCAATTATTTTATTCTTTAGCTCCAAGAGACTGGCTTTTTTCCCCCAAATATGAATTTAGCTTCTGAGTTAAAGCCATCAGGCACTCTTTCAAATATGTGCCCCATGACCTCTCATTTGGATGATTTTTCAACTTGGCCTCAAATACAGAGCCAATCTTACTCTATTTAGCTACAACTACTATTTTCTCCTTAATTTCTGAGAAAGTACCATTCTCAGTAATTCTTGCACCTAAGAAACTAGACCTTCACCACAAATAACTTACCAGTTTTGGTTATCTTTTTACAGAGACCATAAAGAGAAGGAACTTGACTTTGAAGGTACAACCAACCTGATTTATTTAATTTTATATTCAAATAATGCCAAGCTAGATTTTCTTTCACATTTGAATGAGATTTCCATTAACTGCAAAGAGAACTAAACATGTGAAATAATCTGTGACTTGGGAGATATGTTTTAGGTTTGAAAATTATGCTGATTCACTGATATTCTAAAGGAATATCCAAGATGAATACAGCTACTTCAGTATATTTTCCAACACAATAATTGTAACAACTTCTAACTCAGCATCAATATAATAATTGAAAGCCTGCTTAAAACATAAAATTTAGCTCCTTGAGCTAGCAGAGCCACTCATTAGGCAAATACAATGTGCTTGTCTTCTCTGCTTTTCTTCCTGTAAAATAATTTCATTTTCTACTTTTTCCATTTTTAATAATACCACTCAGAAATATGTGTGTACGTGTATAATTACCCTTACAACTCATTAGTCTAAACCGAAAATGCCCATCAAAAATGGTTAATCCCATAGTCTCTGAAAACAAAAAAGATTCTTAGATGTAGACACCAAACTTTGGACCCTAAGTTTTCATAGTCAACACTTTTCTAATTTTATATTAAATAAATCAAATTCAACAATTTGTGAATTAACTGAAGTACACAAATAAGCAAAAGTTGTAATTATAAGTTAGAATTTATTTGTGTCTACTCACTTTGTAGGGGGTGTTATGTATGATGGCTACTGGCTATATGCAAAATCCACCTAAGAAATCAATTTTGATTTGATAATGATCATTTTCTTCCAAATTGGATATGATAGTGATAGTGTTTAATTTAAATCTATTTCCTTTTATAATTGAGTCAATTCCACTTCCCTAAATAGCTATAATATTTAAACCAGTGCCCTCCATTTAATTCTGTTAAATTTATAAGCCTCTATGATAATAACCCTAGAAGCTAAATTATATGAATTTGCTGATATACAGATTTGGCATAACTCAAACACTTTACTTGCTACAAATGTTTGCTAGGAGTATATTCATCACTCTGAATTGATCGATGAGTTCATCTAAACTTTAACATCCTTTCTATATTAGAATATGGGCTAGAGCTGTGAAGTCATATCACTGAAAATTAGGTCTTAAATTGTCACACACTGAAATCAGACGAACTAAACAAATCTGCAAGACTAAGCTCACAGTTGACAGCTAAATGTACTGAACATCTGAGGCATCTTATAAACCAACCCCCAACCCACAGTATGAAACTAAAACGTATATTATAACCGATTTTAATTCACCTAGATGATATAAACTAACTTTCCATTAAATAACGGTATTCAAGCTCAGTGACTAGAATGCTGAACCCTGAAAATCCTTTGCTGCTGGATCCTGTTTTTTATGACACTTGTTCACCTTAGGAAAAATGTGTTAATTTTTCTCTATCTCGATTTAGCTCTTAGTAAACTGAGATGGCATATCTAAGAATGAATGGTCATTCTCAATTTATTGACTAGTTATCTTACTTTTCTTAAGAAGTTTGGGACTCCTGAAAATATAATGTTAAAAATTGGGCTCTCGGCAGTGGGTTATTTACTCAAAGTGCCTCCCAATGGATTGTTCACTAGTTGCAAAAGAAAAAAAAAGAAGCTAGAACTATCTAGCGGAAAATCAGACAACATCTTTATTGAATCATCAAAATTAACGTCTGTGATGGGAGAAGAAACTTGGTAAGTTTAAGGCATGTGAAAATAATCCAGTAGAGAAGGAAAATATGCCCCCATAGTTCAGATTCCAAGTCTGACTGGGCCCCTGGGATCAGTAAGGCATGCTAACAGCATGCATGAGAATCCTGCCTCATTCTCATGGCATCAAGCTGACTCTCAGAGAGACCGGTTTTTTGGTCTTGCGTCTAATTTGCTGTGGTAGTCCCAGGACCATAAAACACGGCAGTAAAATCACTCCTATAAGTCCTCTCTAGGAATATCTGAATAGAAAAGCTTTGGTTGCCAAATGATTTCTACTTGTCTACATATTAGCTACGCCAAACCCAACAACAACCCCACACTGTGTACTCTGGAAACAGAAAACTAGTGTTGATGAAAGGTAAGTAATTAGGCAGGTTAAAATTCTGCTACGGAGTTCTGGAACACTCCAAAATCAAACGAAAATGCTTTTGGTGTAGCTTTGAGTTTTTATTATCCTGTTTCTAATATCTGTCATTACTTCTCTATTAAAATAGATACTAGGGCATTAATATTTTCACACTTAAGACTCTTGATTTTCTATAGTTAATGTTTATTTCAAATAATTTTGAAATATGTATTACAAATCATTTTATACTACTAAATATTTATGCTATTAAGTTTTGAGGAACTCTCAAAAGCTTGTGTACAACTCTTTATTATTGATAAAGAAAAAGCAAAGGTATGAACAAAGTTCTCTATGCACAATGAAGAATAATTTCCTTACAGTTCTAGAAAGACTTAGTTATATCATGAACAAAAGTAAATATGTTATGAAATAATGGCTAATTATGATTCTCTGTGCCACAGATGGTTTCTCACTGCCACTTGAGCCTACATCACGTCTGTCCCCCATGGCAACAAGAAAAAAAAGGAGGGGGGAGGGTGCAGTGCAAGAACCCTGAGATTAATCACGGAAAGGAAATTGCTATCTCTGCAGCAAAAACAACGTGGTGGAGGTACTGTTTCCTTATTTACTGGACAAAAGGGGAAAAGAAATGGTAAAAATGTAAAATTGAATTTAAAAGAAACTGAGGGATGTAGAAGCCGACTTGCAAAAGAAGACAGAAAAGAGAAAAGGAAATAAAATAAGACAGCTCTTCCAAGGATCAGCGTTTTCCTTCATCTCAAGAAACAGTCCTTCAGAAATGTAAAGGCAATTTGTTTGCAATAGCAGAAAAAGATCAGCTTCAGAAATTTCAGATAAAGGACAAGGTGCAAATAAATTCTTGGTTTCTGACCTCATTGGGGGGCTTCTCATTGCTATTCAGCAATCATTTTTCTTAGCCCTTTCTCAGTGGTTTTCAATCCTGGCTACACGTTAGCATCAGCTGAGGAGCTTTAGAAAATATTCACACACACACACCCCACCCTTAGACATTTTGATAGAATTGGTTTGTGTGTAGCAGAGAATGGAATTTTTTTGAAGGTCCATAGGTCTAATAGGTAGCTAAGGTTGAGAAACATTATCTGACTAGGGGTTAGCAAACACTTTTCGGTAAAGGGCAAGATAGTAAATAATTTACGTTTTGTGGGCCATAAGGGTTCTGTTGCAACTATTCAACTCTGCTGTTAGAGCACAAAAGCAGCCATAGACAATAAGTAAATGAGTGGGCATAACTATGTTCCAATAAAACTTTATTTACAAGTCAGGTGGTAGGCTGGATTTGGCTCATAGGCCTCAGTTTACCCACCCCTGGTCATGAGGCTGTGTCCTCTCCCCATTCCCAAAACTGCTGTTCCAAACATTCACCCATGCCATCCCTGTGTCTCTAGTTTTCAGCAGATGACCTCTCATTCTACTTTACTGGGAAAATACAAATCATCTGGCTGGAAATCCTTCAACTTCCTCATTTCTCACCTGCAGACTTACTGCACCTACGTCTGCATCTGTCCTCATCACTTTGCCTCCTACTGTAGAAGCAGCGACGCTTGTTTTCAAGGTTAATCTAACCCTTTTACTTATATTCACTTCCATCACTCCCCCAGACTCCTTCGGGGCCCCAAGCCATAAAGGATCCCATTTCCTACATCTTTAATTCCTCCCTGTCTACTGGCTCTTTCCCTTCAACTAACCAATATATTCAAGTATCTTATCCAAAGAATCCTCACAGCCTTCCTTAATCCTGTGTCCTCCTCTAAATATTCACCCATGTCTCCCCTTCTCTTAGAAATTCTACACCTATAGCCTCTACTTTCTCTCTTCCCACTCACTCAAGTCACTACAGTTTGACTTCTGCCGTCACTATGCCACGGAAAGTGCTCTTGCCAAGATCACTGAAGACCTTCATACGGTATAATTCTAGTTCTTCTTTTTTTTTAAGACTTTTTAAAAAATTTTTTTTCCTTTTTCTCCCCAAAGCCCCCCCCCCCCAGTACATAGTTGTATATTCTTCGTTGTGGGTCCTTCTAGTTGTGGCATGTGGGACGCCGCCTCAGCGTGGCTTGATGAGCAGTGCCATGTCCGCGTCCAGGATTCGAACCAACGAAACACTAGGCCGCCTGCAGCGGAGCGCGCGAACTTAACCACTCGGCCACGGGGCCAGCCCCAGTTCTACTTCTTATTTTACTTGTTTTCTCTGAAGCATTTGACATTGCTCACTCTTCTGAAAACTCTCTCCCCACTTAGCTTTTGCAATAAATACCATGATACCTACCAAAATTAGTTCTTTTTCTACTGCTGGCCACTTACATCCTGGCATTCCCTAATATTCGACACACCCTCTTGTCTTCTTATGCTACATATTCTCTCAACTGTTCTCATGGCATCAGCCACCACCTACATGTGATAACTCCCACATTTGATCTCTAGCTCACATCCCTTTCTCAAGCTCTAGGTTCATATTTTCCAATATCTATTGCAAGCTGTACTCAGGTACCTTCTTTCCCAAATCTGCTCTTTTTCCTATATTCTCCATCTCGGTTAATAGCTTCACCATCAACCCAATTGCAAAGGTAAAATTTTCCCTCTCCATTGGGGTACCCAATAACCCAATATTGAGCATTTTTTTTTAAAAAAAGTCTCTGCCTGAAGATATTTTATTTCCTTCTGTGCAGTGAATGGCAACGATATATGTTCAACCATACGTGGTGGTCCTGCTTTCCCTCCAAATCCAAATGATTCTACTTCTAAAATATCTTGTGAATCTATCTCCTCTTAGCCAGTGCCACTGCGAATGGCAGACCTTAGTCATCTCTCACCAAGATTACTTTCAATAACTTCCTAAGATGTTTTTTACTTACCCAAATCAGTAGCCCCTACTTCCTCTTCTTACTTTGACTTCCTCCTTAGATCATTGTCCAATCCTATTTTCTCTTTGCTAAGTGGCAGTTAAAACTGCATACAGTATTTCAGTAGCAGAATTGCCATGGTTTTATGTAAGGGAAGAGTGAGCCTTTCTCTTTAATTACTCTCTGTTTTTGAAGAGGCATGATATTCCATTTAGCTTTTTGGTTCCAGCAACACAAGCTGCTAAAGTCATTAAGACAAACTCTATCCTAAAAGAGTCTTGGCACCACACTTCAATAAGATGATAACAAAATGGGGCACGCACTGAGGATACTGATCAACATGGTGAAGGGACTCCAAACCAGAATCAATAAGGAGTAATTGGAAGAACTGGAAAATTTATCCTGGAGAACATTCAGATTCTTTCCTGGAGCAGACTAATTTGGATATTTTTTCCCTATACGAACTCTAGGATTATCAACCAGACATCTTTCCTCCTTAACAAAAACATGGTTTCTTTTCCTTAAGAGAAAATGCTTACTTAAGATTCCTTTTCCTTAACAGGAAATGTATACAAAATGTCCCATGTTTTGCTGTCTATTGGCTTCCCCCCTCATGTAAAGTAAGCCCATCAATCTACAGTGCTGATTCCCGAGAAGCCTCCCTTAGAAATGAGCTCGCATCGACATTTACCTGTTTGCTAGAATAATGGTTAACTTAAATGGTAGGCTAAGAATTTTTGACATCAGTTCCCTAAGCATAACACTGAATGCCCTAATTTTCTTGAGTGGGGGCGCCTGACATCATACTTACATGACTTTTTCTCACTGTAATTCATACTATTATTCCCCAATTTTTTTTAACTTTACTGTTGCAAGATTTTTTTTAAATCAACCCGTCTCATCAGGGCACCACGATGAT